>NC_092315.1:4625000-5250000 GCF_036785885.1 Coffea arabica
ATCGAACATTAACTATCACCGGCCGAAAAGCAATTGGCCTAAAAGTGATTCTCCCTTTCGATTAAGCAGTCTGCCTTTGCCAGATTTAGTTCGCTGAATCTAATTAGCCAAAACTAATGTCCCAATTATCCAATTATCTTTCCTCCTCGTTTATAATTAGTGAACTGAATTTTTTTTCTTTAATTTTTACATTTTATACACACACACACACGCACACTTTTGTTTCTTGCAGAATCAAAAAATTTCTATTCTTTTTAACCTTTTGGCCATTTTCATTCAGACGAAGCAATGAAGTACGTTTGCCCAGAAGAATTCAGTTTTTCCAGAATCACAAAATGTACCAATTAAGGAAATATGATAGTACTAAGGTTAACTCAAGGGTTTCACCTGGCCATGCCTTATTACGAAGGGAGAAATTAACAAAAGCATTTCTCCCCTATTATTCCCTGAAACCTATAGTTGATTACCAAAATAAGCTGGTAAAAAATTCGAAAACATGATGAAGGTTTCTAAAAAACCCAAAATAAAAAAAGGTAATTGAGAAAACAAGAGGTAAGCTACTGCTTATGTCATCACTCCACAGTTTCATCATTTTCCGTTCTTTTTCTTTTCTTCAAATTCAAGAAGCTCCTCCAACAAACTGTCATCCAAATATTCAATCTCAATAACTTGTTTCTGTTGTCCTGTTGATGATGATGAGGAACTTCCCCTCTGATCAAAACCCTGAATAGCACCAGAACTCGAAGATGATGCTGATGATCTTGAAAAAAATGAGGAAGAAAAAGCTGAAGACGACGAAGAAGAAAATGGCTGATAATGAGGTGGGCTGGGAAGCTGAGAATAATACTCATTCGGAAAATTTAAGATAGCCAGATGACCCCTCAAGTTAAATGCAGCTTTATCATAAGCCCTTGCCGCTTCTTCTGCTGTCTCAAATGTCCCCAGCCATAGCCTTGCACCTTGCCTAGTTGGATCACGTATCTCCGCCGCATACTTCCCCCACGGCCGCCTTCGGACACCCCGATATCGGACGTCCTCTTTCTCTTTCTCTTCCTTCCCTTGCATGCCCTTACCCCTAGAAGAAGAAGAACTCCCGTCCATAGTAGTATTACTACTGATGTTTTCAACTTCTCTTAAGCTTCTTCTTTGGTTTCAATTTTCTGAGGCAAAGTCCAGAAACTTTGTTGGTCAGAAATATAAAGGCTGCTATGACCAATGTCAATCTATATATGGGTCCTATGACGGTGGCAAAAAGTTGTCATTGGACGGGATTTTCACCCCCGTGGGGGAGGGGGGGGTGGGGTTGGTGCTCAATTATATTATTTGATGTAGTATTTGCTAATAATTTATAGGTTGCACAGAAGTTTCAGAAATGATTGTAACAAAATTCGGTTTGTCCGACCAAATCTAGTATCATGATATTCAAAGGGATGATTCAATTTCTGTTTTACTCCAAAGCATCACATCTAAATAGTTCATGGCCTACGAATTGGTCATTATTGATGCCAAAGTTATACTCTGTCTGGTCTGGTATGCATATGGACTTTCGAATAGTTTGAATTGGTATCTTTGAGTTGGATATATGGACGAATAAGCTTACAGGATCATTTTCCCAAAAAAAAAAAAAAAAAAAAAGCTTACAGGATCTAATACTACTTTGTATGAGTTGATTTCTTGCCCATACCATAGGCCATAGCCATCGAAAAGCAGACAAAAGAGACCGCGTTCTACTGCGTCAGTACTTCCGATGGTTTTTGGCCTATTTGGATTTTACTAATAGCTGGCTTTCATGTTCGATGATGTTATGACTGAGGTGCAATTATTATATCAGCCTTTGACTTTTCTAACACTTTGGGTTAATTATACTAGAAGACCCCCGTGGCCCCGTGTCCTTTAGGATTTGCTAATATTTATTTCTGGTCTACACATTGATTAGTTTTTGGTAAAATTTAAATAGAAAAGTAACATTGAAAGTTCCCAAAGTTAAGAAGATTGTTTTTTTTTTTTTGAACTCCTAATATTAAATTTCGTTTCCATTGCATGCTCAAATGTCAAGTTGGTTTTCTAATAGTTCTTGATCCAAGACTCTAGCGGATTCATTTGCAGCGTGTTTAACATGAGGTAGATGATTTTTTTTGGAGTTTAAGAAATGAGAAGAGAAAAGGAAAATTAGAATTCACGACCTCTAAGTCATGAGACTCAGAGTACTTTTATCTGTGTGTTTACTCTTGAATTCATTCTCTCTCGAAAATACTATATGTATGTTTGCTCAAATGTTTGAAAATCGATGGATGCCAAAGAGATTTCATTAAAAAAAAAGAAAGAAAGAAAAAAGGCATAAGCCGTTAGGATGAGAGGCATTTTTATATATCCTAAAAGTGATATTTCACCCCTTTTCGGGTAGATTGGACATGAACGAGTTTTAAAATGTTAAAATCTTCAAGATCGAGTTTGACGGGTTGATTACCACTTACAACAGAAAAAACACAGATTGATGATGACGAACTTTTGTTAGACACAATTCTTAACAAAGTTAATTTTCAATTGTAAAATTTGGTGTGAACCAAGATCAATTGAAAATTATTATTAAAATTTTGTTTGCCCACGAAGAAATGGAAGACATGCATGGGGACTATCTTCTCTGAGACCCAATCAGCACACAGAGATGAGAGTTGCAAATAGGTCATTCCCATCATGATGTTACCAGGAATTCACACTTCTAAACATTATAGTACTAAGCAATCCTTCCCATAATATTTTAATGACAACGTTGTTGGGTATTTCAATAAACATGATATATGTGATGACAGCATCATTGGTTCACTAATGACCCACCACAAGAAGAATTACCTCAGGGACAAGCTAATTAACGTGTGCTTGGAATTGTGATTCCCATTTTATACATATATTAGTATGTCCTTTACAATCAAAAAGAAATACAAGGAATTGTTAAAGAAAGAAGAACAAAGAAGTTGTGATGTGACCTGGTATTGTTAATTTCCTATCCGCAGTGGGAATTCTGGCGGATTAACATGCAAACTGAAACAATGGGACTGGCCTTAGACATTTAAGATGACTACCTTGAGCAAATATGCAGTAGTCATAGTTTTTTTGATAAGTAACAAAAAAGCCCTTTGTGGTAAATCTAATATACAGAAAAATCTCTCGTAGTTTAAAATATACAATACGATACCTCATACTTTGAATTAAATTGTAAATGTAACGAAATCTGTTAAAATTAACGAAAATGACTTATTAGAACCTAAAAAAAAAATTTATACCTAATTTTTAACAAATATACCTATTTTACCCTTTAAACCCCAGTACTCTTGCTCTAGAGAATGAAACAAATGATTTTGTTGAACTGTCTTTGGCTTAATTATATCAGGAGTATTGTGAGAACCATGCTGACCATCTAAGGAATGGATTTTTGTTTGAAATACAGCATTTTAGGAAATGATTCCATATCCATTTCATCCCTGCTAAGTTTAATGGATTACATCACTTTTACAATTTAATTTAATACATGAGGTATCATTTTGTACGTTTTGAAACTACGAGAGACTTTTTTGTATATTCGATTTATCACAGAGGACTTTTTTGTTTTTTATCCTATTTTTTTTTTCTTTCATCTCTCCTCACACCCTTCTTATTTGCAACTGTTAGTTATAACATTCGAATCTTGAACCTGATAAGTAGGAGGATTCTAAGAGCCACAGTTAAAGTAATTGAAACATTTCCATTACTCACCAATTCTTCTAATAATAACAGTTAACTATAAAGGACTCCTTTCTAAAATTACTCATTTCTTACTTGTCCTCACTGTCTAATTGGATCAAGTTCCTGTTTAAGCCCTTGTATGCTTAAATTCGGAATAACATTTCGGCTCTACATCCCTCAAGTTCAATTTGAAACAGAGTACTTTATCAAAAATTAGAAAGGACCCTACAATTGTTAGTCATAACTCATAACTGTCCTTTACAATACATATATCAACATAACAAATTTATACATAATACAATAGATGTATACAGTAAAAAAACATTTTATGAGATTCAATTTCTGGAAACATGTAAGAACTTATTATTTAGCACAGCAATGGCTCATCTCACGATGAATACTTTAACAGTACTATCCTCCTATTATTTAGCTATAAAATGGACTAAGAATAGAGTTTGGATTCTAAACTAAACCTTCTCGAAACGGCTATAAGTCTTTTTTACTACAGGTATTGATGCATTATATTTGTCATTCTAAACCTTTGGCGCACATAAAGAAAGAATATCAGAAGCAATTTTCATTTGTCGTAGTTCATAGGGAAGTTGAAAGTAAACAAAGGATTCAACTAATCGGGACAGATAAGTACCAGCAAATAGGAGCTCACCAGGAGAAAACTTTATTTGTATAATTCTGGATTCTTCTACCGAAAAAGACACTCGTGTGCTTTTCCTGCTGTTATATAATAAAATAGGAGTATTTTCTTCTGTAACGTGGTTCAATTCAATGCCACAATAATAATACGCATCATGTTGAATTGAACAGAAGCTACTAAGGAAAGACCAAATCTCGTGATTAGTTGAAATAATCTAAATTTTATTTTGACTGAGGAAAGAAATAATCTAGATTTTGCAACTCCGTATATTAAAAACCTACTAACTTCTCATTCATGTTCTTACAACTCTATGTTCTGCACTTGGAGTAATGCGGGTACAGACTGTACAGTAGCTTTTTAAAGTACAAAGTTCTTGTCATTAAATGAAGGGGGCAGTTGCCCTGATTCATAATTAAATCTTGTATTATCAAGTGTTAATATATATATATATATATGATGTTGGCATTCGATATTAAAAATAAAATAAAATAAAGGGGGTAGTAAAATTTTTCAGCCTATTGAAAATTTGAACCATGGTCTTTCTGATACTTTGAAAATTCATGTAGAGAAAAATATTGTTGAGACGGTTTAACGGCAATTAAAAACTTGTTCATCTTAGTCGTGTGTGATCCATGTGGCTGTGTAAATAATTGAGGCGTATTAATTAGGATTGCATAAATTATTGGGATAATTTCAGAAACTTCCCTTCCCTTGAGGTTCTGATAATTTCACTCGGCTCCCCCTAATTTTAGAAAATTATGCTGACCTCCCTCTGTTCAATAAAATGACTATAATACCCTCTATTTAAGAGATAATTTACGACATATGTGGGACACAAAAACCAAAGCAAAAGTAATAGAAAAACTAAAAACCTGCAACAACTCATCACCATCCCTAACCCTGCTTTAATTAAGAGTAGCTTCTTTTCTCCTTCCCTCTTTTTTTTTTTTTTTACCTCTTATGATTCTCTTCTTCCTTCCTATAATCCTATAGTCTCTTCCACCCATCAACTACACCATGCAAACCTACCCGAAGTGTTTATTTCTTGTCTACTTCTCTCTTTCCGTGATACTTAACTTACCAGCTCCTCTTGTTTATTTCTTCTCGTATTATAATTTGCATACATTAAAGAATTAAAATTTCCAAAATTACAAATTGAGAGAGCAAATGAAAATTTCATGGTCAAATTAGATGGAGATGATGAAGATGGTTGTGATAGAGGGGGAAAAATGAAATTAATGGGCTATGGTTGGAAGAGAAAAAGGGACGAATCCGAATTATGCTATTATGTCTATTACACACTAGAATCTAATATCTTCATTTGGTTTTATTTTTGTTTGATTTACAATTATTGGTGATGGTTTGTCACAAAAATTAGCTTCTCTATTCCTAACGCCATTGAAGTATGGGATTGCTCTTGGCATAGACGTCAGTAGTGATTGGCCAGGTCCTTTTTTATTCAAGGAAGGTGATAGGTGATAGGTGTGGGGTTCATAATTTGAGGTGTGAGATTAGTCAATAAACAAAATATAGTGTTAATTTGGGGCGGGAAGATTTTTAAGGGTATTTTAGTTGGTGTTGGTGGTTATGGTTGATTTGTAAAGGAAGTGATTCGGGTAGATTTTGGGATTTTGATGATGCCGAAATTGACAGAATTTGGGAATTAAGTTGGAGTTCGCTTGAACAGGTTGATGATGTTTTGGGTTTACAATTATCGTGAAAGCATAGTAAGTCTGGATTAAAGTGTTTGTTAATTTTTTTTGGGTTACATTGATCACTAAACCTTTTTTTCCACTTTCTTTTGATGTATGATATTGCATAAGGGTATTTTAGGATACTTAAATATAATTCTAGCCTAATGGGTCTATACTGTTACTTAAACAGTAAAAGTAATGAAGATCAGTGTAATTTTCTAAAATTGGGAGGAGCTGAGTAAAATTATTAGAAACCTCAAGGGAGGTTTCTGAAATTATCCCTAAATTATCTGCTACAGGTGAATATTCTCTATTGTGGTGAAGAGTCAAATGTCTGCGTTGTTTGCCTTTTTCTTTTAATAGAAAGATAATTTCATTCAATAAATCTACATTAATGGCAAAAATTTTGATATGACGCAGATGTGTATATATATATATATATATATATATATATATATATATAGAAATGAAATCAATAGATACAACAAATTTGAAAAATCAATACAAATAAAAATAAACTCTAACATATCTTCCATCTAAATGAATCATTTTAAAAATTACAAATTTAAGAACGAAAAAAATTATAAATTTAAGAAACTAGATCTACAAAATCTCAAATTTCACATAAAAAAATAAAAACTGAAACAGAACTCTCACAGGGAAACTGTTTTCGGCACGAGGTCACAATACGGTATAGGAAGTTAATTCCGTTATGACATTCGATTCCATTTTTTTGTGGCTCAAAATCAGTTGGAGAAAATTGATGTTCAAAATGGACGTGGGTCACTCTCAAAAAGGAACAAGAAAAAGAATCAATTATTGGGTCGAACCAAACTTAACACAGTGTTCAATTTTGTTGGTAGTGAGTGTAGTGACCAAAGCCATACGTTGGTTAGGTTAGCCCATTATTATCTTTGAACTTACCAAATTACACGTAATCCTCCGTTTAAGTTCCTCAAAATTTGCGTTTTTGCTTACCTCATCAAGATTAAGACCTGGGAGGGAAGAGAAATTAAGACAAGGTTTTGTTTAATTGACCAAGAAATATGTGAGAAGAAGAATGAGCAATAAATATATGTAGTCAAACTTACTTTGTGGACAAGGTTTCAAAGTGCACTCAAAGGTTTCTCAAGGCTTCATACTTAATTTCAAAGTGATCTGAGGTGTGGTAATTGGTACGAAACTTCGTATGTCTTGTCCTATCTTTTTCAATTCTCAATCTTCAAGTTCGATTTTGTCTTTTCCATTTTCTAACTTCTAGTATCTTCTTATGTTTTTCTTCATCAACTCCCCTTGCAGACAAACATGTAAACTCACGGAAGGAGGGGTAGTCAGTCCTTTTTGGCAGGAACTGCTGATGGGAAAAAATGCATTTGCACGAACAAGCCAGCGCAGTATCTTCTTGAGCTGGTGAAATACTGGATATTTAGGTATATATGGCGCTGGTGGAAACTTGGTGGTCTAACTCTGCTTTATTTGTGAAGAAGAAAAACCAATTTTGTCAGTTTTTGATAATTTGTTTTTGGTAAGTGGGAGGTATTCTTTCAATCCATAATCAGTTATTTACAGTCCATCTTATCTTACCACCCAGCTTTTCTACCAAGAAAAACCACTCAAAACCGCTTCAACTGCTTGAAATAGTAGTAGAAATAGGCACAAATTTATGCTTTTACTTAATTCTCTTTTGAGATTTCTAAGGACTAATGTGCACCAATTTCTCATCATTGAAGAATAACCTGGTGTTTTTCGTATACAATCAATAATAGCGTGTGCAATAACAGTTATCTAAGATAAAACAGTAAATTTAGGGTCCGTTTGATAAAATTGAATCTGAATTCTGAAGTCTGAATTCTGAAATCTGAATACTGAAACAATTAATTTGCTGAATTTTAAGCACTGAAAAAATATATGAATGTCTGAATTTTAATGCTGAACATATTTATACTGTTTGATAAATATTTATAGCTGAATGCTTAATAAGTTTAATTTGACAATTTTGCCCTTATATCCTTTCATTCAAAAAAGAAATAGAATCTATGATTTAATTAGTTTAAATTTGTTAAGTATGAAAATGACAATATTTATTTTTAAATCAAATTAATATAAAAGATGAAATATATTATATGAGGAGTATGGAAAAGATGTGAAAGTCATTAAAAATGGAGAAAAAGAAACTAAAAATCGTTAGATAGAGAATATTAGGTTGTTTAATTAGATAAAAATTTTGAACATAATTAACAAACAAGGGTAAATTTGGTAGATAAGATAAGGTAGTTGAAGTAATTCTATTGATTCTTATCAGAATTAAGCATTCAGTTAAGATTCTTGTGCTGAAAAAAATACACACAGGTTCAGCACTGCTTAACAAGTTCAGCAAGTAGATTTTCATTTATCAAACACGCAAAACATTTGAATGTCTGAAATAATTCAGATTCAGCACTTTTTTATGTTATCAAACAGACCCTTAGAGTGCAAAATAAAGTCTGTTGTACAATCTCACTACAAGTATATTTACTTAGGGTGTAAAGTGTCAAGTAAAATGTGCAAAATCAAATTGCTGTTACATTAGACCTGCAAAATGGAATCTGTATTGTGACAAATACCTTAGAGAAATAGAAAGCTACTATCCCACTTGCAAAAAGTTTTTTTTTTTTTTTGACATTTTAAAGCACTTACATATTCAATTTGACAACCAATAAGAAGCTCCCACATTTTAGTGTTTGCACATTAATAGAGCGTTTACAAGGTATAGCAAAATTTACATTATTTAGTTCTCAACAAATTAAACATCGGTTAGAGCATTTGCTAATTATTATTTCACTTAATTTTAGCACACAATGCATGTTTAGTGAGTCCCATGAAAGAAAAAATTATTTGCGCAGCGGAATGAGCAAACAGTTTTGTTTTGTTCTTCTTGCTTGAAGTTGCAATTTGATTCAGGCCTTGATATTTCAAAACAAATAAGTACTTACTTGTTCAGACGAATTTGCGATGCCTGATGTAGATGTTTGAATTCCAGCAATAAGCCTTCCACACGTCAGGCCTCTAGTTCGTCCACACAGACTCAAACCAATAGGTAACAGAATTTTGGAGTTTTGTTTCGGTAGTGAAGAAACAACGATATTGCTTTGTTCCTATTCAAAACAATCCTGATTGTTTTGCACCCTTGTAGACCCCTTAACAACTCTTTGTCAATAAGGCTTATTTATACTGTTGTTTTGATTAGATCAATATCTTGTATCATCTTGACCAAATCATAACAATCAGTTTATATTTTTATTCTTATCTTGATCAAATCAAAAATAGAATACAATTAATATAATTATTTAATTCATGTTTTAGTTTTGATCACATCAAAATATAAACACAATTAATATAATTATATTAACTATTATTTTCATCTTTATAATATTTGAGTCATACTCAAATACCACCTCCAAATTCCGTCTAGCTTGGGTTTCAAGATGTGCTAGCATCCTTATCAAAGTCTAAACCCATTCTAATCAAACTTCCCTATTAGTTCAAATCCTTTTTGTGTGTGACTATCTAGGTCCATTACCCAGTTGGCAATGTAATAAACGTTAGCCTATTAACGTTAGTTAGAACATTTCTAACACTTGAGAAGTTCTCCAAATATACCTCAAGTTAACATAGTTCATGAGTGATGCCTAGCAGCATATCATGACACCCAACCGGTGATGAAAAGATTGGAATCCTTTTATGTGAACCATGACTGCAATTGTTTTGCATACAAATCCTTCTATTACTATATCCCTATTGAGTTCAGTTTAGTAATAATGTCAAACTCTAAAACTCAATCGTATGACTTAATCTATCAAATTACTTGACTATAAAATTGATCATCTACATGAATCAATTTGTCTTGGCCAAGAACTCCTTTAGTCAAGATTGATAGATTTCATAAGATATCAAACCATTCATGATGGAATAATAGATCCCATTTTGCATAAACACTTGGCTCCATGCATAACTAATTAGAGGTACCATATGCCAATACTCATCCGTGATTAGAACAAGTATTTTCTGCATTGATAGACTTTAACCACCCATGAATGAGCCAACCGTGTCATCTCAGGTCTAAGGATCACATGCACCATTGCAATCAATAATGAATCATTGACATTAATAAGCTAATGATTCATTATTTAAATTAGTCAGTGTTCAAGCCAACTTGTCACACAAGTGCCTCTCATATTTGTTCTAGTATCACATACTTAATGGTATGAGACTCGCCATTCTATTATCATTAATATCTCATATTAATCATAGAAAATAAATATGAGACTAATCTTCCGGATTAAACTTGCCCAATTAATAATCCTATGATTAGGAACAATTTAATATTATTTGTACCAAGTTTTTCCGTCACTCATATCCTCATCACATGAGAATGGAACCTTAACAAATAATAATGGACAACATTCAATCAAATCTAAACCAAGAATAATTGAATCAAGAAGTGCCATTTTATTTTAATCAAGACAATAATTATTAATGCTCTAGGGCATACTGCTAACATCCCAATCGTGAAATAATAATAGATGCCACATTTTGAGTTATTTTAGAAACTTATAACATGAAGAACTATGAAATCAAGGGTTGAATTCCAAAAACAAAGAATATGACCTCAAAAAATATTAAAACTCTAATAATCTAATGGATTTTGAATTTCACTCATCAAGATTTGAAGTTTTTTTTTTTGTAATTTTTTTAAAAAATTTTTGAAGCTATTGTTGGACTATCAAGTGTTAAGGTTCTATTAACCGATCAACCCTGTATCGAATTGCTTAGCTATCCAACATTTATCCACCAGATAGTTGTGATGTTGCGTTTTCTTGTATTTTCTTTTCCATTGTGTTTTTGACAGGTACGAGTTCCTATTAAATGCATCCAATTTCATATTGTTTTCATCATTATTTGCACAAAATAATCTTTTTATTGAAAACAAATGCCTTTTTTTTTTTTTTTTTGGAAACTGATGGAGTACGAAATATAAGGGAAGGGACATAATGAGGTTGGACCCTAACGCAAGATCATGGTCAATTCCTAAAATTCCTTGTATACCTGGTGAATGACCTGCTTTCAGGGGAAATTAATGAAACACAACAGAAAGAAATCATGATTTAGTTGAACATAAACGGTGTGCAATTTCTGTGAAGTAATCTCAGGGTTTCCAAATATCTTCTGCCGTTGGTGAAACAACAACATGAAGGTGTAACAATTTATGATTTATACTGCGGATATCTCTCCTAGTTTTCTATGATTTTTTGGAAATTGCTCCTGCGGCATATAAAAAGAGTTAATGAACTGCTTCACTGCTAAACAATATTATGTCCCCAGAAAATGGTAATACTGCTGCAAAGAACCCACAAAATTCTTTTGTTTATATCAGCTAATTTCTTCCCCATGATCTAATAAGCTACTTGAGAATAGAGCTGTTACCTGTATCGAAACAGTTACAGCAGAAGGTGATATACCTAGCTAGGAAAGTTGCAAGAACTTATTAGTCAAATGGAAATGAAGTATACTCAAGTAAGCAGGATTTCAATGTGAAGCTCCATGAGCTTAGCAGACCAATGGCAAAGAGTTGAAGGATAATGAAGAGATCTTCATAGAGCAGTCTGTATTGATTGTTATCAGAAAACTGAATCTCAACAGGCTACTACTTTCTAGTAAATGGATCTTCAACTAGTAATCGTAATTTTTGCAGCTAAATACTTATGGGACCAGAATTCTTTGCCTGTTTCATATTGCTAAAATTCTCTAAATTGTTGACACTAATGGCATTTCTGAACTTGTTAATATGTATATGTCTAGTCCTCAATTAATTCTCTTCCCCAGATGTGCTGCCTGATAAACACTAGTTTATTTTGGCTATTCATAATGAGAATCATTTACACCTGATAGGCAACTGTACATAATTGAAAATTCGTGAACCAAAAGCAGATCTTATAAAGAAGCATAGTCCCTTTAGGATGAGGGGCATTTTTTTTTTATCCTAAAAAATGATATTTTATCTGTTTCACTTTTCTAATAGATTGAACAACAATGACGCTGCTTAGGCCAGCCCATTATTTTCTTTGAACTGACCAAGTTTTTGGGTTGCTCTCAATTAAAATTTCTATAATTAGTGTATTGGCTTGCTTCATTCCGTTTGAATTACTATTTTTTGAAATTTTAATAAAAAAATTTACTGCTACGATTTGATATATATAAAATAAAAAAATGAATGAAAAATATATTAATAAAAAATATTAAAATTTTTCTTGACAAAATAGCAATCCAAACATGGAGGCTTGAGAGAAGGGGAAAGAGACGAGGTTTTGTGGATTGACCAAGATATTTGTGAAGGAGGAGGCGGAGGAGGAGGAGAACCGAGAACGACATGAGCAACATCGTCAAAGTTCTTTGCGGACAAGGTTTAATTTGGTATAGTAATAGGGTCACGTGAGGTGGACCTATGGTTTGAATTTTCCTATGAAGTGTTGATTTCTTTCTCTGAATTTTCAATCTCCAAGTTCGATTTTGTCTTTTCCATTTTCTAGTTTCTAGTATCTTCTTACGTTTTTCTTCGTCAATTCCACATACAGAAACACATGTGAATACACGCACTAACACATAACAGTACGTGTGTATTTCTTTTTTTGTATGAATTAATAACGAAAACAATTCGAAGAAGAAGAACATGCAAAGTTGCATTTGCTCGTGTCTTAATCCACGAGTATCATACTCTTCTTGAACTTGACAAGTACTATGGGATATTTGGCTACATTAGCGATAGAAATTTTGTCACATTTGATTAAACTGCAATGCAATATCACTTGTACTTGTCCAAAATGCCCCATACCACCGTTGATAAACTACTAGTTCTCATCGAATGTATTTAAATCATATTTCCTTTATAATTTTCTAAGGCAAATGCGTCCCCATGCCTCTATTCTCATATTTTCTTTAGTATTTATTAAGGCAAATGTGTTCTCCAAACCCTAAAGTGAGTGTCACTTTGTAAAGGCAAAAAGAAACTATAAATATAGTCTCTCACTTAAATGGTAAATCACAATATCCATCATCAACTCCCATACGTTGATTTTTCGTTTTAATTTTGGAGATTAATACATATCTAATTGGCTTGGCTTGGTCGTCGCTTCAGCATCCCATGTTATCGGTTATCGCTCTTTCCCTGTTTTTGAGTAAATATAAAGTTTTGATGAGTTTGACTTCGATCACCTCTATGGATCAAAATATGCTTTCGACACCATAAGTCTATTATAGAAATTCTTATACGTCGTCCATCAATTCAGCCTTTACATTGACAGTAAGATTAGAACACACACCTTTTGTGACGATAAGAGTGTCATACTCTGTTTTGCTTTTTATCCAATACCCCTCACATTATTATTGCGGATTAGCTTAAGGCACATAAAGTGGTACTTCTTTTTTTCTTTCCCTCTCAAATAGGGATAATAAAAATGAAAAGTATTTTGTTTTAGAAGTTTCTTCTTTTAAGCAACTATCCTATAAAAAAATTGAGTCAATATCGAGTGGGCCGATGGCCCATGTGTTAGAAATCAAACTGAATGCTGAGTCTTACTTCACAAGGAGAAGATACTATTTATCTCAAAGAGGTTTGCAATGATCATTGTAAAAACTGGAAACACTATTGGTTTTATTTGGCGAAAAAGAGATTATTGTGGATTCGGAATATCACACTTAATAAAAAAAAATGCCATTTCATCTTCTAAGAAATTCTTGTATCATTTTTTTTTATTTCATCTTGATCACTTCGACATGAGATTCAAAGTAATTTTTTTTTTTCAACATTGCAAATGATAGAATTGTTAACTATGACTTCAACGGTTTAACCTGTGTTTTATTCCAACAAAATGTTTAACAAATAAAAGTTAGTTTCTAGATTTGTGAATTACTATATGCTTGCTTGTATTTTGGATTCATGAACAATTTGATTAAGTTTAAGGACTGAGAGAACGCGCTGGGTTTGGTATGGGAATTATACCCATACGATCTAGTAGAAATTTTTTTTTTTTTTTTTTTGTCAGAACGGTATTGTATTATGTCATTAAACTTGATAATACAAGTTTTAGTTACAAAAAGGAACAACTATTCTATAGTTTTTTTGTGCAAAATTTTTGATCCACACTGGAAAGCCAGCGTCCCATTTTACATCATTAACTAGTTTACTTGCAAATTTAGCTAGCCTATGACAAACACCATTTCCTCATCTATGGACAAAAGAGAAATTGCATTGATCAAACAGCTCTCTCAACTCCACTATTTTAAAGTGGGTAAGAAAATTCTTTACATTATTTGGTAGAAAATTTATTTAAGTGGGTAAGAACTTGGCACCATATCCATTGACATCCCTAATTACGCTGCTTTTGTTTTTGTGTTGTGAAAAGACTAGTGTGGCCATGAGTTGTAGCACTACCAATAATCTTCCCCTTTTCTTTCAATTCTTTTTCTTGATATCCAAATGCGTGTGGAAAAATAATTGTCATCTTCCTGTGGGCTCTCTTTCTTGCAATTTTCTTTTCCTAGATTCAAATAGAGCTTGTCCGTCATGATTCTCAAGATGGGCCTTTTGGTCGGCCCATTGTTTGAGGAAATGGTCTTCTCAGGGCAGTTTGTGTGTCTGTTTCTTCCTGTGGGCTTACTTATTGGGTCATCGTTCTCACTTCTTACCGCAGCTTTTCGTATTACCTGCCTTAACCACACAGGATAAGCACAACGCAACGGATAATGATTATACTTTTAATAAACAGTAGGCTGGCTGAGATTTTTTTTTTTCGTTTTTCTAAGAGCAAATTTTATATATACTATAGTATATATACTATAACAATTGGATGGATGATACGTAAGCAAATTTTGAATTTCAAATTCAAATTTTTCTAAAACTTTCTAAAAAATTTTCTACAACCAATTAAGCCAGGCTAAAGAGCAAATTCCTCGAATAGTTGTTTAACATTTTTACTAATCTACGTTTGGTCCATTATCTTAAAAAGGGACAAAATGATCCTTTAACAAAATTTTGTGGGCCAAATTGGTCCCTACATAGTAGAGCAGTCAAGAAAAAATTTGACAAAAAGAGTAGTGAGATTTGAATTTTCTTGATTGTTTTGCCACATATGGACCAATTTGGTCCAAAAATATTTGTTCGAGGACTATTATGTCCCATTGTTAAGATGGAGGACCAAACATGGATTAGTAAAAAAATTTGAACGACTATTTGAGGGATTTGCTCCTTAACCAAAACTGAGTCCACTTGGCTCATAAGTGCAAGTAGGTATATTTTACAGTCGAACATAACTAAAAGAACTCAAGAAAACTGAAACCAATACCGTGAGAAGCTAAATGAATATCCGGATAATTATATGCTTGAGTGTGACAACAGCAAGTGTTATGTTGTTGCAAATGTAGTATCAGCAGAGACAAATCAAGGTGGCTAACGGCTGTGGATGAAGTTGACTGTTAAAAATAAGCTGCTGGAAAGATTGACCGAAAGAGAATAACAAAAAAGAAGCCACAAAATACAAATTAGAGAAGGAGAAGAAGAAGCCTTAATTGGAACCCTTTTTTTTTATTTTATAAATGTTCCACAAAGAAGGGATTGAAGAAGCGAGGAGGGGTAGGGGGAAAGGACCTCTAATTCATGAGATAGATCTTCAATTTTAACCACTAAATCAAGGTATCCTCAATAACTAACTAATTGGAACAATTTAACAGTAGCAATACCACATGAAATAAAGAAGGAACGGACTTTGTCAATTTTAATTTGTGAAGTTGATCTAGATCAATACCATAATCCAGCTTGAGCCTTATTTCGTAGGTTACGTGTATGTGGATGTGCAAAATCATACAGTTTCTAGAAGGAGAAAAATTTCTTACAAAACGTGATACTAATTTGCAGTAGCAAAATATTTCTGACCTTGAACTTGAAGCCCGCTGTGATACAATACTGAAGCTGCTGGTTAGCTTCTTAACTTGGGGTCAATAAGTTAGGACGTTTGATCTTTAGTGCTCATGCAGTAACTCCTGCAACATCATTTGAATACTCAGCTCCTTTTTTGGTTAAGGCTGAGGTTGTGCCAACTCAGTGGCAAGAACTGACAATATTGACAAATCTTTAGGAGTAAACATTGGAAACTCGACGATTTGCAATAGAATTCTGCTGATTTTGGATAAGTTGAAATTGCTGGTTACCTTCCGAATTGGGACTTAAGAAGTAAGAAGAGTAACTAGTAAGTAAGAACCACCTATCAACCACAGAGCTCTAGCTCAGTGGCCACCACCTCTCTTAGTGGGGTGGGAGATTAGGGATTCAACCCTTGCCTCCCACCAAAATTGCCTGCCCCTAGGCCTGTCAATTGGGCCTAATGAGCCGGGCTTTGATGAGCTCAAATTCAGTTTATTTAATTTGAATCATTTTCGGGTTTTGGGCTATGAGTTTCGGGTTCGTAAATGTGAAGGTCATACTCAACTCACATAATATTCGGGTTGTGAGCCTTAATCGGGTTTAACCCAATCTCACTTATTACTCTTTAATTTTCTTAATATAATTACTATAACTATTAAGTTGTAAAACTAATTTAATATTTACAAGACTATAATATTAAAACTAAACATGAACAAATAATAGTTCTTAAAACGTATATAAACCAAAAATTTTTCAATAATATTTATATTTAATCCATTCAAAATGCATGAAAAATAGTAATAAAACATGCGATCATAAGCCAATATATCTTTAAAAGTTGAAACTTTTTTTTATAATCTTGTGATTTAAATCCAAATATGCTTGATGATTTTTGTATTTGTAGACCAAAAAAAAATTAACCAATATTATGCCAATACAAAAATTTACTCAACCAATAAGAAAAATTAGAGATTTAGTTATGCATTACCAATATTGACTCTCAAGAAAGCTCATGAAAGAGTTTTTAGATGTATTTTTGTGTTTTGTAATTTATGTATATATTTAGTATTTAGTAATAATATATTTGGATATATAATTATACATAATATCAAAATATAAATATTATATATATAGGTAATTAAAGGGCCGGGTCTATATCGGGTTTGAGCCTAATAAGGCCCAATGTCGACTCACATTTAATTCGGGCCTAATTTTTAGACTCAGGCTCAGACCGGCTCACTAAATGATTGGGCTCATCGGGCTTTCTGTCGGGCCGAGCGAGCCGAGCTTGGGTTGGCCCAGCCCCATTGACAGTCCTGCCCTCATGGATAGCTCGGTTGGTCTCAGCAAGCCTCCTTAGGAGTTAGTGTCCAGTGCCCGCAAGGGTTCGAGTCCCGTGGTTATCGTGTTTAGGGGGATGGGGCCTCTCCTCCCGGATCGGAGTGGGATTAGTCGGGCCCCATAAGGATTGACCCGGACACCCACTCCGTCAGCACAAAAAAAAAAAAAAATAAAGTAAGAACCACCTATCAGTCTATTCACCTGTTGCAACATCAGTTAACATCAAGTGTATTTGATCAAGGGACATTGTTCAACGAATTTAAGGAATGGAGATCTGTTGAATCTGTCTTTTCTGTTCATCTAAAGTAACAGGTGTCGAAATTGTCAAAGTTACTTGTAAAACCAACCTACAAATTCTGCCGCTACCATGGAATTATCACTTTGCATGTCAAATCACATACGACGTCAAATGAGTCACCTCAGTTCGAATCGTTATTTTCATTTAGGAAAGTTTTAATAATTAGGGGGAGATTACCTAAAATATAGCGATAAAGAAAATAGGATAACGATAGGTAGTACTTCAAAAAAAGTTAATGGCTAGGAATGGTCAGTAAAATTAGAGCGTCCATCCCATCCCTATGTTCCTTCATCTGAATTCGTGAAATAGTAAAACAAGCAAATGTACGTTTGGTGTATCCATGTTCAAAATTCCTGAATAATATTCCACCCTCTCCGGCTCTCCTTCCTGCCATAGACTGTTAAACGCCAGAAGGCCTCCATAGGCTCCTCAACTTTAAAGCTCCTAAAAATAAATTTGGTAAGCTATCAAGTCCAAAAATTCCATGGGACATGGGAATAAAGAAGTTAGTTTAATAGATAAATATGTTAGATCTAGAAGTATAATCTTGTTTATTTTGTAGCAAAATTTAATTATTTTTTATAGTTAGATAGATATATTTTATTTTATGTATTTTCTATCATTACTGCAGTGCTTTCTTTTGTCAAACAAATTGTATTGGACGATTTTTAACTAGTTTATTAATAATATTGGCTTCTATTTTATCAAAAAAAAATTAGTAATAGATAAACTTTTCGATAAGAGTTTAATCTAATGACTAAAGTTGAGACTTCAAAAATAAGAAGTTCTAAGTTCAAATATCATAGTTTTTTTTTTTACTTTCCCGGGCGTGTTTAATAAAAAATGCAAACGAATTATGACAATAAAAATTACAGTTCATTTTTACTAGTCCGGGCGGGTTTGATTCGCCAGCCAAAAGTCTAATGGTTGGAGGTCCCATGCAGGATGTTTTGCTAGCTGATACAAGGTATACCCTCAAATGTGGTTACTTACCTTTCCTCACAAATGGGTATAAGCAGGTTAACACCTGGATTTTTCCCTGTACTCGAGAAATGATTTATATTCTTCACTGTTCTATGTTTACACTTCCATTTTCTTTTGTGTGGTGAAAAGACTAATGTACCCATGTGTTGTAACACTTCAAGATTTCATACGAAAATAGTGAATTCGAATGAAAAGGGCTTTCTAGTCTAACAAACGAAAATAGGAGTGTATGAATCAAAAAGTGCAGTATTTTTAATAATTACCCTATTTAATAATGATTAAACCATCTTCCACTTGTCCTATTTCTGTTTATTTTGTCTTGATTTAACATACTGGACCTGTTGCTTGGCCCGTGTGTGTGAGTAGGTGGACTTGGCAACAAAATGTGAACAATCTTGTCCTTCCTGTGGGCTTAATAATTGGGTCAACTCGCTCAGTAAATCAGTTTCAACTGCCTAGTTGGAGTCTGAAAAGCTGGAGATAAAATTTTTTGGGAAATTTGTCAAATTGGTCCCTAATATTTATCAAAAACACTTTTTTAGTCCCTAATATATAAAATCAGCCAAAATTGTCCTTCACATTTAAATTGTGATCCAATTTGGTCATAATGCTCGTTTTTGCTCCTTTCTCCGGCTAAAAATAACATGCTCCTCTCATGTGGTCATATTTTCAAGGGCAAAAGTGGAAAACAAAAGCTTTACTCAACTGGCTAGTCTGTTACACTGTGTAGCAATTTGTGCACCGAGAGAGACAAAGAGAGAGAGAGATTCATCAGCTAGCGGTAGAATCTTATCATCATCATGTCCCCAATTGTAATAGCAATACAATTCCTCTTTCAAAGTTGATAAGATTACTGCTATCATCATTATCATCATCGGCAATACCTACCCGATTTGAAATCTCCCAATCGATCCGTAATATCCCTCACATATGAAAACATTTTCAAGATCAAAACAACAATGGAAAAGGGAGATGGGTAGTGGCGCCAAGCAGAAGCAGCTACCCAAGTGGAAAATCCACTTTGAGAAATCCCCAAAGCAAAAAATCCAACCTCCTCCGGAATTCGTTTGCCCCATCCCGGCTCCCTCATGGTTGACCCCATTATTGTCTCCTCCGGCCACTCCTTCGAGCGTAACTGCATCGATGCTTGCAAGTCCCTCAACTTCAGGCCCACCCTCCTCGATAGCTCTGTTCCTGATTTCTCCACCCTCATCCCTAACCTCGCGCCCTCAAGTCCGTTGTTCTCAGCTGGTGCCATTTTACTCTCTTTACCCCTCCTCCCAAACCCTTCGATTTCTGCTCGTACGTTATTGCTCGCTTCCCGTTCCCAACAGAAGCCTAATCATCAATTATCAAAGTTCTCTTCCCAAGAAACCGAGCTGACTCGGACGCCTAGTCAAGTTTCCGCCAGCTCCAAGGAATCTGTGACTGCCGCCACTGTCATCAACAGGCCCACCACTCCTCTACCTTTAACCACCCGTCCTTATTGTTGCTATTGTTCTTTGTCCTCCTCAGATATTGAGTCCTTGTGTCACTCTAGCTCCCTCGAAGAAGACAAGTTCATGACCAAGCTCCGGAGCTCTCAAGTGTTCGAGCAAGAGGAGGCTCTGCTTTCCCTTCGGAAACTAACCCAGACCCAGGAGGAATCCCGGGTGAATCTCTACACTGCGTGTCTACTCTCGGCTCTCCGGCCTCTGATCACCTCCAAATATGCTTCATGACCTCACTTATCCGTTGTGGTGAATCTGTCCTTAGAGAGTCGAAGCAAGATAAAGATAGTGAGGTCAGGGATCGTTCCCAGTGGATCTGGGATTTGCGTTTTCCAATTTTGCCCTTGAAAATATGACCACGTGAGAGGGGCGTGCTATTTTTAGCCGGAGAAAGGAGCAAAAATGAGCATTAGGACAAAATTGGATCACAATTTAAATGTGAAGGATAATTTTGGCTGATTTTATATGTTAGGGACTAAAAAAGTGTTTTTGGTAAATATTAGGGACCAATTTGGCAAATTTCCCAAATTTTTTTTACCGCATTTTGCTATTCTTTGGATCTAGTAAGTATTATCCAATTGACCTCTTTCTCTCTCCACCAAAGTTTCTCTGTCTTCTCTTTTGCAAGAGTTCTTCCAATAGTTTTTTCCTCCACGAAGAGAGATCTTGGTCTCAAGTTAAGGTTTCGTCCATGAAGAGAGGTCTTGGTCTCAAATCGAGGTCTCTCTCTTTCGATTTTATTTTATGTTCAATAAAATCTCTTTTAGAGTATTCTAATGAGAGTTTTTTCTCTCCTAATATTTATTCGTATGAGTCTTACTCTCTTCCAGAGTTTCTTAGAGAGTCTCTCCTAGGGTATCTTGGTGGCATTTTTGTTTAGTTTTTTTTTTGTTGTTTCTTTATTAGATCTAAAAATTGTTCCAAATTTGTATGATTTGTATGTCACATCTCGGGTTTCTTGGATTATTTCGTCAAATCTCAAGATCGACTTTGAGATTGAATCAGTTGGCTAGGAGATTTGGTAGTGTTGACATGTAAAGATATTCATTGGATTGTTCGTAATTTGTCTAATCTGTTGGAGTTTTGTAGTGTAATTTTGTTATTTTCTAGATCTTTTAAATCTAGTGATTTTTCAGATTTAAAATCAAATTAGTTGTGTCGCTGATATGTTCAATGTATTATTTACCATTAGTGCAGATTCCATGGGATGAATATTATATTTTATAAAAAAAATATTATCTAATAGTATAACTGCAAGGTGTAGATAGTTTCTTTTTTTAAAAAAAAAAAATTCTACGCCTTAATGCGGATGATAATCACAAAAAGAAAACAGAAAATAGAAACAAAATGCGGGCCTATTACAAAATTTTGACATTATTTTCAAATTCCGCCCCTAAAGTAGGTAGACAATAAAGCAACGAACCGACCTTTTGTGAATTGAAGAACCCACGTAAATGGCAAAATTAGCCCAGCTTATAGAAATTTAGTTTATCTCTACTGTTAAAACTTATCAATGCATACTTTTAATGGTAAATTATACTTTATTCCCGTGATTTAGTGCTTTTTACATAATGTTCCTATAATTTTAAAAATTATACATAACCTCCTCTTGATTTAGATTAAAATATCAAACTGATGGAATTTGCATTCCATAATGGAGTCAACTAAAGTATTATTATATAAAGTTGAAAATTATTTATTAATAACAGGAGAGTTGTGTATATATTTCGAAAATTATAAAGAGGTTATGCGGTAAAACACAATTCACAAGAAGTTAAAGTATAATGCATATTATGTTTATATATTTTAGTTATTTCAATCATTTTAGTTTTTAAACAAGGGTAATCTCGATATTTCTGTGGGTTTCGTTATAGAGGATTATTTCTGTTAGTTTGATACTTTACTCCAAATTATGAGGAGTTATGTATAGTTTTTGAAATCATAGAAAAAGTGGATTTTACCCTACTTATAATTGCACAAAAAGGACAGCCAGAAAACTGAAAAGGACACTGTGATAAGATAAATGAATATCCGGATCATTATATGCTTGAGTGTGACAACAGTAAGTGATACGTTGTTGCAAATGTAGCATCAGTCTCTCAGAAAAAAGTAAAAATGGAGCATCAGCAGAGAAAATCAAGATGGCAATCGGTGGGTTGTTTTTGTGGGGCCGGGGGGGGGGACGAAGTTGACTGTTAAAAATAAGCTGCTGAAAAAGGAAAAAGATTGACCAAAAAGAACAGAACAAAAAACCAAAAAACAAAAAGAAGCTACAAAAAATAAATTAGAGAAGAAGATGTTTTAATTGGAACCATTTAACAGTAGCAATACACACGTGAAATGGAGAAGAAACAGACCATGTTCTCTGAATCTGTAAGCATCCTAGCCTGCCTAACCAGTTAAAGATATGATAATGACTACTAGCTAGCTTTCTTGTCTAAAGATTGATGGATGTAATTAGCCTCTTGCGATTATTAATTGTGTTTAGTTATCGTCAAGTGGCTGCGGTATATGTTTTATTTTGAGGTCCCCTCACGCCCTCGTGTTTCTCAAAAAGATTAGGTGCTTTGTTAATTACAATTTGGGAGGTTGTTCCATATATCATAATCCAGCTTGGGCACTGTTTTGTAGATTACGTGCACTATGAATGTGGAAACTCATAATTTCCACAAGAATAAAGTTTAGGTGCTTTGTTAATTAGAATTTGGGAAGTTGCTCCATATATCATAATCCAGCTTGGGCACTGCTTTGTAGATTACATTCATTATGAATGTGGAAACTGGAAACTCATAATTTCCACAAGAAGAAATTTCTTAAGAAACGTGGCAATAAAATAATAAGTGCTTTCGAATAGCAAATTGTTTACACAAATTTATATGCTTTCATTATAAACATTGCTAAATTCATAAGTAAAGGATTATATTCCACATTGATTCGATAGATAGAAAAAGAGCAATTAATATGTTAGTAAAGGTTCGAGACCTAACAGTTTAAATTTTTTGATCAGAGTTGGGTTCCTGACTCATATATTGAACTGTTTGATAGCTTCTCTTGAGACGTTTCTACCTAACAAACACTTTCCAAATATTTTTTTATCTTACATACATCATTCACATCATATTATCAAGGTACTACAGTTTATTGACTTTTTTTTTTATCTCACATACATCATATTAAAAAGGTATTACATTATTACTGAGCTTGAAGCTTTAACTGAAGCTCGTGATGATACGCAAAATGAAGCTGCTGGTCACTCAGCTTCCTAATTTAGATTCAAGAAGTAAGAACAAATGGTGAGATGACTACCAATATAAGTTGGCAAAAACTGAAATATAGTGAGACTAGAACTTATGACTTAATTTGAAAATTTTGAAGATTTTGAGGAATGAAAAACTAATCAACTTGTTTTTGGTCTAGTTGAAGTGACGTTGTTTAGCACTTAACGTTCACGTATGTTTTAGTTATTCGTCAAAATTAGTTGTCGTTGTGTGGCTGTGCTACATCTTTCTTGTTTGGTCCCCTCTCCCTGGCTTTGATAGCTTATTTTATTTTCTTTTTTAATTCCAATTTGTTTTAGCTCCTTTTTGGTTAGGCTGCGTCTGTACCAACTACCAACTCAATGGCACGAAGAACTCACATTATCCACAAAAGCTTGAGGACTCAAGTTTTTGAAACGTGGTGATTTGCAGTAGAATACTGCTGATTTTGGATAAGCCGAATCTGCTAACCACATTGAAGTTGCTGGGCACCTTCCGAGTTTGGATTCAAGAAGTAAGAAAGAAACAATCAGTGTATTTACCTATGGCAACATCAGCTAACCTCAATTTAATTGGTTTCAATGAGTTTAGGGGCTTGGGACACTGTTTATTGTTCAACGAATTTGAGGGTTGGAAATGTAGTGAAATTATATATGCTTTTTATTCATCTAAAGTAACATGTGTCAGAAATGAATTTTATTCAAAGTTAGCTACTACACTAACTTGTAAAACACAGCTACAAATTCTGCCACTAACATAGAATTATCACGTTTCATGTTAAAATAAATATAAAATTAACTAACAAATTGAGTTGCCTTCTTTTGAATCGGTATTTTTGGGGGTGTTTTTGAGTAAATGTTTTATGTGTGACGAAAGAGTAATTAAAAAAGGGCAAATTACACTTTACCCCCTATAGTTTAGTATTTTTACGTAACCTCCTATGGTTTCAAAAACTATACATAATTCCCTCATGATGTGAATTAAAGTGTTAAGGTGACGAAATTTGTAATCCATAACAGAGTCAACTAAAATATCAAAAATACCTCTATGTAAAGTTGAAATTTATTTATTAATCACAGGGGGGTTATGTATATATTTTAAAAATTATAAGAAGGTTATATGGTAAAACACTAAACAATAAGGGGGTTATATAGTAAAATATAAAATTATATGGGGTTAGAGTATCATGCACATTATATTTATATATTTTGGCCATTTCAACCATTTTAGTTTTTAAATAAAGGTAATTTCAACATTTTTATAGGTTCTGTTACAAATGATCATTTCCATCACTTTGATACTTTAATCCAAACTATGAGAGGGTTATATATAGTTTTTAAAACTACAAGAAATTATGTAAAAATTAATTATACCATAGGGGGTAAAGTGTAATTTACCCTTAAAAATGTACAATTGGAGTTTTGTGGAAGTATGTCCTAGACAAATAACTTCATCTAAATCCGTGAAAACGTAAACAAGCATGCAACGATGTTTGGTTTGTCAATCGTTTTTCTTTCTGTCTAACTAAAAGGACAATGATAGGTGGATGAATAAAATTCGTGAGTTGTTTATTCAACAGTCCTTTTCGGCAACCTTCAACCCCCTCTGCTTCCTACATCCTTCCTAGAATGGAATTTGTAAGTTAAACGCAAGAAAGCCTAGGCCTGTCAACGGTCCGAATCTAGACCCGAATTCGGATCGGATCCGTGAAATTTTTGCGAGTACGGATAGGGATTTAATTCCATTATTCTGATCCGGATCCGGATCCGTTTTGTCAAACAAAAAATGGGTCGGATACGGAATATAGTATTCCGGCCCGTATTAGACCCGGATCCGGATATAAATGGATTAATAATTTAAAAAATATATATTTATCAATATAATTAGATTAGGGTAATGTATTTGAGTAAAGTCAATTTGATTTCTTTTCTTAGTTGATTTTTTTTTATATTAGTTAGAAATTAGTTTACAAATATATTTTTTTTCTCATTTTTATTAAAAATTGTAAGTTTTGATAATTTTTTCGAGTAGGCCCGACTCGGATCCGGATCCAGATCCAGATCCGGAACATAGAGTAGAAGACCCGTCGGATAAACGGGTCGGAACAGGCCTAAGAAAGCCCCACTAGGTATACTACTATATTTCAATTGAATAGGATTATTCCTTGTTAGATTGTGTTTGCGATCTCTTACACCTCTCTCTAGAACTCATTCTCTTTTCGCTCTCTTTAAAATTCCTCAGTCACTGCCTCAGCGGGAGAGAGTCCAAATCTGGTGGGAGAGAGACATCTGATCTTTTTCTATAAGTAGGGATCCTTTTCCTAGATTTATTTCCTTTGTTTGAATAAATTCGGTTCCGTAGTAAGAAGTTATTCTCTCTTAGAAGAGTTTCTAATGAGAGATTCTTCTTCCCTAAATTATTTTAATGGGAGTTTTATTCTCTCATAGAATATCCTAATGAGAGTTTTTTTTTGGGTCTTTTTTTAGTGAATTAGATTACGGGTTTGATAAATTTCAGAAACAAAATATGAAAATCAGGTATAAAGTTGTCTTAGGGTTTGGGGTCTGCATTTGAAGTAGTTTTTATTATTCAAAGGCATACACAGATTTATTAGGTTGCGGTGATATTTATATAATGGAAGATATTCTTGGAGTTTTAATATTATGATCAAGTTTACTATTTCTTTGATCTATTGTATCAGGATCATTGGCGTATTTGATGCCATTAGTGTAGATATTAAGATGAAATTATCCCTTTCAAAAGAAAAGGATTTATCTATTGTAACAAAAGTAGAATCATGCCAGACATTAGGACAAAATCCAGACTCTGACTTGTACCGTGCGATTTTCCATCGTGCGCTTTTGGTAGCGTGGCCACGCTTAAACCTGCAATATTAAAAGAAGGGATAATTTCAGAAACCTCCCTTGAGGTTTCATGAAATATCATCTAGCTTCCCTAAAGTTTTTAAAATCTCACTTAGTACCCTTAAAGTGATGGTAGGGCCATATACTAATATCAAAGGTGATGAATTGTCAATAATACCCTTATATTTAAATTTTCTGAACTTGTTTTCCTTTCTCTAAATTTCCTACTTTTCTTTAATAATGTCTATACAAACATACATACATACATACATACATACATACATACATATATATGTATAATTGAATTGCAAATGTCAATGAAATATAGGATTTAATTAATGAAATATTCAATGCATTTGGAGAAGAATAGCTGCAGGTTCTTTTTATTTTTTTCCTTTTTTGGTGTTTCACAACTTTATTTATTTATTTATTTATTCCTATTCATGTAGAGCGTAAGAGAAATAAAGTAATTGAAACTCCAAATAATTTTTCAAATTCTGACTTTTTCTATAATAAAATTTTCATATTTCACACCCATAAAAAAAGTCTGTCTATTTTGAGTAAATTTTTTGTATGATATTAAAGTTGAATTTCATCTATTACTAAATTTTTTTTGCTCAAATGTATGATTTTACATGTTAATTACCTTCAACGCTATGAAAGGTTCTATTTGTATAAATGGTTCAAAAAATAGTATTTGCTTTTACTATCTCTTCCTACTGTAGAAGTGACTATTGGCTGTAACATAAAATCTTACCAATTTTCATCTCCTTACTTTTAAGATGGTTCCAATTTAATACTTTTTTTCCTTGGTTTGTAAAATGTTCATTTTTTTATAGCCTAAGGGTATTAAAGGCACTAAAATAATCTCTCTTCTCAAACATGAAATTTTTAATATTACTTTTGGTTAGAAAGGCTTCCAATGTTACCAAAATGTCAATTCAAGGGGTGTTAAGTGAGATTTTAAAAACCTCAAGGGAGCTAGGTGATATTTCATAAAACCTCAGGGGAGGTTTATGAAATTATCCCTTAAAAGAAACACCTTAGATTGACAGGAGACCTTTTTTTTGTAAAATATATGCAAGAGGACCCGAATGTCAACCTTTCCCTTACATTTTTTCTTCTGAATCATTCAATTCATCCCTCTCCTAACAGGAGACCTTGTTTTCCCTCTTTTCCTAATATCTTCACATAAGTTAGTTTTGCAATTAAATGTGTTGTGGATAAATTAGAGCTACTTCGTTAACCGTAACACAAGACAATGGTATATGGTAAAACAATTTGACTTTACGGGGTGAATGATTTTTAAGCTCATCATAGTATGTAAGATTAAATTTGTAGGATTAACATTCGCCAGTTCTTAAATTAAACCATAATTAGATTATTTTTTTTTTTGGCATTAAGGGCACCGAATAAGCATTAAAAAAAATATAGGGAGGAAGTCTGACTACTGAAAAATTTTGACATTACTCCTACACTATTAATTTGAAAAACAGTAGTATTAATTTGAAAAATATTTAAATGCAAGGATTATAATAATTATGATTATATATATTTATGCATGATAAATTAAATATAATTTAAATAAGATAAAGTAGGCATTCATCGGCGTAGGAAGGCCAATCGAGTGAAACTCCTTTTTTTGGCAGTGTCATGAAATGAAATTGTGTCGTATGTTATTAGTTAGATTGGTGAACTACTACGATCTATGGTCCCGTTTGATAAGTGATTTTTTGGGTGTTTGTCTAAAACTTTACTGTAACTTACTGTAGAAGTTCTTTAAAAAATTTTTGAAATGTGTAAATTTTTGAATATTTTGAAACGTATAGTTTAAAATTTTTGAAAAACCTTTTGAGGTTACTATAGTTAAAATTTTTAAAAAATTTGTAACAGATTAATTTGACAAAAAATTCAAGTGCCAAACAGGACGGGGTAATGTCAATGGACACTTGTTGAAAAAATCCTAATATTAAACTGGATTGGAAAGGAACCCGTTTGGCAGAGACAGCAAAATGCGGCGCTATCCATTTTTTTCCTTTTTCTTTTTTTTTTTCGGTAGAAGCGCCGCTATCCATCGTCAGGTTTGGTCATATAAGGACAAAACTGTAGGCCGTTTGTATCAAATTAGATTAGTTATTAGACTAGTCACCTTGACGAACGTGACTGGAAATTTTGCGACAGAGCAGAGAGAGGAAGAATCAGAGTGGTATTGCTACCTTCTCGAGTTTTTATTAAAAAAATGTATTGTAATGATTTGATAAATGTAAAATAAAAGGGTGATTAAAAATCACTTTTATGAAAAATATAAAAAATTTTTGAAAGAAAATAACTTTTCGAAGAAGATTAAATCGCATGTTTACTTCTAACGGAGTAGAGAGAGAGTAAATCAAATATTAAACAGAGTATTTATATTCTATCTATCTAGATATGATTTGCCTGCGGCAAACAAAGCTTTTATTGGGGGACAACTTAACTAATATTTTTAATTTAATTAATTTTCATTAGGATTTTCTAGTGAGAGATTCTTATTTTTTAGGATAAGGGATCTTTTAGAGATAATTTATTCTCTCCTACATCGTTCTAATGAAAGTTTTATACTCTCTTAGGGTTCTTCCTTGTGAGAGTTTTGTTTCAGTTTTATCTTTTTCTGTGAAATTTGAGATTTTATAAATCTAGTTTCTCAAATGTGTAATTTCTCCGTTTATTATTGTCAAGTCTAAACATCTCTTTGGACTTGAACCAACTTTTAATTAAATCTAACCATTAGAAGATATGCACAAATCTATGAGTCTACAATGATTCATTGGATGAAAGATATGGTGGAACTTGTCTTTTTATTTATATTGATTTTTCAAATCTGTTGTATCTATTAATTTCAGATCAGTACGTATTTATATCATGTTTGATTTGATGTATTTTTGCCATTAGTACTAATTTATTGAATGAAATTATTTTTCTTTAAACAAATATTGAATTCAATGATCTTTTTTTATTAAAAAAAGTTTTCAATGATTGATACCGTTTAGCCTCAATAGTTACCAAAAACACTAGTCAGAAAAGGAAGATATTTTGTTAACAATATCTCAAGAGCTGAAAACATCTGGGAAGAGTATCCAATAAGGCATTTGCCCATGCAAAGACAACGGAGGAGGATTGGTGTTATAATTGTCTTTCACTTACTTAGACAAACGTGGAAAGCAAATCAAAACATTTCAATGCTTTTCATCTTAGTGAAAAAATGTGCGCTTTCTTTCTATTGAAGGAAAAAAGATGTAAAAAAAAAAAAAAAAAAACCCATGCCATGAGTTACTGTAATTTGGATTTTGACATGTAGAATGCCAAATGT
Source organism: Coffea arabica (assembly GCF_036785885.1). Taxonomy (NCBI): domain Eukaryota; kingdom Viridiplantae; phylum Streptophyta; class Magnoliopsida; order Gentianales; family Rubiaceae; genus Coffea; species Coffea arabica. Next base: position 4,654,599 of record NC_092315.1, read on the forward strand.
AATTTCATCGGAGATTGCTGATGGTGGAGACAAGTAACGTGTCACCCACTAAGGGTGCCTCGGATTAAAAATCAATCTGATATATGGAGACAAGTAACACATGAAATTCTTTAATTTATGACTTCTTGATCGAAACCACTGGGAAACAAAAATGCTTAATGCAAAAAAAAAAAAAAAGAATTTAAAAAAGACATTAATTTATTGGTGATTATTTAAAATTTTTATGAGGCTTATACATGGGAGTGCATTTTTTAATTCTTTGAAAAAACAAAGAGGCTATTTATTAGTACTTTTTGGAAGTTCTATTCTAGTTCAAGCTGTAAAACATTAAAAGTGGGGAAAGACAATAATGTATTAACGATGCTCAAACGTGAGGTATGAAAGATTATGTGATTGTATAGTACTGTATCATGCAGGGGTCAAATTGAAATAGTAAACGAAGACACCGAGACTTTATATATAAAGGGATATATAGAAATTGTCTTTTCCAACACTTTTAACGGAAAAATGTGTAAAATCATTTAAAAAAAAGAAATGAAAATTGCAAAATATAAAATAATTGTAAAAAGGTCATCAGTTTATTATACCCTGCGAACACCCGCACACCTGTGTCTGTAACTATGCATATATGATCTACGTGTGTGTTTGTGCACAAATAAATATTTGCATGTACACGTTTCTATGCACACACATAGCCGATGATTTTGTCCTTAATTGGGAAGAAAAACAGAAACTTCAGGTAAATTTGCATGCAATCCTTTTTCCTACTTCCACCTGGCTTTATCAGTCAAAGTAGGTTATAGGGTAGAGTATGCTAGCAAGATAAACGTTTAGGGCATGGATTAATCCTTAATAGTCCTAGTGAAATTTAGAAACATCAAGCTTGTAAACCACCATCTATTTGTATTGGCACTTAAGCTTCTTGCCAATTTGGTCAAATTATCAGTTCCTTGCTGATTCAATAACCAAAATGGGTAAAATAATAATAATAATAATAATAAATTGAACATCGTCTTTTCCACGTTGATATGAGTTGAAAATACGAACTAGGTCGAGGTGACAAGAAAATAAAAAAGGTTTATTGCTCTAAAATGCTAGAAATAGATGTTGAGGGCCAGGGTGTCAAAACAGCAATAATTGGAGGATGCAAAGTGTATTAACTCAAAAACTAAAGGAGCCAAATTTTTTTTCGCAAATTGCCTAAACATAACTCCTCCGTACATTGTTAACGTATCAGAACGGTCCAAAGCAACGAGAGGATCCGGGGCTGGAACGGTTGTCAGAGCAACCATTCCGAAAGGTGTAACATCATTTGCACACGGTGTAGCATCATCTGTACAAAATGTAATAATAGAACAATAACGAGTAACACTAGAACAACATTTTTATGGATCCCACACGGCGTGAAAATCAAGTTACAAGAAGTGATTTAAACCGCACAAATTTTTTTGATCTAATCATGACCGTGAATCTTTCGAAACGGTAACGTTCCAGCCCCTCCTCCGCAGCGAGAAAAGGCCAAGAGATGAGTGATGGTTTTTGTCTCAATTGAAAGGGTTATGATTGGATTACGTTAGTATAAATATATATATATATATATATATTCAAATTACAAGAGACGCCAAGAAAAGTAACAATCCTTAAATCCGGGTTCCTAGAAATTTCTGTGGAAAGTGTTGAATTTCATGGCCACCAGGTGGGGGTCTCACGCTCGATCGAGAGGTCACTGTCTATAGCTATGGTGTGCATTCTTGTTAGAGGACTTTCAAACCTCTCAAAATGCAAGTCTCTCTCTCTCTATCTCTCTCACGGTCTTGATGACTTTATTAACCTTTCTCCAAGAGGGTGCTTCCAAGGGGTCTGTATCTAGCCAGTTATCCGTCTGTTTCAATGACCATCATAGCTTGGCTTTTTTGGTCCAAGGATAACGATATAATATAAAATCACAACCGTTAATGCTCTCAAGAAACCAATATATGTGTTTCTCCAATAGGGTGGAACCCAAAATTCCCCAGTTCTGGGTTCAAGCCTACAATCGCTCCTAATTTGAGTTTCAACATCTTTCAACTCGAATGTTAGGTATCAATATGCATCTAGAGCAGACTAGTGAAGTCGCTCATGCAATATGTGGCTTCTTTCTTAGTTACTAATCATATTAACAAAACTGATTAGAACCAAATATAAATGTTCCCGAGCACTAACTCAGTTGACAGAGATATTAGTCAAATGACCGTAAAGTGAAGCTCAGTTCGTAATTTAATTCTCAAGCCCTCTCGTTTATCTCTTGCAAAGTTCAGAATTTCCCTTAAACCAAAATAATTAATCTAAAACAAATGCATCTTTCTCTCTATCACCATGTTGATTGAATGCAGAGGAGATTTCCTAAATAGGTGATGTTAATGAAGGATAGAAGAGGAAAACAAGGAAGGGGCGTCTCATGTCTGTAAATCATCATTTGTAAAAGGTGTTGTTATCAAAGCGTGCGTTGGCTTTGCCAGCGAGCAGAGTTGCGTATGGGAAGTTGGCAGCATTATGCGATTATGGCTCTGTGTAAGTTCACATGAATCCCGATGTTTAGAACAGCAAATTAAGGAAAGAAGCTGAGGATCAGAAAGAAAATTCTGATAAAACACGCAACTGATTCGGATAGATGATGATGATACCTTAGTCATTCCTTTAAAGTAAAAACTGATTTGATTTTCAAGTACGACAGGAACTATGACAAAAAGAACTTAGCAAGACTGAAAAAAAAAAAAGACTGGAAAAACTACTCCTCTTCTTTTTCTTTTTTTTTTTTTCATTTATCTAGGGTTGTGTTACCTAGGCACATAGGGTTTTCTTTTCTTTTTTTTTTGGAGGGAGCACATGGGCTTTTCTAGATTAACAAGTGGCATTAGCTTAATTAATTTAATTCCTCTTGTTTACTTTTATTTCTTGAAATCGATGTTGAAATTTCTTATGCTACTGGTATAGGATTTGCGAGTTGTGACCATTCTAGAACCATTTTCCCTAACAGTACAAGCGTTTAATGCAAATTGGTCAAAATACTCATAGATAAATGTGCTTGAGAGCTGAACCACCGTATAATATGAAGCAAAAGATTTTACGACAATAGATGTCTGTATGGTTAATTGACCGAAGAAGTGCATTTCAACCAATCATAAACGGTGGGAATTAGATCATATTATTTTTGTTAGTAGTGAAGACAAAAACGAGGCTACTTCCAGGAAATGGATTGAGGAGAAAAGGGCCTTCATAACAAGGAGAATTTAGAATTTAAGAATACATTGCCCATAGAAAAGGAGGATTTATATTTAATTTTACTTAGAAAAGTTTTAGGTTACTGTTTGAATGTTCTTTGATTCTTACGTCCCCATCACAATTGACAAGTTGCTGTGGGAAAGGGCAATATCCACAGTCAGAGCCAAAGATAAGGCAACTAGTGGGTGTCATGCTATGCTATCAATGACAGAGCTATTTGCTTGGCACCATTGATGCTAGAAAGCTTATAGGCTAGGCTATAGTGTTAACGCTTTATGCCCTCCTCAAGGCTGACCAAATTTTTCATTTAGATTTGGATTCTAATAGTTATTATGTCCCTGATGTCAGGTTGGATTGTGATTCCAATTAAGTGAGCAAATCATATACTAATTAGTTAATTAACACTACTACAAATGACATTTATTTGTCACAATGTGCACTCTTTTTTTTTTTTTTTTTCAAATCATTTCAGCAAGAACAAAATTTATTTGACAAAATGTATCTAAATCCTCCTGGGTTTCTTCCAACCAGTCGAGGACCTACCTTTATTTATCTAGCGATGAGGACCTCAAAGATCCTCAAAAACTGTTGTTCGGAAAATTAAATAATTTTTTCGTTTACTATAAACTCATGTTTCAATCATACTCTTTACTTTACATATATCAGATCGTTATTATATATATTTTAAAAAAAAACTTCACAAAATAGCAATTCAAACGTCCGCCGTATACATCGTCAAAGTCTCAGAAACTACTACTGGTGCAGTCCACTGATGTCCAGGGCAGAGGACTGATTGGTTTTCTTGCGTTGGAGCTAAAGCCACAGCTGTTTAACTCTAGTAGTATTTCAAGGACAAGAAGAAAGCAGCATGAGAATCCCTTGAACACCCTTCTTCCATATGATTGTCTTTCTCATGAAACAATCCTGTATCATCGACATCTGGACAGCATCGTGTCACAAGAATGGCAATTTTACATTCCTACATCCTGGGCTCTATATTCGGACATGGCAACATGGACATTTGCCATAATGAAGTTCCATTCTATTCTATCCAGATTAAAGGAGCCAAGGAAAATTGAGGTCAGAAAATCTTATCAGATGATGTCATAAACTGTTAGTCTGACCTGGCCGCCTAGAATTATTCATTTGACCCACGTGTAGCATTCTCTAATTGGTCCAAGATAATAAAATATTACTCACAAAAACCAAAGACATCCTCCTTGGACACTGAATCAGGCCACAACATCACTCTCTTCCATTTTGCCCTTTTCTGCCCCTCTTATTCTTCGTCCAATTTTTGCATTCAACTGTTGCTTTCATAATTTCACTGATGTTCAACCCCCTTCTCACCTCCAACCCCCCCCCCCCCGGGGCAGTCCAAGTTCCCAACTGCCCCTCTCCGGGGGGTATATATAGGAGACTAGTCCTCCACATAGAGGTCACCAAACTTTTACAACATTCCAAGCAGAGCATCCTCATTCCCACGGAACACGAAATGGATTCATCAGTTTTCTTCTCTAGGATTTCTGACTTCTCTTCTGATTCATCATTTGGATCAGTCGATTCTTTTCCATGGGATAGCCAAAATTTCCACAATTCGTTACCATTTAATGAAAATGACTCTGAAGAAATGCTTCTCTATGGTCTCCTGGCACAAGCACAGGCTGTTCAAGAAACATCCGAAATCAATTCTTCTGATCAAATTAAGGAAGAAGAAGTTAGTTCGAAGCCCGAAGAAAAACCCAAGAAGGAGAAAGCTTATAGAGGAGTAAGAAGGCGCCCGTGGGGCAAATTCGCGGCAGAGATAAGGGATTCAACTAGGAATGGTATAAGAGTCTGGCTGGGCACATTTGACAGTGCAGAAGCCGCAGCTTTAGCTTATGATCAAGCTGCTTTTTCGATGCGAGGTCAAGCAGCAATCCTTAATTTTCCAGTTGATAGAGTTCGCGAATCACTCATGGAGATGAAGGCAACTATGGAAGACGGATGCTCCCCTGTCGTTGCATTGAAGAGAAAACACTCCATGAGGAGAAGAAATGTGATCAGAAAAAGTAAAGCAAGAGAAGTCAAGGGAGAAAATTTAGTGGTGTTCGAGGACTTGGGCAATGATTACTTGGAAGAACTTTTGAGTACAAGTTAAAGGCTAGTCCATGGAGAATCAAAAGATTCTGAGCTAGTTATTCATATTAATCTCCTTTCTGATTCTTCTCTTCTTCGTTAGTTTATTTGGTTGCAGATGATATCCTGTGTGATATTTTTTGTAAAAATGTTTCTTTAATTCTACTTGTGTTAGATTGTTTTCCCAAGGCTATTTTGTTCGTACTTTTGAAACTTTCAAGTAAAGGCGGCTACCAACATCTCTCTTGTTTCTATCTTCCAGCCAAATAAAGTTAAACACCAGAAGGCCAAAATATTAAATATTGCAACATGCAGACTAGAAACCAACCTTTTTATATAGTATATAATAACACTTTTTACGCAGAGGGTTATCCAATCTCCCTCTTAACCGAGCTTTTAACCTTATTAAATTTCTCATGGGTCCTTACATCACGATTTATTGCTCTAAATAAAAGAGGTCCTATTCTGAATTGGAGGAAGAGTCAGGCTGTTGTAAATACTTCAGTATTTCCTTTTACGTTCAATCTTTTCTGAAGGGGTGAGGAGATGAAGTTTGAATTCAACCTTACATATTCCGGCTCTCGGGTGGGTTCAATAAAAAAAAAAAAAATTGACACTTTTATCTCAGCTTTCTATTTTTTTTGTTTTATATACCAGATTCATGATAATCTGTTGAGGCTTAGCTCATATTCTTGGTCAAACCGGATTCAATGCACTTTTACTTTCTCCAGAAACCGCAAGGAAAGGATTAACCCAATTTTTATTTGGTTCAAATGACAAAAGAAATGATGATTCAAAGCCTTAATTAACTTAACCTGGTCTGTTTCTGCAAGAATCAACAATTTCTTTTCTCAATAAGCAATTTTGATAAGATGCTGTCCTTATCTTTCCTTAAATTGCAGAGGAGAGGCAGAGTGTCATCCAGTGGGCCAGAATTATTTATAAATCAGAAACATAGATGTATGCATGATGCTGTACGTGCTCCTTCTTGGTCATGAATGTACAAACAGATCCATTCATTAGAAAAACTATTTTGGTCTATTGTCAAAAGGGCCAAAAAAAAATAGACTCAGAATCTTCTCCCTGCAATTGGGTCATATGCATTAGGTAGAGCAACACATATTACTTATTAGATAAATTAATCTGCTTTTGCAGTAGGGCCATGGTATTAGGTAGAGTGCCACGCATTTATCTTTTCATTAAAACAAATTAATTAGAATAACCAATATGTTAATGTGTATTTATTCAATTTCTTCTTGATGTATGAGTCAGACTGAAAATCATGCATGACTTAGGCTGATAATCTCACATGCTTTTTTACTTTTCAGCTCACCGTCTCTCGCTAGCAAAAGGTAACCCTGGTTGAAAGATATATTCATCATTTTTTTTTTACATGCAGTAGCTAAGATGTACAATTTAGTAGAAAAGTACATGCATTAGCAAAGATGTATTTAAGAGATATGTACCGCAAAGATGAAATTGTATTAAGTAAATTCATCAGGAAAGCAGACGGGGGAAGTCAGATGAAGCAGATTGATCAGAAAATCAGAAAATTAACAAAACCAAGAAACATTTTTTGGATTAGGCCCTGTTTGATAATTCAATTCAGTACTTAAATTTAATGGATTCGGATTTTAATATGTTCAATTGCGTTTAATAACCAAAAATGGAACCCCTGAATTAATTAAGTGGCACTGAATTTATTAGGCAAAACTTGGTTCCAAAAATGAGTGATAAACTATTCATTTATCACTTAACGTGATATACACTCTAAGTGAATCAAATTTATTACTTATTCAGACTTCAGACTTCAGAGTTCAGATTTTATATTTCAATTTTCAAATTTCAATTTGATCGAACGCGCCGTAAAACCAGTTAAGTTTTCAGATATGAGTTGGTAGGGCTTGGGATATATACTGATGTAGACTTTTATGAACGACTATTATTGGAAATTGGAAAAGGAATTATTGGCGAACATAAGAGGAACCACGTAAAAGGACGCAAGGTGAAGGAGAGTTCTCGTGATTCATTTGTGTTTCACAAAATTTTCCTATTTGCATGGTAAAGTTCAAGTTTATTACTGCATTCTCAATATTCTTGGTCAAAGTTCATTCAAATTCAAAGTCTTAACAGTCACCATCCTAATTAATAAAAGGGCATTTGCATTAAATTTTTTCCACTGGTTTAAGTTAAAGAATAGAGCACCTTGTCATAATCTTGCTTTGTCCACTAAAGATGAAATTGTGATCACTAGTTACTGATGGATGGTTAAGTGAATCCAGTCGTGTAATGGCCAAAGACCACTTTTCCTGCTGAGGTAGTGTCATTCTTATAGACCAATCGATCTTGAATTCTACGGTGGAAGCATGCGCTAGTGAACTGGCACTGAGACTAAGACGTAACAATTCTCAAATTGTTTTGTCTCATTGAACTTGAATAATTTCATTAGCTCTAAGACCATGTAACCAATAAGATATCGTTTACATCTGTTCTTGAACATTTTCTAATTTGATCCTCTCTGGGCATTGAACAGCAAAATGATGGTCAAAGAAATTTAATGGGCAAATTCCACTTTAGCCCCATATGGTTTAGCATTTTTCTACATAACCCCCCTATGGTTTCAAAAGCTATATATAACCCCCTCATGATTTGGATTAAAGTGTCAAAGTGACGGGAATGATCATTCGTAATGGAGTCACCTAAAATGTCATAAATACCCTTATGTAAAGTTAAAAATTATTTATTAACCAAGAGGGGTTATGTGTATATTTTGAAAATCATAAGGGGGTTATATGGTAAAGTATTAAACCATAAGGGGGTTAGTGTGTCATGTATTCATATGGGTAATTTCGATATTTTTAGAAGTTCCGTTACGAATGACTATTTCCATCACCTTGACATTTTAATTCAAATCATGAGGGGGTTATGTATAGCTTTTGAAACCATAGGGCGGTTATGTAAAAAGGCTAAACCACAGGGGGATAAAATATAATTTGCCCAAATTTAATTGGTTCTCTATGTTAACTACTTCACCGGCTTATTTGACAATGCAATAGAAAAGTTTTGATATCACTGGCTCGGTTAGTTTCTTGTTAGCTATATTCACTATGGACTAAATTATTATGCCTGGATTTTGGTCGGAAATAGGTTTAGCTAAATTTGATTCCAGGCCTTAGAAATTCTTCGTGCATAGGGACAAACTAAAGAGAGATGCAGAAGAACAGAGACAGCCAAACTCTAGTAAAGAGAAATGAGACAGCTAACTAACTTCTGATGTAAAAAATGCACTGTGCAAAAGTCATGATTGGTGAATTTTCTTTAACATGTCCGAGGTCTCAGAAGAGTTAACAGAGAGATTCCCCATCAGCTGTGGAAAAAAGCATCTTTCGGCTATTTAATACACTTGTCCTAGATCCCTATGGTTGGTAAGATTTTCCCGTGTACCTTAATGGGCAACAATGGAGGCTATGCTTCACTTTCTTTGGAAGTAGACTAGTGGAGGGATAGTGCTTCAATCAATTTAAGTCATAATCATGGTATTTAATTAATGCGAGGGACTAATTAATCAGAGACAGATGTTTCTGTTAATCCTGTGTTCTCCACGTTGGCTACTTAGAAGGAAGGTTTCTGGATTAATTGAACAGTTTGCAGAATCCTTGAACACTATCAAACGTCTAGATGCATAATCCAGGTCATTCGTCTACAAAAATCATGATAATTTGGTTAAGTATTCTTCAATTGATGCTGCCACAAACGTCCAGGTTCAGGTTTTCCACTCTGCCCCAGCACTCTTACGCTTTCTGGGGTACTCAAATACCTTGTAAAAGAACGTTATCTTGGAGATCTAGTAGAAAATGTTGATCTTGATCAATCAGAAGCAGCACGTCTTCACACCTGATTTGCTTCCTTCTTTCTTTTTCAACAAAAATATGATGAGTTCCCTTAGATAACTGTTGCATTCTTAGCATTCACTGAACTCTGAAGACGGGTTCTTTGTTTCTTCAATCTCCACCATAGTGCATATTGATTGGAGAAATATTCTTGCTCAGTTTACAATTTTTAATTGTTTTCAATGAAATTCTTGCCTTTTTTCTTTCGGTTGTTTAATTCTTTTAGTCTAGAAAGGTATCCAAATCAGTTTGAGTACTTAAGTACACAAGACTAAGAGCTGTAAGGATCTACCCATTGATATGTACACAAGACTTAATTCTGTGTTTGGATTACCAATTATTCCACTTTATTTACACCTTATTTACACACACTAATTTGCTTGCATCATCAACACATTTTTCAATCACCTTTTTATCTTACATACATCATATCAAAAAAGTGCTACAGTACATTTTCACAAAATTATCTCAAATAATTTACAATCCAAACACGACAAAAAAAAGGGGTTCTTCAGCCAAATTCGTGTGTAGGAACTTTATGAAGAAGGATTTTTCAGAATTCAGATGATCAGATAAGAACTAGCGACATTACTGAGTGAAAATTCATCATCCGAGGATCCCTTCATTATTTCTTGTGTTAATTACATCTACCTCCTATGTGGTTTGGTCAAATTACAAAACAAAACCAAACCTGTGGGTTGACCAAATTAGATTTACCCCTCACAAGCCCCTTATGAGTGGTAGTGTTCAAATTAAACTAACGGAAGCAAACAAATGATGATAAAGCTGCCCTCTGGAAAAAAAATTATATTTACCTTCCTTGAAGTTTGATCAAATTACAAAAAGACCCTAGAATTTGACCAGAATGCAGTTCAACCGCTTGAATAGCTTTCTATCAATGAGAAATCCCCTAATGCTATGCAAGAAAAAATAAAATGCAAATTGAAAGAAAACTATCAATCACCAAACTAGCACGAAATGGTAAGCAAGAGAGAGAGAGAGAGAGAGAGCCTCTTCCTTTCTCCTTTTTATTTTTGCCTAAAACTTATTTTAGATGGTACCACACTTTCTAATACAATTTTTTCCATCTAACAAAAATCTATTAGATATAAAAGGTATGATTTGGCATGGGAGAATAATTTAGTTGAACTATTTATTCTTTTAGGCATGATATAGTATTATACTTTTGACCCCTGAATATGTTGCTTTATTTGTCTTATACTTTTAATTTCTTAGTGGATATCTCTATCAATAAAAATTAACATTCAATGTGCAGAGATAGATTTAAAATTAATAGTTTATTTTATGTTTTGGATAATGAAGTTTGATTTTCGTACATTAACATGGAAATGGTTCCTAATATCAAATTACAATAGGCAGCTAAATAAATTACACTAGTGAACAAAGCACCATTGTTAATTTTGTCATAAAAAGAATGGGCAAAGAATTGGATTAGTAAGTAATAGGAATTTTCAGAATTTTTTAAAACATTCTTGCTTTAATTGATGCAATTGACCGGTGGGAAATGCTTATTTAATAAACATATGACTATTTAAAACATTCGGATTGTTTTGCACAAATTATAGGGTTCACTTTGTTATTCAGACAAACCTTAGGGAAGTCAATGTAATTTGGACAAAACTCAAGAGAAATAAATGTAACCTACCCAATTTACAAAAGAGTATTTTGGGGCAATCAGATTTACGTTTTACTGATGCAAGCAACATTTTATAACGGAGATTAACGTCAGGGGAGCATTTGATAAATGTTTTGCCAAGAAAAAGGTGGCTTAGAAGAAACCAAAATTGGGTTGTATTTAGGCTCCAAACAGAAGTGACAGATATTCCACATAGTGACCAATTCAAGTCTATTTGAAAAAAAAAACTTAATGTATATATATATATATATATATGTGTGTGTGTATATATATGTGTATATAATATAAGTCTATTTGGAATTATGTATTATATATGTGTATCTGTAAATATATGTGTGTGTGAATATAGGGAGGTGCTAAATCCACACCCCCATATATTAAATCCACATCTTATACACTTATTAGACAATCATGTCTTTAGCTTTTATACATTAAATTAGCACTTTTTATATTATTTAATTATCTTTCTATAGAATGAAGGGAGAATCCGTTTTGATTTGAGAGTTTTGAAATACTTGTTTTTCATCTACAAATCTACAGTAATACATTTCAAAAATATCATCAAATAACATTCTTTATATTTCAAATACAACTCAAAAAATATATATATAAATAAATCCTATCATCTTTTCTTCTTTCTCCAATCACCACCACCCACCACAACCATCTACCACTCCCTCCTCCACCATCACTATTACCTCCACCGTTGCTCCTCCCCCTCCCTTTTTCTCCCCTCCTCCCCCCTCTCCTTCTCCTTCTCCTTCTCCTTCTTCCTCCCTCTCCTCTCTTCCCCTAAAAACCAGCAGCAACTCCAGCTGCGATCTTTTGATTGCACTAGTCGCGACCTTCTGGTCGTAACTAGATCTGATCGTGACTAGAAAGGCTGTGCTATTGTAGGTTGGGTTGGTAATCTCCGAGTGGGTCTAGGAGGGGAGGAGGGGTAGGGAAGAAGGAGAAAAAGAGGGAGGAAGAGGGGGAGAATGGAAAGGGAAAGGGATGAAGGAGAAAGAGAGGGAAAAAGGAGGAGAGAGAGAGGAGGGAAAAGGAGGGAGGCCGTGGTGGAGATTGGTGGTGAGTGGTGAGTGGTGTAAATTTTTTAAAAAGTATCCAAACATATTTTAAATTATAAAAATACCCCAAAATACATTCTGATCGGTTACAATTTCATTATTTATTTTATTATTAATTTTTCCTATTACCTGAGTTGATGTGAATTAATTATTAGATTCTACTCAATTTTCGTAATTTACATTTATTTCAGGGAGTAGAATGAAAATGCCACAACCAATGCCAATTTGACAGTCATCGGGAAAGAATTAAAAAAGAAGACACTCAAGGACATTTTTGGAACAAAAGATACGCGAGGCCTTTTTAGTCATTTTGACCGAAGTCTTCCTGGAAGGGGAGAGCCGCCGCAAAGGATAGCAATAAAAGGGGCGCCGCACAGTAGAGTTAGCAATTAGATAGGAATTAGAATTAGGAGCAGGGGACTTCTTTTTCTTCTTTAGCTTAGCTTTTGTTGACTTTTTTCATGGGATCTCTTTTTGCTTTTTGATTCTTACGCATGGCAGGAGAAAGGGTAGAGCCTTTGACTTTTCCTTTCATCTTTGGTTGCTTTTCTTTTCTTTTTCGTAAGAGTAGACAAGGGATGAGTTAAATCTCTTTGTCTAGTCAATGAACAACGGAGGTTTTGATTCGCCTAAAAATTGTGAGATCGATTTGATTTTATCTTTTTCTTTTATTTATTGGTATTCGCATATTCTTGATTTCAGTACTTATGGTTATTTAATTAATTGATTGTCTTGAATTCGGATAATTAGTTAATTTGGTAATCTATTGTCAATTAGAGCATTAAATCCGTAATTGTTTAATTGTCTTGATATAGTGACAACTGGCATGATTGGATTTGTGTCAGGAGAATACGCGAGCTAATCTAAAATAACTCTGGTAGTGCGTTATTTGGTTAGAATAGGGCTCCTCTAATACGTAAGGCAATTAAGAAATTAAATCTTACGGGCGTACCTAAAATTATTTCTCAATTAGAGCAGTGGTTAACGGGCGTACCTTAATCACCGACACAGTAAGGAGGGGTTGACTGTCATCGCTTGTTTGGCAGTTATAACCTATTTATTAGTAAATAATTGGAATTGATTTTGCATCGATGATCAATTAGTTGAACCATTGTTGAAGTTATTCCTTGGCTAGATCATTAGTTATCATTCATTTGATTTTCGTAAATTGTTATTTAATTTTTAGTAGTTTCTTAGATTTTATTTGAATTTCTTTGTTTGTCGTCTTCTGCACAAAAATACCGCCCTGGTTATTGTAAATTTGAAAAGAAGCAATTACACCCAGTCCCTGTGGATTCGACCTTACTTACCACTATCTACAGAAATTACTTTTAGTTGAGCAGGTTTTTATTATTGCACAGGCCTGACAACCTGTCACATTCCAAATATCCTCAAAAATACCTCAAAAACACCACCAAAAATAGGAGAGGGAAAGAGGGAGGAGGAGAGAGGAGCGAGGAGGAAGGGGAGGTGGAAATCATAAGATTCTTGTTCTTGAAAATCCACACTTTTCCAAACCCAGAAGACATACGGAATCAGAGGATTCCTCCTTGAGACAAATACTTTTATGGTAGGAAGAAGCGATAGCAGCCAGCTCGACGTATGTTCGCATACTGTCAAGTTGGACATCTGTTATTTGAAGATTGATTCCGGATTGAATTGACAAAGAAGAAAAGGCAGTGGAAAGAAACTCCACCACCGCCAGAGGAGAGAACGAAAGCTTTTTGCCCAAGAGGGAGAGTTGGGGAAGAAGTCTACCATACCCTGTCTTTTTTCAAAGATTCTTTCTTGATGCAATTTTAAAAATATCTCATTAAAATTTTAAATCTTAAAATTATCAGAAATCTAATTTAAAAAATACAATTAAAAACATGTACAGTAAAAGTTTTTCACATACATTGTTACAGTAAAATATTTCAAAACACTTCCAAAAACAACTAATCCAAACGGAGCCTTACCACCACCTAATCTTTTTGTAGAAAAAAATTTCACACAGAAATTTTTATTTAAGTCTCATATAGACATTTCTTTTCCTGTTTCTCTGGTTCCAAAATTTATGTTTTTCTAAAGTTGTTTTAATTCTTTTTCTCTTCTCCTTATGACCTACTCCCTCTTTTTTTAAATTAAACTTTGTTTAAAATTTAGATGTAACCAAATGGTAAATATTAGTATGAAGTCAATATGATTGCATATTTCACCTTGGAACTTGCTCGATTTTAATTTTATGGATTTGAAATATGTGAAAATTTCAATTTACATGCTAATTAATACTTGAAAATTTTGGATTGCTAAATTAAATTTTAAATTAGTAACTATTCTTAATCTCTTGTAAAATGTTTGGAAATATTTTCTTTTAAAATGTAATGTAATTTGATTTGTTTTTTCTCTTTTTATTACATGAATATATGTTTCTTGAAACTACAAAAAGTATCAAATAAACGTAAAATCTAAGGGCATAAGTGTTTAGTAAGTGTACAAGGTGTGAATTTAGTATAGAAAGATATGAATTTATTCCCTCCCAAGCACGTCGGTGAATGGTGCATCTTTTAAGGGATTTTATATCGTTGCTTTTATTAGATGGACAATGCTTTAGTAACGATAGTTATGGTAACGAAATAGTTTTTACCTAATATAACAGGTTGTTGTACTTTTAGCGACAATTTGATTATTTGTTGGACCCATTCACCTAAATAGGATAACACCTAAAAATATGGAAGTAAATTTCCCATCTAAAATAGTAAGTTAACCTTAATAGATTAGTAATTTTGATACCTCAAAAGGTCAATTGGAATAAAGATTAAACTTACTTTTTAAATAAATAAATTACTATTTTATATTCCAAACTTACTTTTTAGAGAGTAAGTTTAGTTCAAGTAACAATAAGTTTTTATACATAAATAGTAATTCTTACTAATAACATGGTAATTTGGAGTAATGATCAAAACTTACTTATTTTTGGAATACATATACAATTTTACATTAAAAAATTATCTCAAACTAGTATTAGGAAGTTTATTTGAAATAATGATAAGATGTTTTATCAATGATTAAAACTTAGTACATTGGTTAGTAAGTACTCGTAATATACCTATATAATACATGATTACAGGTATAATTTAAAATTTTTTTGCATTTATATATTTTAAAATACTATGAAAAGTAGTTTCACTTTTTAGATAACCTTGTAAAATATGTAATAAAATTTTGTCATATTATAAGTTTTTAATTATTTTCAGTTTTTGAAAAGTTTGAAAGTTTGAATAACAATAACAACAAATCTTCCTAGTTATATATAGAATATCACTTGTTTATATATCACAATTTTTATAATTCAACACCTATGAATATAATAAGATGATAAAGTTTTAATAAATTTACATCTGGGACACAAGAATTAATAAGAGTTAAAGCCCAAATAAAATGAGAAATAGTATAACAATAAAAATAACAAAATTAGTATAACAATTAATATAAGAAAATCAGTATCATCTGAACTTTTTTTCTTGGGAGATTGTTCATAAAAATAAGATCCAACAATTAAATGAAAATCACTTGCACAAATAATCTATTGTATAATTTAAATTCAATTCAATTCACGTATAAAACGGTCCAAAAATAATAAGCGCACTATGATACAATGTTATTTTAACAACAAATTTTTTTTTTACTAAAAGACCCAAATATCCATTACATACATATGAGGGATATTTTACCATATTGGTATCTAACTATAAGCACAAATTTCGTTGCCGAAAATAAAAGACATGAAAACTTGCACAAATATCAAATTTATTAAATCAAATAATAAGAGAGTTACAATCTCTAAAAATTCTTTTTTCCTTTTGATAATTACAATCTCTAAAAATTATTGAATCAAAGAAATTAATCCCCTAATTCTTTTCTTCAAAAGTACTCCTAATTAAAGCATAATAAAATCAAGTTTTTTTTTAAAATTTTTAATGTAGTAGTTATGTTTACTACAAAATTAGTAAACCATTCCTACAATGCATTGCTTCTCCTAAAAGTACTAATATTTTGTAAATAAATTGAAATAATTTTGTCAAAGATTTTATGCATTTTCACTAATATAATCAAGAGAATTTTGCACTTTTAAAATATGAATAGAAAGAGAGGAAAATTGTATGAGTATAAAGGTAACCAAATGCAATAAATATCACATCATGTGTTTAGATATGATTTTTTAAGTAATCAGTAATTTAGTCCTGGTCAATATATGATGCATATTGATTTCTTATAAATAAAAATATAATTTAGCAATTATGCACTAACAGAATTCATAGTTTGAATGCAATCAATTGAGCATCTATTTCCTTTTTTAAGTAGCTATTATTTATTTTATTACTTAGGTTATATATTTACATGTAAATAACAACAATAGCATGCCAATCCTTGGACCAACAGAACTTCAATTATTGTGTTGACTAAACTAATTTTACATTGATAAAAATTAGTCTAGAAAATGAAATGTTAATGGCAAAAATTGGTCAAAAATAGCAATCTTTTAATTTTGGAAAAATTAAAAATAAGTTCCCAAGATATTTCGCTTTTATTTTTTTTAAAAAAATCTCAACTTGTTAATTAAATTCAAAATGATTTTATTATAAAAAATATTCTTCCTCAAATTAACATCAATGATTAGACATGAGATACAAAATTAGCAAAAAAGAGATAAAAATATGGTAAGATATCTCTCATACATATATCATGGATATTGGAGACTTTTGGCAAAAAAAAATTTTGTTGTTAAAATAATATGGTATTGTAGTATGCAAATTATTTTAGGATCATTTTGTACATAAACTAAATTTAATTTAAATTCTACAATAGATTATATATGCATGTGATTTTTGTTTAGTGGTTGGATCTTATATTCGTGAACAATCTCCAGAGAAAAAAAAATTCCAGATTATACTAATTTTGTTATACTAATTCTATTATTTTTATTATTGTATTAATTGTTACACTATTTCTCTCATTTTGATAGGTCTATATTAATACAAGTTTAATTCTAATTATTTCTTGTGTCTCAGACAATAAATATATTAAAACTTTGTCATCTTATTATATTAATAGGTTTTAAATTATAGGAATTACATAGATAAGTGATATTCCATATATAACTAGGAAAATGTGTTGTTATTGTTATCCAATCTTTTAAACTTTTCAAAAATTATTCAAATTATAATACGACAAAATTTTATTATTTTATAAGGTTATGTGAAAGGTCAAAATATTTTTCATAGTATTTTAAAATATATAAATACAAAAATTTTAAAATTATACATATAATTATGTTTTATACAAGTATATTACAAGTACTTACTAACTAAGGTACTAAGTTTTAATCATTAATAAAATATTTTATTGTTATTTCAAATAAACTTCCTAGTATTGGTTTGGTATAAGTTTTGTAAGCAAAATAGTACATTTGTACCATAAATTAGTAAGTTTTGGTCATTAATCAAATTTACTATGTTATAAGTAAGAATTACTATTTATGTATAAAAACTTATTATTATTTGAACTAAACTTACTCTCTCAAAAGTATGTTTGCGATATAAAATTGTAATTTATCTCTTTAAAAAGTAAGTTTCATATTTATTCCAATTTACCTTTTGAGACACAAAAGTTACTAATTATTACGGTTAACTTACTGTTTTAAATGAAAAACTTACTTCCTTATTTTTAGGCATTATCCTATTTAGGTGGATAAGTCCAATAGGTAATCAAATGGTCACTAAAAGTATAATAACCTGTTATATCAGGTAAAAACTGTTTAGTTACCATAACGATAGTCACTACAGCATTTTCCTTATTGGATAACTTGTGTAACCTCCAAGAAAATGAAATTCTATGTAAAGACACCTCTGCACCACCATAAGTTTGATAACCCTACTTGCATATAAACCTTAAACCCCGATTCTTCAATTCTCTCTAGTTCAATTCTCTCCAATTCCTCCGGTTCCCTCAAACAACGGTAATGGCTTCGCAAGGTTTCCTTGGCCCCCCTGAAATTCACAGCACCACCATCACCCTCTCCTCATCTCCTACCACCACCACCACAACCACCATCAAGGTCACCCCAGAACCAAAACCACGTGTAATCCCTTGGCTGGGGTTCACAGAAAACAACTCAGCCATATATTTATCTACTGGAAACCCTTGTCTAGACTTTTTCTTTCACGTAGTACCGGATACACCTAAAGAACAACTCATAGACCGTCTCCAATCGTCTTGGAGATATAATCCCTTGACAACCCTCAAACTTATACGCAATCTTAGGGGTGTTCGAGGCATTGGCAAGTCTGACAAAGAAGGCTTTTACACTGCCGCCTTGTGGTTGCATGAAAACCATCATAGAACCCTAGCATGCAACGTTAAGGCCATCGCAGATTTTGGGTACTTTAAAGACATGCTGGAGATTCTTTATAGGATACTTGAAGGCCCTGACGTTCGCAAACTCCAGAGGAAAAATTGGGATGAGAGAAAATATGAAACGTTGGGATCTGCAGATGGTAAAAAAGGAAAACTAGGCAAGGATGATAAGCAAAAAGTCCGGATGGAGAGATTGAAGAAAACCGTTGCCAAGGCAAGAAATGATACACGCACTTGGTTAGCCCACATGGTGCCGAATGCAGCAACGGAAATGCAGTGGAAATACAGCTAGCTGGAGTTGGTTATGGCTATGCAGAGACGTTAGTTACGGCTATGCAGACGTTATTTTTTTCATGCAGTTGTAGTTTGTTAATAAGTTTGTTAGTAAGGAATCTTTTGACGTCAGCCGAGATCAGTAGCAGTTGATAGCCGCACTTAGCTGACTGACATAGAATGTTATAAATAGAAAAGTTAGAGCCAGGCAATGGGATATCTGATAATAGCCTTGTCATAGCCTTTCACTTGTCTTTTCATAGCTTTCATTCCTTCTTTCCCTGTAATCTCTCGGTTACTAAGAAATAACAAATCCTTTTCATCTTTGGTTCTTCGAAGTTACTTCTCCGCCATCTTTTGTAGCTTCCATACCTTAGATAAGCAGGCCTTCACTGACCTCTGCATCAGTGGTATCAGAGCTGGGTTGAACCAGCATAGTTCACCAATGGCAGAGGGCACTAGGTCTCAAGACGTCAGAAAGATGGAGGAACATGTTCGCTCCATGCTGAAGGAACAACAGGAACAGTTCGAAAGGGAGATGGTAGCTCTAAGGAACTTGGTGATTGAATTACACGCACAGAAGGGTCCAGTAGAAAGAAATGACTCCCCTTGTAATTCGGATTCTTCAAACAGCAACCGAGGGAATTACCATGTTCCCTTTCGCTTATCCCAGATTGATTTTCCGAAATTTCATGGGGAGGATTTTAGGAGATGGTTGAACAAGTGTGAGCAGTTTTTTGAAATAGATGAGACGCCAAGCTTAGTGAAGGTCAAAATAGCTGCAATGAATCTGGAGGGAAAAGCTCTCCAGTGGCACCAAATTTTCATGCGATCCAGTCTTATACGGGAGATCCCGGCTTGGGAGGAGTATATAAGAGAATTGTCCTCCAGGTTTGGAGATTCCTTGTATGACGATCCAATGGGGGAACTTAAAAGCTTGAAACAATCTGGGACAGTACAGGAGTATCACGACCTGTTTGAGGAGCTGCTCAACAGGGTGGAGCTTCTTGAGGACTACGCCACCAGCTGTTTCGTGAGTGGGTTGAAAGTAGAAATCCAGTTGACTGTAAGGATGTTCATGCCTAAAAACGTGCAGCATGCTAGGACCCTGGCCAAGATTGAAGAAGCTAAGGTGCTTGTGCAGCAGAAAGGGAAGGGGTTATCCAAACCTTTCACAAGTTATCCAGGTCTTTTTTGATGACATCCTGATATATAGTGTGGAGTGGGAGGAACATCTACAACACCTTAACACCGTATTTGGATTGTTAAGGCAGCATTCTTTGAAGGTAAAGAAAAGCAAGTGTGCTTTTGCTCAGCAACAGATTGACTATTTGGGACATGTTATTGATGCCAACGGAGTTCAGGCCGATTCACAGAAGATTTCTGCAATCATGAATTGGCCTATACCTCGAACAATCAAAGAATTAAGAGGATTTTTGGGGCTCACTGGATACTACCGGAGATTCATAAGGAACTATGGCAAAATTGCAAAACCATTAACAAATTTGCTTAAAAAGAACCAGTTCAAGTGGCATGAGGGGGCACTCTTGCTTTCAAGCACTTGCAGGAAGCCATGGTAAGCCTCCTGTCTTAGCTCTACCAGATTTCACTCAGCAGTTCATACTGGAGACTGATGCTTCTGGAAATGGAATTGGAGCAGTGCTGATGCAAAGGAGGCAACCTCTGGCATTCTTAAGCAAGGCATTGGGTCCCAAGCATCAGGCTCTATCTGTGTATGAAAAGGAAATGTTGGCAATAGTGACTGCAGTCTTGAAGTGGAGAGCTTATTTGGTGGGAAGGCACTTTACTATCAAAACTGATCATCAGAGTCTGAAGTACATAATGGAGCAGCGAGTGCACACACTTTTGCAACAGAAATGGATAGCCAAACTAATGGGGTTTGACTATGAGGTGCAATACAAAAAGGGATGCGACAATATTGTTGCAGATGCACTTTCCAGAAGACCACTAGAGGAAGGTTCAATGTATGCTTTGGTCACTATCACATCTTCACTGATCAAAGATATACAACACAGTTGGCAGCAAGATAGGCACATTCAGGAGCTGATTCAAAAGGTAGCTCACAATGAGCACCTCCCTGGTAGTTACTCCTGGCAGCAAGGGTTACTAAAAAGGAAAGGCAGACTAGTGGTAGGCAACGATCAGGCGTTGAGGAACAAACTGATTTCCTTGTGGCATTCCAGTTCACAGGGAGGGCATTCTGGAGTAGAGGAGACCTACAGGAGACTTAAACAGGTCTTATATTGGCAACATATGTTTAAGGATGTGACTCAGCATGTAGCCTCTTGTGATGTATGTCAGAGGCATAAATCAGATAATGCAGCTTATCTGGCATTGCTGCAACCGTTGCCTATACCTCATAGGATCTGGATAGACATCTCTATGGATTTTGTTGAAGGATTGCCCCCTCACATGGCAAGAAGGTGATTCTGGTGGTGGTTGATAGGCTCAGCAAATATGCGCACTTTATGGCAGTGGTCCATCCTTACACAGCCATTTCAATTGCTCAGCTATTCATGAATACGGTTTACAGGTTGCATGGTTTACGTCAGACAATTGTAAGTGATAGGGACCCCACTTTTTTGAGCTCCTTCTGGCAAGAGCTTTTCAGGTTACAACATGTCAAGTTGAACATGTCTACTGCTTACTATTCTCAGAATGATGGTCAGACGGAAGTGGTTAACAGATACTTGGAAAATTATCTGAGATGTATGGCTAGTGATCATCGTAAGGAGTGGAGCTTATGGCTACCACTAGCAGAATACTGGTACAACACCAACTATCACTCATCTGCTAAGTTCACTCCTTATGAGATAATCTATGGCCAACCTCCATCTCTTCATGTCCCTTATTTGCCTGAAGTTACATCAGTGGAATCGATTGACAGAAGTTTGCATGCTAGGGAGAGGGTCATTCATTCTCTACGACACAACCTGACTAAGGCACAACACAGAATGAAACAATTGGCTGATCAACATAGAACAGAAAGGGAATTCAGCGTTGGTGATTGGGTTTATGTCAAGCTTCAACCTTATAGACAACACTCATTGAGGAGTCATCACTGCCAGAAACTATCTCCACGCTACTTTGGTCCATTTCAGGTGATAGCAAGAGTTGGCACAGTAGCCTACAGGTTGGCACTGCCCGCACACGTTCGTATTCACAATACCTTTCATGTTTCTGTGCTTAAAAGGAAGGTGGGTTCAGGGAACGTTCAGGCTCGCATTCCAGTTGGGGTTTCACAGCAGGGTCAACTTCTATTAGAGCCTATAGCAATATTGGACAGGCGCTTGGTCAAACGAGGAAGGGCCGCGGCTACGCAAGTATTGGTCCAATGGAGCAACAGTTTTCCAGAGAATGCAACGTGGGAATATTTACAAGATCTTCAATTGCAATTTCCCAATTTCAATTCGTGAGGACAAGGACCTTGTACAGGGAGGGTATTGATATACGCACTTGGTTAGCCCACATGGTGCCGAATGCAGCAACGAAAATGCAGTGGAAATACAGCTAGCTGGAGTTGGTTATGGCCATGCAGAGACATTAGTTACGGCCATGCAGACGCTATTTTTTTCCATGCAGTTGTAGTTTGTTAATAAGTTTGTTAGTAAGGAATCTTTTGACGTCAGCCGAGGTCAGTAGCAGTTGATAGCCGCACTTAGCTGACTGACATAGAATGTTATAAATAGAAAAGTTAGAGCCAGGCAATGGGATATCTGGTAATAGCCTTGTCATAGCCTTTCACTTGTCTTTTCATAGCTTTCATTCCTTCTTTCCCTGTAATCTCTCGGTTACTAAGAAATAACAAATCCTTTTCATCTTTGGTTCTTCGAAGTTACTTCTCCGCTATCTTTTGTAGCTTCCAGACCTTAGATAAGCAGGCCTCCATTAACCTCTGCATCAAGAAAAGCCTTGGACAAGTATAACCACGATTCTGATTACCAATTCTTGTATGACAAAATCTCTGATTTTTTTGCGGAGCTGTTGAGAGCAGATTTGGGATTTTATCATGAGGAAAACCTGCACAAGATCAGCCTTGCATCAAAATTGTGTCCTTCTCTTGATTCGTCGTACGATAGAGCAACACTTATATGTGAAAGTATTGCACGGAAGCTTTTCCCTGTTGAAGATTATGTTGAATACCAAGACATGAAGGATGCTCATTATGCCTTCAGGGTTCGAGATAGGCTAAGAAGGGAAGTTCTTGTTCCACTCCACAAGGCTCTGGAGTTGCCGGAGGTTTATATTTGCGCAAATAAATGGAAAACCCTTCCATATAAGAGGGTGGCATCAGTTGCGCTGAATCTTTACAAGGATTTATTCTACAAGCATGACAGAGAACGATTTGAAGGGTATCTTGTAGATGTAAAGAGTGGGAAAATGACTATTGCTGCAGGAGCATTGCTTCCTCACGAGATTATCAAATCGTTGGATGATGCAACAGGGCCAGAAGTAGCAGAGCTTCAATGGAAAAGGATAGTGGATGATCTAGCCCAGAAAGGGAAATTAACCAATTGTATGGCTATTTGTGATGTATCAGGGAGTATGAGAGGGATCCCGATGTATGTTTCTGTGGCTCTTGGGCTACTAATTTCTGAACTAAGTGACGAGCCATGGAAGGGAAAGTTGATAACATTCAGTCAACAACCTCAACTCCAGACGATTCAAGGGGAAAGCCTTCAACAAAAGACCGGGTTTATACAAACAATGGACTAGGGATGTAACACTGATTTTCAAAAGGTGTTTGACAAAATCTTGGAAGTTGCTGTAAGAGGGAAACTGAGGGAGGACCAGATGATAAAGAGCCTATTTGTGTTCAGTGATATGGAGTTTGATCAAGCATCAGCACATCCTTGGGAAACTGACCACCAAGTGATACAGAGGAAGTTTAGGCAAAATGGTTATCCAAAAGTTCCTGAAATTGTTTTCTGGAACCTTAGGAATTCGGTTGCAACTCCTGTGCCTAGTGACCAAGAAGGTGTGGCTCTTGTCAGCGGATTCTCCAAGAATCTCGTAACCCTGTTTCTGGAGGAAGGTGGGATTTTAAACCCGGAAGCTGTGATGCTACATGCTATCTCAGGCGGAGA
Source organism: Coffea arabica (assembly GCF_036785885.1). NCBI lineage: Eukaryota > Viridiplantae > Streptophyta > Magnoliopsida > Gentianales > Rubiaceae > Coffea > Coffea arabica. The sequence goes on from NC_092315.1 coordinate 4,678,372, forward strand.
GTACCAGAAACTTGTTATCTATGACTGAGAAATAGAAATTATACTTTGTTTGCTGAAAGATGATCAAGTTTTTTGCTGGGAATCAATAGGAACAATTCATTTCAGCTTTGGTTTTGAATTTTTGTTGCAACTTTGTAGTATATATGATTCATTACTTCTCACCATCCTGCTAAGTTCGTTGGTGCTAATCCAAGTGCTTTATCAATCCAATGCTACAAAGATGTAAAACAAAAAGCATCTGTTACCCATATTGCTTGGTACTTCAATCCAAATTAACCATGTTCAATCCAAATACCACCAGTCCATGTTACTGCACATGCCTTGTACGAACCATCAATGCTAATGTGCATATGGCTTGATTGTATACTCAGTTAATTCAAGGCTACACCAACCTCCTCCAAACATGGATTGTCTAATTAGAAAAAAGATCAAACATGTTATGTGTATATGATGTAGTAAAAAGTATGAGATGCAACGCAACCTTGTTTTCTCGTGAAGCTATTTTGGTTATTGGCCACTAATTTTATTTGCCAAAAATACAATATAAAATGAAAATTTGAAAGTTAAGTAAAAATGCAAAAAAAAAAAAAAAAAAAAAAAGTCGTTGATGAAGTGTTTTTACATTTTGTCCTTTTCTTGGTTTTGTCAGGCACCTGGATAAAACTCTTCCGAGTCAGCCACCACGTGTCAATTGCTGAGGCTTTAAGTCGGTTTGAAGCTTTTGCAGAATAGATCCGCGCACACGAGGTCTAGAAAAAGAACCAATTACAGTTATTCTCCAAGATTGTATCCGAAACGTGGCATGGTCGGTTCTTGTACACTAGGTGTAGAGTATTGAAAACCTCTCCGATTTTCCTTGCTCGCTACTCTTTCGCGATTAGTATATTAAATCTCTACGCTAACGGTCATTCTCCTCATCTCCCCATCGCGCATCCAACAAAGCCCCCAATCAACCATGCCTGCCGCCTTGCGCCTCCTTGGTCCACCGGAGCTCCGCCATGCACAATCGTCGGTCTCCTCCTCGGACGGCGTCGAAACCGCCAACTCAGCCAGTGTTATGTCTCCAGAAAACCCTTTTAAATTCCCTACTGAAAACCAGAATCCAACCCCACAGGGTCTAATCGACATGATCAACACCCAGTACAAAGACCTAAATATTGATCGTCATCCATTTATGGGTTTTACTGAGAATATGTCCCCAACCTTTCTCTCTTCTGGAAACCCATGTTTGGATTTCTTTTTCCATGTGGTCCCCGACACCAAGCCGGAAGATCTGATCGGACGGCTTCAATTGGCCTGGGCACATAACCCGTTGACCACCTTGAAATTGATTTGTAATCTCAGGGGTGTTAGGGGAACTGGGAAATCTGATAAGGAAGGATTTTACATGGCAACTTACTGGCTCCATTGCTTTCATCCTAAAACTTTGGCTTGTAATCTGAGGGCCATTGCTGAGTTTGGTTACTTTAAGGATTTCTTTGAAATTCTTTATAGGATTCTAGAAGGACCTTTGATTAGAAAGATTGAGAAACATGAGAGGATGATGGTGAAAAGAAGGGAAAATGATGTGGAAAGTATGGGGATGTATTGTGGGAGAAGAGGGGGAAGATTCAGGAGGGGTAATCGAAATAGGACTCAGAAAGAAAAGGAGGAGAAAAAGGAGAAAAAAGGTAAGACTCAGGAGGAGATTAAAGAGGAGCAAGAAAATGCAAGGGTTTTGAGGAGGGAAAAGGAGTTTATCAAAGCGAAAAAGGGTTTGGAGAAGTATAATGCTGATGAAAAATATAGGCTCTTGCATGATACAATCTCTGATTTCTTTGCTGAGCTTTTGAGGGCCGATTTTGAGAATTTGAATGCAGGGAAACTTGGTAACATTAGCTTGGCTGCTAAATGGTGTCCGACTGTTGATTCTTCTTATGATAAGGCCACTCTGACGTGTGAAAGTATTGCTAGAAGAATGTATCCCAAGGAAAAGTTTCCGGAGTATGAAGGAATTGAGGAGAGTCACTATGCTTATAGGGTGAGGGATAGGTTGAGGAAAGAAGTGCTTGTACCACTGCATAAGGCATTGGAATTGCCTGAGGTGTATATGAGCGCAAACCAATGGAATTCGCTTCCATACAAAAGGGTTGCCTCCGTGGCGATGAAGAACTACACGAAGGTGTTTTTTAAGCATGATGAGGAAAGGTTTAAGGGATATCTTGAGGATGTGAAGAGTGGAAAGGCGAAAATCGCCGCTGGTGCATTGCTTCCCCATGAGATTATTGGGGCTTTGGAAGATGGGGTTGGTGGGGAAGTCGCGGAGCTTCAGTGGAAAAGATTGGTTGATGATATGGTTAAGAAGGGGAAATTGAGTAATTGTATAGCTGTTTGTGATGTTTCTGGTAGCATGTATGGGATACCAATGGAGGTGTCTGTGGCCTTAGGAGTATTAGTATCAGAATTGAGTGAAGAACCATGGAAAGGTAAATTGATCACATTCAGTGACGATCCTCAACTTCAGAAGGTGGAGGGAGAGACCCTTCTAGAGAAGACTAAGTTTGTGAGAGAGATGGACTGGGGTGGGAGCACAAATTTTCAGGGAGTATTTGATAGGATTTTGGAGGTTGCAGTTGAGGGAAAACTGAGTCAGGAACAGTTGATTAAGAGAGTGTTTGTATTTAGTGATATGGAGTTTAATGAAGCATCAATGAATCCTTGGGAGACGGATTATCAAGCCATACAGAGGAAATTCAGGGAAAATGGCTACCAGAATGTGCCAGAGGTTGTGTTTTGGAACCTTAGAGATTCAAGGTCCACCCCAGTTTTGGCCAATCAGAGTGGTGTGGCGCTAGTGAGTGGCTTTTCCAAGAATCTGTTGACTATGTTTCTGGAGGGCGGTGGAGTGGTGAACCCTGAAGAGGTCATGGAGCTGGCTATTGCTGGTGAAGAATACAAGAAACTAGCTGTTTTTGATTGACATGTTGAATTTAACTTATAAATTAGTTTGATTTTGCCTTTGTTGTAGCTGCCTGATGGCCTTGTCTTGTGGTTGGTACTTAGATAATTGTTAACAACTTACGGGAGGCTTTGGTTATCAACTTATCTTTGGAGCTGTTCTCAACTTCTCAATGAAAATGCAAATTTATATGGTTTTCCATTGTACTACTTTGGTTTCTGTTTCTTGTTAAGTTCATCTATTTACAGTATCATGTTAACTAGTATGTGACTGTTTGCTTGAAATGCTGGTCTTTGTTAATGATTTTACGGTAGATGATAAAATGAAGCAATTGAATGTCTTTATCGCCATAAATGAACACTTATTCCTGGAAGCTGAAGAATGGTGGAAGTCCTTTTCTGAAATCAAATAATGGCAGAAAAGCTTTTCTAAGCTCAAGAAAATACTGGGCTCAATTCTCCCTTCCCCCCCTCCTGGCCTCCCTAGTTCAAAAGATACATAACATTAATAAGAATATACTGTTGATTCCCTAGCAAAGAAGAGGTAAGCACTTGAATATGGTATGCATTTGTAAGTTTCTGGTATGCATGGCTGAATCAGCTGGCAAATAGTCGAAAGTTGAGGAGTACTTTTAACAGATTTTGGTGTAGCCCAATCCTCCAAAAGGAAATAGCAGACTTTCCATTGCATTGGTGGCGAGACTTCCGTTTGGGCCCAAAATTTGGAGGTGGACATCAGTTCACCTCATCAGCAGCAAAATCGCATTGGGCTTGTAAAATGCTCAACAAAATGTGTTGTACAAAAGCCTGACTTCCAGCCTGCGACTCTACCTGGACTGAGACCCATCTTCATCTAAGATCCATGAGATGTTTCTGAATTTTCTTCAATGGAATATTTTATATTTTGAAATCTGGATTGGATTTTCCAAGAGTTAGTACTGTGTTTTTACTTTTAAATTTGTTATAGAATTTATACAGTTGTGCTTAATCTCAAAAGATTTAAATGTTATAATTGAATTGAAGTTTGACAATCATGGTAGAAAAATTGAAAGAAATGGAACAATGGATTGCCAAATTCTACATATAAAAGTTGTATCTTGTTTTGGGATAGTATCATTAATACTTTCATCTTCACATATATTTCCTCACTGCCTTCACTCAGATATATGTCTCACGAACTTATGGGTCTAAACATTTTCGTGTGAGTTTGGTAACGAACAACAAAGTGAACAAATGATTGGCAATTACAGATAAAGATAAGTTGTCTAAAACAAAGCTTCAAACATAACCGTATAAAAGTTTAACTTACATAATCACATTGTTTATGCTTAAAATGGGAAAAGTTTTAGGATTAATCTTTGCTACGCTGACAGTGTATACACTATCAGCATTAGATAAATGACAATTATGTAAAATTTAAATTTGAAATTTAATTTTTGCACATATGTCATGGATCCAACGGTGATAGTGTATGCACTATCAGTGTATATAAGATTTACTTAAAGTTTTATGGGCTCAGTAAATATTCCCTCAATCTGCATTTCCGATGATCATATTATTTTATAATTTAAATGATTGAAATTGTTACAATGTAAAGGGTCAAAAATACTTATTTTATCATTCAACGGTGAATTTAACTTAAAAGTTTGATATTCAAAAAAAAATATATAGAATCTCCCTTTAAAAGGTCCTGTTAACAATTTTCTTATAATTGTATGATCGAAAATATTAAATTTGACTGAGGCCCCATTTGATAAAATTGAAGTTTGAAATTTAAATTCTGAAATCTGAAAATTAAGTGTTGAATGTATTAAATTGCTGAATTGATAAAGTTACATCTTCTTGATAACTAACTGAATTATAGCACTAAATTGAAATATCGGACAAATATTATACTTACACCATTTTAAAAAATTGCCTTTTTTGCATATTTGGAGAAAAAAGAATGTTTTGTGTGAGAGAAAATAGTTAAATAACTAAGAGATAGTACTTAAGTGTGTGTATTTGTATGTATCTCTGCATGTATATATGTGTGTGTTGAGTATAGCGAGAGCAATTGTATAATTTATGCGAGACTGTGTATGAGAGTGTTATATGTGTAAGAGCTGTAATATATATGATTTATTCAAAAGATTTTGTAAAAAAATTTCACTTAAAATTTTGTATACCAAATAAGCAGTACTTAATATATAAAGTAGTTAGACATTTCAGTTATCAAACATACTGTATTCAAAAATTTTTAAATGAATTAATTTTCAACATTAAGTTGAATTATCAAATAGGAATAAAGACTTAGGTCCCGTTTGATAAAACTGAATCTGAATTCTGAAATCTGAATACTGAAACAATTACTTTGCTGAATTTTAAGCACTGAAAAGAAATATATGAATGTCTGAATTTAAATATATGAATGTCTGAATTTTAATACTAAACCTATTTATATTGTTTGATAGATATTTATAACTAAATGCTTAATAAGTTTAATTTAACAATTTTGCTCTTATATCTTTTCATTCAAAAGAGAAATAGAACCTATGATTTAATTAGCTTAAAATTGTGGTATGAAAATAACAATATTTATTTTTAAATCAAATTAATATAAAAGATGAAATATATTTTATGAGGAGTATGGAAAAGCTGTGAAAGTTATTAAAAAGGAAGAAAAGAGAAACAGAAAATCGTTAGATAGAGAATATCAGATTGTTTAATTAGATAAGAATTTTGAATATAATTAACAAACAAGGGTAGATTTAGTAAATAAGATAAGATACTTGAAGTATTTCTATTGATTCTTATCAGAATTAAGCATTCAATTAGGATTTTGTACTGAAAAAAATACACACAAATTCAACACTGCTTAACAAATTCAGTAGATGGATTTTCGTTTATCAAATACTCAAAACATCTGAATGTCTGAAAATGTTCAATTTCAACACTTTTTTATGTTATCAAACAGACTCTTAACCAATATGTTTTACATTACGTAAGAGCATAAACTTTGACCCCTAAGTGCGAAAGAGTGAGAATGAGATATCTTTTCCGGCTGCTATACTCTGGTCATCTTTAGGGCTTTAACCTTTATGGGTTTTAGTCGTAGGTATTAACTGCAGATGATGGACCACATTCTGGTTTTACTATCCTCTTTTTCCCCTTTTGGTTAGGGAAAATACTAGCAATTCTGGGCTAATTCCTTAGATTGATTTTAGATGTTTGGTTAGGGAAAATACTAGCAATTATGGGCTAATTCCTTAGATTATCAATGAAAAAAAAAATTGATCAATTATTGGTCTGATAAGGGGTTTTACAAAACTATGCCTGCCTTGCTGACTCAGTACGACAGGGAGAAGTATAATTTTTTTTTTTGGTAATGTTAGATTCTGAAAAAAAAAAATAGCCATGACAGCATTTTTTTTTTGGATACAAATCTCATCCCCTGTCGGGCTCGGTGATTCTCTCTGTCTCTAGGTTTTTTTTTTAATAAGTAACCTGAAGCTTTTTTTAAAATATTTTATAAAGTTGTCTCCTGTCGGGCTGAGCCAGCCTGCTAGGGATGATTTTTTTTTTTTAAATGGTGCGCCTGAACGAAAGACTTGTGCATCTTTTAGCTTGATGGAACTTTAAGCATCTTTAAGCTTTGACCAAAAAAAAAAAAGAAGCACAATTGTATAAGTCCTTGGTTTAGGCAAAAGATGCTTAAAACTCCATCAAACTTGAAGAATATCAACAATCCCATACTCCTATAGTAAGATGAATAAGAGAATCCAATTACAAGTGATTTTAGAGAAACTTTTTGAGCAGTGATTTTGAACACAACCATTTTGAGCAATGAACACAACATTTTGAGCAATGAACATATGCATGTGAAACTACTGGTCCTTATTTCGGCTTTGATTAGCCGATCCCTGGTTCAGGTGCACTTTTCTTTTCTTTTTTTTCCCTAAAAGAATCACCTTAGCCCGGCAGGAGGCAGCATTCTGAAAATTTTTTTAAAAAAAAAATGCTTCAGGTTTTTTTTTTTTTCCAAAAGAATCACCCCTGCTGCGCTGGATCACACCGGCAGGGGACAAGATTTGTTTTTTGAAAAGAAACGTTGTCAGGCCTTGTTTTTGGAGCATCTTTTACGAATATATATATACACACACTTCTCCCTGTCGTACTGACTCTGGCATAGTTTTACAAAATCCTCTTGTCAGATCAATAATTGATTGAATTTTTTTCCTTTTTCATCGATCATCTAAGGAATTAGCCGCAATTCTGCTAGATGATATTTACAACATACCTTGCAGTGAATACAGTAAAATCAAAGGAAGAACATTTAAGCTTCTTCTTTTTTTTTTTTTAATATTGGTTGGGGCTTTCCTATATGTTGTGCTTTAGAAATTTTTATGATGGTGACCAAACTGCTTAGAACACTATTGATTATTTTTTTTTAATATCTAAGATTAACTTTTTAGTCCAAAACAAACCTCCCTTGTACACAGCTCTTAGTGAAAAGGCAAAATACGTGTTGAATGTTTAAACCAGATTCCATGCAAAATCAAATCACTTTTTTCCCAACCTTTTTGGCTTTTTCCACAAACTTTCAAAGTGGGTAAATATCATCATCATCTGTCATGGAAAATTATGCCACGGTTATCATTTGCTGCAGGATACGTCCCTATCTACTTTATATGATTTCCCACCAGGGGACCAGTCCAGTAAATACCAACTAGTCAAGACTCCACTAGATTTTGTATTAGATTTTGTGTCAATGTCTACTAGTAAATATGTCAGTCTCTATTCTGCTAACAAAATCCGGTAGATATCCAAGTTTGCTCCGTTTGAATTAGCTATTTTAAGGGGTGTTTTTAAAAAATTTTGCTCTAACAGAGTTTTTAATTTATATTTTAGAATATTTTCAAAAAATATTTTAGAATATTTAAGAGTAGAATAGTTTTTAGAATATATTTTGAGATATTTTTTAAAATTTTAAAAAGATTTAAACTAATTTTTAGATTATCTTTTAGAGTACTTTTTACAAATTTTTATTATATTTGAAAAACTAGTTTTTGAAAAACAATTCCGTCCAATTCCTTGAATCGAAACAAAACTTCCTCGTTTGCATCACTTTTTTTTTTTCTGAAGATTGTTACAAGTATTTTTTTGGGGAGAGGGGGGAGGGTGAGGGGACAATTTTGGGGATAAAAGATTCATATTCTACAATATAAAATTTATAGTTCTTTCTTTGTACTTTAATTAAGAAGTAAGAATTTATATTTTATTACTTCAAATTATGGTTGCAAATATATAAACTCATTGAATGAAATAGATTATTTTATCTAGGCAGCAAGGGAAACAAAAATTACACCTATGGCATATTACTTCATATGGGTATGAAAAAGATACATTTATGTTACAATATTGTTACATATGGTTAAAGCATGAAATTAATTTTTTATCGACAAATTGATAACACTGATGACGCTAAAAATCAAATTAAGATAAATTCAAAGGGTAGAAAGAACTATGCTATTTTTGGAGAAAAAGTCGGGCGAAAAGGGGACAAGAAAGTATGCCACAAACTTTCCAAGTAGTTAAATATCATCGTACTCTCTGATGGACGATTATAATCATTCGAGGCAGATACATGATTTCCCACCAGGCAACCATTCTAGTAAAAACCAACCAGTCAAGACTCACTAGATTGTGTACTTGTAAATATGTCATTAATCCCACTTCTGCTAACAAAATCCAATATATATCTAAGTTTCTTCATTTTAAATCATCGTCTTAAAAACATTCTGCTTTACTGATATCGAAAATAAACTACCTCACCTCTAAGTTCTATCACCCTTTATTTATTCACAAAAGTTGTACTCTAAAAACGTAATATGATTCACAAGTCTGTTACAATAATAATTTTGGTTTAATTTTACTAGAAAGAATATATAATTTACTTCCTAGGTACGTCCATTACTTTGGTATATATAGTTAGTTCTAACAATAGCCTCTGACTATCAACTGAGTAAAAAAAGAAAAAAAAAAAAACCTTCAAACTTGTGACTCTACATTTTCTACAATGAATATTCCAAGTTAAGCATGCCTTCACTACCGATTGCTCAAAAAGAAGGCATTCATACCTTCTAAATCATAATACACATTAACTGGATGTTTGATTTGGTAAAATTGTCATGCATGGGAATATCATTGCTGGGGGTCATCTAATTTAGCGACATAGTTCATAGAGCAAGTGATACAATTAATCGTTCAAGACACTACTGTAACATGACTACACGGGAAAGAAAACAATCATATATTCTAGTTATAAATGTTTGTAATTGATAGGTGCCACCCTGCCCCAGGTGACGAGTAGCAAGAGTTTTAGGTAGAATTGATTGGTCCCATGAGTTGAAAAAGTTGATGATTTCCGTTTGTTATGCGCATAGGTGAAAGTACAAACAAGCTTGTTAGTTTTATATCAGTTGACAATTTGGAGAGTTTGAAGCTGATCAGATCGACAAGAAAATAAGTCCATGCAAATCTCGCGACAGGCGTCCAAGGGAAACTTGAGGTTGTATGGTATTTTGTACAACTTATGACATTGACATAAGTAGAAGAAGCATAAGTAAAATGCAACAAAGGGGTCGAAAATGACACACAAAAACAGTAAAAACTACAATTGCTTCTTGTAGAAGGGCTAAAGGTTTCCAAACTTAAACCTGCAAGCAGCCTTTTGTTGGCCATCATGTTGAGTGTCTGATTAATTATATCCCTTGGTATAGATAATATTGTGGGCCTTTTCGCAAAGCTATTTGTATTCAGGCTGGAATCCATGTCCTTCAATATTTGGTGCATGTGGCACCATCTTAACGAGGATTATCAATTGAAAAAAACTTCCTAGCATAAACCTACCCGCTTTTTGGCCAGCCAAGACCCTGCATTTGTCACATGCATGGTAGATTGAAAACCATCTTTATCCCCACTTACACAATAATGAATGAACCAATAATATAGCTATTTGCACGAAAACCAAAAAATCACAGCTGTAAAATTGTTGAAGGTTCTTCTATGAACCCGTGCTGCATGGACCATCTCACAGTAGACCGTAAGCCCTCAACTATTAGTGACACCAAAATTCGTCATAAACTCAATATTAATTTCTCATCAATGCTCGATGTGAAATTGTTCGTAGGCAGCTTCAGTAATAGATAGAATGAGAAACAACTCAGTAATGCCATAGACATATGTATTAGTATTATAACGGTGGATCAAGTGGAAAGTAAATACATCTCATGAAACGCATATTGCCAACATCAGCTCTTATTCTAGTAACTAATCTTATTACACATGTTGATGAAGCTGCAAAGGCAACTCAGTAAGGTGGTGGCGGGTAGTGACCATAAGGTGGTGGCTTCTTGTGAATTGGTGGCAACTTTGGTGGCTGGGGAACATAAGGTGGTGGGTAGTGACCATAAGGTGGTGGCGGGTAGTGACCATAAGGTGGTGGCTTCTTGTGGATTGGTGGCAGAGTTGGTGGCTTAATTGGTGGCCTGATGATAATGGGAGGCAGCTTTGGTGGCTGGGGAACATAAGGTGGCGGCTTGTGAGGTGGGTAGTGACCATAAGGTGGTGGCTTCTTGTGAATTGGTGGCAGCTTTGGTGGATGGGGAACATAGTGTGGCGGCTTGTGAGGTGGGTAGTGACCGTAAGGTGGTGGCTCCTTGTGAATCGGTGGCGGAGTTGGTGGCAACTTTGGTGGCTGGGGAACATAATGTGGCGGCTCGTGAGGTGGGTAGTGACCATAAGGTGGTGGCTTCTTGTGTATTGGTGGCAGCTTTGGTGGCTGGGGAACATAATGTGGCGGCTCGTGAGGTGGGTTGTGACCATAAGGTGGTGGCTTCTTGTGAATTGGTGGCTTCTTGTGAATTGGTGGGTAGTGACCATAAGGTGGTGGCTTGTGAGGTGGGTAGTGACCGTAAGGTGGTGGCTCCTTGTGAATTGGTGGCGGAGTTGGTGGCAACTTTGGTGGCAACTTTGGTGGCTGGGGAACATAAGGTGGCGGCTCGTGAGGTGGGTAGTGGCCATACGGTGGTGGTTTGTGGTGAATTGGTGGCTTGGGCTCGACCGGAGGCTTCACGACTGGAGGTGGACAGTGGATTGGCTCTGGAGGCTTCTTGAACGGTGGAGGATGGTGATGCTCATATGAGGGTGCTCCGGAGTAATCAGCCAAAGAGGGAGTGGTGAGAAGCACCACCCCAATCAAGAATGCCCAGAAGTATGCAAGAGATGACATGATCGAGTTTGCAATACTTGATGCAATTTGTGATGGGATTTGCATGGCATTTTATACTGGATTTTGGGCTACTATTCATATGGCCATATCAACATTTAAATTAAATGTGATGGAATGCGTTAGCTGAAGATCCGTCTCATGTTTGATGGACTTCATTAACTTGGGGCCCTTTTGGTGGGAAAAGCTTGACATTGAGGCAAAAATAGGTCTGCATGGATGAAACTAAAGAAATGATAGACACACTCTATTATTGACGTGGAAGTTTTGATGCAGGAATTTGGCTGAGTAACTTTAGGGGAAAGCTACATTATATCGGGGGAAATCTACATTATATCAGCACTTTAACTTTTGAAGAACGTCCGGATTCATTTTGCATGGTAAAAAAAAAAACACGTTTTCAGCCGACATTTGTAAATTATAAATTGTCAAACAGACGTGTTGAATTCGGCTAAGACAGTCCAAATAAACCGACAAAGCTTGCCCTCAAATCAGAGACAGTGCTAATTTGTTCTTTTCCTCTGTGTTGTAGTCACTGTCACAACAGATGGGGTCTTTCATATGATTTTGTTTGAGTTACATGCCTTGCACCTTGATATACAGATCCGGCACATTAATTCCTGCTCTAACCAGCATAATTTAGCCACCGGTGAGATAGGGATAGCTGTTATTATAACCTTGCTAAAACAGAGTCTTTTAAGCTTGAATTATTGAGTCTTGCAAAATAAAATAAAATAAGAGTATGGATAAGATTAAAAAAAAAAAAGGCTGATGATATTGCCACATATTTGACTTTATTGTCATATCAATTTCGAATTAAAATGATTATAATATCCCTCATCAATCAAGAAGAAGGGTTGATTGATGATGTGAGATTTTGCCCTTGGCTGGCCCAAAAAGGGGGGAAAAGATAGAACACCTTAATGTTAATTGAACAGCAGTCTACAAGGCGCATATCTTTTATCTTGAACAAAGTGTAAACTTGATGAGCTAGTTTGTGTATATTTTACTTTGAGAAAGGAATGCTTCAATTATTTTGGTTCCTTATTTATGTGTTCATAAACACATCACACCCCAAAATATTGGGTGAGCAATATTTAACCAATTAACCAAATTTAATTTCTTTTAAATCACATGTATTATTTATTCTTATGCTTAAACTTGATTGACTAATTAACTGATTGATTCTTACTTCTACCCAAAGTAATGGCTCACAAATTATGCGATTTTTTGGAATGCGATATAAATTTAAGATTTTTTTAAATTTTTTTTTTTTTAGTGTAAGTAGGAGGTCTCAAACCCAGGACCTCTCACTTACACTACCCCTTCCGTACCACTCAACACATCCCTCCCCCTGGTATAAATTTAAGATTAGTCTTTCTTACATGAGCATTTACATTAGGGATAATTTTAGAAACCTCCCCTGAGGTTTTCGATAATTTCACTCTGCTCCCTTGAGATTTACATAATTACAGATACCTCCTTTGGTGTGATAAAAAGACAACAATACCCTTCATTAATTGTCAACTCATTGAAAAACTCTATCAAATATTAAATCTCTTTTATCTATTATTAATCAATAATTCAAACTACAGTCTTTCCCATCTAACTATCTAACTTCTTCCTCCTATATTTATTTTCCTTTCAAACTTATTTATTTATTATTATCAACCAAATGTGTACTGTGGCCACTAATAAAATTACCATACACACCAAACCACCAATACTTATATATCTTGGTATCTATTCCCATTTCACGATTTTTCATTATTATTAAATAGTTTTCTTGCGCCCATTTTTGTTTCTCAATTTTGATAGGCATTAGCAAATTGAAATTATCAAATGACAAATTGAGTGCTAATTTCATTATCAAACTAGATGGAATGAAGATAGTGACAGTGATCAAAAATAAAAATTAAGGATAGAAAATGGAATAGGAACTAAATATAGGTTATAATGTTATGATTGCCATGAAAAAAAGTGTTCTTAGTATATATTTATAGTTGCATTGTGTTTATATTTTTGATTTACAATTATTAATATTATTCCTATAGAGCGAATTTGATTGATTTTGAACTCTCCGCCGATGGAGTATATTGGATATTGATATTAGTAGTGATGATTTAGATTATTTTGTATTAAAAATATTGCAGCCGTGGAATTGAAATTTAGGGATATTGATGAATGTATTAAGTAAAATCTAATATTGTTATGAGATTGTAGGTAAGTTTTTGGATATCTGATGTAGCGTTTATAGTTGATACAATGATCTGCATTAGAAATTTTTAGGTAAAAGAAAAATATTAAAACAAAAATAAGTATTTATTTAATGGTGATTAGGATATTGATGTGTAGGTAATAGTGATAGCAAGTAAAGATAAATAAAATAGAAACTGTGAACCATTTTTTTCCTTTATATTTTTGTTGTGAATTATAACTCAAGGGCATTATAGGAATTTTGAGAAAAAGGATAGCCTTTTGATCCTAGAATGTTACTTAAGTGAGAATAGGAGAGATATGTGTAATTTTTAGAACTTGAACGAAGCTTTCTACAATTGTCAAAAACCTCACGGGAGGCATGTGAAATTAACCCTTTACATTATCAGTGTCTATACTAACTTATTTGTTTTTAATTCAAAGTGTTACGTTACTGTGACATGTATTTAAACATGCTAGTTATATACATTGTCTAGGAAAGTAAAATCTATAGATTCATAGAAAGAGAATGCAATCAGAGATCTATAGTTCATTTAATTATCATTTTCGACTTCCATGCTAATCATCATTTGTCGAAGACTAACAAACAAAGCACTTTTCTAGCGCCCCTTCTCCTGGAACCTGGTCTGTCGTCACTTCCAAATTCATCTAACACCATTGTCAACGATATTCCAAAGCTAGGTGATCATGGAATTCTGTAAATTGCAACGATATGCTCCACTAAAACCTCAAGTAATTGGGTACTGATTAATCTCATAATGGCAATCATTCCCATTAGAAACTTTTTGACTAATAAATCCGATAAAGCAAATCATACAGACATATGCTTGATAGAAGAAAGTAACTAATCAAATCTATTGGAAGAGAGTTGGGTTGAGCAGTGGGATGGAAGAAATTATAAGTACAATATTCTAAACTCAAAACTTTTCGCTTATCCAAAAAAAAAAAAAAGGAACTGCTAACTGGGCTCATAGAGCAAGTTGACTCAACTCAAATTGGCTGCATTGGGGTTCATTATAAAGTGAAGCTGGCCTGTAAGTAGCCAATTGCTGTAGCCTGGGATTTTCTTGGATCCCGCTTTGATGGCCCTCACTTGGTGGTGTTGGTTTCTCAGGAAGATATTTCACTGTCAATAGCTCAGCCAATTTAGATAGCCCATTCCTAGGTGTTGGCCTGACAAGAGGATAACCCAATACCACTGGCCCGTCTCTTGATGACCAGCCCAATTTTTGCTTGACAAGATACTGTACGAATTAATATTAAAAAAAAAAAAAGGAGAAGAAGTCTTCTCAAAAATGGAAAAAAAAAATTGTTAACATTTATTGCCTGATTAAAAAGAAAGAACATGAAACTTTGATTATTGTTAGATTAACTTGCCATTATTTACTTTTTGTTGTCAGTGATTACGTTTGTATTCAGTTTATGCGAATAAATAGTCCTTCCTGTTTAATTAACATGATGAAAATTCAAAATTGCAATGGGACAGGACATTTGAATTTTTATACAGTTCAAGTATTCAAAACATTGGATCTTAAAAAAGAAAAAATCTTTTAAGGTATAAGATAAAAATAAATTATAAACTCAGGTGCAAAGTGGAATCAATCCTTTCATATACATTTAATTTTTCTCCTTTTGTAGAGTGGGCAGCACAATGGTTCTGGTTGACTGGTTTAATTGATGCTAGATTTTCCGTATTTAGTCCTGATACCGTCCTCTAAATTGACTTTGTTCAAAGCACTAACCACATAGAAATCGTTTTTCTTCCCTTTCTTCCAATTTGTTGAAGATCTCTTTTTTTTTTTTTTTTTTTTAGGGGTAAAGAATGAGAAATTAAGCATAGGTAAGTGGGGCGTGCATTAAATATTCAATTTCTTTTATAACGCAATAGTCATTAAAAGAGCTGCACTTGATTACATATTCATCGAACAATTAATTCCTGTATTCTTGAAAGATGAAACCGTTTGTGAAGAAGCATGTGTTAAATTAACTTGCCATTATGTACTTTGTTTTTCTCATTTTATGGAGGTCGTTATATAAATAAATACTAGTATTTTCAATCCATTAACATGATGAAAATTGCAACGGGAAAGGACACTTTAATCAATAAATATGTGGTTCAACGCTTCAACAAATTGAATCTTGAAATAAAAAAAAAAAATTCCCATGCAAATTTAGAATTTATAGTAAAACCTGTCTGGTCAAAAAAGTTCTCTGTTATTTTGAGACTACAATTTATTTAGACATGATAACAACGTTGTACAATTACAGCGCTAAATATTTGATCATCCGAAAATGAATGATTCTGCTGGTCCTTGTGATGACGGTGCTCCCGCCGGGGGATTTGCTATTGCTGCATAAGGAGATGGTGCTGCATCTGATCCTCCCACCGGAGTCGGTGGCTGGACCCCCCAGGGTGATGGACCTGATGGTCCTTGTACTGATGGAGGCACTGGTGTTGTTACGGGTGATGGTGAAGGTTTTGGAGGGTGGCCTTTGTGACCGTGGTGTTTGTGACCGTGATGGCGGTGGCCGTGGTGGTGGTGGCGGCGGCCATGGTGGTGGTGGTGTTGTGGTCTCGGTGCATCTGCGGCTGGTGGCTCTGATGAATCAAGATTAAACTGCTCGTCATTAGACCCTTCTTCTGAAGGATCTAGCCACAGTTCATCATCAGATTCTGAAAATTCATGTGAATTTTTGGAATCAGTATTTGGCTCAGGTCGAGCTTTTGAATTGGTGATGAGTGCCACAACTAAGAAGAACACTAGCAAGTGTCTGATAGACATGGCTGCAGATGAATTTCTTGTCAATGTGTATCCAAGACTGAAGAGAGCAGATTGTTTTATAGTAAAACATTGGCAGGAATCCCATTCATTTCTCGACCTTTGTGCTATAACTCCTTGTATCCAGTGATTTCCTTCCTTATTAATCTACAATAAAACAGGAGGGATTTAATTGATTTGGTTGACAATTGTAGCCTCCCCTTTATCTTTTAGTAATAAATGCCACGCGCTTGAAAAAAATTATGAAATTACTTGCCATGGTAGAAAGCTTCTTTAGGGAAAGTAATAAAAACCACCGGGTCAAAGGTCGGTGGCCACCACCAATGCATTAAAACTTGGTGCCTTGCCTCCCACCAATTTGTCACATTAAAAAACGCAGTTTTGTTTAAAAAATTTAGGCGGGTGTGTAGTGCACCTGTCTAATTCGGTGGTAGTTCGATCCCCTCCGAATTACCCTTAGATCTTTTCAGATCCTTCCCCTCCCCCTAGTGTAGGATAATCTATCGTATCAACAAAAAAGAAAAGAAAGTAATAAAGCTTTTTTATTCCTTTCCTTTTTTTTGGGCGGTCAATTTAATTAATGGGTTTTTCGAACGGTTATTCACCTAACCACTATTATCCTAATATTCACCTAACAATTAACACACCTAATATTCACCTAATTTACTATGTACATACATATACTAATAATTATTATCCTCTTTTGCATTTATATACTTTTTTTATTTAATCTTGCCTACCTGTATTTATTCACTTTACTTAATTAATATTATATTTTCAAAAATATAACATTTGAAATATATTTTAGCGAGTGCCCATAGGCAATATTATAACTTATAAGACCAAGTTTGGGTAAAAGCGCAACTCTATATAAATCCATCATTGTGATTTTGAATTGTAAAGTAAATTCTAAATGTGATTTTAGTTTAGACAAAATAGTGTCCGAATTATTCGACACGTTATTGAGTTAGTATTTATGACCACCTGAGTTTTTTTTCTTTTTTTTTTTAATAAATTGTGATTTCATTTGCACAATTACTAAACTATCCCCCAACATTTTCTCAATTGTTGTCGTCTCTGAATTTCTTCCTTGTCTTTTTTAATATATTTTTAAATATGTCTCTATAGTCGAATCCTTGATCTCTTATAAAGTAGTAGATAATCGTCCAGGATTGATCAACCATTGAAAGTTAGATTAGTATTGTAGTTATGTAAGCTTAATTTATCAATCATCCGTTGACTATGCGATCACAAAATAATCACATCCTCAGATGTAAAATTTTATCTCTAATTTGGAAGTACAATTGGATGATGTGGTTAACCTTAGCCATATGGTCTGTGGAAGACATAGTAGACTATTATGTGAAAATTATAAAAGTAAGAGGAAAATATTTTGAAACCTGGTTCAAGAGATAGGAGGATATCAGACAATTAATCAAGTTTTATCTTGCAATTAAGTTGAACATTATAAAACGAAAAACAATAAGATTATATAATTCCGCGAATATTTTGACATTTATATTTGAATGTAACCACGGATAGAAATTGTCATACAACTCTAAAACACTCGAAAATGCTCAACGCTGATAGGTGATGTTATTGGTGCATATTTCGGAGGTGCTCTCTATCTTTTGTCAGGCCGCTGGCCCGTAAACACTAGTTTTTCTCCTTGTGGTGGTTTTGCTCCTAGCGAAGTTGGTGGTAATGACGAAATTGGCGGTATCACAACTGGGACAGGAGCAAATGATACCGATGTTTCCGATTGTCGTGGAGCCTGTGATGGAGATGGTGCTCCCGAGCTTTCGCCGGGCTGCCTGCCAGGAGACCCTGGTTTATCTTCTCCTTGCGGTGGTTTTGCTCCGAACAAAGGTGGTGGTGATGACGAAATTGGTGGTATCACAACTGCGAGAGGAGGTATTGATTCTGGTGGTTCCGGTTGTCGCGGAGCTTGTGAGGGAGATGGTGCTTTAGGTGGTTGGGGTGGTGGTTTAGGGCGCTTGTGAGGGAGGCAGTTGACATTTGGCATATTATGATCGCTTCTTTTTAAGGGTTGTAGCCAATCTTGGCCAACACAAAACGGAACAAACAGATCACCATCGTTTTCTTGATCCCTTGGCTCAGGTCGAGCAGCCAAGCAATCAATGGTCAAAAATACAAGTGCAAAGAAGAACACTAGGAGGAATTTAGCAGACATGGCTTGTTGATTTCTAGTGTATGTTTGGTGGTGGAGATTGCAGAAGGAAAGGTGATGGATTTATAGTGGAGAAAGTCGAGTATATTTTTTCTTTTTTCTTTTTTGAAGAAATTTGTTGTAACGCTTCAAATTGTGATGGCATACTCAAAACATCATATTTGTCTGTAAATCTTAGAATAATCCAAGAAAAAGTTAATTGGTTTAATTTGCCATTATAGATTTTGGTTTTTTGTAACTAATGGTTAGGTGTAGCTTAAATGCCATGTAACTTGCTTCCAATTTTCGGTGAATCCAAATGCAAAATCAGAAGTATTTTGAAAATGATCGAAGAGGATGTCAAGTATCTAATTCAACAGCACCTTTGCACATGAGACAAGACTCACAAACCAAAATTGCAATTGGAACTACAATTATGCCCCGATAATTTGAATTGCCAAGCCTAGAACTGAATTTCAAAGAGATGAGAGAATTAGACTCAGCCGATTTGGTTATTATTTTTAATTTTAATTAAATCATCCTTGCAGCTGCAAAGGTGACACAATCGTTTGGAAGTGCATTGTGCTATGAGCATGGAAAATGAATAGGCTTCAAGCTTAAAATGATTTTGGCAAATCATATATGTATGAATACAGGTATAAGAAGCTCAAGTAGCTCCAAGAACGATCAAGATCAATATGCCTTGCGTGCTAAGGGCGGGCTAATTAATATGTTAAAAGACCGAAAAAAGCCATAATCATTGCAGCTACAAAAAAGTAGTGAAAGCAGTGTGCTTGGATGGGAGATTATTTTGAAAATTTTTTTGGAATAACTTTTTTTTTAAATAACACTGCATGTTAGTTTTACTGTCTGGAAAATTTTAACATTAACTTGGTGTCTTTTTAAGGATAAATTACATTTTATTCCCTTGTGATTTAGAATTTTTCCACATAAGTCTCGGATATACATATAATTATAAAAATTATACATCACCCTTGAATTTTGAGCTAAAGTATATTTAGGGTTGAAAGATGAACTAAGCTACTCCATACTCGAATCGAGTTGGGTTTGGTAAAAACTCGTTCAAACTTGATTTGCCAACTAGTCAATTCAAACTTGAACAATGTTTTATGTTCAATAACATTCAAGTTTGATAAAAAAAAATTTCATTCAAATTCGATTCAACAAATAATCGAGCCAAGTTTGAACGAAATTTCAAACACGTTAAAATAATCAAACAAGTTTGAACACTAGGGTGTTCGGTTTGATTAGATTCATTTACACCTCTAAATACATTGTTGCCCCTTCTGCTAAAGTTCACTATAAAAAAGGGTACATTTGACAAATGGCAATCTTACTTGACTTTTTCTTTATTTCCTTAATTTCTTTTTTTTCAAATTTTTTTTCTATATTAGCACATGTGTTTTCTTTTTTCTATTTTTATAATTTTTCTCCTACGATCATGTGGAAAAATGCCAAATTATAAAGGGTAACTTTTTTAACTTTTTTTTTTTTTTGGTAAGTTACAATGTGGATGGTAAATCCTTTTAGCTCATTTCAAAGATAAGTAACGGAAAGGAACTATTGGTCTCCTATCAATTACCCCCATTACAACCATCCACAAAACTAAAGATCATAGAGACAATTTGGAAAATTTGGCAATGAAATACGTTCGTTGGTATTTGGGAGGAAAACCAAGAATATAATAGGAAAAAACAATGCCGACATTCACACTAATTCAGGATAATGTGGTACTACATTACATGTTTTTCCTTAATACTACATTACATGTTTTTCCTGAATATTTTTCTAAAGATAAAATACATTATTTAAGAGCTATTGAGATAAGGATTATTTTGCAAACTCTTGAAAATACCCCCAAACAAGGATTTCGTGTACATACGAAAGAAATTGAGTATTTTCTTCAATTATGACTACATATGTAAGATGTAAGAAAGACCCCGAAAGCAGCAATGAATCATCCAGCTACATTGATCATGTAAAAATTGCTGAGGTACAAGGCTTTTGCCTCTTCCTCTTAGTTCTACGCCTCTTCCTCGACCTTCCATGCTAATTTCTGCAGAGTGCAGATGATTATGGGGTGGTGCTATAAGTATCCTGCACCTCGTTCGACATCTCAACGGCTATTTCTTCTAATCTATCTGAAGGTGATAGGGCGAAATTGCGATAGTTTTCTACTTCTTGATCTACGTCAAAATTCCCTGTTCTTGAAGGTGCCAGGGAGTTTTCATCTTGGTTCTCTTCCCCTCCGGAAGGTGACAGGGCGGAACCAGAAGACTTCTCCGCCAATTCATCGATGGACTTTATTTCTTCGGCATCCATCTTGCCTAAAGGTGATGCGGCGAAATCTCCATAGTTCTCTGGCTTCTCTTCCGTGTCCAACATTTCTGAAGGTGGCAGGCCTGCATCAAAAAGTCTCTGCACCTCATTGTCAATTTCCAGCAATCCTGAAGGAGATAGGGCTTCATCGATATAGTTCTTTACGTCTTCTTGTATCTCAGCGGCCTGACCTTCCCCTACTTTGGAAGCTAATGGGGCGAGATGGCGCTTGATTGCCTCTTCTTTCAAGGTATCAATTACAGCCTGAGCTTCCACATATAGTTGTTCAACAGGACTCAATTCGGGGCTGTTAGACAGCAGCCGAGTAGAAGTTGAGGGAGTGGCTAGGACCACGATGCCTAGCAACACCACTAGCAAGGACATCTTAGACATGGGATTTTCGGAGAATCGGCAACAAATTTTTTTTTTATTTTGTCTTTTTCTTTTTTTGGGGCGATGTTGAAAGAATGAGATGGTGAAAGAATGAGGGAAGAAGGGGTGCTTTTATAGTTGAGTGTGTTTGTGCATTTTGAAACGAGTGTTAGCTAAGCTACTTTGCATTGTTAATGGTGGAAATTGATTTACTTTCTGCGTATAAATTGTATAACAAGCAACGTATGACATAGAATTAGTGAAGAATTTACTTAATTTATCGTACAGAATTAACCAACCGAGGATTATTTCTCTTGGTGGTGCTTATGAGAGATTATACTGGCTGTTTTGTTACTTGTGGTGGTCTGGTTATGGAGATGTTTGCGGTATTGCCTCGATAATATAGAGCGGTCCATTCTTTTCTGTAACAAGTGAATGTCGTGTAACTCAAATTCTGTTGGCACACATCTACACACTACAGACCATCAATAGTGTAGACCAACAGTACTCGAAGAAGTTGTTTATTAGTAGTTAAATTGAAATTAGATCTTTCAGGTTCATCCAACGAATTTGTGTCTATAATGTAAGAGTTACACAGATTTAGAATCAGCAAATGATAATTTTTTTTCTAGGTAAATTTTTAAATTAATCTCTGTTATACTGACAGCGTATAAGCTATCGAATTTGGATGCATGTTACTGTCATCTTAATTTAAATTTGAATTCTAAATTTTGTATGTGTAACATCATTCAGACCCGCTAATATATACACTATCAGTGTAACAAAGATTTATCATATAAGTTTTTATTTGTTTGCTTATTTGTGAGCTCAGTGTAATGATAACTTGCTTAAAATTGGTTTAATCATGCAATCTAATGCTTTTAGTATTGGCACGGTGATTCTTTGATCAACATTCACGTTACTTTCAAGGGAATTAGAGAAAGAGAAACCTACCTTTGAATCAGAAGGACAACATTTTTTGTTGGAGGGAGGAAAACTACAACCTCTAGATTAGAAGAGTACCCTCCCGGAGGTTCAAACTCTTAATTTGCAAGGATTACATTTGATGCTCTACCTGGTGGCCATCTCATCTGACTTGAGTTTGTTAACTAAAACACCAATCAACGAGTTCAATTTTTTCATTTTCCTTGATTGAATCATTGTCCGACTTCTTAGCACTCTATGCACTCTCCTAGAGTTTTTGAGATCAAGAAATTCTAGATGAATACATTAACTTTAATTAGATGCTCCATTTCTGTATGAGAATTGTTAATGAAAGGCAAGTTTAACGGTAACAAAATGAAACTGAAAAAAAAAAATCAACATAGGACTTGTTTGTTTAATTGGGATTTTTTTTTTGGGGGGGAGGGGGGAATTCTGGACAACTTAGAACGCAGCAAGTTGGTGGTGCCCTTTTGTTTTGAAAACGCAGAAACAACCAATTTGATTGCCGCTGTACTTGTTACCTCTTCTGCGGATAAATTTAGTGTTTTATCTGCATTTATGCTCGTATAAAAATTTGATAAAAGGAAAATAAAAGAACGACACAATCTGGATTTGTTTTACATCAAGCTTTATATAAAGGATAGCTACCAAAACCAAGAGAAGAAACTCTATTAACAAGAATTCTCGGATATGTTTCTATGTTGTTCATACCATATTATCCTCACCAAATTCATTAAAGATACGAAACGAAATTTTGATAGAGTGGTAAGAACCACAACCCTAAGGAATTGGACTAGCAGGGATCGATTTAGCAGACAAAAGGTCTTTTCTTAGAATTCTAGGAGTTGTCTGCAGGCTTATAATCAGAAGTTGGTCCGAGCTCTTGAATTGCTTTACCGATGAAAACAAGGGAAAGGGTCCCCTTTGGTAGATGCTTGTTTCAAGTGTCTGTACTCATGAAATTAATTGTCAATCCATGCATAAATTACTTGCAAATGCTTATCATATATATAACTGAAACCTACTTGACTAATGAAAACTCCCCTGACCATGTTACATCACCAACTGCAGAAATCAGGAACTATTCTATTGCCTGTCATGTAATTGCCACAAAATTTGAGACTGAAATTCCTGAAACAAATGATTACTCATTTATTTTTTAAAGATGACAATTGCCCACCAAAGGGCAGGCATCTGAATCATGCAATAGACTAATGGAAGCCAAATGAATTTGTGAACCAAACCTCACATATAATTACGTACATTGTCCTCAATAAGTCCAAAAAGGATGGAGAATAATGTAGACAATCAAACTGTTCTGACAATGATATTGTACAGCATCATCCTTAACAAATCCCAAAAAGAGATTAATAAAGAACTAATTATTCTAGCCATATTTGATCATGTAATTAGTGCTGAGGTAAATGGCGTTTGCCTCTTCCTCTTGGTTCTATGCCTCTTTCCTCGATCTTGCATCTCAAACTCATGGAGCTTTATGTCTTCCCCTTTTAAAGATCTGTCTGGGCGTCTGCGGCAATATCTTCTGCAGCAGCCTTTTCGTCTTCCAATCTGTCCGCAGGTGACAGGGAGTAAAAATGATATTTCTCTGCTTCAACATCAATACCCCATTTTTTTTCTGGTTTCAGAGATTCACCATCTTGTTGGTTCTCCACCACTTTCTCCACCTCAACGCTTCCCGAAGCTGCTACGGTGGAATCGCTCAGTGTCTCAGCCAATACTTGTGGGGGACTGTTTTTGTCAAGAGATTCTACTTCGCCATCAATGATGTGGCCATAGTTGTCCAGCTCACCCTCCGTCTGAGCGTCATTGTAAGAAGGTGACAGGGTGAAATCGCCAAAGTCCAATACGTTCTCTTCAATGCCCCATGTTGCTGAAGGTGGGAGGGCATCAAAATACTTGCCCACCTCGGCATCGACATCTGTTGTTGCTGAAGGTGAAAGAGCTTCCTCCACATAACTCCTCACCGCTGCAAGTACAGCACCAGCTTCATCATCCCATTCTTTTGAAGCCAATGGGGAAAGATGGCGCTTGGCCGTTTCTCCATTCAAGGTATCAACCATTGCCTCAGCTTGCACATATAGCTGTTCCAGAGCTTGAGGATTGAATTCAGGATCAAAAAACAGAGGCCTAGACGTTGAGGGGGTGGCAAGGACCACAACCCCGAGGAACATCACAAGTAAGGAGACATTAGACATGATGGGTTATTCCCTTCTTGAACTCTTGAATCCTTTTTCTTGGTTCACGGAGAGAATTCTTGAATTCAAGATTTTGTTGGTGATGATGAAATGAGATTGGAATGGGGATGATTTTATAGTTGTGTTCTTGTATGCACATTTTCAAGCTAGCTAAGGTTCTTTGAATTGTTTAACGGTGGAGCTTGATTTTCTTTCCGCGTACAGAACAAAATTGCTTAAAACCAAGAAATTCTCTGGCGCTGATGCTGCTTCTAGAGATGATCTTACACTTGCAGGCCCGTTAATGATGGTGCTTCGTCTGTGCTGTTTGTTTTGGTGGTCTAATTGTGGAGACGTTCGCGGAAATGCCTCTGCCAATAGAGTCGGTTCATTCTATTTTTGTAGCAAATCATGTGGTCCATGGATCACATAATAATCTAAGAAGTTGTTGATTAGGTAATTTTTCATAACTAAGATCTTCTAGGATTATGTAAAGAATCTAAATACATCTACTCCAAATTGTATTAAGTTTACTTTTTTTTTTCCCTCGTGTTTGTTCACAATAAATTATCCAATGTAAACGTACTTGTTGTTATTTTTTGTAAATTAACCACTAACATTTGTAAACACAACTGAAGGTGGAAGTAAGTTGCACCCCATTATCATTAAAAAAAAAAAGTCACTGCTGGAATCTTTTTTGGGCACAATGGGCTAGTTCTTATTTGATTGCTTCACTTAATTTTAGATTCTAATTTTTATTGGTTGTGTTTGTCTAATGGGTGTCCAGTTTAAGATGGAGTTCATATACTGATATTTTAAAAGATTAAAGTTAAATAGAAAAAATATATAAATACGTAGTAGGGTAATAATTATTAGTGTGTGCTTTCACATGGTAAGTTTTAGAGTATATTAAGAGTGCCCCAATTTTTTTTTAAAAAATCTAATTTTTCAATAATCAATTTTTTTTATGGATTTTTCTAATAGACACCAATTGAGATATATTAATCACGCTCAACCTATCATGTGAATGCACATATTATTCTCGCTTGCATTTTATACGCTTCTACTAATTGCATTTACTTTTCAACGAACACTTGATACTATACTTAAATTATGTCTAATTACATGCATTAACGCTTTTTCAAAATTAACTTCGTCTTTTAAAAAATTTAACATTTCTCAAAATCAACTTCATTTTTCCAAAAAAAAATTAACACCTAATGTCTCTCCCAAGAACGCTACTAGGCATCCAAACCCTTTTTGATATTCTCATTTTCTTTTGCATCTATATTGAGCTTTTAGCTGCTTTTTTGTGTTCCTCTATAATTACTTTCCCTATTCAAGTTTCATAAAATGTCAAACAAACAAGAACAGGCCCATGTAAAAAAAAATAATAATAAATAAATCCACTACAGCCATCACCGGGCTGGTTCTTCCAAATCATCGAGACTCTAGTCCATTTGATGAATAGTTGTCTTTCAAATAAAAGCAGAACAAACTAGAGAAACAATAACAATTAACCAAATACTAAAACGAGCGGATTATGAAGTACTACGGAATGAAAATGGAAAGAGAACCAATAACCTTTCAAATTGAAAATAAAACACAGGACACAAAAGTTACTTTTCCAAAATCTTTTCTTTTGCTTCCAAAAATTTAGTAGCAATTTGGTGCTATATTGTTTTTCTTCTTTTGAACAAAATACAAAAAAAAAAAAAAAAGGAATTTTACCATTGCTACTAAATTCTTTACCTCTTGAACTACAAGTTGATGTCCAAGAAATTAATAACGTGATCCTGTATTCCCAAAACCTTCCTCCATGTATATATATACTCTTCTGAATTGTTTCTGCGGACGTGTAATTATGTAAATTGATTTTATTTCCATGTATGCATTAATTTGGAATATTTAAAATGTAAAGCAAAGCAATTTGTTTAATAAAGCAAGGTTTAAATTACTTACCTTACAAAATCTGGAATCACTTGATTACTTACCATCTCAAAATCTTTAGTCAATTAAGAACTTAATTGCCAACTATACATGAGGAAATTTTCAAATTTTCGATTTAGACAGGGCGGTCTCTTTTGATTTTGAACTGATATACCGAAAAACAAACCGCCAAGGTTTTTTCCTACAGAATGAAAAGGATTATTTGTCAATTTCAGGGTGAACTTTTTGTCTCGTGAATCCTCTTTTATTTACTCCATTCATGGAACAAATCAATTACTTTCACTTTCATACATTAACCAGGCCAAACATGGCCTAAATTTTGGACTTGATTCGCCTGTAATTAATTATTTACTTGACTAAATTAAGCATTGGAGAGATGATCTTACTTGGATCATGCCACGAGTGTTTGGAGTTCTTACCGGAGTCCAATTAAAAGTACTTGGTCGTTTGGAATATCGGATTATGATCATAGTACATTATATGTTTTTTAACAAAAAATTTGTAGTCCTTGAATTTGTAACATGCAAAATTTGTCTTTCAACTTGAGCGGCGGCATTTTAACAAAACAAAGCAGGGAATCAAATGAACCAACTACACATTCGAACAGAAACGAATTGCATTAATTGGTACGCTAGGAAGTCAGAACAACCCTGAGTTGTACAGCTTATGTAATTTTTTGTACAAAAATTTTTACATTCTCTGTAAACACATTTCCTAATTATCTTTTTACCTCACATGTATCAAATCGCTACAATACATTTTCTGAAAAAAAAAAAAAATCCTAAAAATAGCAATCCAAGCCGTCTGATGTAAATCCCATCTACAATCTGTACAAAGAAACCAATATGTTATGGACAAGATTATCTTTACCTGCAGAACTATGCTTACTCCTGACGTTAAAGTCAATCACGAAAGCAAAATGCAAGCGTTAATCTAATACAAATCCTCAAACTCCCGTCCCTTTATTAAGTTCAGATCTGACTGTTGTATGCACATAACCTGTACATCTGATCTCCCAGTTGCATTGGTATTAAGCTTCTAAACCGCTGTTGACTTGTTCCTTGTTCTAGAAGAGATAGGCTCATCACCTCCTCCCACTGCAGCAGGCTCAAAGCTGCCGCTCTTTGAGAATTGTGTAGCAGCTGCACGGGCACCAGCAACTGCTGCAGTAAGACTCTCCGATTTCTCCACTTTAGGCATGCCAGAGCCCTTAAATGTGGAAACAAGTGATCCTGGCTTCAAAGAGAATGGATCTCGCGGATCTGGAAGGGGAAATTTAACTGGCCTTGGCACCCTAACTGCAGAAAGACCTCTAGCAGCAGCTTCATGTATCTTCAGAAAATGTACAAGCGTAAACAAATGCAAATGCAATAATGTATAAAAGAAACTAGTTACATCCATACGCATTGAAGAAAGAAACAGGTGGGTAACTGAATATGTACTCTGTAAGAAATATGGGAATAAACCAAAACATCCAATAGATATGCCATTTACCTTATGCTCCAAATTATAAACTCCTTGGAAGCCTCGCATCTCAAAAGGAACTATGAGTTTCTGCACCATGCCAAGATGAGATTATACATTTGATAGAGAACAAGCATGCCAAAACCCTGTAATCTTACCAAGAATGAAAAATAAAACATTCAAATAAATAAAAAAAAAAAAAAAAAGAGGTGTATGAACCACACAAACCTGAGGTTGCTCACAAAGCCAACAAAAATCAGTTTGCCCTTCTAGCTGCACCTGTAAAACAAGGATGTATTACCAGGAAAGACACCAGCACAGACTACCAATGGTGAACACCTAGAGGAGCTGCAATGTCGACAATAAACGTGAAGAAAGAGAGACAAGATATCAAAGTGGCTTACCCCTCCAGGAACCTCCTCCCAGCTTACTAGTTCTTCACGAGTAACGCATCCAACCACCTCAACACAACCTGTGCAATAGTTCACTCTCCAGGTTAGCTGTACTATTATAGTTCCTCATTTTCTTCAACAGGACAAAAAGGTTTCTTCATTTCAGAAGAGCTATAGAAAAGAGTTGTGACAAAAACGAAACTCAATGCCCCACAGTCAAGGAAACCTAAAGAAGACAGTTTCCACCACATAGCAAAAGTCATAGACAACGTCCATAAAGGGTAGAGAAGATCATAGAAAAGCAACTTGGATCTAGTTTGACAAGGGCCTTTTGCAGCCCCTCAGCTCCTCTGTTTCCCCTTTCTCAATGAATAAAACCTATCTATGAGAAGATAAGAAAACACAAAATCACGACATGACCAAACTACAACAGCCTCAGCATTAACCTTATGTCACCCCTTCTTCCACCCAAGACTAATTCTCTTTTTTGCACAATGTGTAGTGGACCATGCATCACAAAAAAGATAACCTAAATACATAGGCATCCACAACTGTACTAGAGATGAGTCATGCTTGAACTACGTAGGTCATGATGAGGGTAAAGGCAAGTTATCAAATCTTGACCGGTACTTCTGTGATCCAAGTTGAATTCCCCAGTCAATATAAAATGTGCAAATACATATATTCAACTGCCTTTAGGCCTTGACCATTAATCTGCAAAATTAGGGCCATTCTCCTGATACTTGACAAGTTATCGTATACAAAGTCATTGAACACAATGGAATGGCAACAAAAATTGCTGACAGGCAACAGGACCTCATCTTAGATATGACTAGGGTTTGCCCTCAAACTACTAATTAGTAACATAATGCTATTCTTGATACTACGTTTCGAACCAAATCATATCCTAGTCACGGAACATGTCAAAGTGATTGATCTAAACGCCTCATCCTGTGTTGGCTGAAGTTCGTGTAGGACAGAGTACGAGTGCTGATAAGGAACTGAAGTCCAACCAAACTAGCAGAAAGAGGAAAATTTTCTGAAAGGAGATCCTTCACTATTGAGCAAGAGAGCAATACCCATATTTAAGATCCCACTTTAGATCTTATAGTTACCCTTTCCTGCAAATATTTTGAAAAACACACAATGCGCATGGTGGATTCAGATCGAGTGGCTCCCTCAAGTTTCCAAAGTTATCTTTTACTCTATTGACTACAGAAGCCAATATATCCAACATATCCACTAAAGCATAATAAGGTACACCTGCGCATTACTCCTTTCAATTCTAGAACACAAATTGGCACATCCAATAGCATTAATGGCATAACATGGTATACTGCCATGCAGGCATATAGAAATTTGATCAGGCAATACAAAGTTATAAACTGGTGTACAAAGTCAGGGGAGCTGTGGAACACATTACACCAAAAAAAAAAAAGCATTTTCCCAACCAACACTTGGGCATTTGAAACTTAAAAATGCAGATTTTCATTTTACTAGTTTAAACATATGTAAAAATAATAATAGTAATAGTAATAAATAATAATAATAAATATATAGATAAATAAACAAAAACAAAGTGCAGAAGATTAACATTACTCCAGGAAGTAATTGACAACCTATCAATCTTGAGGTTGGATAATGCTCTGGAAATTTAATATCTGTAATTCCATCCACTGCATATATTTCCCTGTAAAAATCCTCCATTGCTTGGATCGTAGCTGGTTCTGGGATCTTGCTAGCAGCATGAATCCAAAGTCGTCCTGAATAAGAAAAGGGTAAACATATCACAACTATCACTATAGAATCCAATCTCAAATCATGCAAGTTGGAAAACAGGCAATAATTGCCTTTTTGGAACTTTTTAAAGCAACAAGAGTCCAAACTGGCTCTTCCCAATCATGACAGCAAACATGTAGTGAGGATTACATCACAATTGAAAACCACAAAAGTCCAATTTTTTTCTCCTTCAAGACCAAGTCAACAAGATAAGGCAGGCAAATTCCAGGCCAACAACATTGACCAAGGAAACAGCATGTTTTCAGGTTTGAACATTGATATGCTTCAAAATCTGAGGAAATTTTCCAGTATTCCTAGAAGAACCAGTTGATGACAGAAAATTAGCATGGTAGAGAATATCAGGATCCTTCTAAGGTTTCTCGGGTATCATCAGGAACAATGACGCAAGGAAAATACAAATACATTAGAGAAGGCTCAACTGTTTACTTCTTTTTGGAAGGTGTCTTCTCTATTTTTGGATTTGATGTTTGACTTTCAGTAAAAGTTATACATTTGGGAAGCTAGAATCGAGCAAACACTCATCTCCTAAACTGACAGTTGCTTCATTTTAAAGGAACAGTTGATCCAAGCGAGAACTTAAGTCAACCTTTATGTTGGTTTTAGAAATCTATATTAGGGTCAAATAGAAGGACTTTGTACAG
This sequence comes from Coffea arabica, assembly GCF_036785885.1. Lineage (NCBI taxonomy): Eukaryota > Viridiplantae > Streptophyta > Magnoliopsida > Gentianales > Rubiaceae > Coffea > Coffea arabica. Next base: position 4,708,844 of record NC_092315.1, read on the forward strand.
AAAAAAAAAAAAAAAGGAGAAGCACAAGTGAATTGGAGAAGGATGCCCAAGCTTCGACAGCAGCTGTAAATAGAAGGCAGTAAGCTAATGGGCATTGTCACAAGATAGTCTGGCTGTCACAGAATTAGTATAGTCTCTACTCATATTTGGCAAATCTCAGTAGACGATAGGTGTTATAACAATAAGTACCAGGTTAAACTCTGCAATAGTCACATGTAGAATGCTACTCTGAGAACAACTATAATGAATCTTGTTTTGTATTTAATTTTACCCCACTCCCTTTCCCAATCCAAGAATTTCCTGAAAGTTGTCTGCCACCTAAAAAGACTTGGAAAAGAGAGAAACTCAGAACCTATATCTCCCCAGAAAAGAAAATGCAGTTCCATTCAAAGTTAAAATCAAATAGGAAGCATACTTTAATAGCTGACATTAAATGCAAGATTGGTAATCCAACAGATTCTTTTGCAACTCCTTCACCAATAATGTCTATATCAGCTTTTTGTCCAATTAGAGGTATTAGAGGTAAAAAGAACTGCCTTCTAAAGAATAAACGACCATGCACTCATTCAGTCGTAAAATAAACAATCAACTCTTGGTGCCAACACCGATGTCTAAAATAGCTTTAACTAACATCATCTGCCAGCTCCCAATCAGCAATCTCCACTTCAGCACATGTATCAATCAGAACTGCAACGTGTGGCAGAAGTACAGCAGGATATACAAATTTTTAACCACAGCTAAAACAGTAAAAAAGTCCAAAGGTAGAAATTCGGATCACAATGAATCCAAAACCTATTTCCAATAAGTATTCCATCCAAAATTTGGCTAACATTTCCATTACTGGGCCATAAAGCATACATCTGTTTCCTTCCCCTATTCCTCTTTTTACAATAAAAACCTAAACTTGGAATAAAATTTCTAACAATGCAAGCTAAAAAATCACCTCCAACATCATTTTCACTCCTATAAAGGGTCTAATATGAAGATGGAACAGAATAAAAACCAGAATCACAATCAAAAAGAGAGAATGGTCCCAAATTCATTGCCCCCCAAAAAAAACACTTACATGGCAAGTGATAAAACAGACAAAATAGAGATTATCGAAGTAAAATAAAAAGTGAAACATGGGCTTCGCAGCTCAGAATCACAATCAAAAAGAGAGAATGGTGCCAAAATCATTGCCCCAAAACAAAAAAACACTTACATGGCAGGTGATAAAACAGACAAAATAGAGATTATCAAAGTAAAATAAAAAGTGAAACATGGGCTTCGCAGCTCAGAGAAAAAAGAAGCTACCCCGAATAGGGGCAGGCCAAGATCTTCCTTCAACACGTTTGTTCACAAGGGTTTGATGGGTACTAGAGGCAGAAATGATATCAAACCCTTGTGAACAAAAGGGTTTGTTCACAAGGGTGGTTTGTTCACAAGGGTTTGATGGGCACAAGGGTTTGATATCATTTCTGCCTCTGATTCTTTCCCCTATTCCTCTTTTTACAATAAAAACCTAAACTTGGAATAAAATTTCTAACAATGCAAGCTAAAAAATCACCTCCAACATCATTTAAGCTCCTATAAAGGGTCTAATATGAAGATGGAACAAACTAAAAACTAGAATCACAATCAAAAAGAGAGAATGGTCACAAATTCATTGCCCCAAAAAAAAAAGGCACTTACATGGCAAGTGATAAAACAGACAAAATAGAGATTATCAAAGTAAAATAAAAAGTGAAACATGGGCTTTGCAGCTCAAAGAAAAAAGAAGCTACCTCGAATAGGGGCAGGCCAAGATCTTCCTTCAACACGTTTGATGCCATAAACAAGCAAAGAAGCCCATGGCTGATGCATTGTCAGACATGGGTTTCTATAGTTGATATCATTTCTGCCTCTAGTACCCATCAAACCCTTGTGAACACTGATTGATCCTAACGTCAGCCTGAGGAAATTAATATAGATTTCGTTTTCTTGGTTGGCGCTAAAGCATAGATTTTTTCAGTCCGCAAAAAGGAATCTTTGGTTTGGATTAGTGGGCATTGGGTAAAAAAAATTCTTCACCTACATGAACTATCCGGATGATGTCCGGAGTACAAGGATTTGGGAAATTTATTTAGAAATTTTGAGACACGGGTAATAGGTAATTGTGAGAGCTCTAAATAAATAGTCTAATTAGGATTGCTATCCAATCTCTCCTTTTTTTTCTTGGCAGTGTAAGCAGTAGGATTCGAATCCGAGACCTCTTGCTTACACTCCCTCTCCCGTACCCATCCAATCCATCCCTCTTGCTTATAAGGATTTGGAAAATTTATTTAGAAATTTTGAGATACGGGTAATAGGTAATTGTGAGAGCTCTAAATAAATAGTCTAATTAGGGTTGCTATCCAATCTCTCCTTTTTTTTTTTTTTTTTGTAGTGTAAGCAGGAGTATTTGAATCCGAGACCTCTTACTTACACTCCCTCCCCCCGTACCATCTAATCCATCCCTCCCCTCAGGGTTGCTATCCAATCAAGTTAAACTCAGGCAAAAATATTTGAATTCGAGCTCGAGTTCGTCAAGTTCATTAAAATTCGAGTGAAAAAATTTGAGCTTGAACTCGTTGAATTTTTCAAAAGTTAAGTTTGAGCTCTAACTCAAGCTTATTTTACTTTACTTGAACTCAACCAAATCGAGTTCAATTGAATTTTTGAGTTCGATTTTTTAGTAAATTTCATAATCTTATAATAAATAATTTTTAATTACGTTATAAATACACTATTCAATAAGACTCAATGAGTACTTGAATTTTAATTTTTTCTACTCGAATTTGATTCGATTACATTATCAAGTAATTCAAACTCGATTCAAACTTGATCAATGCTAAATTCGAATCCAGCCTTTGATTGAGTTACTTGTGAACAATGTTTTGAAATCCAAACTGTTAATTGACACGAAGAGGTGTTCAAGTCACAGTTCAACTAGTCGGACCGGTTCAACTCTAATTCAATGAAGTTTTTTTAAAAATAAATTATATAAGTATATGTGCACATAATAAGACATCCAATAGACTAATTTAAGACTTTATCTAACAAAAAGTTTAATATTTTCAAAGAAGTTGGACTTTATAAATAAATTTTTTAAATAATAAGTTCAAACAAATAAATTCCATTATGAGAGAGGGTTGAATTAGGTGGTATGGGGGAGGGAGTGTAAGTGAGAGCTTCTAGGTTTGAGATCTCCCACTTACAAAAGAAAAACAAGAATTATTAAAAAAAGATTTACTCTTTATTAAAAAAATAAATTCTATCTCAAATGTTTCTACCAAAAAATAATCTTAAATCCTACCAAAAAATACCACAATATTTTGAAATAAAACAAAATTCATGTCTTTAGGAAACAGATATTGTGAGTTTAAACTTTAAACCATTGCTTTGGAAATTAAAGATTGCAACTTTTTTTTTTTTTTAAAAAAAAGAAATTTGAAGCCTTAAGGAAGTCAGGAACTAGAAGGTAGACATGAAAATTTGATAAGAGGTAAAAGATGAGAAGAAAGTGAATTGGTGTGGCACTTAGTGATTAGTCTTTAGGGTTAAAAAGAATATATTCTCTTTTTTTTTCAGTTTAATATACAAAAACAAAAAAAATTTGCTCGTTCAATAGTTCATTCCGGTTTGAACGATTTGCACGGTTCAAATGATTCTCACTTGTACTTAAGTCTAATCAAATCCAAAGTATGAATTAGCCTGGAACCATGCCTAGTTCATGGTCGGACTAATTACCGGTCGGTCCAATCTAGGTTTCAAAACAATACTCGTGAGCCCAAATCGAATAACTTGATTAATTTATAACTTAAATTAGGATGGAGGAGGAGAAATCCATCTCTGTATAGGATAAAGTTAACTACTAGTCTAGTACACACGTCCCGAGATTTTAGGGCAAATACAAAAAAATTGAACAAAGAAACATGATGCCTTACAAAGAAAAGGCTGAACTAAAAATATACTGCATTTACTAAATTCGTTTTTCGTTCTTTAAGAATAATTTTTAAATATATCACTCTCTAGAAACTTTGTTTAATAAGTTTCATTATTTGAAATTTTTTTCCAAGAAGAGACTCCAACCTTACACTTTTAATCCTTTCTTTGGAATTCCTTTCCATTTCCTTAGGATTTTCCTTTGTTAACCAAACAGGAAAAAGCATTAGGGTTTCCAAAGGAATTCACTTTGCATTTTTCACTTTCCTTTCGTCGGGCAACCAAACACGGCCTAAGGGAAGAGGGAATACTTCCACCTGGTTAAACCCAACATAGATAGTCACGTCAGATTCCATATTCCAACATGGACTATGACAAAAGAGATTCTTGGACCGTAAGGAGTGGACTTCTCGCTTAAAATCTAACAGCCCATAAGAATCTTTTCTTCTGTCCATTTGGACACACATGTAGATTCGGAGTTGTCGACAACACCGTAGTGTAGTGACTAAAATTAAGGTTCAAAAAATTAAAAGGTATGAATTCTAATTTCTCGATTCCCTCTTCGATTCTTAAGTTCCACACCCCTTTTTATTTAAAAAAAAAAATACAAAAAAGAGTAAAAGAAAAAAAAGGTAAATTCAGAGTAAGAGTTTAAAATTTCATTTTGTACCAATATAAATACGATAAATCATATGAACATTTTAATTTTGTTTTTTTTAAGTATGGAAGTTTGGATTTTGTGCATATTGCACATTTTTCGTACTATTATTTATTGTGAGTAAATGCTTTATCATTAAGCCCTCGCGAGTAGTTCGACTGGTTCCATAATCTGGTAGTTACTAGTAGATCCCGTGATCGACTCGCGTGTGCTATCTAACTGTGTATCCTTGAAACAAAACATTACACAATTTTAGGAGATCAGTCTGGTCGAAAGATTGGAATACTCCTAAGTAAATAAATAAAAAAAAGCTTTATCACTACCTCATATCCATACTTGGCGTGTTCACCTCAGCCCAAGATGCGCGAAGAATTAACGCTTTATTATAACAACAAATTCTAGGAATTTGATCATGTTAGTTTGGTGACATCTGGAAGCAAACTTTCGCGAGCTTGATCATGCGAGCAAATTCTCAATTCGGTCTGATTCATGCCTATTTGGAATCCTTTTAAACAAAGGTTAAAGAAAATATATCCACACCAGTGCCTACCATAATTGCCAACATCAATCTCAACAATACAAAAAGGAAAGAGAAAAAGAAAAAGAAAAATCCCATTGTTATTCGAAGAAGAAAATACCAGTAGCAGTCAAGTAACTAAAGAAAGGATACATTACTAATAAATTGCCTATGGTATTGCATATTGCTATATAATCCTTTTGACGTTTTAAAATATTTATGTTAGCCCCTTTAGTTTTATGTAAAGTACCTGAACGCACTTCAAAATGTGTGATGAGATTGTAATATCACTTGGTACACCTGAATTCGATACTAAATGGTGACTCTTATTTTTTTTTAAAAATCCCTTTTAAACTATTATTTTGGACCTAAACCGTTGCATATTTTAAGTCTCATTTTAGACCCTTTTTTTTTATTTATTCTATCTCTAAAATAAAAAAAAATACATTTTTTCGATGGGATAAAATCCAAATCCAACAGTATCCACTTAACCCTCCAAGTTTTGTATGACTATCCACTTAAAAAAAAAAGTCCTTGATAGTTTTGCATATATCAAGGATGTGCGAAGGATTGGCTTTCCAACCCTCTGCATGCATAAGTAGGTGGCTAGTTACTGAGTACTTGCTTGAAGAGAGTTGAATTGTAGGGTATTTGTTACCAACTCCTTTTATAAATTAATTATTTGAGAAAACAAAGAATGGTACATACCAATTTCATCTTGCGATCCACAAAGAATCTTCTTAAAGCAAACAAACCCCTCGCCTACAAATAATCATCTAAAACAATACATTTTCATCAGAATTCATTGCCCAATCTCTAATACGACTCAAATAAAAAATTTTAAAATTCAAAGACTCATTTCACAGAATGCATTCTCTAATAAAAGATAATGAACAATATAGTAAAAAGCTCAATATTCTTGATTGAATATTTCTGAGCCAAGTATGAAATTTTAACATTAGTTATAATTAATTCAATAAGATAGAATTTTACATATAGAAAAAAAAAGTGATAAACTATCAGACATTTTCATATGTTCTAGATTAATTAAATTCTGTATTGAATAAATCTTGTAAAAGTTATAACCTTCCGCAATTATCTTACAATTTGCTCACTGGAATTGCTTAATTGTCTCTAAAAGATGGTAGGGGACATACATGTCACATTACTTGTATCTATGCTCGTATTTTGCTGGTACCTGAACCTCATCTGATCCAGTTGAAAAAAAAAAAAAAAGGATCGAGGAACCTAATTTTTAGAGCGAGTTGGAGCACGTATCACAGGTAGCACAGGCTTTCTGCACACCACTATCATCATCCACAAAATCTACTTGTAATTTTATACAAAGTACACAGACATTTGTTCTTTTGGGTACTAAGTAAGGAAATCATCTTTGTTTGGATAGAGTATTATTCCAAATAATTATTTGAAATAATTACTATAGCACTTTTTATGATGTGGTGTATGCGAGATAAAAAGGTGAATTGAAAAATGTATTTATGATGCAAGCCAAATTTTTTTTTGAAATAATTGGCTATCCAAACATAGACATTTTAACAAACGACTTTACAAAGACAGGCTTGTGTCAACTTTTCACATTCTAGAAAGACACATCAGAAGAAAAATAAGAAGTTTCAAACGTTAGAGTCATCGGGTCATAATATGCGAAACTACATGGAGTTTGCAGTAATTTAACCCTTAGAGCAAAAACCTTACCAGTTCTGACAGGGGGTTTACACTTCAGTTTCTACTTTCTACACAATAGATCTGACAGGGTCGTGGTTTACCAGTTCTAAACGTCCCAAACAAATTTATGGTCAATACGGAGCAAAAAGCCTAATTTCAAGTTGTTATGGATTATTGTTATTCTCTGCAGTGCATCTCCTTTCACATGTTAGCAAAGACTGTATTCCAAAGTAAAAAGTTTATTTATAATGGTGTACAATTCCTACACTGAGGTGTGCATCGTCGGGACGGGAACAATAACTAGTGTACTCGTGGCCCATCCCACCACCAGCCCAAACCCCCGGTCCTATTTGTTACTAACGTGGGTCGTTCTCTCAGCTCCCCACCAGTCCCCGTCTCACTCTATGTGCTTTTCATCTTCACACAGTCACGCACCAGATAAACACGAATGTTCGTTCAATCACCAAAAAGAAAAGATTAAAAAAAAAAATGGCCAATGTTCTATGCTAAAGAAAGTCGCTATAAAGTATTCTTCTTTCACTTATAAACCCTCTCCTTTTATTCCCCCCTGGAGAAAATGCTAACCAGACAAGAATTCCATCAAATTCCGCCAACCCACTTCACTTTATCCCATTTCCTCCCATGCCTTTTCTTTATCTTCTGATTCGTGATCGAGACAATTCGAATCTGGATAAATACTAGTTAACTTTAGTTCATTTTCTGGTGTTCCTTTTTTTGGTAGGTTGTGAGTTCTTTGGTGCATGAAGATTTGAGCAAGGAAAGATGGATGCTTTGGCTGTTGATGATATAATTAAGCGTTTGCTTGACGTTAGAGGAAGGCCAGGGAAACAAGTGCAGCTTTCGGAATCAGAAATTAGGCATCTTTGTTTAAGGTCGAAGGAAATCTTTATGGCACAGCCTAATCTCCTTGAGCTTGCAGCTCCAATCAAGATCTGTGGTAATGTTTCTTTTCTCTAATATCGGAGGGGTTACTTTGAGAAGGTTTTGTTTATTTCCCATTTTGGTGGTCTCGGTTGCCTTATTGTGTTCTTGAAGTGGGTCTTGGTTTGGTTTATGATTGAGTTGATTAATGGTTAAATTAAGTGTATTCTGAGCAGGGTTCGAATAGTGAAGTTTTAGTCTCCTTATTGTAGAAAAGTTTTGAGTTGCGTATCGTTAATATGAGTGATTTTGCTTGGGGTGGTTGGTTCTCACCTCTCCCCCCGACTAACTGTATTCCATGTGAACTTTTCTTTTTTTTTTTTATAATTATTGGTTGTTGACTTCATGTATAGCTACCTCAGATTGTAAATTGAATGCCAAGTCCTTGATTGAACATAGGTGATTGCAGTTACTGATTTAGATTATAGTCCAGAAGATGATGAAGATAGTGGTTGAAATGATAATGTGTTTATGGTGTGTCCAAGGAATGTTCTCTTGTTTAAGTGAAATAGACGATTACGGTCAATGTTCATCAATTTCGCAAATGGAGCATTATCTAAGTGCTGTTTATGTTGATTTGGAATCTAGCTGATGATTGCCAGTGCGCATAATATGTGTTCCTATTGTGTTTGGGTTGCAGAGTGAATCTTGTCATTGATTGGCTGTGATTAATCGAATTTCTGTTCTGCTGGCTTGGTGTTAGCTTTAATCTTCATTTCGGGATCCTTGCTGGCTTGGTGTTAGGTTTAGTCTTCATTTGTAATTTATTATGGAATGTAAGCACTGAATGCAGCAAGTCAGGTGATATTCTGTTGAACCAACTGATTGTTGGAAAATATTTGAGGATCCAACAAAATTAGTTATTTATTATTGTTGGAATATTAGGGGCATGTGTTTGTCTTTTTCTTGTATGGCTTTTGTTGCCAGCATTTAGTTTTTCATTAGTTTGGATATGGAAGCAGAAATTTTTTAGTCTTTCTCTTGTAATTACATATCAAAATGAAATGCATTTAAGGCAATTTCACTATCGTGAATATTGGATACATCATGTCTAAACCTGAAAAAGTGACAGTTGGATGTTATATTTTTTCGCTTCATATGGTTAATTTTTGGTAGCTTTTGATTTGATTTGTTGATCATTGGGAGGCTATGCCCTGCATTGTTTACAAAAGCCCCATGTCTGATATGCAAGGTTTTGTATGGTTTCTGTTGAAGATGCTTATTTTGGTCTGGTAATTGTACCCGGTTACCCATTCAAAAACTTGTTCACCTATTTCTGCCAGTGATGCATTCATTTAGTTTTTTTCTACTTAATTTGGTTCGTGTCAAATCTTTATCATAGCATATGTCCACACATGATTTTCTGTAGCAATACACAACGATTAGCTTTTCACTGATGTGCTTCTTTAACTTGATCTGTTTAGTTACAATCATCCTACTGTGTTATGTATACTAACAGCTGTGTTTTTTAAGCTTCACCATTATAGAACTCTAGCAAATGCGAGTATTTATTCTTTGAGAGGTAAGAAAATAAAGATTTTTTCCCCCTTGGTCTCTGAGTGGGTGGGGTGAAAAGAAATAAACTCAACTTAGATGTAATTGACTATAGGGGTTGTATGGACCTCTTCATGATGGAGACTAGTCCTTTGGTCTTGTTTAAGTTTGTTTCCACCTGTGCTTGTTGGGTTTCAACAAGATGCAGTTTGTGGGTTGTACTATTGTTGAACTTTTTTCACATTGCTGTTTGGAGCTGCTTTATTTATACTGGTTAGGATAATTTGATGTTTTCAGACAATGTCAGTGTTTTTTCTCATTTGGTTGTTTATCTGTATTCATTGCCAGGGGATATTCATGGTCAGTATTCTGATCTACTTAGGCTTTTCCAGTATGGTGGATTGCCCCCGAAGTCCAATTACTTGTTCTTGGGGGATTATGTGGATCGAGGAAAACAAAGTCTTGAAACAATATGTCTTCTACTTGCATTCAAGATCAAGCATCCTGACAACTTCTTCCTTCTGAGGGGCAACCATGAATGTGCCTCTGTTAATCGTGTATATGGGTTCTACGATGAGTGCAAACGAAGATTCAACGTCAGACTGTGGAAGGTATTCACAGAATGTTTTAATTGCTTGCCTGTAGCAGCTTTGATAGATGACAAGATATTGTGCATGCATGGAGGACTTTCTCCGGACCTGCATGATGTGGATCAAATTTTAGAACTACAGCGTCCAACTGATGTTCCAGAGAGTGGCTTGCTTTGTGATCTCCTATGGTCAGATCCAAGTAAAGATGTTAAAGGATGGGGGATGAATGATAGGGGAGTGTCATATACCTTTGGCCATGATAAGGTGTTAGAATTTCTTGAGAAGAATGATCTGGATCTTATCTGCCGGGCTCACCAGGTTTGAGTTGAATCATCTCTATTTATGCATTGAATTAGTCAGCTTAGTGTTTTCTTTATGTCCTTTTATGTACTTGTGACAGGTTGTGGAAGATGGATATGAGTTTTTCGCTGATAGACAACTTGTAACAATATTCTCTGCCCCTAACTACTGTGGAGAATTTGACAATGCTGGTGCAATGATGAGCGTTGATGAGACTTTGATGTGCTCTTTCCAAATACTAAAGCCTGCTGAGAAGAAGCCAAAATTTGGTTTTGGGAGCACCAGAAGAACTAAAACTGGAAACCTTCATGCAAAGACAAAGGTGGTAACCCTCTCGGTTCCTTCCTTTTGAATCCAATTTTCCCCCATACTTTTGTAGACTTGAAGTTCCACTTTGCAAGGATGGCCTCCAAATTAATTACTTTTTGTTAACTTGGTCATCAGGTTTAGTTATTTTCTTGAACTTGGGTAAAGAGTTTTTTTTTTTTTTTGGGGGCATGTCTAAAGAGAAGTTTAAAACAGACGTACAAAACAGATTAACTATTGCATTATTATGAAATAGTGTATTTTGTTAGGGAATAGTGCCTCACTCCTTTGTCTCAGATCTCCTGTCATGCGGTACATTATCTTTTGTGGTGCTTTCGTTTGATTTTGCGTGATAGCTTTCAACTTTCAAGCAAATGCTTATTGAGTGAAATGACAAATGTTTAGTGGGACAAAATCTGGAGCCAATCGCAGTAATGAATATTCTACTATAGTGTAGTCATTGGGGTAGATGGAATATGCTCCCAAAAAAGAATAATTATAGTAGTAACAATTCAAGAGAGTTGCAAATATAAAACTTAGAGAATGGTACTGCATAGTCTGAATTTAAGTACATAAAGGTACATATCATGATTAATGAATTGAAAGATAAATGCAGATATTGATTTCCTATATAATATTCTGAGTCTGGTACATTTTTTAGGATACGTTTTAAGAAAGTTCTGACATTGTGGTGCAATGATCCAAAATGAACTTTAGTCTGCTATACTGTGTTTTATTTTCAACGTAAGACTGTAAGTTGCAATATGCAGAAGAACTTAGCGCATTTAGTGACATTTTTTTTCTTTCACAAAGTCAGCATAAACATGTCATTGAACTTTTTCTGAGCCTTCAGAGGAACTTCTGAGCATAAAACTTCTGGGATGATTGGACAATTGGTTAGAATTACAATTGGTGCTGCTGATTCCTTTATATACTGTATTAAATTTTTTTTTTTCAATTTCATTGGCAGTCATTTCTTGGTAAAGTAGGATGAGTTTTGTTCAGCTGCAGAAGGAATTCCTTAAATACTTGCTGATTACATCTGTGCCATACAAAGCATGAAGATGAGATGAAAGTTCTGCAAATCATGTTGGTCGAAGGGACGGGGATTGAAACACCATATAGCAGGGACAGTGGATTGAAGATTTCTTTCCCTTGGCAGTTGCCTCTGGGGAAGCTGTAGTAATTGTCTATGTTGCAGGCTGATTTTGTAAGAGTTGAATTTCTCAAAAAAACCAAATACTCTTGTTGACTCTAAAAGCTGGGGTAGAAGGGATTTGGTAATCCTTTTTACTCATTATGAGGGGGCATTAGGTGTGACTATCATATGGTGGAACTAGATAACTGTTGCATGTTGTATATGCCTTAATGACTCTAGTGAACCATTTTTATCTTCCAGCTAGATCCTTCAGTTTTTTCCTTGTAATTATGCTTAAAACCCCATCTAGTTTCCTGAACTCTTTTGTCCCTTAGAAATCAATTTTTAAATTTTTTCCCTTTTTTTTTAATGAAAATTCTGTCACCAATCTCAATTTAGAGTGCTTTTTCAAAACTGTCAAGAAAGAAATTTTCTTGTTCTGAGACAAATACTCAGTGGTTGCGCGGTCAAGCTGAAATGGGTCTAAACTGGGCTGGTGGGGGCTCTTTCAGGCTGTAATGGTTTTAAATTCCTTTTCCAGTAGAATACTAATTAGAATGAATATTGGGAGTAATAAGGCTAAAGGGTTACTTTGAATGTGGCTTGTGGCCTTAATTTAGTGTAGCTTTAGTTAAAATTAGCACTGACTTTTAGTTCTATCTCTGATTTTTTTTTTCTCTTTTTTTTTTGGGGGTTTAAGAGAAGTTCCATCCCATTCAGAAAGAAAGGAGAAGGGAAAAGGGAAGAATTTAAGAATCAACAGTCAATTTTGAAAGACCAAAACATGTGCTTTTTTTTTTTTTTTTTTTTTCAGAGGAAGGGGTATTCGGGTCACCGGGTAAACCGAACCAAAATGTGTGCTTGGGCAGAGGAAAAACAAGACTGTAATTGAAAGACAGGTTAATTATATACCATCGAGGGAATATAGGCTGCCTATGTTTTAGTTTGGATCCATGAGCATCATACACTAGCAGCTATCAACTATGATCAAGGATCAAATATTGATCAAGGAGATGGGAAGGGAGAGGAACTATACAGGAAATACTCAGGGTTCCAATCTTAAAATCTAAGAAAAAAGTGGAACGGGAGAATAAGAAATTATCTGCGGCATAGCTAAAGAATATGGCAACGGAAGTTTGTAGCATTTAGGATGGAATTCTCTCTTTGTATTTGATAATAAGCAATCCCTTCAACTATGCATCATTTTCATGTGAAACAGTAGCCAAGACGTGTATTCAACTAATGGACCATTTATGCCACTCGCCCTACTGCAAGGATTAGAAGTAGGACACAAGTTCATTGTAGTAATCTGATCATTTTTTAGACCCTTTAGGAATTGGGATAGGCGTCCTAAATAATGAGTATCGAACGTTAAGTACGAGTTTTTGTACAAGAATAAAACAAATTGATCATCTGGATGGGAGAATGTTGGATTGGGTGATAAGATAAGACAGATTGTAAGTAAGAAGTTTTGAAACAGAAAAAAATCATCTTAATGTTCTAACATTTACTATTCAACTGCAATGATGTGGCATGAAGATAAAAATGCAAAAGAAAGGAGGAAAATGGGAGGAGGGGGGGGGGGGGACAATAACAAAGGCCAAATACTAAAAGTTGAGGTTGTAATTACTTTCTAATTTCTTGTTTTAAATCATACTTTCATTAGTCATTATTGTGATTATGACACATTCTGCTGGGGTTATCGGTACTTCGTTGTCCTGTTATTTCACGAAATTACGTGTAAGGAAATTGCAATGGAAAGTTCGATCTAAACAAATCTGTCAATTTTTTGGGGACTAAGACCTTTAGCTTCACGTCAATTTCCATACAGCATGACTCAATAAATTGATATTACTTCGAAAGTCTTGGTCAATTGTGAGGATGATTGGGGGGCCAATAGAGCAAATTTGATTAGCCTATTATTCTACTTTCTCGTTACGTAAACGCGGTTTTCCCACACGCTTTCCACAGCTAAAACAACTTATTGGCTATTATCTTTGGAAGTTAATAATTTGGTCTGTTTCAAGTCTTTACTTCTTGGCAGTTAGTAGGCATATGATGGGACCTTGTGGATGTTATTTCTTCATAGTTTTGATTGATGAGATTCTTGATAGTTTTCAGTGAATGAATGAAATTTTTGAGTTGTCGGTAAGGTCTTGATCTAAAATAACTAAGGTTGAAATTCCAAAAAATTAGAAGATTCTTGTTCTTGGTGAAATCATACTTATTTAGCGTAACATCGGACTTGTGATTTATATAATCCGTGAAGTTGAATAATTAGAGGTTTATTTGGTAATTTCAGATTTTCTGCTTTTTTACTAAAAAGATGCTGCCACAAACAAGTCTAAAGACAATTGAAAAGAAAAATCTAAACATGATATTTTTTGATATAATGTATGTGAGATGAAGAGGTATTTAGAGAAATAAAAAAGTAATAAAAAAACGTTTATTATACAACAATTTTTCCCCAAGTAAAAATATATCTTAAATTTATTATGTCTGTTAGTCCTACAATATTGAGAATTGACCAGGGTTGTTGAAAGAAAAACTCAAACCTATTATCTTCAAAGTGTATGTAATATATATATACACACACACATATGGTCAAGCTGGTTGCTGGTACCCGCAAGAAAAGTGTCATTGACATACGTGTACTCCACTAAACAACTCTATACCTTTTCTCAGTCTACTTAAAATAAGCAAAATCACCTCATACACAAATTATTGATTTTTTTTTTTTGGTTATATCAAAGGATCTACAATTTTTTCTATTGCCCTTTTCTTTTTGAGTAAATCTTATATACACTGACAATGTATACACTATCGTTGTTGGATTCATGATATATGTGTAAAAGTTGAATTTCAAATTCAAATTTTGTATAGTTGTCATTCCTCCAACGATAACAGTGTATACAGTAGTGTTAGTGTATGAAAGATTAATCCTTTCTTCTTTAGCTCAATGTAGAATGTCACATATGGATAATATTGAAGATTAGTTAGGTTTTAGATTTTACTTTTAACAACATCTTATTTGATAAGTCGTTGTCTCAAATTGTTTGATTTGTAATTTGAATTCTAGTTTGATATGATTTTATTTTGTAATTTGATGGGTTTTTATCTTTTGTAGTCATTATCTTTATAAAGCAACTTCTGTATAAACTCTCACCAATGTCAACGACATTGGAACACCATGAATAAAAACACCCTTTTCTAAAATTTATCAATAAGTAGCAAAATACAGCCTCATAAGATCATGCAGCGTGAACACGCATGCTTGCATCAATAAGCAATTTGGAGCACAGTAAGTCTTCAAGTTCCTGGGACTGAGGAAGATATTATTGTAATTGGAAGTTGAAATCTTCTTCTTGTTCTTTAGGATTAAGCACCCATCAGCTGCAATATCTGGGAAGAAAAATACTGGCACTTTCTCATATTAAATTTTGACTTACACTACGTTAACGCGCAATGATGACTTAGAATTTGACTGACAAAATTTACTACAAACTGAAACTAACTCTCAAGCTTAATATATTGACCAGCTGATCCCTGCAAAGTTTTTCCTATGGTGAAACTACTGATGAAATTTCAATACATTTTCAATACAACTCCCATATTGTACCTCTTATTAGGGTCAAGCATAACTACCATAGACGAAAGAAAGCAAAAATCATTTTCATTCCCCCCTAAATGAAGAAGTAAAAAAGAAAAAAAAAAGACTGGAAATTACATTTGAGGCGATAGAAGAAAGTGAATTAGTAGTCTTTCAAGGTCAATTTGTGATTTTGGCTTAAGGTCGTCTAAATTATTCCATCCTTGCAAAATTTCCAGGCATCTTCTTGACGAAAACATGTTGTTGCGGACCATACAAGATTCATGGCAAGTCATTATTGCTTTTGGTGTACCCCATTCTGTTGACTAAACTCATAAACTAGGAGGTCTCAAAGTCTCTCGACCAATCCCTGATGAGACAATAATAGCTTGTCCCCTTGGTGTTGTTGACAAACGGAGTTCTTGTTCCTGGAAAATCATCCATAGCTGTTGATTCACATTTAAAGGTGGCATCCAAAGATGCAGAGTTCAATGCTATTGTAAATAGGAATATAAAATGGTATCTGATTGAATTCTTATTGCGGATAAGATGCCCAAACAAAAAAAAAAAAAAAGAGTTATTGCATAAACAAAAATGAAAAGTTCGGGCTTGTCTTCTAGCTCACAAACAGTAAAAGGGAATTAAAAGATGAACCTTTTTTTATGCCTTCCTAGTGCTTCTAATTAAAAGACACACTAGCTCCTATCTGCCGAAAAAAGTTTGACAAAATACCAAATAGAATTAGGGTTCTAAGACTTCTTACTGCCACAGCAGGAATGAGGAAACTAGTCGTTTATGGATTTCCACTAGAAGCGTAGAATCTATAACCCTATGCAGTTAATTGGTCTAGGGTCTGCCATGACTCAAATTCTCCATTCAACCCATAATTTTTCCTAAATTTATCCACGGCAGTATTTTCAAATGATCCAAGGCATCTCTTCTTTTCTTCACTATATCCATTGAAAGTTGTTGCACAAAGCACAATGGATTTAATAGTGGCCCTTTGGACGGTTTTGACCAATCAAGCAGCACCATCTTCTTATTGCTTAATTTTTGTGGCTTACATGTGCTTCTAGGTCAGCACAATAAGATTGCTGATAAGAAATGCAAGGCAAAGTTCGCAATCTTCTCTAATAACCTTGGTTCAATGATGACAGACTAGTGTCTTAAACTTTATACTAAAAGGCAAATAGGTATTCATGTGATTAATTGTTACTCGGAAAGTATTCAAAAAAATAATGAGAATTCACAAGGAGGAAGCAATGTTTGTAAAACCGTTGACTTCAAAAGGGATATACCCAAAGATGCCGTAGGGTGCTGATTGGCTCGTGTAAATTGAAAGGCAAAATTATGCCTTATAAAGCCAGACAGCAGGCAGCTCAGAAACACCTACATCCAATCCAATTCTTATTTTTTCCGGCATTCTTGATCATATCCACCTTCCTTTTTGATGTGTTGTAGGCTATCAGGTACGTTTGCTCTATGTTCTTCTTGATATCCTACAAGGCTACAGCTTCTTGAGTTTTTCTTAGTCTTTGCCATATAGGATGCATTGCATCTTACCACTTTAGCAAGTACCCTTTTTGGGCATCTTAGTTTCTATTCGTTGCATCTAACATGCAAAAAGTTATGTAAAAATAGTTATGTCTATGTAAACACTTGGCTTCAGACATTGCCGGCCCGCCAGCGGCAACCATAGGAAGGGATGGTGGAGGAGCTTTCGGGGCGATTTTTAGATGAATGAAATCAGAACATAGGAAAAATTGGCGTTGAACCTTACACCGTAAGGATATTGGGATGAGAGTTTTATCAACTTATATCATGTAGGCTTTAGCCTTCAAGTGATTTGACGGTCCTTAAGAGCATGGATTTGGCTAGTGGTCAACTGGTCCTGGTAGAAATAGTTAGCAAAGCTAGAATAATTAAGTTACTAATGTTTTCAGGCAAGACAATGCTTCTGCAAATCAGATGTCCCAAGTACATATGCAAGGCCGGACGGCCTAATAACATATTCAGTCTTTTTTTGCCTTATACTACTGATTATTCATATTTTCAGATCTTTTTTTGCTTCCTTCAGATCAGAGAAATTGTATTCTATTTCTCACTTAAGGCACAAATTTTTTTGTTCACAAGTATGGGAATAATTTGCTTTGTACCTGTCCAAAACATTTGTTATCATCATATTTGATGACAGAAATTGGAAAAATATGATCAGTAAGTGCTTCTCAGTGGTCACTCACTTCTTCGATCCTCTTCCAAAGGTAGAAAAACGGGGTTTGTAAGAATTATCACATACACACTTTCGGAATGATAAAGTGGAATTCTAATCATTTATCAGTACATGCATTCAGCTTAGTGTTAGTGACTTCGAATTCGTGAAAAACAGAGGTGATAAATTTGTTTTTACTTTGTGAACGAATTATTTGCAAAGTTGCTGTGATTTCTCATTTCTTTGATGCCTGAAATTTTGAATTGGTGGTTGACTTATTCAGTATGTTACATTTGATCAACTACTGACAGTCGAATCCAATTTGGATAAGAAATTTTTACTGTACTTGAAACAAGGCTTATGAACAAAATTCAGATTCTATGTTCTTATATTTTCACACTAATAATTTTGCCAATTTTCATGTCCAAATCCTATGCTCTTATATCTGAATCAAACTACTCTGATATTTTTGCTGATGCACATAAGATATGCAATGATCTGATCGAGTGTTTTCACGTACCGCAGCTAATTAAGCTTTCAAGAAAGAGGAAGCAGAAAAAGTAGACATGGCTAGGGGACAGCAACTGGAAGTGCTTAATGCACTTGATGTTGCCAAGACACAGCTTTACCATTTCACAGCAATTGTAGTTGCTGGAATGGGCTTCTTCACTGATGCATATGATCTCTTCAGTATTTCCTTGTGTACTAAGCTGCTGGGACGCATTTACTACTTCCACCCAGACTCCAAAAAGCCCGGAAGTTTACCTCCCGGCGCCTCATCAGCTGTCACTGGTGTTGCCTTGGTCGGTACCTTGGTTGGCCAACTATTCTTTGGTTGGCTTGGTGACAAAATGGGCCGGAAAAAGGTTTATGGTATAACCTTAGTTCTTATGGTTGTCTCTTCCCTTGCCTCAGGGCTTTCCTTTGGCAACAGACCGCAGGGTGTGATTGCCACACTTTGCTTCTTCAGGTTTTGGCTTGGCTTTGGGATTGGAGGAGATTATCCACTTTCAGCAACAATTATGTCTGAATATGCCAACAAGAGGACTCGCGGTTCATTCATTTCTGCAGTTTTTGCTATGCAGGGATTCGGAATATTAACTAGTGGAATTGTGGCTATTATAGTCTCAGCTTCTTTCAATCATGCATATCCTGCACCAACTTATGAAGAAGATAAAGCAGCATCAACAATATCACAAGCTGACTATATGTGGCGCATTATTTTGATGTTTGGAGCTGTACCAGCTGGTCTTACCTACTACTGGCGAATGAAGATGCCTGAAACTGCTCGTTACACGGCCCTTGTAGCCAGGAATGCTCAGAAGGCAGCTAAAGATATGGCTAGGGTGTTAAATGTTGAACTTGACCCTGAAGTGGAAAAAGTGGAGAAACTCACTGAGAGATCATCCAACAGCTATGGATTGTTTTCTAGACAATTTCTTCGTCGTCATGGCCTTCATTTATTGGGAACTACTTCAACATGGTTTTTACTTGATATTGCATTTTACAGCCAAAATCTTTTCCAGAAGGATGTTTTGAGTGGAATTGGATGGATCCCACCAGCTGCAACAATGAGTGCAGGGGAGGAGCTCTTCAAAATTGCCAGGGCACAAACTCTGATTGCTCTATGCAGTACTGTCCCAGGATATTGGTTTACGGTGGCTCTTATCGACGTCATAGGAAGATTTGCAATTCAACTGATGGGCTTCTTCTTCATGACTGTTTTCATGTTTGCTTTAGCAATTCCATACAATCACTGGACTAAGAAGGCTCACCGTATTGGCTTTGTGGTTATATACTCGTTGACATTCTTCTTCTCAAACTTTGGGCCTAATGCTACCACATTTGTTGTGCCGGCTGAAATCTTCCCAGCTAGACTGAGGTCGACGTGCCATGGCATATCTGCAGCTGCAGGAAAGGCAGGAGCAATAGTTGGGGCATTCGGATTCTTGTATGCTTCCCAAAGCAAAGATCCAAACAAAACTGATCCTGGCTACCCAACAGGTATTGGTATGAAGAATTCACTAATTGTTCTTGCCTGCGTTAATGCACTGGGGATGCTCTTCACTTTCTTAGTGCCAGAACCTAAAGGAAAATCACTCGAGGAGTTGTCAGGTGAAAATGAGGATGAGAATAATGATGAGGACGCCAAGACTACTTCAAACAGGACTGCTCCTGTTTAATCCTGGTGAATATTCAAATTTGAGTGAAAGAAGTTAAAAGATTACGCTTTAGAGGGTTTAGCGACATACTTTTTTTTTTTTTTCTTCTCATTTTAAATATGTAGATATTGTTCGAACTCATTAAAGCCCCTCTTTGTCTGAGTGTTAAAAGTGACTTCCGTGTTCATGTCAAAGTTCCTCGTCTTTATCTTTGTATAAGGAAGCAATATGATCGAACAATGTCAAGTAACCTGGAAAGTTCCCTCTATGAAGACAAGAAAAAGTTGTACTTATTAGTTTCTTCTCACATTTTGATGGTATGACATGTGAATTTTGATGTGAAAATCCGGCTTTCTTTTAATATTGCCTGTTTGATTGGTTAAACTAAAGGTGATCTTTGGAAGTGTTTATTCTCACTCCACTGTTTCGTACTGCCTCTGTTTTTGGAAATGACACAGAAAGTGAGGCAAAAGATCCTTTGCGATATTACATGCTCCCGCAGTTCACTAATACTAGTTGTGCCAAGTCAGTTTTAGCCATGTTAATACATGATACACTCCTCCATAAGAAAATAGCTTTCTTGCCTTTGCTTTCTGCAAGCTAAATTGCTAAGTCGGCCGGCTTGTGGGGTGCCTGTTGCTGAATGCCATTGCTATGATGTACTCGTTTATGGCACTTTGATTAGACGAAGCTGATCAATTGAGATGAAAGTGCAAAACTTAACAAAAATTCTTTAATAAGGCAAGATATATTGCATATCTCTATGGAAGTCGTATCAACTTCTTTGTTCTCTTTATGGGACTGTTCACAAAAACTTTTTATTTGACAAAAATATGAGCAACATTCTAAATAAATTTTTCAAAAAAAAAAAAAATACGGGTGGCGTTGATTAATTCGACAAATTCCTTGATCATTTCACTTCATGGATGGTTTTCTCAAGCAGAAATTAAATTTGATGAGATGGGTTCTATCAAAAAGCAAATAACGGCTGCATGTCATTGGTCTTAGGCAGTTGAAGAGACCAGCAGATTGGATTGGAACCAAGTTTCTATAGCAGGCAATCAAATCGCAAGATCTCTCGTCATGTCGCCACAAATTGGCAATCGGACGCATTTCCGTATAAAGTAATGAGCCTATTTGCCGTACATGACTGTACTTTCGTACTGCTTATAACTTTTCTTTACCCCAAATTCTTAACCACCAGCGCCAAAGCATTAAGATTTGACAGGTGAGAGGTCAAGGGTTTAAATATTGTCTTTCACTAATTATTATATTATGTGAATCTATTTAAAAAATTCATAGGGATGTGTAGTGTACCTGTTTGGTCCAGTAGTGGTTTAGTTCCCTCCAGATTATCCTTAGGTCACTTCAGGTCCCTCTCCCCAGTGTAGAATTGTCTATCGTATCGACAATATATATATATATATATTCCAAATTCTTAATATCTTTTTTTTAAATCTCTAAATACATAAAAAGCCGAAGGCTTGGGAATAGTCAATTTGTTTCGATAGAGTATTATTTAAAGTAATTACTTTAATATTTTTTATGGTATGATGTATATGAGATAAAAAGATGATTGAAAATATAAAAAGGTGGATTGAAAAATGTGTTTATGATGCAAACGAAATATTATTTGAAAATATATAATATCCAAACAAAGCCACTATTTCTGCTAGTTTCTTTGTAATTTGAGTGTTGATTT
The DNA here is from genome assembly GCF_036785885.1 of Coffea arabica. Lineage (NCBI taxonomy): Eukaryota > Viridiplantae > Streptophyta > Magnoliopsida > Gentianales > Rubiaceae > Coffea > Coffea arabica. Next base: position 4,730,082 of record NC_092315.1, read on the forward strand.
TATCCTCATTTGTCTTTTTAGGTGTTATGGAACTCATTGTGGGGTCACCACTGTTTCATGTTTGTCGGCCACAAGTTCTGAATTTTGGTGGCCCTATTCCAATTTTACCCTTTTACGCTAGTTTCGCTGTTGTTTCTTTACAGATTTTGGCCTTTTTGGTCTTTTTATTGTGAATAGTATTTTTAGTGGTTGGCTTTCTCAGGTTTTTGGCGAAATCTTTTAGGTCTGCAAGCCCTATGTTTGCCCACTATGTTTGGGCTTATTTATAGGATTAATCTTTTATACACTGACAGTATACACACCATCATCATTGAATGCATGATAACTCATCTGAATTTAAATTTAAAATTCAAATTTTGCTCATGTGTCATACGTTCAACCGTGATAGTGTATATAATGTTAGTGTATATAAGATTTACTCATATTTATATCCATCTATATAAAGCAAAAAACGTATGATACACAAACAAAACAGCAACTTTAGCTGACAAATTATGTTTCACAACCTATTACAAACAATTAGAAAATTTATACAATTTACACATTACTAATGAATACTAAATATTACAAAAATCAACACAACCAAGAATAATACACCTCAAATTATACTATCATACACACTAAGAAATCCTTCAATTAATCCAATCTCACAACTTTCACTAGCATAAATTTAATCAGAACCAATAATCAAATCACAATTAGGGGTGAGCAAATTCGGTACGTACCGAATTCATACCCAAATTCAAATTCAATTTAGTAATTTGAAATTGGGTATTTGGTAATCTTGTACAAAAGCGGTACTTACCGAATTCACTGAATTCTAATATGGTATGAAATAGGTAATGAGATTATGAATTTGGTAATAACCGATTTCGAATTCAAATTCGTTAAAATGAAATAGGGTAAAGTATTACCGCATTCAAATACTAAATTAGTTTATAAAATTATATAATATATAGATAAATGCTAGTATTAGTATGTACTACTAATATATTATTATATTATATAGGTAAATGCTATTAATAATAGTTAGTATATGGTATTATCATGTACTTATGATAATAATAATATATAATGATGTACAATATACTATTTTAGTATTGGTTAATTGTTATATGACTATAATAATACAAATATACAACAATACATAACATAACTATAATACTTATTATTTTATACATGACTGGAATTAGATAATAATTAATAAGTAGAGGTATAATACTAAACATTAAACAATAAACATAATTAGTAATTAGAATTTAGATACTGGTCATTTGGTATATCATTCATGTTTGAATTATTGATATTTGAATGCGTAACTTGTAACTTGCAAGTATTAGTGTGCTCTAAAATTACATTACATATTTAACATAAAAATTCATATTCTATATTCACTAATCTTAAGGCCTTAAGCATAGACAAGACAACTAAGAAGTCTAAGTGAATACATATGAATTGCAAATCAATGTATTTGTGTATTGGCTTTCACTATTAAAAGCAAATTAAGTGATTTGCATGTTTTTCTAAAAAAAACTATATAAGAAATAAGAATAAATGTAAGTATAGTGTATTACATACTTTGTAATTTATAAGTAAATAAGTGACATTGTATATACAACTACACAATAACATAAGTAAGTAAATAAGTTGTATTTTGATTTGAAATAAATTATAAGTTTGTAACTAATACCACTCATCACCAATCATTGTAATTTGTAAGTTTGTAACTAATATTACTTATTATTAATCATTGTAAATTATAAATTTGTAAATTAATCATTGAATTTGGTTAACCCAAATTCATTACCGTTTCCGAATTCAAATTCAGAATTGAAATGAATTTGGGTATCTCCAATTCGAATTTGAAAGCGGTTTAAATTTCTGTAAGTCTAATAATCGAATTTACCATATTCATATACCCGAATTACCGAATATACACCATTTGCTCACCCCTAATCACAATTACACAAATCATAAATATACTATAAACAATAAAAATACCAAAAAATTAAAAATGCAAAATAATTAACCACTTTACCAATGGAAAAACATATCAAAATCATAATCATTCAAAAATAATGCAAAATACTACAAATTCATACTACATTATAAAAATTATATTACAAATCTTTACACATTTTCCAATATAAAATACATGTACATATAATTAATAAATAAACAAAAGAAGGTTGGGTTGAATGGCAAGGTGAGAGGAATGGTAAGTAGGAGATTTTGAATTCAAAACCTTTCACTTATACAAATAATAATAAAATAATAACAAAAAACTTATCATACCCCAAAAACAAAACAAAAAAATACAATATGGGCACCCGGCGATGCCGCGGGGACCAATGCTTAGTAAAATATATAGAACAAGCAACATGTAAGTTTAATTAAACACAAGCAATTGCAAATTGTGCTAGAATTTGAAGTGCCAAGTCCAGTGAATGTTTCCACCAATGAGAGATTTTACGAGTAGGATTATGGTGGCATGAATTTTTTCGAATTGCCTATAAACCCCCCCCCCCCCCCCCCCCCAACAAACAAAAAAAAAAACTATCCATTTGCCTATATCAAGAAAACGACCATACTCTTAATTTAGAGTTCCATTTTTTACTCCAATATTCGTAGAAGTATTAGTCATGAAGTTATATTAGTACTTTTTCTGAAAATGAAAATGTCAATTCGAGATCAACAACATTGTTATCAATCAATTTTATTTGGATTATTGCAAACTTCATCTGATAGATAGTAGGACATGGATTTGTTGCATGAGCCTATAAGAGAAGTGAATTTTTAGCGGCAGGTAAATTAATAGTGGCGCCAACTGTGAGAGAGCTTACCTGCCGCTAAGAGAGCTTACTGACCAAATTAATAGTGGCGCCTCGTTAACGAATGCAAAGCACTAGCTAGCTTAAAATTTCCAACTCATTTTAAAAATCTTTGTCTATGTTTCTTTTCAAATTTGGCTGGCATCTACCCTTCCTTTTTTAATCTTTTCCTTCATTATTTTCTCCCTTAGCATGCCCTCCCTGCATAAAATTAATTCCTAAAAATCAAATCTTATGTCATTAGCAAGATTTTCTTTCTTTCTTCTTTTTTTTTTTTTGAAGGAAATGTAATTAGCAAGATAAGTCCACTCTCTGCCCTTCTGTCAAAAGTGTGGATTTTGCAACTAAAATAAAATTAAAAAAAAAATTCTTACAAGGGTAGCAATTATATGAAGCATAGAGTCAAAGCTATAGAATTCTTGGGATGACACTTGATAGCTTTTACAAACACGGAGCCGAAATCATTAGAAAGAAAACAATTTGTTTACCTCAAAGGTCAAAGTTCAGACGTGCTTAAAGCCTTAAACCATGGTGACAATTTTAGATTTTTGTCCAACAAGTTGAATAAGACCTCTTGCATACATAGCATTTCTAGTCAATATATGAGCCGTGACAATTGACAATTAAGGGAACACAATAAAATTTTTAATATCGAACTCATTGTTTCTACACAACCATTCTCTATGGGCTGGCTGACGGAGAGAAGAGAACTATAATACGATTAAGCTGTTAAATGTACACGTCTTTGCTGGCTGATTTTATAGTCTTTGCTAACAAGTTAGTTGAAGTAGGACTAAGTCTTGGTCTCACACTCTGAATAATACAGGAAGCCATGAGCGTTTACTTTACATTTGCGGTTAAGCTGAACATCTAGTAATTAGTAACATGTATTTTGATATTTATTAACGTGACGTGATGTTTTCAATCGGTTTATTGCAGAAGTAAAACTGGAATGCAATTGACCGACTTTTTAATATTTTAGGCTTGTTAATAACCTACTTATAACAAATAAATTAACCTTACTTTCTTTAATTAGAACAAGATTTTGGTGTTATGAGGTCGATTTTTCTCATAGCAATAATAGGCTACGCATGCGTACTGAGATATTTTTGTGGGCTTTCAAAGTTCAACAACGATAACACGTCAACAATCTGATGTCAACGAACCCTTTACGTTAATTAATCAAGTTGCATATAACAACTAATAATTTGAGGAAAAAGATAACACCTAATGGCCCGCCTTTGAATGAGATCAGGTGGACAGAAACCCTAGTGGTCATGGTTTTGACCAAATTGGCCGTTAACCTCTTGAATGAGATCAGGTAGATGGAAATCTTCTCTATGTGAAGCCACACATAATAAGGTTTATCTGGCAGCCAGCAGCCTTTTGTCCTTGGTGTATCCCTTGAACCAAAAAAAAAGTTCCCATTGGATCCTAGGATTTTCAGATGTGTGTAAATTGCTAGAAAGTGATTTAGTTTGGTTTGTATCACATATTATTTAAAACAGGGAAAAAAAAGATTTAGACTCAAAAGGGGGGAAAAAACGTAACGTTGTGATGCGTCCAATGAAAGGAAAATGAGCAGTTGTCGTAATTTTGGAGACCAATATAATTGTCTTGAATGTGAGGCGAATTCTCTACTATTATTGACATGTACGGATTCACATGAACAATACTCAAATATTACATCTCTGTATTAATGTTGTAAAAGGTAGTTGTACTCAATTGGAATCTGTTCAGAAAGGCTAAAATCGTTCAAGAACGGATGCCGATAGGGCATTCGTTGAGATGTATTTCAAATATAAGATTTTTAGAAATATAAAATTAATTAGAAAAAAAGTGTATAAATTTAAGGGATTTAATTAAGAAAAATATATAAATGTAAGAAAAAATAATAATTATTAATGTGTATATCGATAATTGATAGGTCATCCAAAGAATAATCTTCTTAATAGCTCATCCAATGTACACGATATGGGCTGAAGTAAACGACATCGCCACATTATCGAACGGGCTTGGTTAGGATAGGCTATTATTTTGTGATCCATCAACTGATTGGACTCTGTTTGATCGGGTAACTTTTGTTACCAAATGAGCCGAATAAGTATGCTGTTTATTTTCTCATAAATAAATATACGAAAAGAACGAGATCACATAGCCTAATTTTTATTTTTTTTTTGACTGGAAGGTATCCTGACCTGACCAGAATCACCTTAACCGGCCAGACTACTCCTCCTAGACTGTGAGAGCTCGTCCCAAGGATCATAGCACGAAAGCACCCAGGAATCGAATCTGAGACCTATTCTTAAAGAGGAGACTACGGAAACCGTCTGAGCTGCCCGAGGGGGCTAATAGCCTAATAAATCGCTCGCATATGACCATGATTATTTGATCTAGGATGGATAGAAAAATTGTTCCTTTTTCTTCCACTATATGTTTGTTTGCAGAGGAATTTGCGAATTTTTTTTTTTGAAGTTAAAAAATCGATTTAAATGCACTTTTACAATATCAAAATTGTGTTACCGTGACAGCTACATTCATTTGCCTACAGTTTTGCTGAACGTATTAGTTTGCAATGCTCGTTAAGCTAAAAAAATCCGTTGAACTAATCTTTTTTATTTTTATTTTTGAAAAAAGACTAGAGTAGAATCCCAATTTCCTTCACAATCCAAGGTATTAAATCAACAATTTTAGCCATCTTTCTAGGGCTTACCCATAATGCTCAGTGCTAAGCATAGAAGTATATTTTAATACAAAGTAACACCATCGAATATAAAAGAAATGCCAAAGATTATGTTGATTTTTTTAAATATAAATTACCAACATAGTTGGCTCAATTAGTAAGAATTGATTACTTCCTCGCAAAAAATGACGTGTTCGAATTCTATTACTAATGTGAGAACTGTGTTGATGGACCATCTGTAAAAATCCCTATATGGTCTCAAAGGCAATAACTTGATCCGTGGTGGGGTAATCTAAATTGAATTCACGCAAGCTTTCCCTCTATACTAAAATGCTATACATCAACAGCATTCATGTTTATATATATATATATATATATATATATATATATATATATATATAAAACAGGCATATCAAAGTGGAGGGAGTGCTGTTCTCTGCGTGCGTGCGTGCGTGCTCCTATATATACACCTACACGCACACCCCTTCTGGAAGAGTGGGTGTGCGGTTTGGCCAAGTTGCATATAATAACTAAGCTAAAGACTAAAGTTGCTCACTTCAGTTTCGCCGCATTCAACAATTATGTGCTACAAATCTTGCCTCCACTTAGAGTCTGCGACTTGCATGATGATCATCTTCACCGTTTCAACTTTCTTGCGCTATCCTCCGTCAGAACTTAGGAATATTGCGGGCGGTTTTAGCGTCAGAGCTGTAATCTTTACATACCCTAATCATTCATGTTGAATTTTTCAACGTTTAAACCAAAAGTATCCAGTTAAGTAATGAAAAGGTGATAGACTAGTGTATTTTGTAGACTAATAGGCAAAGCTAAAAGAGGAGAGAAAAATTTCGAGGCATGCATAAGAGATTTGTCTACTGCTGCTATCAAGGTTTGGTCCAAGTAATGAAATTTTCTTGGAAATTTGTTGCCATTGCTGCTTGCTTTAAACTTTAATTCCATTTGAGTTACATGTTGGACCACGAGAGATAGACGTAGCCACTCAACTTCTGACCTCTTGCCTGACAATTGGGTTTTCGTGGTCCTTGAAGTCATCTTCTAAACTAAAGCTTCTCAGAAATTTTTTTATTTATTTATTTGGGATATTGTGAAAATTGGTTATAAGGTCCAATATTTCCAAGAAAATAGCTTACTAAGAAACTTGTGTAGAAAAAGAGTACGGCTTACATAATCTCATCCATGGGAAAAGATATGTTCAAGCAGGCCGTTTGTATGCACAAATCTTTTCTTTCGATTTGGTATACCACGAAGCATGGATGGAACCAAAAGATTTGCTTTGAGGGGCGAAGTTTACCATAGCTATTACTATTTAAGTACGTAACTTCAAATATTTTCAATATTTTTTTACTGAGGCAAAAATCTCGAAATTCACAGACTCCAAGAGCTTTTCACTTATGTTTGGATTGTAATTTTTTAAAAAGTTTTTAAGGAAAAAAAATTATCGTAACATTTTTTTAAGATGTGATGCATGTGAGTTAAAAAAATAGTTGAGAAATGCGTTAAAGAATATATTACGAAAAAAGTACAATATATCTAAAGGACGAAAAACTAGGCCTTGTTTGGATTACGGTTTTCCATCGAAAAATTACGTCGTTTTCCGTGATCACATTTTCCTATTACCTTTTTTCCTCACATGCATCAAATCGTTACAGTAATTTTTCCATGAAAAATCATAGAAAATGCAATCCAAACACAAAAATTTCTAAAACTTGGGATGGTTTTCACCTAGTTCCCTGCAACCAAGTCCTCTTTTTTTATTTTTAGACCATCCCATCACTCTAATACTTTAATTTTCCCTTTATGAACTTTTTGAAATTTTTGACGTGGGCCAAGTTTTATTTCAGCATTGGACCCTAGCGAACCTTCTTCACGCAAATATTTCTGAGGGCCCATACCAACAGCAATAAAGGGGGCAAATTGCAGGCGGTTGACTTCATGGCGGTGTGAATTGAATCTACCACTTGCTGCTCATTTTGGCACATTTTCTTGCGGTTTAATTAAAATATCCATTCGTCTTGCTACGAAGTTGCTTCCCCTTTCCTCGTGAAATGCAAAATGAATACGGTCCACAATTCAGGCATTGACTGTCAGAAACCGAAGCTTATCCAGTCATCATAGTCGATTGCAAAATAAGCCCACAGATATTTTGTCCAAACCTCTGCTACTTGGCTCGTCAATAGGCCGAAGCTTCATTTGTTCGTTTATGACGACCATATTCGTGCAAAATGTATGGATATTGTGAATTTGTTAAAATTACTTTTGTATAGAGCAAATAACTTTCTTCGATTTTACAAATCTTTCATTAGCAAAATAACTTGTCTGTTTGCTTCATACTTGTTTGGTTGAGATAAAAGCTTGCCTATATTTTCTCAGGCACAAGTTAATGAACAGAATTGGTAATTCAAACAACATATGTGAAAAGACTATAGAGAAGACATTCGAAGTTCTCTCTCTCTCTCTCTTTTTTTTTTCTTATGCTGACATTGGGGGTTTCTTTTAATTTTAGAAACCTTTTCTAAAGTTTCGGACAATTTCATTGACCTCTCTTAAAGTTTACAAAATAACACTTACCTCCCTTAGTAGAATTGCGAGTCCAATTGTTTAATTCGGACCTATCACAGAAATATCACGTAAATTCAAGTTTGGGGTTAAAGTCCACATTTTTGTTGCTCATTCGATTTCTAGAAGTCTAACATTCCAGCCTGATTGACACCCCACATTAGAATTGAAGGGCTGTTATATTTTTACCTTCATATTTGTTGTCCTGGTACCCTTTTTTTCGTCTTTGCTACGCAAGCATTTGAGTGGGTTCGGTTCTAGTCACTATCACGAGTTAGGTCGTGTCCCTCAAATTGAAGTCTAAAATTGCCTGATTGACACTCCATATTAGAACTAAAGGGCTGTCATATTTTTACCTTCATAATTATTGTCCCAGTACTTTCCATTTTTTTTTCTTTTTTGGTAAGTAAAAGTCGGAGTGGATTGGGCTATAGTTACTACAAGGGGTAAGGAAATACGCCTGAGGCCACAGGTTAATTATAAGATTCTTATAAATCATTTATCAATATAGCCCTTCCATTGAAAACGAGACACTTTTTATGAGAAAGTGATATGATTATTTGGTTAGTTTCGTGGATGCTCAGATGGGATCATGAGGCTGTTTTTAGCCCCACTTGCAGAAAACCAATCTATCCCAAATTCCAAGTCGTCGCCGTAAATTGCATGCCATCATCGAAGTCAATTCCAAAAGGGACCCAAGAATTGAGTGATTGATCTTCATTAATTTGCAAACATAAAAGTCCAGAATTTTGCCAAAATGTAAACAAACCCTTTCAACTTTTTCAGTAGTAGAATTCGAGGGAAAAAAGCAGCTGCGCAGTTTATAATTAGTCTGCAACTTAGCACAATAAAAATGATTTATGTACTTCTCTGGTATAATCCATAATATTAACCTATTTAATTTGCTTATTAAAGCTCTGTTGGCTTTGCATGGGCTTTTCTCCATTAAAATAATGAGCGTGTTTGGTTAGAAAGAAAATATTAGAAGGAAATGGGGAGAAAGATTAGGAAATTATTTGTTTGTGAGTTTTTTTCTTTTTAAAAGCAGAGAAAGGTAATAGAAGGATTATATTCCTCTCCAACACCTAGAATATTTTCATACCAAAAAAAAAAAGAAGGGATGAAATGGAAGAAAAAATTAACCACTTTTACAACCAGTTATGAAGTACCATATTTGTCTTTTAAACATAATTAAAAAAAAAATGGACACTTCAATAAAAGATCAACATTTTCCATCAAAGACTCCCAAACAACATGGCAAGAGTTTCTCCTATCTTCTTTTCTATTCTCTTTTCTTCTTTTCATTTCTTACTAAACTTTTCTGTTCTCTTCTTTTCTATAAGTCTCAAATTGGCCATGAACTTCCAATCAACTTGAGAAAGAAAAAAATTTGTTTTTAATTCACTTTTTTTAAAACCCTCATAACATATCCTTTCTCTTATTTCCTCTCTCTGCTTAATTCCCAAACAAGGCCAATATATTTTAACGTGCAATTACAAATAACTTGTATGAACCAATATCTCAAACAAATTTGTTGACCCAATATCAAAAAACGAAAAAATATGGGAGCATCGGATAACCTTTTTTTTTTTTGGGTCAAATTTCAACTTCAATATATAGGGAGCATCGGATAACTAAGATGCCCCAATTGGTTGGTGAGTCATCAGAGATTCGATATGAAATTCCTATGAATATAACGTCATATCCGGTGAGTGTTCAATGAATGCTTGTTAATATGAAATTCAACTGCAAATTTTTTAAAAATGACTATAAATACAACAGAGATCAATAATCATAAATATTTATGAGTTTTCACATAATAAGTTGCATGTGATTTAGGTAAACTAAGAAGCGCTCAATGGAAACTCATTGAGCAACCACAATTTAATATCATGCTTCGACCACTTGCACCTACCTGCTCATTTATTATGTTTTAGTCATTCTCAAATTTTCACTTTTCCATGTATACAAATCTAATAAAAAATTATCAAATGTTCAATTTTCGATTAACAAAACTTTGCGTGTGCATTTAGATTGATGTCTGAGACAAATGGATAACGTGTAAATAAATAATTGCTACTCCCCTTACAGGAACCCGTGAGGAATCTGTTTTCCATTTTATGGAGATTTTTCATGACTTTCACATCCCATGAAATTTACTACCCAACTATTCAAGTTCCAAAAGTCCTGTATATCAAAGTCATGGTTGTCTTTTTAACTTTATTGACATTTTTTCCTCCTCAATAACGTTTCATTGTCTAGTAGATTGTAACATATTATTCAGTTCGGTTCATGCATTTGTCTTTGTTTTGGTGTGCGACGTTTTGGAGCAGTTGGTGGCCACTACTTTTTGGAGGTAATTTCAACTTCTAAGATTCGTTGCCGGTGTATAAACGTAATGCAAACTACAAACATATTGCTATTGACGACGATTTCCGAATCCGAGGAGAAATTGACAAGCAACAAAATGAGGAACAAAACAATTTTGGCATACGATGCCATATGCAAGACCAGGAAAATTTTCTTTGAAGGATGCAAAAAATGACATGTGTACAACTTTAATACGAAACTTTTAAGCCTTTTGTGAGGGAAATCTGTTCTGGTAGATTTTTTATTTTTTTTGAGAAAAATCTCAATTCTAAAATGGTGAAAATACAATTTTTAGAATCTTTGTGGTTCTAGCACCACCCTCCAGGTAATATATCGCCTGAATATAGATAGCATGATGAACGAAAAGGCATATATGTGATTGAAAATATTATATGGGGAAGAAGGACGACAAAGGAAGCATCTTTTTACATGATTGTTAGGTTCAAATTTTTTATTATCATGCTTTTGGTTTGATCAATGTTGGCATTTGGAAGTTGGGGAGGGGGCTATTTCTGATTTTAAGGGAGAAACTTGTGTATGGGAGAAGAGACAATTTAAAAATTTGTACCATTTAAGCAGCGTTTTGAAAATAGGACCGATCGGCCGGTTCGACCGATTGAACCGCGAATCGGCCATGACATTGGTCCGGTTCTATGTTGGTGTTGACTTTGCAGAAAACCGGTCAAATCCGGTCAAAACCGTAAAAACTGCTGAACTGGTTTTCAAGTTTCCCCTCTTTTTTTTTTTTTTTTTTTTTTAAGTTTTGCAAAATACTTCTATCAAGATTCGAACTCAAGACCTTTGTAATATAAGACCAATGTAGTAACCATTGCACCATCACATCTTATTTGGTTTTTTTGATAACTTATATATATATATAACAAACATCCATATTTCTTTTTTCCATTTTTCTTACAAAATCTCATTCTTTCATGACTCTTTCTTTTTAATCTTCAACACACACACACACACACACACACTCTCTCTCTCTCTCTCTCCCCTCTTTTTTTTGTCACTCACTTTTTAATCAAACCTCTTTAGTTTTAATTTATTGATGTTTTCTTCCATCTTTTTAATTTTGTTTTTGTCCATTAAATTGAAAAAAGTTAAAAAAGAATTATTTTTCTTTAACCCAAATTATTTAATGCTACAACCACTCACTTTTATCTCATTTTTTGTTTCTTATCAAGTTTGCATTTCTATTTTCGATTCTCTTGACTTCCTTTGAACTCCAAACTTTCTTTTTTAAATTGCAATATCTAAATTCCAAAGACGTAAATTAAAATTTAAGTTCACAATGTTAAATTCTCATAGACTTGAATTTTGTATAATTTCAAAATATTGTGATATTTTTGGGTTGGATTTAAGATTATTTTGGTAGATATAATTGAAATTGAAATGAAATTTATTTGTTTTAACTTATAATTTAAAAAATTTATTTTTGAAAATCCAAGTTATTCAAAAATAGTAAACTTTTCATCATATAAAGTTTTAAATTAGTCTATTGCATGTCTTATTTTGTGCATATATATATTTATATAAATTATTTTTTTAAAAATTCATTGAACCGGGGTTGAACCTGTCCGACTGGTTGAATCTCGACCCTTTCACTTTACCGGTTTAATTGACAGTCCGGGTTTTAAAACATTGGCTAGAAGCGTTTATGCTTTTCTTTCTCTTCTCTAATTTACTTTTGTACATACCAACCATTTCCTAGTAAAAAGAATCATTTTGGTGATGACAAATTGATCCCAGTACGTGAAATAGAATGGCTTCAGAGGCCCATAGCTAGTGTTAATATCTTTTACATATCTTTCCAATTTTACGGATTTTTCCCTTTTTTGACTGGTGATATCACATCACCACAATAAAAAACATTCTTTGGTTCAAAGTGTCTGGCGAAGAATGACTTAATTATACTAAGTGGGTATGGTAGAAGGTCTATTTCAATCTCAAGATTAAGGCTGTGTCGGCCCGACAAAGCAAATTGAACTTGATGAAAAGATTCAAAATATTATTTTAAGCGAATATTATTGTTCAATATCAAGTTATCTTACATTCAAACTCAGCAAGATTAGGAGCAAAAAATTGTCCACACTTTGATTTTGTCATATGTATAAGATATAATTTCAGTGGGACAAATAAGTCAACTTAACACAATCAAATGAAAATTGTAGTGTCCCCTTGTCGATTACCTTTGGGTTTTTTTTTTTTTAATAAATTTAATTGGTCACTACCAACTGGTAGAATTTCTAGAACTTACAAGCACACATGCATCCTATTTTTCAATAATAAATGGGAATTTTATCTTGCTCCATCCAAGAAAAGAAAGTTGGACTTTTGTGCATGTATGGTATGTTATGATATGACAAAATAAAATGATCTAGATTTGACCTGATCAACCGCCTAATTCTGTAATCCAGCCAAAGTTGTGGCATATCTGACCATCGGCCTCAAGAATTCTCACGTTACAAAAATCAAACTAGACTATGATACTTTAGGTATTTTTTTTCTTTGACCTCATGAATTACTAGCTAGGGATACCATTAGAGATGTACTTGTTTGTTTGTTGATCGATGTTCACACAAAGTGGAGGTAAGATAATTGTCAATCACTCAAGGAAGGATGGTTAGGGTTGGGACGTTTGTCTTCTAAAACTTGACTCGAATGTAGTAACTTATAAGACTTGCTTTGCATTGTCACAAGTGTAGGATCTAGAGGAAGACAAGTGGCCTAAGGGTTAATTAATAGGGAGTATTTCCTTTGATATTGAAAAAGGATTTCTTGTGAATGTGGACTTCAATCAACTTTATATTTGAGGGCCATCAATTTTTCACTCTTCTCAAAATCATGATCTTCAAGAACCCAAAGAAGTCGCTAGAAACGTGATGCTGTTAGGCCGAAATCACCAATTTAGAACGCTTCTAATGCTAACCACTCACTCACACACACCAAGAGAAACATATCCCCAAAAGGATAAACGCGGGCGGAAAGAATAGAACACTTATTAGCACTTAGAATCTAAGGTTACGGGCGAATGATTTTAAGTTAAAGGAAGAAGAGAAGTTGTTGCCTTTACGCTGATTTATCTAACCCTCAAAAGTGCATGCACCAATATGGTTTGGAATGTCTTATAAGTGATATCCAAACTCTCTTTGCTCGTGACTGTGAATCGATTCAATAGAATCATTTATAATGCAGCTTCAATTTTCAAGACCATGGACATCGAAATTGTATTTACTTTTTTTTTTCTGTAATTTCTCGAAATCACATACACCTAAAAGAACATATAAAACAAATTTTCTCCAGCAAGCTCCCTTGGCCAACGAAGACTTAAAATTTGAAGAAATGTCAATACAAGAATATTCAAGTTCTTTTTACACTAATTTATGATTAGAAAATGAGACTGATAAGTTGTTACATAACAAGCTGACCGTGCTTGGTACTTTTGAGAAATATGGGTTTAACTGATATTTTTCACAAGGAGGCCTCAATTTGAATTTTTAGTCCAAAGAGGAAAAAAAATACAGTTTTAGTTTTAGAGTATATGAAGGTACAAATTTTTACCTATGAGCCTTTAATGTGTTAGCTTACTTAAAAATTAGAAGTGCATACAATTTACAAAGCTTAAAAGCTCGTAGCCGTATGATCGATCACTTATGAGTGGAGATACGAATTCCCAATCCTTCTATATATGTGTATATATATATATATATATATATTTTTTTTGTCATAAAGATGATGAATTAAAATTTTATGTATCAATAATTGACACGAAGATTGAGACTAAAACTGTACTAAAGCACACCGAAAAGGCAAAAACATATTATCACCCTCAACCTTAAAAATATATACTTTACCTCTCATGAAAACCAGTCAAACTTAAAAATGCAAACAAAGTGACTGCAATGATATTATTGCCATTTTATTTATGAGATTATGTATAACTTACTATTTCTTACCTTTTGTTGCCAAAAAATACACATATTCTCTACAATATCTGCTATACAAAAATACAAATCTATAAAAGCTAAAAAAAAAAGGTTAGTATACAGTTCATTGTTCGTAAAATTTTTCTGTTGGGCTAATGTTCACTTTTATATATACTTTGTTGAATTTATTAGACTTTAAATCGAGCAATAAGGATAAATAATACAGCAATAACAATAAATGGAGTTAGAAAAAAAAAAGGCAATATTAAACATTCATTTTTTAAAAAATATTTTTTATTGTATTAGTTCATGTAGAAGGTTAAAGTACTATTATTGTTACTTTTGGTTTGTCAAATTAATCGAAACTTAAATACTTAACTAAAATTTGTTTAAAATAGCTGATTTGCCTTATTTTTAAACTTAAACAATGAAAATAGAGATTAAATCAAACTTTATTTTCTTGGACAAAAAAAGGACAATAATAACTAATAAATAATTTCGGCAACAAAAGGAAAATGTTGACATAATAATAGTCGCTTTTCTTTTTATGGAGTTAAGATTTTCAATATTAACTAGTTTTTATGGAAGTGAAATGTACACTTTTAAGGTTGAAAGTGGTAAAATGTAACTAGCCCTAAAACCCAAGGGGAAAAAGGTGTTATTAGCCTGTTTACATAGCTAAGATACTTGATATGTTTGGGAAAATTAAAGTGTAACAATAGTTGAATGTGTATGCTGTAACTAACTTGGTCCACAGCGTTTGAATTTATATAGGGTTGTCTTAACATTTTTGGCCATCAACCGTTAAGGCCCCAATGAGGCAATGACGAAGACCCCAGCCGAATTTATAGAGCCAGCAAAATTGAAACAGGAGTGACCTAACAAAAATGTTTTAACATTTTTAAGGAAGGAGTCCAAATTTTTTTGCTTTTCTTGTCTATATATAGTCAGGAAACCTATGGACTTCAACGATATACTGATACATCAAAGACTTGAAAAGCACAAAGAAACATAACCTGAGAACTTTACCAATGCTTCAGAAATGACTTAAGAAGCAAAGTCTTGCTAATTTCCGAGAAACTTCATTTAGTCGTTAGTAGCTGGTACATTATATCTATCCAATACTACCTCCCCCCATGGACGGAACTAAGGAGGGCAGCAGATAGGCCTGTCAACGGTCCGGGTCTAGCCTCGGACTGTTGATCTTGATCCCTATCTTTTGATGTTTACAAAACAAATGGATGTTACTAATGTCTCTTAAAAGATCTATTCAGTTATGAAGCAAATTAGTTCCAAAGATCAAGTACAATTGAAAGATGACTAAATATGCTGAAACTGTCGGACGCTCAAATAGTCAGGATCGGACGTCCGAAAGGATGAAGAACATCAAGAAGGAAACTCTGTCGGACGCTCGTAAGGAAGCATCGGACGTCCTGAAGGATCGGACGCATGCTTCGGACGCACATCAATCTCATCGGACGTCCTAAAAATTCCACGAAGATTTGATAACTCTCTGGACGACGTTCGGACACAGAAGCTCGGACGATAAAATCCCATCGGACGTCCGAACGACAACTTGGCTGATTTTCGGACGATGACTAAGCCGTCGGACGTCCGACAGCCCCAACGGCTAGCTGACTCTTCGTCTGCCTTCTATCCGTTGGAAGCATTAATGAAGCCCATTCTTGGTTACCTTTAAATACTAACGACTCTGAATCAGATAGTAACTTTGGCACACTAAAGATACAAAAGATCTAGAGAGATTTTAGTGAGAAAATACTCCAAAAAGAATATTTGTAGTCTTAGTGGTGTGAGGTTCATTGTAAGCTTTTCATTTGTGAGTGAATTTTTCATGAGTGTAGCTCTGTGAGGGTTGTCCTGAGGGATATTAAAACGTCCTGACTTGACCGAGTGCTGCTTGGGGCAAGGAGGAGGTGAACCTTCCTTTGTACACAAGAGTGATTGTAATTCATCAACTTGAAGTAGCTTGTGTCAATTAATCTACAAGCTCAAGAGGAGTTGGGTAGTTAATTGGTTTGCAATCCTTTCCTTTTATTTACTTACTGTTACATTTGTGATCTTTCCATTGTTTATGTTTGTCTCATTGGTTGTTTTCGGGCCTTACACGGACCTGGCCCGAATCCGTGAAATTATTGCGGGTATGGGTGGGGATTTAATTCCGTTACCCGGATCCGGATTCGGATCCGTTTTGTCAAACAAAAAAATAGGTCGGATACGGAATATAGTATTCCGACCCGTATTAGACCCGGATTCGAATATAAATGGATTAATAATTTAAAATATGTATATTTATCAATATAATTTGATTAGGGTGATGTATTTGAGTAAAGTCAATTTGATTTATTTTCTTATTTGGTTTTTTTTTGTATTAGTTAGAAATTAGTGTACAAATATATTTTTTCTCATTTTTATTAAAAATTGTAAATTTTCATAATTTTTTTCGGGTAGACCCGGACCTGAATCCGAGACCCGTCGGATCCGGATCCGGAACATAGAGTAGAAGACCCGTCGGGTAAACAGGTCGAATCCGGATCCGATTTGGTATGCCAGGTCCGGGTCCGGAATAATGAATTCCGGCCCGGACCCGACCCGTTGATAGGCCTAGCAGCAGATAGGGGCAGCCACCTCGCGAATTTCTTAGAAAATGTATATAGGCCCCTGAAACTTTTTCAAACTTATATATGAAGTCCTAATTTCTAAATCAAATTTTATCACTTTGCCTCCCCCAACATGTTTATCATTCTTAAGTGTAGATATCAATTAGAGAATCTACTTAAATGTCATTGTTTAAAACCAACTTTTAGTTTTTTTTTTTTTATATTAGCATAAGATACAAATTTATTATACAACTAGTCTTAATGTGTAATTAGTATTTGTGTTTGGTAAATACTATTTTTAAATACTAACTAAAGAATCTCCTTTAATTATTCTTTATTAAAAAATCCTATATATAGCAATTCAAGTCTTAGTTTCCTTATATTAGCACACATATCAGTTTTCACTTCAATATTTTTATAGCATTATTAATGAGTATAACTTTTAAATAATAACTAATTAAATACTATATCTTTTTTAGATTTTCCTAGCAAGTGTCCAGTGAGTACTAGTCAACAACTTAAATTCTATTTAAGTTACCATATGATTATGCACAATTATAATTATTTTACCCCTTGTATTTAGACGCTTACAAATTAACTGCACTTTTTTTTAAAAAAAAATTCACATCTGAGGCTCCTCTTAAAGAGTCTCTCATTAGGTACTTGCTATCCAAAGCATCCTCTATTAGATATGATTATTATAACTTTAAAATAGTAACTTAAGAAACACTATATCAATATGCAAAATAAAAAAAAAAAGACAGAGAGAAGAAATCGAACACAAGTAAAAGAAGATTTAACCATAGGGTACAATTTATTATATATATATATATACACCAAAATTTTTAGCTTCTATCTCTATTTGATCAAGCATTGATCTCCGCTAACTCCATTAAACCTATTTCAAGCATTAACTACTTTACTGAACTCTATTTTTTAAGGGTAATTTTATTTTAATTTAGAATTTCTTCCATTATATCATAAAGCCTAGTTATTAAATATTTAAATAGTTATTCTTATTCTAAATTTATAACTTAAAAATTTATGATGAGTATCAGGTTGTAATATATTTGTGTAATGTTCGTCCCCCTAAAGCAAAATTCTGATTCCGCCATTGCCTACATGACTGCACCATGGTCATTTACTGCCGCAATTGGTGCCTAGTATATGGTAGTTGAAACAGCAGCTAGCCCGGCGCCGCTGGCCATTAGGTCGACACAAGGAAAAGATGAGTAAGGAAATTGAGTTGGTTAGCACGAAAAGAATTATACCTGCATGATATGACACAAGTGACTAGCTAGTGCTGTATAATATGCACTAACTACTTCATGTTGAATATGGTCATGATTGATGAAGGGAAGATGATTGTATCGGTACTTTGTGCTCAAAATGGGGATGAGATAGTGCAGCACAATTGCTAATGTGAAATTTCCAAAGGAATGGTGAGCTCCACTCAATTCAGATAAGCCAAGGACAAGAAAGAAGAGGAGAAAGAGGGACGAAGAAAAGCATATAGTTTTGGTCCCTGACTCATGTACTATATATTGTCGTGCATAAAGGATAATTGAACTAGTAATTGGACCACATTATAACGAAAATGGGAAAGAAATAAAAGCAAATTGAGCACTCCTAGCGTTTGTTGTGTATGCTAATAGTGCCTATGCTACAAATGGGACAAGGGGCATGCAACCGTTTGTGCGGGTTGTATTCATTTTTCACGGCGCGTAACTTCCATTGTACACGATGTAACTTACTTTGCACAAGACGTAATTTTACAACACTTTTTTGTGGGTCTCACACATGGCGTGAAAATCGAGTTACATGGTGTAATCTGAGCCGCACAAATTTTTGATGCCACATCGTGGCCGTGAACCTTCAGGAACGGTTGTCTGTCCTGCCCCATTTCCGCTACAAATGCATTGACTTACTAGAAGAGAAAAAAGAGAGAAAATGCTCATGTGGACCTAGACCAATGTTTCAATGGATGTGTTTGTGTCTCTTTATATATATGCGTACCAAAGCACTCTGAAAAAGGCGGAAACGTGAAAAAGATGCTTGATATGTTTGGAAAAAAAATTTAGTGTGCCAATAATTCAGCGTGTAACCAACTTCGTCCACACCAAAGTGACCCTAATAAAAATGTTTTATCATTTTTAAGGTATCATTGGCCCAAAATTTCATGCTTTTCTTGTCTATACATAGTCAGGAACCCAAGGACTCCAACGATATACTGTTACATCAGAGCCTTGAAACCACCAAAAAAAAGAAAAAAAAGGCCCTGAGAATTTATGTAGGATGGGCACAATCAATTAGCCAATGCTTCGAAAATGACATGAGAAGCGTGGTATAGTTTCCCCATAACTTCATTTAGTAAGAATTGGTTTGTACACCCCATATAACTTCACCATAGCCATTTACTACAGCAATTGATGCCTGGGATATGGTACCATTGGCTAGGAGCATGCAAAATTGAAAAATTCCGATTTATCTACCGAATTTGAATTGAATTCAGAATTTTTGAAATCGGTAATTCTGAATTTGGCACTGAAATCAGAATTTCTGATTTCGAATTATGCGAATTTGGTTCGAATTCAGTAATGGAGTTTTTGAAATCGGAATTTCTGATTTCGAATTCGAAATTTGAAATCGGAAATCGAAATCGAAATTTGAAATCGGAAATCGAAATCGAAATTTTTGATTCCAATTTCGTTTTATAATATATATATTAATCTATATTTATATATATAATAATATTTTTTTATTTCAATTTCGTTTTATAAATATATATAATAATATTTTTTTATTTCAATTTCATTTTATAATATATATTTATATATATAGTAATATTTTTTATAATATATGTAATATAAAATTTATATTATATAACAATACATCTAACAAAAAAGGAAAAAAAGAGGGAAAAAAATGTTTTCGAATTCGGTGAATTCAGAATCGAACTCGAAATCAGAACTGGTGAATTCGAAATCGAAATCGATCGGTAATTCTTATACCAAAATTTTGAAAAATTTCGAATTCAAACTTCCAAATTATCGAATTCGAATTCGTTGCACACCCCTACCATTAGCAATTAGGTCGACACAAAGATGAGTTTGGAAATTGATTGGCAGCATGAAAAAAATTACACTAGTGTGATATGACACAGTTGACTAGCTAGTGCAATATAATGTACACTAGCTACTTCAAGTTCTTGTTGACTACATAAATGATGAATGAGGGGAAGAGGATGGGATAACGAGTTTGTGCTCACAATGAGGATGAGATGCTGGGAAAATGATGTGTAATTTCCCAAGGAAGGGTGAGCCCCGCCCGACTAAGATGAGCCAAAGTACAAGAAAGAAGAGAAAAGAATAAAAGACGAGGAAGAGCACAGTTTTGGTCCCTGATTCATGTACTATTTTGTCGTGCATAGATGATAAAGTTAGGATTGTAATTGAACCGAGTTGCCCGGAAGAGCATGGTTGTGGTCCCTGATTCGTGTACTAGTTTGTCGTGCATAGATGATAATTGGGGTTGTGATCGAACCAAACTCTATGATAATTAGGGCTGTAATCGAATCGAACTGTTCACGAGCAGTTTCGGTCAAAAACTCCACTCGAATTTGGATTGACCGGGTTCGAGTAACTCGATGGATCTAGCAACTATCGAGTTCTAGTATTCAGTAACAAAGCTTGTCGAGCCTTATCAAGTTTTTAAATTTTAATTCTTTAATATATTATTATTATGAAATTACCCTTGTGCTCACAAGAGTGGTTGAAATTACGAAATGTTTCAGGTCATATGAAATTTTTTAGGTGCAACACGTATACCACTCTGGCGTATAATATACAGAATTGCACCAAAAATTGGTTTACGCCAATCTAGTGAAAAGATACGCCAAATATTGCAGGATTCACGCCAATCAAATAGTATGACAAGGGGAAAAAATAGCGTGACAAGAGTGTAACAGAGGACTCGAATCGAAGCCTCAATTTTAGTAGACTTGTTTAATTGCTTACAAAAAAATTTATTGTTTTTAATAATTCATTTACCCTTTTTTTGGGCCAAGCAATGATTTAATTACTACTCGATTCGAAGCCATTGACAATGATAGTGCAATATACAAAAGATCATGTTAATCATCTTCAGAACTGAAACATGCCATATAGCCCGTGGTGCACGACTGAGATTTTAGCTAACTTCTGACGACAAAAATCTATTACTAAAACAAGATATATCTAAACTTCTGTAAGTTGGGACATTAGTTTTGTCGTATATTTAAAGTAAGTTTCTTGCAAAATTTTGGTTGAAGAATGCAAAGTTTTGCATTAGAAATTTGACCACTTCTAATGTAAAGATCTAGCAAATATCTTATGGAAAGGCAATTTTATAAGGATATATTGCAGAAGTCTAACCGCCAAATATAAAAATCATTGTCAGGTAAACATCGTGTTTTTTGATGAAATAATATGTCTAGTGAGCAAGATTGAGCCCTAAGGAATTTGAAATTCTTAGTTTTAAGTCTCTCTACAGATTAGTATTCATCACACTACTTATGGGTCATAAGTTATGATATTGTTAAGTTATAATCCACAACTTTCATCTGAACATTTGTTGATCTACCAATGTGTGGTAGCAGTAAAATAAAACAAAAAATAAAATACTAGCAGTAATTCAAGGAATTTGCATCCTTCAACAAGGGATTTGGACTGAGATCAGAGGGGCATTTTTTTTAAGAGAAAAAAATTTATTTGAACGTGGTTCATTAGTCTACCTGTAGGATATGTTGTTAATGATTTCAATTTTTGTACTAATGACACTAATTATACTGATTTGTCTAACTGATGAGTAGACGCTAGTTTGGATTGCTTCATATTTCCCCAATTTTATTTGCTTACATCACCTTTACAATTTCCAATACACCTTTTTATCTTCCCAATATCTTTTTATCTCACATACATCACATCACAAAAAGTGCTACAGTAAAAATATCCCAAATAATCCCAAATAACTTACAATCCAAACAGACAATTTTACTAAAAAATTGTCAAGAAAAATGAAATTTCCAAATCTTCCCGAGTCAAGATTGATAAAGCTCGCATTGACTCGAATCCCATACAAGTCGAGTTCAAGTTCTATGAACATTGCATCGAGTTTGAACACCACAAAATAATACTCACTTGAGTTCGAGTTCGAGTATCTTTCCTGCATGTCAAGTCGAACTCGAATATGACGACATAAAATAAATTGAGCACTCCTAGCCTTTATTAGGTATGCTAATTAATGTCTATGCTACAAACGCGGTAAGATAAAATAGTCATTATTAGCTACATTTGGATCGGGAGATCTGACGAAGGATTTGCAATCCTCTCAAATTTCGGTAGGTGCTTAAATTATTTAGAAGGCATTTGAATTTGTAAATTATTAATTATTCTAGCGTTTAAAGTGTATTTAAATAATTGATGAATTACAATTCCAAATTCTTCTTAAACAATCCAAACAACTAAAGCGATTTTAGTGGATTTCAAATCTGTTGTCAAATTCTTCAGTCCAAATGAAGCCTCATATAAAACAAAGTTTCAAATTTCAATTATGTTTCTCTGGATAGACGTTACTATACTAATATTATTTAAGAGCAGAGTAAAAGCCTAAGACTTGATACAATGAAGGATGAAATTAATGTAAGCATTTTCTTTTTTAAGAAAACCAACTAATATTCGAACTACTACATATATTATACTTGTGAACTGCAAAAGCCCCACTAATGAATAATCTCTTCAACACTCTGTTTTAATTCTTTTTTTTAATTTTTTAATATTTACAAATAATTAAATGCCATAGCAATTAAAAACCAACTAATTTTCATACCAACAAGTAGCAACGGTCAAGAAGGCAAAAACGAGTAGTCAAACTTGATGCAATGTGCCAGCCATTTCCGATGTCGTTTACTTTACGAGTGCTCTACTTTAAGTTAAAGGATGTGGGACCCACGTAGAAAAGGACAAACCCTTTTCGTCTCACGGTTCCCCATCATTAAAACCGGGTTGGGCCGTTGACTCGTGACTTTGTTCATGTGCGTTAAGGATTCCGGGGCCCACCTAATTAACGTGCAACCACTCAGAGCCCAGCTCACCCGCTGGCCCATTTATTATGATAAATGAGGAGCAATTTACAAACAAATCTTCGCATTTTGCAAATGACGAACTAGACAAGTGTCTACTGATTATAAATAAATTAACACATACTTAATTGTATTTGAGGCACAAGATCCATTGCTTATGATCTTGATGACGCCAATTTATCTATTTTATTTTATCTCATCGGTACAAGAATCAAAGGTTTCGGCGATTTGGAAATGTCTAATGTAATTTCTGCAATTAATTTAGCACGTATATTTTTTTTCGTACGTAAGTGGAAACCCAATTTGCAACAAAAAATGAGTTCATATCGTGAAAAAACAAAGCTTTTGGTTAGTTAAATACATATATGCAGTTATGTACGGATGTAACATCATATCTGGTCAAAACATTTTGTTCAAATTAGTTGTCTTAATCCTATCATTGATACTTGCTTTGGTTATAGTTTGTTATTTGTAGCATAGCCACGTAATTGCTTGATATTTTACAAAACACGAGCATTTCATTGTCAAATTAAAAGTTAGAATAATAAATAACTGAGTACCAAAAAGTAGGTATTACTTTAATGTATTCTATGACGTAAGTGTCGAGCTAACATAAAGTGTTTTTTTTTCCCTCTTTTTTTTTTTCTTTAATTCTCCCGTCTCTCTCTTTCTACGCTCTTCTTACCCTCTTTTGCCGGGACCAAAACTCTTATCATGAAGTGATTGAGAAGTCTTTTTCAAGACATAAATCAACTCCTTTGATTAGTTACCCAATTAAACATAAGTTCAAGTGTCAACAGAAGAAAAGGGAGTTCATTAGAAGTCACGGATTACCTACCAAGGAAAAAGAATTAGTATGAGTTCAAATCTGCGCGTGAGATTAATTTTTTTTTTTTTTTTTTTGGTTTTAATGTGATCCTATGAGTATAATTCACTAAGTTCAGTCATGCAAATAATCACATCGTTTTTTAAAAGAAAGGGGAAAAAAAAAAAAGGAAAGGTTATAACTTGTAACCTATACCTGTCACGAGTTATTATACATGCAATCAATGTATTTTGGAGGACACCAAGCAACCATCCCATAAGAAAAAATGACAATAAAAAAAAAAAAGAGAGTGAAACTAATTGAATTCTCAGGCATATTCTTATCCATGCTCAAAAAAGTCTGATAGTATAGTCCATCAATTCTAGAATAATTTCCGTATTCTGACATCGGAGAAGTCTAATGGTGGACGTATACAGAGACGGACACAATAGGAAATTTATATAATTTTTTTGTTGAAATTAGACTAAAGTTGATAAATTATTAATATGTCTTCGTACCACGGTTTTTTTTCATATTTTATATTTCTAACAGAAAGAGTGATATTAAAATATGTTATGTGTATATAAACGGGTGCTTATTCAACATCTTTTAGAAAAAAATCATTTTGTTTTATAACATATTAAGAGTAAGGGATAATTGCAGAAACCTCCCCTGAGATTTCTGACATTTGCACTGACTTTTTGAATTATACTTACAAACATTGATGTTTTTATCATAAATTAAATGTTTGAAAGTAAAATACCCGTAAAGAGCCGATACTTTAAATAGATAATGCGTACTGCATATAGTTTAACATGCAAATAGTTTGTTAATTAGTCAGTTAGTTAATTAGTTAATTAGTTTAACATGCAAATAGTTTGTTAGTTTCGGATAGACAGCAGTTTTAGTTAATTAGTTAATTAGTTTAACATGCAAATAGTTTGTTAGTTTCGGATAGACAACAGCTTTAGTTAATTAGTTAATTAGTTAAGCAGTTAATTAGTTAATTAGTTTAACATGTAAATAGTTTGTTAGTTTTGGATAGACAACAACTTTAGTTAATTAGATAATTAGTTAATTAGATAAACAAAAATTAGTTAATTAATTAATTAGATAATTAGGTAGTTAATTAGTTAAGCAGTTAATTAGTTAATTAGTTTAACATGCAAATAGTTTGTTAGTTTCGGACAGACAACAGCTTTAGTTAATTAGTTAATTAGATAATTACTTAATTAGTTAATTAGATAAATAGAAATTAGTTAATTAGTTAATTAATTAATTAGATAATTAGTTAATAGTTAATTAGATAATTAGTTAATAGTTGATTAGTTTAACTATGCAAAAATAGTTTGATTAGTTAATAACTATTAACAATTAGATAATTAGTTAATTAGTTAATAGTTAATTAGATAATTAGTTATTAATTAATTAGATTATTAGTTATTTAGTTATTTAATTAATTAGTTAAACCATGCAGAAATAGTTAATTTAGTGTAATTTTTATTAACAAATGTTTTGTTGGGTTTGATGAAAGTACTCATCACATTCATTTGGTAAAATTAAATCATGTCAGGGGTACTTTAGTAAATTGACTCACTTTTGCCTATTAAATTGCCTCCAACTTTTGATAGGGGAGGTCAGTGCTATTTCAAAATTGATTGGGGAGGTCGATGCTATTACTATAAAAGTCAGGGGAGGTTTCTGCAATTATCCCTAAAAGTAAACGAACATATTATATTAGTCAATTAATTTGGTTAACAAAACATCTTTTGAAGAAAAATGGCTCTCAATTATACTACATCAATCACAGGACGGTAGTCAACACAGGGCAAAAAGTGGGCAGATGAAGAAACAAACACGTTTCAGCTGATTTCATGTGGAGGACCAGACAGACATCCGTTGAATGCTGACCATAAAATACCATTCACATTTGCACCCCAAAAACAACGAAAAAATAACAAATCAACCCCTGTTGGGACTCAGATATTGCCACGTTGGGTATTTCGGATTCCAAGCATTAACTCGTCAAAATCCTATTGGTTTCGAACCCATCTCATTTTGTGGTTCGAGGTCGAGGGTAAGAATATGCTTGACAGATACCTTGACCAAAAGACTAGTAGGATTCCGTGATTTTCTTTACTAGTTTTGGATTTGTTTGTTCAATGGTACTAGTTATCGTAAACATATAATAGATTTCTCAAGTATTAATTTTTTGCAAAATAAATTTAAATCACACGTGTATTTCAATGCAAAAGGCATAATAAAGGTAAATCAGTGTATTAAAATGGACACCTTGAGCAAGTGACTTGCATTTTACTTTTGAATTTCGGATTTATGTAAGCTATTATCCACTTGACACCTCTTAATCCAACTTATTTGGAAAGTCATTTTTTTTCAAAAATTTTTTTATATTTTTCATAAACATATTTTTAAATTATCTTTTTATCTCATATATATCAAATCGCTAAAGCACATTTTTCTATAGAAATTTCAGAAAATAGCAATTCAAAAGGAAATTTTTTTAAATATTAATGTTTTGAAAAATAGCTCCCCGTGGATTGGATAAAAAACAGTTTTAGTTTGCAGATTCTGTAGTACCAACTCCAAAAATAACTCAAAAAATGCATACAATATGTCAAATACAATTTACAGAAAAAATAAAATAATTACCAAATACTATAATATTTTCATCTTCCACCACAATTACCTGCTACACCGCCATCACCTTTCCCCTCCTTCTTCCGGAAAAATCCCCTAAGAGCCATGCTTGGATTGCTTGTTTCCGTCGAAAAATATTGTCGTTTTCCGTGATCACATTTCCCTATCACCTTTTTCCCTCACATATATCAAATCGTTACAGTAATTTTTCCATGAAAAATGACGGAAAATGCAATCCAAACACAATTAATTCACACGGAGTCTCCATATCTAGTGCGAAAGAGGTGATGAATATTAGTGCATTAAAAAATAAATACGATATATTTTAGATGCATAGATAATTATGAGTTTTTATTTTTATAATATTTTTCGGGTCATGCCTGATAAGACTTCACCTATTTACTGCAGTTAAAGCGGAACCATCCACAGCCACGCAGTTAAACCTAGTCCCCACGCCGCTCCCTGCCGCCTGCCCATGCCCGCTTCCTACGGGTTGCTCGTGCTCTTTAGACTATATAAATCCATAATCTCTCCTAGACTACAATCCTCATACACAGATACAGCTCTTATTGAGCTTTTCTTCTGCTCTCTTTTATTTCCATTTTCCATCATCAGTGTGTCTTTAGTCCAAGGCTATACTACCTCATAAATGCAAGAACATTTTTCCTTCTTTGGCCGGATTTCTTAGACATTACGTCCCATAAGTTTCTATCAAACCGAGTGTATATCACAACCCCATAGCTATTCCACCTTTGACGGTGCATTTTTCTGAAACTCTACCCGAGTTCTTTAAAGGTCAGTTGCTCTATTCTTTCCTTTTTTTTATTGTCGGGATTTTTGTTATCCAAGATTTGCAGTGCAGAGAACTTGCCATGCATGTGGTTCACACACTGGTTTGCACGATTTTTTTTTAATTAGTAATTTTTATAAGGACTGAAGCAAAAAATGGTAATACTGGTTCTATCCATTATTTTAGCTGAAAAACTTTTAGACAATTTTTTTTTTTGAGTTTAAGTTTTAAGAGGAGGAGGAGAATGAAACCGGTTAAGGACTGGCAATATTTTTATGGTGGAATTCGACTTGGGACTTTATGAAAGTTTATATTTAATTCCATAGATGAGTTTTGTGGTCTACATATATGCTGAAAACAAACTTCACTGCATATTCAACTATGCACCTTCTTCTTCTTCTTCTTCTTTTTTTATTTAGTTTCCTCATTTCACTTCATCACTGATATTGACAAGCTAAAACAGATGATGGAGTTTGTAATTCCACCATCCATTTTCAATCCATATAGCAGCCTTGTCTCTTGGACACTTGTTAATTTGATTTTTCACATTTATTCTTCTTCCTATTTCTGGGTAATTTTTCCCGCTCTTCTTTCTGGGGTCTCCTGGATAGAGGCCAGAGGGAAGGGGATTGTGGGGTTGGTGGGAAATTTGCTTTTATCTTTTCCTTCAAGAACTACAGTCTTGCAGATTCAAAGAATCGTAATTTCTTGTATTTTTAAACACTTCAGAATCTTTTCTCCTGTATATATCAACCCATAAAAACGCGTAATTCTATTATTTTTGTTCGATTAAGTTTTTTGTAGCCTTTTGGTTTCACTTTTTACAACCACTACTATTTTGTCCGCTTAGTCCTGGTTCACATGCCCTGTTTCTAATGTTGAGAAGCCCATTTTGTCTTTTTTTTTTTATCCCCTTCCTGCAGAATTGGAGATTTTTTTTATGGAAATTATACTTAAACACCATGTTAGTGATTCCTTTTCGATTAATTACGTAGCAACTTTTCTTTTAAAGAACTTTAAAAGGTGGTTAAGCACAAAGGGGTTCAAAAGGAACCCAAAAAAAAAAAAAAAGGAAAGAAAGAAAGAAAGGAGTGTCTGTGGGAGGCGTGTGTGTGTGTGTGTATTTGGGCTTTTTTCTTTTAATTTTTCTTGTTGCAGATTTAGTGGGAAAGGGTGTACTCTAGACCAAGAGCCATTACACCGTACCATGTTAGACTGGCAGTGGGGTATAATCAAATTTTCCATAGATAATTATATGACACAATTTTTAATGTACACAAATAATTGCTGCAAGTTTCTCGAAATCTAAGCTTTATGTTGGGTGCAGATGGTATCGTTGAATTGTCAAATTAAATACTACATCTTAGTCGCCATCAGAAAGGTGACAAATTGGGCCACCAACTTTGAAAATTCTTGCATGCATAGGAAGTGTGTCAAAACCGTGGCAAGGAAAAAAGGGCATGCCTATATTTGTTTTTATTTGAGATATGTCTACCTTCCCAACTTGTTACACTAATGAAACCACAAGTATGCCCCACAGCTGAATATAGTTTTTCTGGCCCCTTATCATGGAAGAGCTGTTATAATTTGTAAGTCACAAGAAATTCTTTGATTTGTGGTGCGAGATGTTCTAATTCTTGTTCTTTTATGTGCCATCTTACAGGATATAAGAGTTTCAGAAATTGCTAGCAGCATAAAAGTTGTAAAGAGTGAAGGAAGTTGAGTAATCATGCCTCAGCAACAATTGCAGGTGCTTAATGCACTTGATTCTGCCAAAACACAATGGTACCATTTTACTGCTATTGTGATTGCTGGCATGGGCTTCTTCACTGATGCCTATGATCTCTTCTGCATCTCTTTAGTCACCAAATTGCTCGGCCGGATTTATTATCATGTCCCTAATGCACCCAAACCTGGCACTCTGCCTCCAAATGTTGCAGCTGCTGTCAATGGTGTTGCCTTTTGTGGCACCCTTGCTGGCCAATTGTTCTTCGGTTGGCTTGGTGACAAGATGGGGAGAAAAAGAGTCTATGGCATGACCCTCATGCTCATGGTTATTGCCTCAATTGCATCCGGCCTTTCCTTTGGGGATAAACCAAAGGCTGTTATGGCCACTCTTTGCTTCTTCCGCTTCTGGCTAGGATTCGGTATTGGTGGTGATTACCCCCTTTCTGCCACAATCATGTCTGAGTATGCTAACAAGAAGACCAGAGGAGCCTTTATTGCTGCAGTGTTTGCCATGCAAGGTTTTGGAATTCTAGCTGGTGGGATGGTGGCAATTATTGTTTCTGCCGCCTTCAAGGCTGGATTTCCTTCTCCTGCATATAAAGATGATGCTCTTGGTTCAACTGTGTCTGAAGCTGATTATGTTTGGCGCATAATTGTTATGTTTGGTGCAATTCCAGCTGCTCTTACGTACTATTGGCGAATGAAAATGCCTGAAACTGCCCGTTACACGGCCTTAGTTGCAAAAAATGCCAAACAGGCTGCTAGTGATATGTCCAAGGTATTGCAAGTTGAACTCGAGGCAGAACCGGAGAAGGTTGAGAAGCATGCCCAGGAGCCTGGAAATGATTTTGGTTTGTGGAGTAAGAAGTTCCTCAAGCGCCATGGACTTCATTTGCTGGGAACAGCTACCACATGGTTCTTGTTGGATATTGCATTTTACAGTCAGAATCTTTTTCAGAAGGACATCTTCAGTGCCATTGGTTGGATCCCACCGGCCCAAACAATGAGTGCTATTGAAGAAGTTTACAAAATTGCAAGGGCTCAAACTCTTATTGCTCTCTGCAGTACTGTCCCGGGATACTGGTTCACAGTAGCACTGATCGACAAAATAGGACGATTTGCCATTCAATTGATGGGATTTTTCTTTATGACTGTGTTTATGTTTGCCCTGGCTATTCCTTATAATCACTGGACTCACAGGGACAACAGGATTGGCTTTGTGATCATGTACTCACTGACCTTCTTCTTTGCAAATTTCGGTCCTAATGCGACAACATTTGTTGTTCCAGCAGAAATTTTCCCAGCAAGGTTAAGGTCCACGTGCCACGGTATATCAGCAGCTGCTGGGAAGGCAGGAGCTATTGTCGGAGCATTCGGATTTCTGTATGCTGCTCAATCCACTGATCCAAAAAAGACTGATGCTGGCTATCCACCTGGTATTGGTGTGAAGAACTCCCTTATTGTTTTGGGCTGTGTTAACGCCCTTGGAATGATGTTCACATTCTTGGTGCCTGAGGCTAAAGGAAAATCTTTGGAAGAGATCTCTAAAGAGAATGAAGAAGAAAATGAAACTGCAACTGATACGAGGCTGCAAGGAGCAAGTGATAATAGAACAGTTCCATTTTGAAATAAATTATTTTTAAGCATGGTTTCGTGTTTGTGTCTTCAGAGCTTAAGATTCAGATTTCTAAGCTCTCTGGCCTTAGGGTTCATCTTAAGATGAAATATGGATAAGGTTCTTTTTCCTTTTCTTTTTTCCTAATCTCCTATGGCTGTGTTACTCTCTTGTATAATAAGAATAGTTCAATGCCTAAATTCGAGTTGCCATAGTAAGTGTGAGTTGTGAACAAAAATAGATGCTCTTATAAAAGAAGAATCTTTTGTGTTGAATTAATTATAGCCTACATTAGTTTTCTTCCTTTCCCTTTTTTTTTTTTTTTTTGTGAAAAAAAAGTTTTCTTCCTTACCTTCTGCCTTCTACTTCTGCTCTTGTCATGTTTGATTATCATTTGTTAATAGTGAAATTTCACTTCAAGGAACCAGTAAAGAATTGGGCTTTTTAACCATAGAAAATTTTGTAATATGATGCAACGAGGGCAAAGGTCATTTAATCATTGCACAGGTATGATGATATTTCCTTTATATTTGCTATTTCATTAAAGTAAGTGCACGATTTTTTTTTTTTTTTTTTTTTTTGGAGAAAAATAAGTGTAGGATTTTAAAGATTGAATTTCTATAGGATGATACGCAAAAGATGGCCTTTGAAAATTTTCACTTGATTAGTCCATCACCAGACGTGGATAGACATTTGGATTATGCTTAATTATTCTTTTATTGTGATTTTTTTTTTCTTTTACACAAATCATGCCGTGGTGTGGTACTCGTTTGTACAACAAATAATATTTCACGTGCTGTGTGTATGATTCTATTACGCTATTTAACACCATATGATTACTATATTGTTTAACATTCTTTTTTGTTATTATGAACAACCATAATATCCTACTTTAATAATAGTGCTACATGTGGCCACTAAATCATTTATTTTACATTCATTATTTGTATCCAATTTAATTTGGCAAATCATCTAATCATATACTATGTCAATAGATTATGTTGACATAATTTTTTTCCTTTTTATTTCACTCTTGCATAATATGTCTTCGAATTGCTAACTAATTGTCCTTTCCTATATTCTCCAAAAACAAGTTAAGTATAAATAACAATAACTTTTTTTTGGCCTTAGATAACTGTTTCCTAGTATTCATATTAATATTTTTGACGATCTTGGAATTAAAATTGGAACTGTGGCTAATGAAGAATCTTTTGTTAACAAATAAATTGGGAGTAACGCATTGGGACAGTTTTACATAGAAGTGCTTTATCATTTTACTTGTCACCATAATTTAGATTTGATGCTTCGATTTGTGTAACAACTATCACCATTGACTGTTGTTTGAACGCATTGACTTTAATTATTGGAGAGGAGAGTACTTTGCGTATCACCAAAAAACTAAGACTAGCTTCCACTAATTAAGACTCTACTCTAATTTAAAACTAATAGCATTTTTTGGTATCAAAGTGTCTATGATTTGAGTTGAATTTTTCAATTTTTTGGTTTTTTTTGGGGTCATTTTTTGATGTCATTTTATGTATAGCACTTTGAGCGTCACCAAAAAACTAAAAGCCAAAAATAAAAGGATAAAGAATAGAATGCTAATGTACATGGACACATCTATCTAAAGAAAGCATGCCATAACTTTACTGATGGAAATCCACATTCACCTTGTACAATAATCTTATTGAACAATTTGAAATTACGAGAATATTGATGAAGTTGAAATATATAGTAGATAAACAGTAGTAGAGGATATTATCGGAGAAATTAATTTATCCATGGGATCCATATATATGGATCAGTTAAGTTGGCAAAAGTGAGTAGCAGTAGTTATCATCGGAATAGTTAGAGAAGTTGTGAGGAATTTTCCAAGGATATTGTTGCTTATTGGACAAATAGGGAGTTTGTGAACGTGGCTTATATCAAAAGAAAGTAGAGCAGATTTATATATTGTAAAGACTTGAGCAAACTTGCATGGTTTTCTTCTTTCCGCCATTTCTCTCAGTTTCTTGAATTATCAGAGGAAAACAAACCAACAGAAATTCTAAAAGGCATCAAAAGAACCAGCTTGCTAATCTTAATAGGCTGGTGTTCCTCATAGAACTTCTGCACCACGGTCGAACAAAAAATTCAAGGACTGCAGAATCCTTGTGTGTATGCTATCAATAGTGGATGGAAAAAAAAATCTCACATTCATGTTTTTTTTTAAGGTTTGATTATACTTGGAAATGGAAAAGCTTTATTCTTCTAATTTCATTACCCATTTTGGCTTGTCTTTTGTCTTCTTATCTCAAACTGCATTTAAATGTTGCAAATTGCAATTCTCATCTTTTGGTTGCTTTGACAAGATATTCCCATTTTGGTTTGAAGCTGTACAAAGTAAAAAGATGAAACTTTACGTCTCTAATTTGCAAGTAGCAGATAAAATGAGTCAAGTAAATAATAAAAGTAATAATCTAATAATGTCTACCAAATCACGAAAAGGAAAAAGAATTGCCGAAATAGAGATCGAAACTAAAAAATCAAAATGCATTGCCGTCCATAATTATATCATTTATTGATAAAGGGATTTTAATTATGGTCAATGCCATAAAAATTAAAGAGATACTGATTATACACAAATAAAAATAAATTTTCTATTAATGTCATTTTGTATTTGACATGGCACTATGTCCATATATAAATTAGTTAAATTTTTAGGCCCCTAAAACAAAAGTAGAATATCTATACAAAAAAAGAATAACTAAATTAGAATAAAAGCAAGACATATGAGAAGAATTGACTACGAAAAATAAAACTTTTAAAATATTGTATCATGGCTCTTAAATGTTTTAAAATTAATTAATGAGCTTCTCTTGCAATTCTGATTATATCTACACGGCACATACAAAATATACTTACCTGATCATACATGTGGTTTGAAATACATAATAATTATTGAAATATCAAATTAAGATTTATAGTTAACAATAAGGGAAAAAATTGGAAACCTCTAACAAAATTTTATTTGGTGATATTTTGAAAACCGACACAAATATTTAATTAATGGACATAAATGTACTCTAACATGAGTTAAAAAATATATGTATTACCAAATAAATAAAGAATGATTATATAAGATGGAATACATATATTTTTCACAAACAAATTTTATGCTAAATAGAGGGAGGGATAGATTGGGTGGCATGATGAAGAATTGTAAGTGAGAGATTATACTTTAGTCCTCCACAGCTAACTCCAAGTCAAGTTAATTGTGGCTATTTTACCTTAATCTAGTTGACGGATCATACTCCAAATCAGTTGTGGCTATTTTACCTTAACCAGTCGATGATGGATCTTTTAATTTGGATCATCAATCTTTAGTCCTCCACTGCTAACTCCAAGTCAGTTGTGGCTGCCTTAACCAGTTGATGGATGCTTTAATTTGGATCATCAATCTTTAGCCCTCCACAGCTAACCTCAAAAGTCAGCTGTGGCTGTCTTATCTTAACCAGTTGAAGATCATCAATCTTTAGTTTCACAGCTAACTCCAATTCAGTTATGGATTTCTTATCTTAATCAGTTGATGATTATCAATCTTTAGTTGTGCCTATCTTACCTTAATTAGTTGATACATCATACTCCAAGTCACTTGTGGCTATTTTACCTCAACCGGTTGATGGATCATTTAGAAAGATTTGGATAATCAATCTTTAGTCCTCATAGCTAACTCCAAGTCAGCTATTTGACCTCACGGATCATTTAGGAAAGATTTGGATCATCAATCTCTAGTCCTCCATAGCTAACTCCAAGTCAGTTGTGGCTGTCTTATTTTAACCAGTTGATGATCATCAATCTTTAGTCCGTCATAGCTAACCCTAGATTAGTTGTGGCTATCTTATCTTAACTAGTTGACAAATCATGCTCCGGGTTAGTTGTGTATGTCTTACCTTAACCAGTTAACGGATCAAGTCAGTTATGACTGTCTCATCCTAACTAGGTCATGAGTCACAAGCAAACCAAATACCATACATCTTCTAGCCATAGCCATCAAACAAATCCACCAAAGAGGAGAAGTTCTAGATAACCAAAGACCTTAGTACAACAAAAAAGTTAAGAACAAATCTGCCCAATTTAGCACAGCTTGGAGAAATTTAAGTCAAAATCGAGCAGAAAGATATTGTAATTTCAATGCATATGTTTCACAAGTATTGGTGAATTCAGATCGTTGAATTCTCGAGGAGGTTATCCCTATTAGAATCATGCTTGAGGGCCCCTTCAAGTCCTTGAACTTAGGCAGAATTTCATGAATCTTCTTAATCTCCTGAATCTTATGAATTTTCGGACAATCTGAACATTGTATCCTCCTTGAAATCCTATCATAAATGAATCTATGATCCATTGCTCGTTGACTTCTATTTTTGAAATTTTGGTTTTGTGTTGCTTTGCAATCTTCAGGCCACAGTGTAGAGCTCTTAACTGGACTAGTTTGGCTGATATGGCTTAGGAGATTGACCCATACATCCACAAACCCAATTACCTTTTGCATCAAGGATCAACCCTTCAATCCCAAAACTTCTCCCATCGACATTGAGCTTGTAGCTTTTGCTAGGGCTCTTCCAACTAAGACTGTCAACAACATTTGTATGAACTTCCTAGCAATTAAGGTTTTTATTTTATTAGAAGATAGATTTTAAATTTTTCCTATGGCTTCTTGTTTAACATAGCTAAATCCAAATGGGTTCTTATTTTTTCAACGGAACTCCAAGAATTTTTTGGAAGCCAGTGGGGCTCGTGCCCTAGTGTCCATGCTAAATCCGCCATTGCCATCACAAAAGCTACAAAGTACTGCTACAAATTATGAGGAAGTTAGAACAAATATTACCTAGCTAGGCAATCTGGAAAGTGGCTTAGCTTTAAACTTCTAGCGCAAAGTTTGACAGGTTAGGATAATTAACAAATATTATGAGGAAGTTAAAACAAATATTACCTAGCTAGGCAATCTGGAAAGTGGCTTAGCTTTAAACTTCTAGCGCAAAGTTTGACAGGTTAGGATAATTAACAATTATCCAATAAAAGTTAGGATATGGTACAAATTGATGAGTTAAGATCATCCACATTATCTTTAAAATTTCATTCAGATATTTGCCTTAATGGAAGAGTATAATAGAAACTGAGAATCTAAAATTTTTCATTGCAAATTTGGGTGGTACGGGAGAGGGAGTTTAGGTGAGAGGTTCCGAATTTGAGATCTCTTACCTACACTTAAAAAAAATTGCATCCTAGCACTCTTATATTTTCATTTGTTTAAGTGTCAAATTACACCAATAAAACATTTAGATTGGCGCAAAGCAAATTAATTAGGCACAAAACCTCAATATAGTCAGTAATAGGATCGTGTTTTGCTTTATTTTTTTAAGCCTGAATTTAATGTGAGTGGTGCTGGCCGTTGCTAAGCTTAGCCCAAATGAGACATATACATATTTTGATTCATGTTTATTATTTACTCCTAAAGAAATCATAGAATTTTCTTATCTTATAAGTGTGTGCATATTCACACACACAAAAAAAAAGGGAATTTTTATATATATATATATATATATATATTTGCTAGTTTCAGAATACGAGTATATTACTTGGTAATAGTTTAAAAACACTTAACAGTAATACGATATAAATATTTTTTACATTGCTTTTGAAATAAGAGTTTGTGCTCAACTTAAAGCTTAGCCAAGCTCGACTGGCAAAACCTACTTATATGGGAGAAATAAACCTAAAATTGTAATTTGGAAAAAAGTAATATAATAATTAAGGCCTTGTTTGGATTGCTTGTTTCCGTCGGAAAATATCGTCATTTTCCGTGATCACATTTCCCTATCACCTTTTTCTCTCACATATATCAAATCGCTATAATAATTTTCCCATAAAAAATGACGGAAAATGCAATCCAAACACAATATTTAATAGAAAACTCGATAGATCTAGTCAAGCCTTCGAGTCTTTCATAACAGTGCTCAAACTTGACACGAAGACTCGATCGAGCAGCTTGAGTTTGAATCGAACTCGGTCAACGCTGAGTTCGAGTCGAGCAGTTGATCGAACTGCTCGCAAATTCGATTTAAGCTGTTAGATTAAATCTCACCCCTACATTGGTTATACCGAGCTTGAGTCTAAATACCCATTCTTCTCTAAATTGGGTTAGAGTTTTCTAGCTCCCTTTTTTTGGGCATGATTTTGAGAAAGGTGTTTTTCGAAATGCCCAAACTACACTGTAGTGTATATAGGAGAAATAACTTTTGGATTGTGTTCACATAATGATTATTTATTTTAGGAGAAATCTGATGCTTAATGTTCAAATCCTAGTCATTTAGTATGGTTTTGATGGTTGATAATTGCAATTAATTAGCATATATATAGAAAAATATATATGACAAAAAGAACTATTTTGGTGCTTACTGTCAAACAAGAACATAGCAAGCTATCATCAAGAAAAAGAATAACAAGAATAACTCAATCAGCAGATAAAGGGATGCTTCTTCTCTGCCATATTTTCTCTCTGCACTATATCATTAGTGATCAGGCATCCAGGAGGCCCTGGACCAGAATCATGAGAAATTGTATTGACCGCCAGTAAAGAAGACAGACTTAATAAAAAAAAAAAGAAGGAAAAAAAAATCTCCATCCTCCAATGGAAGCAAATTCGTGTTCTTGTCCTGTACCAATGGAAGCAAATTCGGAAAAGCCTATGACTAAAACTAATGCTTTAACCACTCAAAATTGTAGCCATCTTCCCTGATGGCTCCAATTTGTGTCCCTAACCTACCATTGTTTTTGTAACGCCTGGTGGCCTAGCCAAAACTAGGTTAAGCAAGGTAAGGTTAGTCACATATTAAAACAAAGTCAATTGGTTTGGAAGTGTTTATGACCGTTCAAATCACCATGTCAACTATGTTATTCCTGATTCGAGAAAGTTGATGCAGCATGACTTGTTGAAGGATATAAAAATTGATTGACAAGAAGAGTAAAATCCCAAGTAGAGGATGAAAACAACACAAGTAGATATAACTTATTGATGAACTTTTGTGAACAAATTCAGATAACCCTTTACGAGCTCTGATCATCATTTAACATTGACACTGCAAAGATCAAGATTTATTAAGTCTCATCTAGGCTTCCGCTCTTTAACTTGAGCTCCAAAATATTAAGCCTATGCTTTCTGCAAAATTTATAGAAGAAAGCAGCCCTAATAATAAGTAGATAGGTAGATAGGAATTTAGACAACGAGGTGCCTGTACAGTTTGAGATTATACATAGGTCAGGGGATATAGAAGCTTCAACTTATAACAGCCACTGGTCTAGCTTCTTCAACAGCCACGGGTCTGATTTCACCACCTCCTTCCCCTGTCATCCATGGATGCCCTGAAGTAACAGATCAGAGGATCGAAATTCCAGTTAATTTATACCGAAAGTTAATAATATATGGAATTTCTAGACCATAAATTAATCCTTGCATTTCAGAGATATCAAGACATGGAGTAAGAATTGACATAGTAATTTAAGCTGATCTGAAAGGTCTGTTAAGTCAAGTTCATTTTTGGAACTCAAAAATCCAATCTCGGAATGTTTAAACTCATACTAACACTCCATAATGTTTTACGTCTCTCTTTTCCTCTGCTTAAAAGGACAACAAATTACACACAGATCATTGTAGAAAAATAGTAACTGTTATTAATAGAAAAGGTCAGTGTCAAGATCCTTATTCAAGGAACAGAAGAGATGATCACCATTGTGTCTATAGACTACAGCATCAATCTTTCATCTGCTCCCCCCCCCTTCCATCCATCCCACAATTAAGAAACAAAACTAAGATGCAGTGTTGCTGAGATATATAAGAAGAAACAACGGGTGTTTTTGAAAAATTTTACTGTAGCAGAGTTTTTAGAGTATATTTTGGGATATTTTTAGACAATAAGAGTAGTAGAGTTTTTAAAATATATTTTGGGATATTTTTTGAATATTAAAAAAATTTAGACTACTTTTTAAAGTACTTTTAAAAATATTTTATAATATTTGAAAAACTAATTTTTGAAAAACTAGTGGATCCAAACAGAGTTAACATTATCAAAAGATACTAGAAGCTGTTCCATTGACAAGTTCATAACTGGAGGTGAAATAAAAAATATGTACATAGAACAAGATCATATTTCCTAAACGAATTAAACGAGAACATTCAGATTAAAATCAGCATATCTATACTTACTGAGTACTTCCTCAGCAGAAAATCTTCTGATAACATCTTTGCTAAGCATTCTTCTAAGCAAATCCTTGGCTTCTGGAGACAGTGAACTGAACACCCTCGTAGGAAACCTCACATTTGCCCTGAGAACAGCCTCAAAAATCTCTGGGGCTGAATCACCATAGAATGGTGGAAATCCAGCCAGCATTATGTACAAGATCACACCAGCACTCCACACATCGACCTTTTCATCATAATGTCTACCAGCTACTACCTCAGGGGCCACATAATAAGGAGTCCCCACTACTCCAGATATTAGTTGTCCATCATCAATGAATTCTGCTGAGCCAAAATCAGCTAGCTTAAGTTCATTCCAGTCATTAAATAGTACATTATCAGGCTTGATGTCGCGATGGACTATCCCTAGGTGGTGACAATGTGCTATTGCCTCCATCAATGGTCTCTGTAGATGATTAGAAAATGGCCATGAAAATATAAGTTTGCTGATGAAAATAGTAAAATGACAACATTAGCATAGTTGACATTGTTTGGATAGCATTGACAAAATCTAGGAGAAAAAATTTGTTCCTATGTGAACGGTCATGCTACATGCAAAATCAGATTCAGAAACAATGCTATATGACCTCATTTAAACAAAGGAAGCATTAATATTCAACATTGCACATTAGGTCACAGGTATTTTATGCCATTTTTAACAAATGATCGACTGAACAAATTATTAATCCTCTAATGCATTGAGTAAGAGACGATCAGAGATTTTCGAGTCCAATTGCTGAAATTATCAAGTAAACGATATTTTATGCTTTTTTTCATGCATTTAGTGTCATACCCTCTTGACCAAAATTCAGAGATGATAAAGTAAAGAAACTCAAAGTAAAATTCTTGGTTTTTCAATACTTGCCCTGGGAGGAAAGGGAAAAAGAATGGCGCTCTGGGAGATTTCCCGTACAAAAAACAGAGGAAAACAAGACAAAGTGCTTTTAGAAAGGCATTTTTAGTTTCCAAAGATCTGCAGAGGAAAGTGTAATTCTTGGTTTTGACGAAACCTTTTCCACTCAGTAAAATCAAAGTTAAAGTGCAAATCCAAAAAATACCAATCAACCTAGTGGGAAAAATAAAATCAGCTCCATGAAAATAGCTTATGCACAAAAACTAGAACGAAGAGAACTTTTTGCCGTCGTGACTTTATCT
This sequence comes from Coffea arabica, assembly GCF_036785885.1. Classification (NCBI taxonomy): domain Eukaryota; kingdom Viridiplantae; phylum Streptophyta; class Magnoliopsida; order Gentianales; family Rubiaceae; genus Coffea; species Coffea arabica. The sequence goes on from NC_092315.1 coordinate 4,770,237, forward strand.
AAAACTACTGGGACCAGAATGGTTTAAAACAATCAAATCCTAATAACAACAATTCTTCTATCAACATACACAATTTTAAACAAAATACATTTTCCATCCAAAAAATATGGTTTTATGCATTCTTATCTGATAGATAGCTAACCCTCAAGAATAATGTGATAACAGCAACATACCATAACAACGATGGCTTCAGCTTCAGAAAAAACTCTCCTTGCAGCAATCCTTTGGTAAAGATCAGAACCATTGCAAAGCTCAAGGACAATGTGCAAGAAACACTCATCCTCGTAAACATGGAAAATCCTTAAAACATGTGGATTAGGTGACAACAACTGCATAACCTTAGCTTCATTGTACAGGCATTGTCTATCCACAGAATCATCAGCTATTAGTCTCTTATCAATGGATTTTACAGCAAAGGGCTCCCCAGAATTTGACGAATAAGCCTTGAAAACCACCCCAAATCTTCCCTTTCCTAGCTCCTCGCTCACTCTGTAGTCTCTGTTCAATGCCTCGCTCATTAGTTTTTTTCTCTTTTTATTACTGTCTGCAGTCTTTTTTCTTTTTTCTTCACTTCTTTTATCTGAACTTAGGCTTCGGTTCTGTCAAGGTTAGGGTACTTTGAGGTTGTTATACAGTTGAAGAGTTGTCGAGGGAAAAGGGAATTTTGTGGAGGGAATATTCCATTTCTGGGCCCTGCGGCCAATGGAAGAAGGCCACGTAGCAGTGTAGCACTGGTAAAGTAACGGTTTCAGTTTGAATTGGATTTTGATGTAGTGTTTTGCTTTGGAAGGGAAACAAGATTTGCTTAGGATTAGGAGTAGGGTTCTATTTTTTGGTATCTTAAATATTGAAAAATGGATTCATAACTTTTTTTAATTAATCCAATATCCTCCTTATCAGCTAATTGTGTTTAATTGTGGATAATCTTTCCTTTATTTTTTTTAAAACTAAATCAAGGACAATGATAGGAGAATTGGAAAATTAGTATCGGTAGATATTTATATAAGATTTTTATTCCCAATGGGTGTTAATGGATATTTCTTAACACACCTAAATCCCGCGTCATATATTCTAAATATATGTACATATACACACACTAACCATTATTACTTTTCATAGTATTTATATAATTTTCTTAATTAATCTACATTTCTAAAAGTACATTTTGACAACTTAACGAGTGCCCAATAAGCATATGTTAAACGGACCCTGTAATATAATTCTAGAATCGTGATTCATCGTCTTGATTTATCTTGATTTTTTTTTAATGTACTATATAGATCATACCATAGAGGGGGCTTCATCTAAAGAGGAGAAACTCATCACCAGGAGATACGTGGTGTCTAATGTGCGGTAGGGTAAAATATCACATTCAATGAATGTTCTGAGACGTAAATAGATTCATTAACTAATTTGTTATAGTCTAAATGAACATAGTCTTGGAAGGAATTAAGGCAAGTAACAGATTCAAACTCTGGGACAGATAAATGAGGAACAGATTTTGTGGCGATAGAAGTGGTAAAATGGAATTGAAGTATCTTATAATATTAAATGTGCGGCTGATTAAGGCCTGTATTTGGCCCTCCATAACTGCAACAACCAATCCCGCACAATGGCATAAGACCTAGTTGGTCGACTGGGAACATCACTCTTTAAGTCCTTTGGTCATTCACTGGACTTAAACAAATGTACTTTTCCTAGGGTAATTGCTTTCCAGTTCATAACACACTTCACAATTATTTTTCATTATGCTGAAAATTGAGAAAAAAAAATTTTGATTTACTAATAATCATTATGATTCCGTTTCTCTAGTGTTATTCTAAATAAGGGTACATTTTCAAAAGAATTCTCAAAAAAAAAAATGACATTATTGAAAAAAAAAAAACTCGATAACAAATATGTGACTCAATACTTAAAATTTTCACTTGAAATTGTTTGTTTTGAATTTTGTCTTTGTCCCGTCTATCCCATACCTATTTAATTACCATGTATATTGATTAATAACTCTTGGGATTTTGTTGTGGATAAATTTAATAATCAATAGCTCTTAGGATTCTATTGGAGGTTAAGTCGAGACAGATCATTTGAAGCGAAAATTTTGAATCTTGATGTATTTCTCTTACTCTCTCTCTCTCAATAGATTTTATAAAGATTTGATGGTTAAAACATACAATAGCACTTTACACCTTAAATTTCAAACAAATTTAAAAATTTTGAAATCTTGCCAAATCTCTAAATCATATATGAGCTTCAACATTACAATAGGCAGAACAAAAACTGTGTAGGAAATTAAAAAAAAAAAAGAATTAATCTTCTATACACTCACCATTTTTACACTGTTACCATGAAATGCATGAATCTAAGTTTACGGTTTTACATTATCACCATTAAATGCATAAATTCGAATTTAACACATGTTAATGCATTCAACCGTGATAGTAGGGGTGTGCATTCGGTGCAAAAGCGGTAATTCGGTGCAATGAATTCGGTTATTCGACCTATAGAAATCTAAACCGTTTTCAATTTCGAATTGGCCATAACCGAATTCATTCCGCAACCGATTTCAAATTCGAAAATGGTAATGAATTCGGTCTAACCGAATTCATCTATTAAAAAAATTGATTTTTTAAAAATTATTACTTATTTGATCCCCAAATTTATTCATAATTTAACACATTACTTATGTTCTAATCATTTTGTGGTTTAATTTAATTGGCATTTATTTGATCACTTATACCTAGAATCCTTAGTCTATGATTTAAGAAACACATAAAAAGTGATTAATTTAAATTAGAATAAACCTTAGACTGTACAATAATTAGTGATAATTTATGAATTTATAATTTACAATGATTAATAATAAGTAATATTAGTTACAAACTTACAAATTACAATGATTAGTGATAAGTTATATTAGTTACAAACTTATAATTTATTTCAAATCAAAATAAAACTTATTTATTTACATATGTTATTGTAAAAGTCAATACACTAATACATTGATTTGCAATTCACATGCATTCACTTACACTGCTTAGTTGTCTTGTCTATACTTAAAGTCTTAAGATTAGTGAATAGATAATATGAATTTTTATGTTAAATATGTAATATAAATTTAGAGCACACTAATACTTGCAAGTTACAGATTACGCATTCAAATATTCAATAATTTAAACATGAATGATCAATGATATATCAAATTACCAATATCTAAATTCTAATTACTAATTATGTTTATTGTTTAATATTTAGTATTATACATATATGTATTAATTATTATCTAATTCTAGTCATGTTACTCATGTATAAAATAATAAGTAGTTATCTTATATTGTTATGTATTACTATATATTTGTATTATTATAGTCATATAACAATTAACAAATACTAAAATAATATATTGTACATTATTATATATTATTATTATTATAAGTACATGATATGATGATAATACCATATACTAATTATTATTAATAGCATTTACCTATATAATATAATAATATATTAGTAGTATATGCTAATACTAAATAGCATTTATCTATATATTATATAATTTTATATACCAATTTGGTATTCGATTACGGTAATGCGGTACCCTATTTCAATTACTGAATTTGAATGCGAAATCGGTTATTACCAAATTCGTAATCTCATTACCTATTTCATACCATATTAGAATTCGGTGAATTCGGTATGTACCGAATTTGTACCAAATTACCAAATACCCGATTTCAAATTAGCGAATTGAATTTGAATTCGATTATGAATTCGATATGAACCGAATTTGCTCACCCCTACGTGATAGTGATTAACTCAATAAAAAAAAAAAAATCTTCTATGATTTAGCCACTTCTGTTCCTTCTTTGTAATTGATAAGGTCCAGTTTTGGTGCACGGAGTTCCTGTTCTACTTTTAACCCTCGTCAATAGTCACTAAATTAGCATTATATGAGGGGGAAAAAAGGTAACTCATAAGTAAATATGTAGATTCATGGTTCTCCTTCTTACTTTAAAAACACATTGCAGTAATTGTTGTTTGTGCCAAGTGGATCCCTCTCATTTTGACACGTGGCCCATTCCTTTTCTTTTCTTCATTTTGCTTTGTTTTTTTTTTGTTCACTTTATTTCCTTTCTCTTTTTTGATTAAAGATAAAGATAATTAAACAAATCCTCATGTGCACTGCAGGTTTGTTATTTAGTTTCCATTTTGTACTCCGTTTTTTTCCCCTATCATTCTAATCATTTATTCTATTTTTTTCTCTATTGGATTAGTTGATGCATTTTCTTTCATTTTTCTCCATAATTAACTAAATGAATGATTTCATTATCGGAGATCAAGAATGGGTTTGATATTTCCTTTCTTCCATAGTCCAATAATTATGATTCATGATTTTCTACTTTTAATGTCTCTTTTTGGTATATACTATTTGATATTTTTTTTGTCATTTTTTGCATCTTGATCAGCAACCTTTACTTATTGCTTTTCTCACCTATTTCTTCTTCATCTGACTTTCTTTTCTGCCCAAAAGAGGTATGTGATGCTGTGAATATTTTTTCCCAAATCTAAAGAAACATTTTTTTTAGTTTTTTATATTTTATTTATTCTGAAACTACTTTTTGATATTTTTATTTTTGGAAAAAATTCCCTAAGGCTGACAACAAGACGAGTGGTGATTACATGAAGAATTTTTAGGCTAACAATGAAAGAATTGTAACTACTTTTCCCTCATAAAATAAATAACACCATTATGCAGATTCATTCTAATTTTAATTTTTTATTTATTAAAATTGTTATTTGATAATAGGGTGATAGTACTACAGTAGAGGATAAAAAAATCTAATAAATGAAAATCCAAGGTAAACGATGATCAGGAAGAAAAAATGATGCCTATTAAATTAAAAATTAATCAGAATCTCTTAATTTATGGATAGGTAATTATATTTTAATTTATATGAAGTCTATTAATTGTGAAAAATGCTTAGAAACTGGATAAGGTGGATGACGTGTAAAATAATTGTTGGGGCTAGCAATTTAGAATGTGAAGATAATATTTTATATCTCTTCATTCAACATTTTGAATGACTAGCTTGTATCCATGATAGGTAGTTTATTTTCATGGTTTTAATTTTAGCAAATGATAGCTTGGAAATAAAAGAAGCGCAAAATTAGATTTTAGAATCTTTTACTTAAACTGGTTCGATATGACTTTGTACTCTTATCATTTTTTATTGCCCATAATGATAGATAATGTAATTAGAGTTTGAGATGATTGTTAGGCATAGAACTGGACATATCATTACTATTTGGCTAAAGAAGTTAATAATATTTTGTCGATTTGACTAGCTAAAACAATTGCAATTTTCAAAGGAATGCATTTGGTGGTGGAAGTTAGTATTGAGGCTTTTAGCTTAGAGTGTCACTCTACAAAATATTATTAGAAAATTCTATTTTGATTAAGAAGACATATTTGCAATCAAACAAATTGTTGGATTTGAATTTGCTTATGTAGATTTAGAAATATGGCAATTCATGTTTTTATTTAAACTTGCTATATGTATTCTATAACTATTTGGTTAGATAATGTTTTCATCTATTTGTAATGCTATTAGACATGATTTAAATGGATAGATTAACTCGCTCTTTCTCTCAAAAAAGAAAGAAAAATATGCAAGTTTGTATTTTTTTTTTATTGATGTTGAAGATAGTGACAGATTTTTGTGGCTTTCTATATTTTTTCTAATTATTAAAATGTTAGAAACATTATAACTACTCTTTATTTAATTACAACTAAAACTATGCTGCTATTAAACCGATGATGCACTCATAATGGATTTGCTTTCTTTTCTTTTTTGGTATCATTACGTACACATAATATTGGTTAAAAATTCTTTTCCCAAATCACAATAAATTGGGGTTAACTTTATATATGAAATTTTTTTTCATAGCAAATTTTAATTATTGTTATACTTAATTTTTTTCCTATATTTCTATTCATTATGTACTAAAACATTTGTTACTATATATTTAACTAATGTTCTAGGGGGTACCTCTAGTACATTTAAGAAAAGATCATGCTTGAAGAGTACATTTAGTGCGATTTTTCGTCATCATCTTTCTTTTTGGTACGAATGCATGATCCACCTATCTGCCGTACATATTATTTTTGAGAGTACGGACCACATGAGATACAAAGCAAGAAACAACCACATAAAGATGAAAATGACGACTGATTAAATCTATGTTGTTCTTACATATGCTGCAAATCAGATTGCCAGCCATGTATATTATGGTCCAGAAAGAAAAGCTACTTCACAATGAATTCATAGTATGTATATCTTGTGTAGCTGCTTGATTCGACAGAATACCGGTACAGAAACACGAAAATGATGGCATTCATGAAGATGGTTTATACTTGTAATGTGCAAGAAGTTGTTCCTGGTTCCAAAAGAATGATTAGCCAAATAAACTGCATCTTACATTCTGCATTTCGATTACTTTCTGAAGTGATACAAGGACGTTTGCTTTCGTTGGAGCCTTGTATCAATTTGAAACAATACAGATCAGAACTTGCCATCACAAACACTTATGATTTCATGAAAGAATAGCAAGCAGAACAACTTACTCTATTCTAGATAACTATCAGATTTCGTTACTATATAGTACTATGATAGAGTATGGTGACTCAATATTGTAGTTTGAGATTTCTTACTTCTATTCTAGGCCAAACTTTCTGAAAGTTCAATGAGACTCAAAGCCATAAAATGAATACCTTCTTGAAGATTCAAGCGGAGTCAGTAGAGAAGAGGAGTTAATTCCATTTTGCACCATTCAACTATGCTTGAATTTCCACTTTAGTCCCTAAACTATGTAAAACATCCGACTTAAGTACAATCGTTAACAGAATCCCCAAAAGTAATGAAATATTAGCAACTTGAGCGGCAGGGTTGCATGTTACAAGAGCATAAAAGGAAAATTAGATTAACCAATAACCTAAAAAAAACCCCGAAATTAGAAAATAACAAAGGAGTTTAGAGAACAAAGGGGAAATCGGGATAAAGTTTAGGGACCAAGGTTTCCTAGTTTATAGTTTAGGAAACAAAGTAGGAGTCAGGGTAAAGTTTAGGAACTAAAATATCCTAGTTTAGAGTTCAGGGACCAAAGTAAGAACTAGGATATAGTTGAAAGGTGCAAAATAAAATTAACCCAGAGAAAAAACATACAAACAAATTTAGGAAACGTGTCAATTCTAAAGAAAGGAAATACAAGAATCAAACTCTATCCTGGTCATTTGTTTCTTCTGGCCGGCAAGCAGCCTCGTAGGTGATGATAATACTAGTAGTACTCAGCAATATTCCAGTAGACATCTAGATAGTTCATAATAATGCTTTTCTGCCGATTGTTCTTGAGACTATTCCACCTGAAAAATGTGTATTAAAGAGCACATACGTATACAAATCAAAGCATATTTGATTCTGGTTTTGTACTGCATACTTTACTATGTTTTAATAATGATTACATTAAGGGTCGTGAGATAACTGTGATAGAGTTTCTATTATTTTATGTTATCTAACTGCTTTCTCTAGCATAAACTGAAATACCATTTATCCTAGAGAAAGGAAGACACTGGAATGTAATGATGGTATAATGAACATTGGCAGTTGAATCTCATTATTCAGCACAGTAGTACCTCTTTTACTTGGTTTCACGGGTTCAGGACTTCAGGGCAATTACGTAGTCCATGATATTGATTATTGAAGTAGTTGGCATCTGATTCAGCCCAACTCAGAGCGTATTAACTTAAATCAACCTGTAAATCTACATACTTATGATTGCATAATCTAACAGTACCACTACTTTGGCTTTTATTGACTTGAACAGTACAAGCATGAACAAATACATCATTAAGAACAATAAATAGTTGAGTCATGCGTTTTCAGCACATAAACATCTGCATTACTACTGTTCTAAACTGTAAGTTCGGCAATACATGTGCAAATTATAAGAAAATAGCTGAAAAGTAGTGAAGACTAAAATTCTTGCACGTCTGATGAGCAAAACTTAAGATAGACTATGTAGTTATGACGAAAACACGTGTCATTCATAAACTGTGTCAACTTCTACATTGCCATTTCTCTCCGTTTCAGTACTTGAATAAGAGACAAGCGGTAGATTTGAGATATGTATATATATACAAGAAGACTAGTTTAAGTCATACCACATTAGTAAATCTTCAGTGACTCAGCAAGCATCATCCACATTTTATTAACACTTTCCTATCAACATGAAAGTTTGGCAGGGTTTCAAAGCTCTATGGCATCAGACTCCTACAGCTCCTGCATAAAAAAACCAAAAGAGATCACTAACTGATGCCTCATTTGAAAGTACATTTATCAGCTAAATTTACAATTTCTTCTTCATATATATCTTTACTAGGGGGGAGTGCCGCGCATCATGCGGGTGTTTGGTGCCTGTGGTTAAAAAGGATTTTCATTGGACAAATAATAGTACATTCGGGAAAAAAATAGTCATCAAATATGACAAAACTACTAACAGTACATTCTAATTGCAGCACACCCTTGTACACTTTGCTTTATCAATACTTTTACAATTTTACCTTTCCAAAAGACCCCTACAGATGTCAGTTGAAAATTGTCCAAAAGGAGACATAAGTTGTTTCAAACAAAAGAATACCCTCTAACGACTAGTTATAGCAACGTGTTAATTGCACAACGTATTAATATGTCTTTGTGTTAATTGCACAACAAAAGCCACGCTTCAATTAAATGTATCAATAACACCATTTCAGTAATTACACCAACACATAAGCTTATATGAGTTGTACTCAATGTAAAAACGGTTGCAAAATAATTATATATTCCAGATATACCCAGATGTCTCCATAAATCAAAGCTTTAAATGTACCAAAATGAAGCCATTTCGGTAAATATACCTAAACACATGCTGCCCTCAGTTGTACCAAAAGTTTTAAAAAACCTACACAACATTTCATATTCCCAAAAACCTCCTATCCATGCGGTTAAAATTCAAACCCCTCTCTGACCACAACTCATTCTTATATAGTATAAGGATTTATGGGGAATTTACCATGACCTTTCATTGCACTTATATGGACTCTCTCAGTATGTCCTGTCAGATGCTTGTGTATGTGCAAATGACGCACTCTGGCCTGTTTGTTTGTGTTATCATCACAGGTTGTAGATACAAAGCAACCTGAACTTGCTAAAGAGAATGTTTTTCATTACTTCAACTTGCTTATCAGTAATGCCTTCATGGAATCTAATTCTTACTTTCATTGTTTAGTCATTAAAAATATTCATTATCCCTAGAAGCATTGATGATGACAATATGTCTAACCCAGCAGGATACAAACTAATTGTTTAACTGGAAAACAAATCAAGAGTACAAAGAAAAGTGAAATGGACTCAGCTGATTCATCATTGAATCAGAGTATGTCTCAATGTGCCTCATTTAGTATAGCAGCCATCCTATAGAATAAACAGCCATTAGAGGAAATTTTGGGGATTTTATCTGTGCGCGTGTTGCAAAATCCAAAAAGAAAAACCAAACAATGGTAGCACATGCATAAAATTGACATTTGTTCTTCTATATGCAGTCAGTGCCGAGGATTCAAGTATTTACATCAGATGTATCAATAGTGAGAGCCACAGAACAAATACTATTATCATTGCAACTAATTTTAACTGCAAGAACAAAAAAATGCCTTTTGACAAAGAAGTCATGCAATTTTACTAACTGTTTTCTCTTGATGTCTCTTCAGTGTCAATCTCCTCTTCCACTGGACCAGAAGATTCACACTCTGGAAAAGGTTTAACTTTCAACGGTAAGGAAACAGCTTGTGGAACAGAAAACGAAGTTCTGCTACTGGTGGTCTGCTTTTTTGTTGAAGAAGATTCAGCAGTAGAGCGCAAGTCATCATCCGTTTTTGAGGTCGCACCATTATGATTACAATTATGTACATTATCTCTCAGAGGTTGTTTATCTTCAGCAGGCATTGGTCTCTTTCTATTCAATATAACATTCTTAGAATTTTGCAGGGATGGAACCCTCTGATCATGAGATGAACTAGTAGGACAAGGAAGCTTTTCCTTTAAGATAGCCTTTGGATTACCTACAATTTCACTAGTTTCAGAGTTGTCAAAGACAACTTCATCTGTTCCATTAAAATTTGTAGCTCTTGCAGTTGCTTCCTTCCCTCTCATGGTGAATATAGCTTCAATTAGACGATCCCTTGCCACATCTATATCAACTATTGGTTTTGGATAATTTAATCCCAACTCCACTCCTGAGGCTTTAAGCACAGAAATAGGTGCATCCCATGGATGATGGATCCACTCAGCAGGCATTCTTGCTAGCTCAGGCAGCCAATGCCTCACATATTCACCCTCAGGATCAAATTTAAATCCTTGAACCTGCTCAGAGATTCCGAAATGAACACAAGGAAAATTGAAGCATCAGTTTTTCAAGCTTGCCGTAGGGTGCCATCAATCAATAATCTCAACAGAATCAATTATACTGGATGGTGATTGACGCAGCACCCAGAAAACTAAATAAACATTTTCAGTATATATGTTAAGGCAAAAACGTACACTTGAGAATGAAATGGTGTCACTCCCAGAAAACTGATAAGAGAATTCTTTACTTGAAGCTAACCAGATAAAAGTTGACAAAATTGGTGAAAAATCATGCTAAATACGAACAAAAAGAAAGAAAATCACCAAATCAGTTGGAAGAACACGTAACCATCGCATAAGTTCCAGATACTGCTCTCACCTCTGGGCTATCTAAGCGCTCAAGCTCATGTCCATCCGGCAAGCTCCCAGATATATACTGCCAACCAAGAATATCACTTTCCAAATCTGCATCCAAAAGGGTATCCCAAAAATACTTCATACCCCACTGCCACGGAAGAAGCAGAAACTTGACAAAGAAACTTGAAACAATTACTCTGATTCTGTTGTGGATCCATCCAGTTGCCCAAAGTTCTCTCATACCCGCATCAACTAAAGGATATCCAGTTCGACCCTGTCGCCAAGCCTTAAAATGTGACTGATCAGCGTGCCACGGGAAAAATTTTAAGGTGCTTAGCAATGACCTCTCATGAGTAAATGGGAAGTTGAAACATAGATAGCGAGAATATTCTCTAAGGCCAATAGCCCTGAGGAATAGATTAGCACTCTCTTCTTGATCATGGTTCCCTTCCTTTGACCATAGCAAATGTTTCATACGTACTAGATGGAAAACTTTCCTCACACTTAATTCACCAAAATGCAAATGTGGGGATAAGAGGGATGTGGAGTTCCCTGCAACCCTGAGCCTGTCCTTTGAATAATCACACAAATGGTTTTCTACAAATTCTGTTAAGGCTTTGTCAGCATTGCTCCAACCAGGTGACCATCCTCTTCCAAGCAAAGCATTACTTGACTTTTCTGATTCATCTTCTAGACCCAGCTCATCAATTGAACGCCCATCAACTGATCCTGCAAATAGCAGAAATGAGTTCATAAAGCTCTTTTTCTTTCCATATTTAAATTTGCATTTTCTCTACTCTCAGGTCCTTCTTCTTCCTTTTTTAGTTATTTCCTTTTCAACAGATCATTTTCTCTTCTCTTCAGTATATCCATCCAAAAAAAGGTGCTACAGAGACCAATTAGTAAGTTGATCAACTGACCAATTAGTAAGGTGCTATAGAAATCATTACAAGAAAGGTTCTGCAAGACAACTGATTAATGATCTTGTGGACTGATACGCTTACCTGCACATAGATCTAATCGCCACGGAGGAAGTTGTGAAGCTGGTTCATTTTGCATGTGCACGCATTTATCCCAAAATGCATCAAATGTTGTAAAAGCATGTCCATCATCACCATATACTTCCCATGGTTCATATAACAACTCTCCATTATAACTTTGCACAGAAATGCCGAGCTCCCCTAATTTCTGCTTAATATCATGATCACGAACCAGCGAGACAGGATCTGAGAACAAAGAGTGCACAGAAAATAAAAGACCAATTTAATTATTCAACTAAAGAGTCCTGCCTATAAAAATCAAGCAGAAATCTGAATTATCTCTTAAGGGATCTCCGTAGTGGAGACTGGAACCACAAAACATTAATGCCCAGGCTGCAATTAAAGCTCTTGCTTCTATTCTACATCACTGAATCAGGGGGTGACACAGAAGATTCTAACAGGGTAAAGCAGATGTATCTAATCAGGAAAGATACAATCTCCAAGGCAGAAAATATACATATAGTGCGGTTGAAAAAGGTAACCTTGTCGATGGATGGTTACTACATATACTGCAACCACATGGGAGTCGCATACAGTATTAATAGGCCATGTGAAATTCTTAAAAAGTTAATACCCAGAATGCAAATTCTGAAATCAAGAGAACTTACGAATTTTTTTGGTTCAAAAAATTATCAAAACTCACACTTAAAAGAAAGAAATAAAGTGAAGAACTTTATGCCAAATGGAAGGCAACTTCTTTGACTTAGAAAACCATATATCAGAAATTGACTTAAAAAAAATTTAGAAAAACTCTTGCGATGTCATCAAAAATACCAAATTGTAGGACCAAAACAGGCCTAATTCCAGTAGACAAATTGCATGCAATGTTTAGGGTACTCTTGATCCATGTGCTGGCCTGTCGAACTGCCCCAACTCCGGAAGTAACAGCCATTTGAAAGTAAGATTTAAATTCACTTCAGGTATCTGCCTTTGTCCAATACCATAGATACTCTAAGCTGCCAGTTCTAACTCAATTGTCACCCATGCTAATTTCACACTGTGCGGGAATATATGTAGGTGCTGTATATCTATCTCTTGCCCCAAACTTCTGATGTATGATCTATATTGGCCTTCTCTTGCAAATATACAGCATCTTCTCATTATTATCCTAATCTAGCTATTTAGTAGCCATAAATTAAAGAGGAGAAGTCCAAGAAGAATACCATAAACTGACAAAAGGGCATTCAAACTTCCGATTCTATGCTTCATAAATCAAGGAATAAGCACAAATTGGAAGTGTAAAAGAGCAGTGAACAATGGCTTACCATAAAGATGATTATAAACTACTTTCGTTGCCCCAGCAGCACCAATGCATTCCAAAAGAGCTTCCAAAGTACTCTGAGCTTTGATCAGCACCAATTTAGCCCCAAGGGATCTCAATGACAGTTCCAATTGGATGAGAGACTGCTTTAGCCACCACCTTGACACTCTACCAGGATAAAACTGACCTTCTTCTTTAGGACACCATATAAAAACAGGGAATACACAACCATCTCTAGCAGCAGCAGCTAAGGCAGGATTATCCTCAATCCTCAAATCCCTCCTAAACCACACGATGGTCTTAGCCTTACCATCCATAGTTCCTCGGATCCCTGAAATTGGACTTATGAAAAAAATCAATGGTTTCTAAACAACAGTGTTTCTCAGAAAACCCCTCAAGTTATGGAACCTCATCAAGATTCCAGCTCCTCTGCATCCGTGCAACGATTATCACTAATCACAAGAATCCCGCTACAGATCCACTCAGAAAGCAATAGACTTGACCTCATACTCTCAAGTTCAGATCTTGATCATCATCTCAAATTCTCAATTACTCCATATAGCTTGATATATTAACTGAATATACTTCCACTTTTCATGCAATTTCATCAGACTTCAGACATAAAATCCATATGCATGGCTATATTGCTAATTCAGAAACTATGACAAAAAGATCAAAGCTTGGAGGGCTAATCAATCAAGAATCACCTACCAGAGATAACCCAATGGAGTATGAAGAGCTACTGACACAGTCTTAAAAGATTAGAGCAGAAGGGGGCTGTGATCAAAACACTCATGCGCAGTGAAATCAAGACAAATCAAACATGACTACTTCGGGGGATCATATTAATATTAAACAATATTATCCAGAGGACCGCAAGTAACAACTAGAATAGGAAATTATTAAACAACCACACAGCAGTAACTATCAAGGTAGATTTTGGAGAGAGAAAAGCAAAGTAATCAAGATTTTTGACTGTGTACTGATTCGGTGTAACTTTGTCAGTCCTCCACAGGAATCTGCCAAGCTTTTTGTGGACTTTTTGGGATAATTTCAGAAAGCATCTCGAGATTTCTTATAATTTCAGCTAGTACGGCTACCTTTGTTTTTAATGTTACACTTACCTCTATTAACCATATCATATAAAATGACCATAATAATTTTAAAATATCAATATTTTCATGCATTTAAATAATCAGTTCATAATCTTATGCATATGAATACATTTCACGCAGTTATATTTTAATTTTGCTTGGAGAATCTACAATTGAATAGGAAAAGATGCGGGTTAAAGGTTTAAAAAGGATGGAATTGGTGTTGATGCTTCAATATTTGAAGAATCGGATGTTATATTAATGCATTTGATGAAATTTTTTTTAGTTTAATGGTGCTGATTTTTTTTAGATTGAGGTTTTGAAATTTAGGGACTAATAATGATGCTAGTCACGGAGATAGTGCTATTGATTTGGAATGTGGGATTATGTAAGGTTTAAAATAGTAATAATCAGGGTCGAAACTGGGTTTATGAAATTATATAGGTTTCAAACTTTTTAAGAATTTTATAGAAAAGTAAAATAAACTTCACAATTTCACGAGAGTATTTTGGATTATTCATTCAAAATTTTGACCACTGAATAATTCTTTGTTTCCAAAATGTTAATTTGAAGGGAGGTATGTGCAATTTTTATTCAAAAATATGACCATTGAATAAAATTTTGTTTCCAAAATAATAACTGAAGGGAGGTATGTGTAATTTTCAAAATCTAACTAGATGAAATTATTAAAAACCTTAGAGGAGGTTTTCGAAATTATCCCTTTTTTGTGGGCTGTGTGGGGACAACATGAAGATGAATATAGCCGAGACTGATTGCATTATTACTGGCCTATGAGGATTGCACAAAAGATCAAGATAAGCCCCCAGTCACCACCAAAATAATTGTACATTCGTTGTCAAAGCACTACTGTAAATTGTATAATTCATTATTGTGTACTTTTACTGTAGGATGCGGAGTTACACGTTGAATCACTGCCAATTGATGCTGTATTTGGATAGGAGATTATTTCAAGTAATTATCTGAAATAATTATTATAATATTTTTTGTAATATGACATATATAAGATAAATTAATTATTAAAAAATAAAAGTTAATTAGTAAATTTATTTTTGATACAAGTAAAATAATATTTAAAAAATTTTATCATATAAAATTAAATTGGAGTGATCCTCACCATCATTTGTCCCAATCATATTCATACATATTCATTGTAATTGTTAAAATCAAATATTATCAAGTTACAATACATGTCAACTTCATTGATAAGGACGGAACACTGCCTCTAGAAAAATGTTACGTTAACTCAAAATTTTATTTATCAAATACATATATATATATATATATATGTATGCAAATGTGGTTTTTTTTTAAATTTTTTTTCTATAAACAATTACAATACATCTAGAAAACTAACATATCGTGGGACCAAATATGGTGTGCCTAGTTATTTCATCTATAAAAAGCATCAGGGCCAAGTTTTGGAATTGATTTAGGTTTTGAGGGATCAATAAAGGAATCAATGTATTCATTAAAAACTAATTGGAACATAACCTATATGTCTTAGCTTATGAGAATATTTATGGCAATACAAAATGTTTTCAAACTTTCTAGTCATCTCGGGTTAAAACTAATTTTCTCTTTGAAAAAAAAAAAAAAAGATCTACAAAAATCAAGTAATAGTACTGAATAAAATTCCCAATACCCGTCACCCAATTGTTTTTACCAATCCTAATATTGCAGCAGTAAATATGCCTTTTTTCTCTCTTTTTTTGTAAAAATCATTTTATAGTATTGTTTTTTTTTTGTTCTTTTAATAATTTGCGTCTCCTAAAGTGCCAGACGAGGATAACATCTATGGACTTCTGCCTGCAAATTGTACGTATATTCTTATTGCCCGGTTTGGAAACTAAAGCCAAGTTCATTGTACAGCATAAATGCTTCAATGTAACATCTGGAGTCTTATCCCAAATATCTAAATTTTCATTCACAATCATATGATAAGAGTAGAATCTGGACTTTGATAAACTATTCTTTAGTACAACCAAGGATTCAGAAAGTGAATTTTTGGGTTTTGATCAACATGTTACAAAGATTAATCCATTGTTAAGTAGAGGATTCTTTAGCTCTAGAAGTTATCCAACTCAACAACTTGTTGCAATCCCAAATGGTTAGAGTAGAAAGATGTGGCATGGATCCTCCTTCCACCGTCCAGTTTTCTAAGGCAGGCATATTGTCAATGAAAAGATGCCTGAGTTGAGGGAAGCCACTGGCATGACAAACCATGTTTTTTCCAACAAAGGACAGCATTCCCAGCTTCAATATTCTTAGATTGGGAAGCCTCTCCAGAGCTTCCATTGGATCATCCCCAATTTCGCAGCCTGACAAGGTCAAAGATTGGAGACTTGGACACAAATGAGATGCTTGCTTGGGTAATTTGCCGCACAGAGCACTAGATGCATGTATACTTAACTCATAAATGTTGCAATTCATCAAAAGCTTTTTGAGAAGAACAAAACCTGCGTCTGAACTTAGATGGACACGTAAGTCTTTAGCAGCCTCAATGTAGTTGATCATCTTGGAGATGCTCTCGTTTCCATTAACTTTTGCATGATAGAGGTATCGCAGATTTTTCAGCTTATAAAGATCTGAAATTTCCATGTGTTCACATGCAATTCCTTCCAATGTCTCCAACTTATCCAGGCCATGCAATGTCAATTTTTCTCCTCCTACTGCATGATACTTCCGATTAAGATAAAGGTGTCTCAATTGCTTCAATTTCCACAAAGCATTGGGTAATGCACAGTCACCCTCATTGGTTATATCATCTCTAAGATCAAGGGTCCGTAAGAATGGCAAGTCGCAGATGGATGATGGCAACTCCTTCACTCCACAGTCTTTTATGCATAGAAACCTCAAATGGATCAAGCTACCAAAACGTTGAGGTAGTTTATTGAAACGGACACCTGAAAGGTAAAGAACTCTAAGAAGCTTTAGTTTCATCAACTCACTTGGCAACAAAAGATCATCTACCCTGAGCTGAATAACAAAAGGGATCGAAGTTGTTGAGCAGATTCTTGTATGACATTATAATCAAATGAATGATCCTTGTAATTATTAGAATTGAAAGAATGAGGCCTCTGTGAATGTGGTTTTCCATCTGGAAGAACTCTTCTTCTTCACTCTTTGCCAGATACAGCTCTCGCATAAGGTCATGTAGGCGGCAAAATTGCATTGATCCTGCAAACTGTTCATCCGCTTGCACCTGCACTAAAGATCTGCTCGCCAGTTCATTGAAGTAGCGTTCTGCTACATCCATCAGTGTTTCTTCTTTTCCTTGATCCCTTGATGAAACTATGCCTTCTGCCATCCAACACAAACACAATTCTTCTGCTTGTATCATTTTATCTTCTGGATAATGGCTCATATAAAGAAAGCATGGTTTCAAATGATAAGGCAAGTCATCATAACTTAAGGTCAATACTTGCACTATTGCTTGATCTCCTTCACTGCTTTCGCTCCTCCTTAAGTACGAATCAATGACTTTGTGCACCTTCTTCCAACCATCTAAGCAATTCTTTTCACGCAAAATGCCTCCAATGACAGAGATTGCTAAAGGTTCGTCTCCACATTTGGCCACCATTTCTCTTCCCAAGTCTTCCACGAGCTTTGGTTCAATTCTTGAGTCTGAAAATAGGTTGTTTAAAAGATTAATTAATTTAATTGAATCGCTAAATGCGAAATGTTTTCGTGATGGGAAGTCCACAATGCAGCAAATTGTTGCCACTGTACAGGTATTTTATCTAGTGGCAGATTTGTGGTTGACAGAATTACTACTTAGTGTAGAAATGACCTGCATCAAAGTGCCTAAATTAATGCTAATGAACTGACAATTCTCATTCACTAACGTATCGTTACCTAGTTCTACAAGCCTTGAAGCATTGAAATTTATCCAGACCTCCAAAAAAACTAAAGCTTTTCTGATACCCAGAGGAAATTTTGCCAATCAAAACATTAACATCTGAAATAGTACCATGCAGATATTTCAAAACTTATCTAGTAACCGGAATTTCTGGTATAGGCTAACCTCCAGGATCTCTTCTGCAGAATGCCTTCTTCTGGAGCAATTCCCAACTCTCCTCTTTATTTAGAAATCCAAGTGGATACAGGATGCCAACCTTGGCTACATTTTCTTTGCGAGTTGTGAGCAAAATCTTGCTGAGGCTTGCCTCAGCAATTGGGAAGGCAGGTCTAAGGCTATTCCAATCATCCACCCTCCATATGTCATCAACAACAACTAGACAACTTTTCACTTTCTGCACCTTGTAAAGCTCCTCCACAACTTCCCTCTCTCCCATTCGAGAAATCTCGTCCTTCTTTTCTGGAGCAAGCTGCTTCAGGATATCTTGAAGTACGTTCATGGGTTTGCAAACTTGGGTTATACAAACCCTCGGATATACAAACCCAAGCAAAGCCTTTGAAACTGCGTTCCCGGTGGTGGTAGATTTTTCGGGCAAGAGCTGTCTTTCCTAAGCCACCCATCCCATATATTGAAACGACTCGAGCATCCCTCTTGGCATGATCAAGCATTAGCGATACCAGTTGATTGATGTCCTTTTTCATCCCAACAAAGTCTTCCTCAACCTCGTGGGCGTACCTTTGCCTCAACCATTTTCTTCTTTCATTTCTTGCATCTGAACTCTCATTATCCATTGCAGCTTTTATGCCAAAAGATTCCATGCTCGCTGTGAGGTTGCTGATCTCTGTTTTGATATCTGCAATCTGGGAACCAACCTTGTGAAGGCTTGTGGATTCTCTCAGCATACAAGCAAATCTTTTGAGCATGCTGCAGATGTCCTTCCTTTCCCTTTTCGATGCAACTTTAGCAGCATAAGTCTCGACAACATTTTCAATCCGATAGGCCAGATCCCTGATCTGTTTTACATAATTACGGACGCTGGACTCTTCATGTTTCCTTTTATCCACGTCCTCCAGGAAACACTGCATCCGCTGCAGCAGGGATTGAACTTCCTTCACTTCTCTGCCAACTCCTGATAAGAATCTCAATTCTTGAACTTATAATTCCCGAAGGGTTTCCAAAGCTAGATTGACTACATTTTCTGCCGTTAATTGTTTTCTTGAGTGCGGAACAATCGATATCACAAAGTTGATTTTTTTTTTTTTTTTTGGGAAGAGTTACATGTTACACGAGCTTTAAATCTTCAGCTGCACTTTGTTGACTAGTTCTTCGATGGCAATTGGGACGGATGCCACAACGTGCAAGGGGAGCGATGGGGCCAGGGGGCGGGGCAATGCCGGGCAAGGGGAGGTATATGGCTCCCCGCTCCAAGTCCACCCCATTGTCATCCATATCAAAGAATATTACTCCTACAAATTAAAGCAAGTAGTATGTATGGTACTGCCGCGTTGTTTTGAAAATTTTTATGTGCTATAACGTGTATATTACCTGATATTCAACCGATATGCTGCAATAAATATAGAACAACCGCGACCACGACACGACCGCTAACTGTGACCGCGAATTATGCACCCAATCGGGCCATTCCACAAATTGAAACAACTCCGAATTTCCTATTATCATCAAGCAACATTGATACCAATGCACTTATCTCCTCTTCCATCCCGATAAAACGTTCCTCCACTCCATGAGCACAAGTTTTTCTCAACCATTTTTTGCTCTCACTTTTCCCACCAGAACTAGATTCCCCCCTCTCCAACACTGCTTTGATGCCATAGGTTTCCATTCGTGATATCATATTTGCTTTGATGCCTTAAGTTGCCATTCTTGATATCAGATTTACTACGTCTGTTTTGATATCATTAATCTCTGTTCCAACTTCATGGATACTATAGCATTCACAGGATGAGCAAGCTACTCGATTGAGAAAGTCCTTAATTCCCATTTTTCTTCTTTTCAGTATAACCTCAGCTGCATTTGTTTCCACAACATCCTCAATCCGATAAGAAAGCTTCTTGATTTCTTTAACGAAATTTTGGACGCTTTGCTTTTCATATTTTATCCTATCATGGTCCTCTAGGAAACACTGCATTTGCTTGAGCTCTGCTTGCACATCTTTAACTTGGCTACTGACTCCAGATAAGAACTTGACTTCTCCAATTGGTATATCACGAATGGTTCCAAGAGCAAGATCAACACCAGGCCCTGTCATTTCTCTCTGTTATCAAGCGTATAGTCTTGCAAATTGAAATATGCTGTTCAGCATCTGGCCTGCTTATATCTTATTTGCATAGTCATTTCTTCCTCGTATGTCAGAATCAAGAAGTCTCTCTTTTGTTTGGTAAATAAGACAAGGGTGGATAAGGTTGGGTCCCATTTAAAGGCAATCAGTACTCTGTGTTGAAGATGGAAAAAACTTGTATTAGCCACTTGACTTTCAGTGGTTCTGCATATATTGTTAAACCAACGCCTGTTATAATGCAAGGCTAGCTCTTAACCACTGGAAGTAGCCCAATTGCTTTGTATACAAAACTGCGGTGAAATCAAAACACACAATTTTCATTTGTGAAGTAAATTTCCAGGAACCACCCGACAAAGAATTAAACAAGCCAACGCCGTTCATAAAATACAAAGTAATGCTAGTAATATTATATAATCAGTAACCATACCCATCTTCCATCTGAGAAGCATCATGAAAATGAGGAACCCCAATAATCCCCATAGGTTGGGATACAATATGCAAGAGCTCCTAATCAGCCTTCCCAGGGAAACGATTATTTATGATGAGCCTATATGTTGTCAGAAACAGGTTCTGCACAACATTAATGATTAAAGCCCAACCCGTCTTACAGTTAAAATGACATGAGTAATTTTCCCAGAGGTAGAAAGAAGCCCTTGAGAAATAGAAAGGGTGTGGTTTAATTTGCTCGTTCTCTGAGAACATCAAGCTCCATTTCAGTAGGATCAGTGGCCTGGATCTCATAATGGATACCCTGCAGCTCCCTTCGGAACCTATCCTTAGATGTGGCATACAACATTTTCGGACGGATCCTGGACACAGATGGAGACCTGGAAAACAAAAGTCAATCACCATATCGTGTTCTCTAGTAACTAGATGGTGTATGCTAAGTTTCTAACGTAGCACATGTAGAGAACACATATGAACAAACTTAAAAAGCTCTATTTATCATTCATCAGCATATTAGTTGCAGCATGAAAAAGAAATAAGAAATAGCTACTCATGAGCAAACTTCAAAAGCCTCTAATAATCATTCTACAGCATAATAGCTGCAGCTTAAGAAAAAAAATAAGAAACAGCTTTGACAATTAGAAGACTTTTCTCCTACTAAGGCAGGACTCAATCCAGTCCAAGAAAAATGATTGGTCCAATCAGAAACACTAATTAGAATCCAGAAGCAGTGTGGAGCAATACTCTCAGTTCTAAACACAGAGCAAGTAAAGTATTAGAGTACATAGAATTTGCAGATGATGTCAACGACGACAAAATGATAAACGAATACAGAATGTTTATTAAGTGTGAGAGTCTGTTCATCACCGCAAGAGAGAGAGAGATAGAGAGAGAGATTCTTGATCAACATGCAGCCTAGATGTCAATAATTCATTATCCACTATCTGACAAATCTTTATGTGAAAGCAGATAGCAGACAGCAGAATACAAGTCAGCATCTTCTATTTATTGCTTAGGCGTGGACAATTCCTTATCCAGTGTCACAACTTTTCAGGGCTACATAAAAGCAGAAACAGAACATAAATCATCAATGCAAGGACAGGACGGAAAGATGAGAACTCTTATGGAGCTAATGTTAAAATTATCAACTGACTGGTGTTTCTTGATTCAGCGTTCTTTAAAGGCAACATGAACAACAGAACTTTCAGACGAGAAAAAATGAACACACCACATATAAGTTAAAACTGACCATGCAATGAAAAAGATCTTGCTCTTTTGACAGTTCTCAGCAGTAACATAATCAAAGTCGTATACTGCATATCGGCAATCATTCTCAGGTAGAGATGCAGTGAAATCTTCATAGCTCTCAGATGGGCTCCCAGTTTTTTCAACCACCACTTCTTTTTTCATCTCATCAATCTTGAAAATCACATAGCGGTGCACCTTTTTCCTCTGCAATTCGAGGTATGTGCTTTTGCAATGTTCAGCAACACCCATGCCAGATGATGCATTGGGCTGAAATTGTAAAATAAGAATCATGTTTTTGCTCCAAGAAGAAATGAGACTTAAGTAAATTGGAAACCCAAGCATTAGGACGTAATTTTGTGAACACAAATGGAAAACCAACAGCTGCATCCTTTTGCAGGATTCATCCTTTCACCACACAAAACTCAAGAAGTTGTAGCAAATTACAGAGGCAATAATAAGGGAAATCAAAGGTAATGCTTCTTTAAGTAATCTCCATCTTCACAAAGCACGCAACAGAGCTGAAAAACCAAAAATGTTGACACTGTTTTGGATACTTCATTTTTGTGAGAAGTTAACGCTTACAGATTGAAGCACTCATCAAGATAACAGTTTGAAAATTCCAGAAAGTTCCCAATTCATATGGAGTTAGTTATCCTTCCACTGGAAGAGTATAAACTACAGCAAAAACAACAGTAAAGAGATTATTGCCCAGATATTCTCAAGACCCTATAGCACTAACCAAGGAAACTCATACTGAGTTTTAGGATCCCAAACATTGAAACCTTGAAACCAGAAACAGCAAAAATCATATAAAATGTACTAGATTAGTGATCTTTCTCCAACAACTTCGGCTTAAAGGCCCAGCTCCAGGAATTCCACATACATGGAGGGATCATTTCATCCCCAATAACATGCCAATGTCTTCAATCACAAACTAAAACATATGATACAAAATCACAGAAGAATTCCAGTCAATAAATCCTCATGAATACTAATAACGAGTACCATCAAAACTGAGCTTCTATAATACATGGTACATGGCATATTCACATATTGACCACACCCACATACAGACACATCAGATCAAAAACTTCCAAGATCAAGAGATTCATCACACAGAAAACTCTAAAGCCATCACTCAGATGAATAAAGCACAGAAATACAATAAAAAAAATATTCTTCTCTATAAACACAAATAACCGAGACCTTGGAGGATTTTTTTTTTTGGTAAAAAGATCTTGGAGGAATTTACTTCACTCAATAATTAGCAAAAACCCACTAAGTAGCACACAAAACCAAAGCTCAAAAGTTCCAATCTAGATACTCAGACCCAATTTCTTCTTTAAAAGGAAAAAAAAAAAAAAAAACAAAGGAAGCCCAACTATTAAATCAAAAAAAGATTAAACCTTTAGCTGCAATACTTTATACATCAGATAAACATAAGAATTTGATCCATGCAACAAATCGGAACACAAGATCAGTAGAATAAAAAGTTAGAAGAAACAAAAAAAAACTGAAAATCAGCTAAATTGAGATCT
Source organism: Coffea arabica (assembly GCF_036785885.1). Classification (NCBI taxonomy): domain Eukaryota; kingdom Viridiplantae; phylum Streptophyta; class Magnoliopsida; order Gentianales; family Rubiaceae; genus Coffea; species Coffea arabica. Next base: position 4,793,834 of record NC_092315.1, read on the forward strand.
TACCCCCCTGCTGAAAGACGTGGCTCTGCTGAAAGACATGGCTACCGAAGAGAGAAGATGATGAGCAGATGCGCTGATGGATTTGTGTAGCTTCAGACCAGAGAATAAGTGAGAGTTACATGTATTGTGAAGAAAAAGAGAATAAAAAGTACCCACCCAAGAATTGTTTTTTCTTAGAGAATGAATATGATGCATACAAGTGGTGAATTTCTTTTCAAATTACTAAATAGATAAGTCAATTCATACATTTTAATCGTTTCGAAACGGGATTTGACTTTTATTCGATTTTTGGAAGTATAATTTGGATTTTTTTTCCCAGACACTGGAAACAACAGCTATTTACGTTAAGGGAAAATCGTTCAAAACGTCTTTCACATTTTGTAAAATAACTTTTTTCGTCCCTCACTTTTAAAAGTGTAATTTTATATCCCTTACATATTTACATCGGTCAAATTTAGTCCCTAACTAGGTTTCCGATCATTTTTTGGCCGGAATCCATCACGTGCAAGGCACGTGATCATTTTTTAAGGGTAAATTTGTCAAATTATATTTTACATAATCTAATCTATAGTTCTCCACATTTTATAAAATAAATTTTTTCGTCCTTTACATTTTATAAAATTATTTTTTCATCTCTCATACTTCACAAAATGAATTTCTCCATCCCTCACATTTCAAAAAATGAATATTTTCATCCCTCACTAATTATGTGTGTGAGGGAAATCCTAATATATATATATATGTGTGTGTGTGTGTGTGTGGGCGCGCGCGCGCGAATACATTTTGTTTAAAACACGTGTATATGTCTATTTGATTTTGCTTAATAATACGAATAGCATAAATATATGTATGTGTCTATTTGATTTCATTTAACAATACGAATACCATATATTATACCTTCATCTGGTATTAGTTAGTAAAAAATCTTATATTCATTGTCAAGTTGGCCAATAAAACTATTTTCGGTCAAAATACAATAAGAATATGTAAATTAAGGTTCTATTGGTAAATATTAGTCATAATCCATACAAAAAGAGAAGATAGCCCATAAGTTGGGCCCAATTACATATATGTGTTTATGCTATTATTATTAAGCAAAATCAAATAGACATATACATATGTTTTAAAAAAATGTATTCACACACATAATTAGTGAGAAATGAAAAATTCATTTTTTGAAATGTGAGAGATGGAGAAATTCATTTTGTGAAATGTGAGGGATGAAAAAAGTCATTTTATAAAATGTGAGGGACAAAAAAATTTATTTTATAAAATGTGGAGGACTATAGATCAGATCTGTAAAATATAATTTGACAAATTTACCCTTCAAAAATGATCACGTGCCTTGTACGTGATGGATTCCGGCCAAAAAATGGTCGGAAACCTAGTTAGGGACTAAATTTGACCGATGTGAATATGTAAGGAACATAAAATTACACTTTTAAAAGTGAGGGACGAAAAAAGTTATTTTACAAAATGTGAGAGACGTTTTGGACGATTTTCCCTTACATTAATTCTCATCTAATTGCATAGAAAGTCCAAATTACCCTTTCTTTTGTCCGTCTACCTTTCTTTCACAACTCTTTCTAATTGATTGAGGCTCTTGAACAACCTTTTTTATTATTATTAAAAAATATTTTAGAAAAGTTATCGATTAAACCCCTAATTAACAAGTTTTTCTTTTTTAAAAAATAATTATTTAACCCATGTTTTAATCACATTCTTTATCACATATATCACATTTTAAGAAATCCTATAAAAAATTAGAAATTCAAATATAGCACTTTCCAAAAAACATCTCCGTTTGGATTAGCTGTTTTTTGGAGTGTTTTTGAAAAATTTTGCTGTAGCAGAGTTTTTAAATCATATTTTGAGATATTTTCAGAAAATATTTTGAGATATTTAAGAGTAAAAGAGTTTCTAGAATATATTTTGAGATATTTTTAAAAATTTTTAAAAATTTTTAAAAATTTTAAACTAATTTTTAAATTACCTTTTAGAGTATTTTTTTAAAAATTTTTATTATATTTGAAAAACAGTTCCATTTTAAAAACTCTTCTAAAAATAACACATTTTTTGACGGAACTAAAAATAACACTTTTAAATAAAAAATTTACTAAAGGTAACGAGACAACAAATGTAGGTGAATACTTTAATTTAATCAATTGTGTATATAAATATGTGCTCCAAAATATGCTTTTAACAAAATTTTTGGAGTTTTTTATTCAAAGTGAAAACAACACTCAAAAACAAGTCATCACAGGATCTAACTGCCATACCCTTTGCCGTTTCTTTCCTTTCTTGGTGAGATGAAGACGTATTACTTGCAAAAATGCCAGAAGCATTCAGAAGCAAAACTCCCAAGAAAGGAAACCAATTACTATGATAGTTCAAGTGCCTACCATGCTGACAATAGGTTTTTTAAACGGTGACCATTAATATACCTAAATCACACTTAACTTATCTTATGAATTTGCACACTGACAATTATTAACTATGTTACATTTCTATACTTTTTTAATTAATATTATTTTTTCAAAAGGGTAATGTTATTTGTGCTCCTCATTTATTATTTGCACTCCCACTATTATATTTTTATTTTGATGAAACTATATTATCCCCTCCTTAATTTCTTCTCCTTGCCAATGAGTTAACCTTACTAGATTTTCTCTTATATTCTAAAACCAATTAATTATTCCATTACACATCAAAATGGTTAATTTAAAAATTTTCACTAATATGTATTATATATTTTTCTACAAAATTTCAAGAAATTATATGATGCCAAAGATCAATTTAACAGTGTAATATGAACAGATTCCAAACTTCAAATCCAAAATAAATAAATAAATCCCAAACTTCAAAAATAATCAAAAATTGAATATAACTACAATGTCTCATAAATAGGACACTAATACTTCAAAAAGTCTACTAAAAATAGCTCATATAGCCACCATAGAAGGAGTAAAGTTTTCTCGTATATTTCAACAAATGCATAACAGCATCTAGCATTCAGATGATGCAATGAAACCTCACTTGTGCTCATCAAAATCTGCAAAAATTGAAATTGAAATAAGAATATGAAAAACAAATTAAAAAACTGCCGTGTAGATTTAGAAAAGGAGAAGCTAACCTTTTGGAGTAGTACGACAATTGTGCCCAACATCCTTGCATGTGAACACAGGATAGGGTAGGAGAAGAAATTAGGATAGAAGTAATATGATCCCATCAATATGAAAATTGGACAGTGGGAGTTCAAATTAGCTTTTCAAAATATGAAAACTGAACTCCATCTTAACATGCGTCCAGTAAACAGTAAAAGAAAACGCTACCGTTGAATCATTTGTTTATTGCTTCTGTTGCACTAGACAAATGCTGGAGCTGTTTTTAAATAGCCTAGCCTTATGGTATTTGTCAATTAATTCTAGTAATGTGTTTCCTCCTATTCTTTATCATTTATGAATAGATGTCAATTGAAGTCAAGATGCTTTATGATCCACATGACTCACATAACACAATTTTATACTATATATATTAGTACCTGAAAAGAAATAAGATCTTATGCATTCCACCAACGATACAAACCATTAAACTTTGACCAAAAATCGTATTTAGTTGTACGTGGAACAAATTAAAGTTATACTTGATATGAAGTTGGTAATTATTTTTGTGTTTAGTAACATACTGTTTTGGATGGGAGCGTTTTTCAAAAATTAGTTTTTTAAATACAATAAAATTTTTAAAAAGTACTCTAAAAGGTAATCTAAAAATTAGTTTAAATTTTTTTAAAATTTTAAAAAATATCTCAAAATATATTATAGAAACTCTTCTACTCTTAAATATCCCAAAATATAATCTAAAAACTCTGCTACAGCAAAATTTTTCAAAAACACCCCCAAAAACTGCTAATCCAAACGGAGTACTCCCAGATGGTATGGTATTAGAGATTAAATCAACAATGGATGAATTTAAAGATCAAATTTACTCGTGCACGAATTAGAAGAGGAAGTTGAACTCAAAACTAAATCTATCAATGCACGAATTAGAAGAGGAAGTTGAAACCAAAACTAAATCAAGTTAAAAATGACCTCAGGGATTTGTATGACTCGAAGCTTGGATGGATGGGAACATGTTGCAATTCTTTTTGCAAAATTTCTTCTAAAACCTTCAAAAGTTAGTTGGGAAATTAATACCCTACAATAAATAGATAGTTTTGAGTTCCTGAATTTGTCTTTGAATTTGTTACGTGGCTTATATTAAGTAATGAAGTTTGAGATGCCCACTAAATTCAAGCGATCTGAACGACTATCCTATTCAAGAAACTCAAGTCCATAATGACTTAGCATAAATCTCAAGTTTGCTGATTCGCATGCTAGGTCTCATTCACGGATCTTCAATCACTTTGTATTTATACGGTTCTTGGAGTGTTTCATCGCTTGCACCCCTCATAGCGGGTGTTTTATTGCAGTTGTTTTTGGACGCTGGTCGGTTCAAAACTACAAAAGCCTCTTCTTCTGTTGCTTTCTTGCAAAAACACGAGCAAATGAGGCAATGCAAAAGACTACGAAGGCCTCTTCTTCTCTTGCTTTCTTGTAATAAAAACATAAGCAAAGGAGACAGTACAAAAGACAACGGGAGGATTAGCCCTGTAATTAAGTGACTCCAAAGTGAAATCAATATCATATAGATGACGTGGTTCAACACAAATAAATGGTAGTAATGTTGAGCACATTGAACATGAAAGTGGTGTCCATTCAATACGATCACTTGGTCGAAATTCAGACAAATGCCACAAGATTATCTGAATAGTAAGTATATGGCTACTTCATCTCTTGTGTCCATTCAATATAGTCGATCGTTTTTTGCATCTCTAGTCTAGAATTACAAGTTTTGAATTCAATGCATGTTGCCGAAGGGAAAGAGCAATTTATATTATCTAAGTGACAACACATATATTTCACAAGAATTAGCTAGTATTAAGAAGCCGTTTTTGCTGCATATAATGGTTTGCAATTAATGTCGTCATGTAAAGATGAAGATACACTACTTTAAAATCCAGTCAATGGAGAAGAATTAAACTCTCACCCCCTTCATTTGAGTCGTCACGGGGGGGTTTTTCTCTTTCAATTTCAGCGTTCCGCAGACGTCTGAAAAAAAATGCATAAAGATAAGGAATTATACAAATGATGTTCATATGGGTTAATTCCACTTTGTCCCCCCAAACTTTGGACGATTATCCACTTCAATCCCTAAACTTCAAAATGGGATACTTAAATCTCTAAACTTATAAATACCTCCCACTTAAGTCCCTAAACTTATAAAATGGGACACTTAAATCCCTAAATCCTTATAAAATGGGACACTTCGACCACCAACAGCATTCAAGATTTGTTAACAATTTTCCTTAAGTGGGAGGTATTTATAAATTTAGGGACTTAAGTGTCCCATTTTAAAGTTTAGGGACTGAAGTGGGTAATTATCCAAAGTTTGGAGGGACAAAGTGGAATTAACCCTGTTCATATATATTGTAGTTCTGCGTGTTGGAAAGCTAGCTCCAAAACTTGCATGGCATATCTATCATTTTTTCTGAGTTAAATGGTAGAGTTTCACCAAGCAACAACTCTCATCCAATATTTTACTTTGGAAACCTCTAACGATTGGAGGGGAGATTTGCTATGGTATTATGTTGTTTACTTATTTTATAGTGGTTTGCACATCCAATGTTTTACCGTGGAATGTGGAAACCTCTAGTGACTGAATAGGACGAGTGATTTGGTATAAGTATAATTGTTTTATAGTGACGTGCATGTCCTGAAGAATAAATTGTGACTTTTCTCCTAAAAAGCCACGGGTTGTCCCTCCTCTTACTAAAATTAGTTTCACGCCCCTATGTTCCGTTGTTGGACGTCATTGTTAGGGCAGCAAACGGGTCAAATAGAGTCCACCTTTGACATAATTGAGTTGAGTCTTGGCTCAATTTTATCAAGTTCAAATTCGAATTCCAACTCGACAAGCTCGATGTCGAGCCTATTCGAGCTTAAAAAATAAAAAATAATTATTTTTATTTTGAAAAAATGAATAAAATAGTAATTGATCTTAACAAATAATAAAATATTAAAAATATATATATGTAATTTTACTATTAAAATAAAAAATAATATATATTATATATATAATTGAGCGACTCGCAAGTGAATGAACTGCATTTTTTTGTGCTCGAACTTGACTCGAGTTCGATATTGATCGAATTCGAGTTGAGATTTGATCGAGCCAGACTCACAAGCGCTCACGTGCTGTTTAATTTGTTTACAGTCATAGTCATTGCCTTTAATTTATAGTTCTTTGTGAGACTAATTAGTATTTGCCCTGGTTGTTTCTTATTCACCAAATGTTGCGCGTAACACATCGGGTGGTTTTTCTATTGCATTTAAAAACGTGAAAAGATATTTCTGAGGGTCTTGATTTTTGTAGAGGCAATTCCATGCATAATTTTATGCCCTTGTCAATGTATCATAGTTGGATGCGTTTCAAATTTCAGTAATTAATAATAATCTCCTCTTCTTCCATATATATATATATATATATATATATATATATATATATATATTATGTGTTAAATATTCTTCCCTTGATTTTTTTATTTTGGTGTCTATAAGGCTCAATGAAATTTTACTGAAATAAAAGTTCTATATTTATCAAAATTTTAAATGTTCACTAAGAAATCTATTGATGATTTTGGAGATTTTCCAATTAATTCAAAACAAGGCAATGTTTTTTGAGCTTGATTTGATTAGCCGTCAAACTAATCCTAACCAAGCTTCTATTGAACCTAATTAATCATCTTTTTTTTTCCTTGAAAGAAGCCTAGTCATCTTCGACTATGGCATGATCTATATCAACTTCTAACTTGGTGTATATTAAGGTGTAATTGAATCGAGTCGAATTCGAGTAGTGCACTATTCGAACTCGAACTCAAATTCGATTTTATTTTGCATTACTTAAGCTAGAGCTCAAGCTTGAGTGTGTGCTCATCAAACCTAATCGAGTTTAATAAATGTAAATTTATATTTTATATAACATTAACCAATTGACAAAATAAACATTTCATACTAATAAATAAAAAAATTTCAATATATATATATGTGTGTGAAGGTTGATTGAGTTTGATTAAACTTGACGCAATTTTAAACTTCACATATTAATCTCAAACTTGACTTGTCAAATAGCTCGAACTACTCAAACTCGAGCTTGAATTTGGTTAAAGCGAGTTTGAACTCGACCTCGAGTTTTGACCGAGTAAGTTTGCAAACTACTGGATTAAGTTTGACTTGTCTGCACAGTGTATATGCCCTCCAATTTAAAATTTTTGGGGGGCAAAAAACGAAAACTTTCAAATTTCGTAGAGGAAAGTCTAAATTAGGGGAAACAACCCAATGCCACGCACTGAAGAGAACAATAAGTTGTGGAGTAAATGAGGCATAATAATTAAAAGGATAAGCCGGAAAACTCCCTCCTCGATTCGGCTCAACGTCCCTCCATATTCAAATTACCGTTATCTATTCCCAACTGAAGAGTGGTTTATGCGCCAAAATGGAATTTCAAGGTGATTATTGCTGCTCATTTTTCTTGCAATCCCTAATTGCACTCTTCACTTCAATTTTATTGGCCACTCAATCTTATGCATAAAAGGATATTACTTCTTGAACCTAAATACAAGTGTTTTATTCCCTTTTAATTAATTCGGTTTTTGTTAAAGAATTGGATTTGATGATTTTCCCCATAATTTAGGGCATAGAGGTTCCCATAACCCTAAGGCCATGCTCACTTCTCTACTGAGTACGAGAGAAAAGCTTCAAGAAGAGCTCCGAAATGTTGAAAAGCAGGTAAATTTGATGTGGTGTTTACATCTTCAAGTCATTGTTCATATGTTATCCGTTCAGGGCTTGTTTTACTGTCAAAATTTGTTCTTTCATTTACCTATTTATTTATTTTTGGATGTATAGAATAGAAATTATACCTGCTGAAAGTACTGTAAGACTGATTGCCTGTGAAAATAAGATAGTAAGTAAAGCCACTTTTGGTTATTTTTGTTCTTACATCCTTTTAGAAGGATTGGAAAGGGAAGGAAGATTTGTAAGGATACGTAGGCAGTGAGAATTGAATCCGTGTTGTAAGACAGAAACAGAACCCCTTGTACAGCAGGCTATGCGGACCCTCAGTTCTTTTTGTTTTAAATCCTTGAGAACGGAAGTAAAGAGTAAGAATTTTTATATAAGTACCTGGTAATTAGCAGCATTAACCAAGCATTGAATATGATGAGCAAAAGTAAGAATTACACAGGTTACGTTTTGCATCTGAGCTCTGTTTTTAGACATTCTCTGTTGTTTATTCTGAGGCAGCTGTGCTGAAACTTTGTGCACTTCTGTATATGTGTTTGCATACTGGGGAGTGACTATGTATAGGTGACGGGGTTTGATTGTTTTGCTTTTATGAGGGCTGCTTGCTTGTAATGCGGGTTGCTTTTTGATGTAAAATTTCTGGTATTTTAAGAGTTTAAGGTTGTGGAGAATGATTCTTGTAGGTTTATGAGTTAGAGACGAGTTATTTGCAAGAAACAAGCAATTTTGGTAATGCCTTCAAAGGTTTCGATGGGTTCCTTTCAGCATCGAAAAACACAGCAAAGTATGCAACTTTCTATGCAGTCTTCACTTTTCGTTTGATCAGTGCTTATTTTCCTCTCCGCTAGCACCTCTTCCCGACCTGCCCACCCAATTTACACATGTTTGTATTCTTGTTACTTCAAGTGGTGTGGATAGACCTGTTGTTTAGTATTTATACATCTGCCGAATCTTTTTTTTTTTCTAATTCTTTTTGCATCTTTTGAAAGGACTGCTTACTGTTGACATTTTAGGTTCATTGCTGGTGCTTTTGATGTAACCTCTTTGTGTATTGTGTCACAGCCTTAAGAGAAGCAAAAAGTTTCAGCCTGAAGATAGGGTGTTTTCATTGTCCTCTGTGACTTCACCTGCGGTATGTGAGATAGTTCAATATTGAAGTATGCTGTAAAATTCCTACTTCACTGTCTTGGTAACTTATTCTAGAATGGAGAAGTGATCACCACATGAATGTTTTCTGCACATTTACGTGGCTTTTGCTGTGTATATATAGGTGTATAGCACTCTTTAATTGTTTCATTCGAATCTGACTCTCTGAGTTCTAGGGTTCGATTTTTGAGGTTAGGTGTCTCAATTTTGTTATCTAGTTATACATCTGAGAGCATGTCTTGATTTGCATAAGCACTAAGATTAGGAATATGCTCTAGCTTCAGGTAATATTTGAGACTTTTTTGGCTAATCTGTATGATGTAGCATCTACCAGCAGGTTTCTTCTTAATTATCTGATTAGCTAACTTTGTGTTTGATGATATTTCTCTTTATGCATCTGGGATATTTTCTTCATGGCTAATTTCCTGTAAGAGTTTTGTGCTGCCAAGCTCCTCCTTTTACTTTATAATTGCATGCTTGCAAATTTAGAAGAAGAAGGGTTCTTTTTTTTTTTAAGGTTTTTGCAATTTGAAGTGATTTGTAATCGTGATTTTGGCAAGGAGGAAAGTCTGAGAGCCTTAGTGTAGAACAAGAAAACTTAGCTTTCTACTGAAATTTGTGCTCAAGTATTTAACTTCAATAGTGCTATGAAACTGTTTCTTCAAGCCCCTCTCTGGAGATGAAAATCATCATAGCTTCAAACATGTCTTGGACTTGGAGTGCTATAACCTTCATGTCTTTATACTAGAGGTAGAGTTTTACATCATGTATACCTCCTATCTATTGCTAGTTTCCTTCTCTAAGTTTTTTGTGTTTACCATGGTAATATTGCTTGTCTTATCAAATTAAGACATTGAATGCCATGTTACTTGGGATTTTAATTAAGTAGGACAATTGTTCTGAGACTAATATGCTCTTTGTCTTTGTCTTTGTTCAGACAGAAGAGCTTGGAACTGGGCAAGAAGGTAATTGCCTCCTATGATGTTGAGTGTGTTATCATTCATAGTCACTCACGTAGTCCAGTTATGTGCTTTATTATCATTGGACACAGATGGGAAATCAGATATTGGTCAAGTTCGGCCCAAGGGTGGAGGCAAAGCCATTAATGGGCCGTAAGTTTACTTTTTGTTCCTGTACATGTTTAGAGACCTTTCTATTCGTTTGGTGTCAGGACAGCTTTGAAAGCTTTATAATCATTTCGTTGGTTTATCTCACCAAATGCTGAATGTTAAATGAGGCGGTTATCGTTTTTGTTATCTTCCAACCTTTTTATATCTATGGCAAAGTGAAATTGAAATTCTTCTTTCAGCGGAAAACCAAAGAAGGGAAGAACAGGACAAAGAGATGGAAAGAAAATTAGGTTCTCAAATGATGCAGATGTTGATGCCGAAGATGATCATGATCTGAATTTGAGATAGCTAATTGGTTACCGAGATTTTGTAATTTAATCGTAGCATGAAGTAGTTTGATTCCATAGTATCACCCTTAGCTAAGTTAAACGTATGAATTGTACTAATATTATTTGCTTAATTACTAAATACTAATTGTCTCAGTAGGTGATGGCTGAAGTGGAGTTTTTCTGTCAACTCAGCCAGATGTATAATCTTAGTGTTTCCATAAACCATGTAACAGTATGAGAGGAATAATAAAAAGCTGTGCTTGTTTAAACTAAAGTTGTCCAATCATCTTTGAGATTTGCTGCTGCTTTTAATTTGATACTGGAATTTTTCTATGCACTGTGATCCATATTGCTAGTTGATTTGATCATGCTTAAAGGAAAACGGAATCGCGACTTATGGCTGCCATGTATGCCAAATTTTGTTGATCTTGATGACTTGAAAACAGGTATTGTTACAATAAATGTAGCAACTACCTAGGAAACAAGGTGAGTGTGGACACTTTAATGCTAAAATTATTGAATGTAGATTAGGTGTTTTCCAGAAGAGATTAGCTGTTTCTCTTAAGATAATGCTTGAAAGTTGCAGTTGTTAAAGAGACGTTATGATACTTCAGTAGGAGAAGCAGTCATCAGAAACGTTGTTGTCTTCCAGAAAATTGCAATGCTGGCCTCTTGAGTCACCACCATTCTCCTTTTACATTTTCAAACTTGTTCTGAACCAGTCCTCTGCATGTTTCTGTTTCAACTACTTGAAGCGTAAGAGGCCATGGTTAGCTCAGACATTTAGTAACAGATAATGCCATGAAAAGGAAAAGATAATGATGCATTATCATTGCACCGAATGCAAAAATTAAGTGGAGAATGGGAGTGTTTCGTTGTCCATAATTGACTAAATAATCAGTGGATCAAGTGTCTTTATCAACTACCAGAGTTTGATTGGGATTTTCAGTAGTTTTAACTGCCAAGAACAGAAATATTGGAGGATTAGTTTTGACTAGAACCATTTTCTGAAGAAGTCCATCTTTTACATAGTACTTGTTATAAAGACAACCTTCGTACGTCAATCCTAAAAGTCAATCAACATTTGCGTCGAAGAACTATTTTACCGATCAACACGCCTAATCGTTAAAATTAATCTTATATACACTAATAGTCTATACACTATTATCGTTAGTTGCATGACACACAGACAAATTTTGGATTTCAAATTCAGATAAATTATCATGCATCCAATAATAATAGCATGGACACTGTCACTACATAGAAGTTTAATCATAATTGTCATACTTGGGTCATTTAACTCCTCACCAAATGCCAATTTAAATTAGTCACTTCAAGGAGTTATATCAAGCCTCATCATTTGGTTGTACGGAGTACAAAACTCTTTGAAATTTCAAAGAGATGCCGCTTCCAAATCAGTTAGCTTATCGTGCACAGTGCCAGAGTTTAAAATGTCTTCAATATAGTAGTTGGCAGTAGTCATAAGTTGGAAGTAGTCCTAGCCCGGACATAAATGAGAGAAGTTGAACCAGCTGCGCTAATTGTGTACAACAATTACCAAGTCAGTAGATTTGGAAACCAACTCTAGTCTTCTGGGCTTGATCTTTCTTGCTCTTCATTCTCTTCGATTTTGCATGTTCAAATTTTTATTGCTTTTCTTTTTTGTGGCTAGAAGAGAATGATGCCATGCTAATGACGTCCTTTCATGAAATACATTTGTCTGCTGTTCCTAGTAAGTTCTCATGCAGTCATGCTCGTGGCTCGTTCGACATGGTCTCCACACGAGTTGAGAAAATTCAAACACATTTACAAGGAAGGCTTTTACCAATTTCAGATAATCTAGGTTAACCCAGCTGCTTAATCAGGGAAAAGAGTTTACAAGGTTTATTATTGAGCAGATTACCAAAGAGGGTCTACGTTTTTGTGACATTATAGATTGGCCATTAGTTGCTTATTATTATTATTTGATAAGTAGGAGGTTCTGAATTCAGAATTTTATACTTACGATCCCTTTCACCTTACCATCCAATCCGACCTTACCCCAATTTGTACTAATACATAAATTCAAACACTTTAATAAAAACGAGTACACGAATAAGAGCATTTACCGATTCTACTTGGCGAACACCATAAATGACTCACTCAAAACTCAGATAGTACATTCAAAGTGAACTTTCTAATTAATGATAAGTCTTACATCAACTTCAACTTCCCTCCAGGTAATTTTTCAATTAATGGAAAACAAATGAAAACGTGCTCTAATTACATGACAACTCTTCGATTTTTTGTCTTGGGCCCGATTTTATTGGTCCTAATAATATGTTGTTATGCACTTTGTGTTTGCTAATACTCTACCAGGATTATGCAAGTTTAGGAAACAAATTGCCATTTTGAAACTTTTAATATATGATTGATGCTACATTAGCTAATTTCTCTAAGAATTACCCTTAAAAAAAAAAAAGAATCACCCCGTAACTACTAAAAATAGTTTATTGAGAGATTAGTATTGAATTCAAACTTGACCATGTGCGAGCTTTTTTAACTACTCCCTCTATGCTAATATTCAAGTCATCATTTGCGGGTTAACTAGCAATATTGTTGAGCTGTAATTTGTTTGTAATACTTCTACCTCGAAGGTTCCTTCCATAACCTTATCATAAAAAAAAAAAAAAAAAAATTTCAAATTTCAAAAATTAAGAAAAAAAAAAGAAGAAATAGTTGACCATACTTGTGATAGTTTTTTCCTAATCACTTTTGTTAACGCAGCTGATTATCCAAATTGTAATCCTCTCCTTGGATTCCATCATACCAATCAAAAAGAAGTCCCCAACAAGGTGCTTTCATTGTCATTGACTAATCCACATATATTTAGTCGAAATTCCGACTGAATATACTGTTGACTCAGTCATCTCAGTTTCATAAGTATTCTTAGGTCCAAGATTTTTTTTATTATTCATTTTAATTCTTAGGTCTAAGGTGCTTACACCAGTGCCAATATTTATTTAATTTTTTTTTTTTTCATGGTCTCTCTCTAGTGAATGACAGCTGACGGCTTCTACCATTTTTTACTTTTAGGTCATGACACAATCTTTTTCTGTAGGAAAAATCTTCCTCCTGCTTTCCACTAAAGAAGCATCAATGCAGCTGCTCATTAGTCAACAAGTAGCTACGTTTGCACTAAATCACTTTCATTATTTGCCTGTAAAACACTTTCATTAGTATTCCATTATGTTACGGTATCCCAATTGAAGATGTCGCTTTCTTGCTGATATTTTTTGAAAGTAAAAACCAAAACTATGACTTAGTGATGAATTGACACCATACTACGTCGGCAGCAATTGTCCTTAGCGATCTATGTTTTTGGTAGTTTTCTTATTTGTGTTTTATTAATCATTATGTTCATCAACTTTGGTCTCATTTTTCCCTTCTCTTTCCCTGCTTCTTAAATTCTCCGACCCTTCTCTGCGAGAATTCAAAAAAAGAAAGCTTCAATCTCATTTTCTTGCTAAAAAAGAAAAAATTATGAAAACTACATTTGTTTGATGATCCAAAAAAAAAAAGACAAAAGAGAGAGAGAGAATTACATTTATTTTGTACCCCAAGTATAGTTGGCAAAAAATATTGAAGGGATATCAAGTGGTGCTTAGTTTGTTTGTTAGCCCCAAAAAAAAAAGAGAATGAGAAGATGGCAAGTCGGACAAATTAATGAATGACATTAGCGACCGGGATATGCTTGATTAATTAGCACATATTATGTGTAAGTGATGGTAATTGTTTATATTCTTTGCTTAGCTTGCTTATTAATTTTGGCTAAAACATGGAATTAATCCCTCTCGTCATATTGGAGGATACCAAGTTGTGCTTAATTATAAACTTTCGTCAAAAATTTGAGGAAGATTAGTTTAACTTAATTATGTTCTTGGCAATTCTAGCTATCAAATTTGACTTACTTATGCTCTCTCTCATTAATTAATGGCATACATAATTAGTTAGGCTCAAGTTTGAGGTAAATGTCATGTACTTTATTTTATATTAACATCGTTGAACGATCAATTATCAAAACCGTCAAAAGTTTTTAGCTGACCATTCATCTTTAAAACCATTCAGATGAAGTCAAATAAAAAAGATCAACATTCCAATTACCAGATTATTTTCTTAATTGTTAAGTTCCTATAAAGCTATAGAGGAGGCCTTAGTCTAATGGCTAAGGCTAAGATTTCAAAACTTAGACGTCTTGGGTTAATTTTAATCTCCCTTCTCCCTTCCCATTTCTCAAACTCCATCCTTCCCGTGCTATTAAAAAAAAAAAATTCCTATAAAGCTCATAAACTTACAGTAATTACTTTTCTCTTTGTTTTTCTTTTTTATGTGGTGAGCACTAAGAAGGGTTTACTTTGAAATATATATTTATATAAATACTCAATTAAACTTCCTTTCTGAAGTCTCCGGAGTTTACTTTGGTTTTTAATCTGATCTTATTCAACTGCAATTATGTAAAGATTTTTCTTATGTAATATTGATCAATTATGACCGTTTATATATCATATCTGGGTTGTTCTTAGAAAATAAACAGGTTGTGCTTATATTTTATGCCTCAAAAGTTCACCAGTAAAAATCATCAACGAACTTTAAACCTTCAGATTTATTTTCTAGTTCAAAGTTAAACACAAGAATGAAGAAAAGTAGATCCATTATACAATACCGTTTAGTTTTATATCCAGCACTAAGTATTACGAGTTTCATCTAAAATTGCTAATTATAAATGAA
This sequence comes from Coffea arabica, assembly GCF_036785885.1. Lineage (NCBI taxonomy): Eukaryota > Viridiplantae > Streptophyta > Magnoliopsida > Gentianales > Rubiaceae > Coffea > Coffea arabica. Next base: position 4,809,044 of record NC_092315.1, read on the forward strand.
GTTCTCATGATTTTTGTCAAGAAATTCTTTGTTAAGTATAAATGAAGTTCTTCAAGAAAATCTCTGATAAGTAGAACCCAATTTTCTAAGTACATTTTTTTTGAATGGGAAAATGTGTTCAGTACCTTGAGCCTTTCCAACAACATTATGACGCAATGACATATATCGTAGATGCAAATTGAATTATATATTTCTTTCCATTCCGTCTGTATTACCAAAAGAAACTCCTCGCAAAGGAAAATTATGTGTAACCTTAATAAAACACAAGTAACCTTTTTTTTTTTTTTTTTTCTGTAAGCGACTTATGATCCCAAAAATATGATCTGACCTATGGTGGTAATTGAGTCCGAATTTATCCAAACATTTTTTCTTAACAAAAAAAAAAGCGAGACAACAAAATGTTAGACAAAGATCACATAATCGAATAAGTCGAATTTTTGTCTTCCATCAATTGTGACTTATATGTGACATTTTTCACATTCAGCGGGTGCCAAAAGGAATCCGTCTAATTTAGAGATGATTTAGTCTCCTTCGATTCTCAATGACTCAGTCGAGTCTATCCCCTTCCTAAGAACGTAGGAATAGGAATATGTGTAATTGTAGATAATTGATATTTGATTATATATAAAAAAAAAAAAAAAGAAGTCAAAACTAGGTAAGCACAGACGTACAAGCCGCAAAACGTGCGGTGTTGAAACGAAAGCAGCCCAAAACATTGACTCTGACCAACATCAATTCTCCCCCAAGATCCACAAATGTTTTTGTTTGCATGCACCTCAACTTAAAGAATGCTTTGATTATAATATGTCTTTTCAGCTTTTCTCTCAAGTTCGTGCTAAACTGTCATGCAATAACATTGCAGCTCACGTCAAGATGTTTAGTTACAACCATGCAACCTGCTGAATTAGACCAAAGAATATATTCACCAGCTAGGACACCATTCGCAAATATTAATGCCGTTTTCCTTTATTTTTTTAGTTTTAAAGTATCTATATCATTGGTTGTTATACACAGCCAGGAAGCTTAATTGCTTATCTGCTTGGATCATTAGTTTCGTAGAAGTTTTGAATGTAAAAAATGTTCTAATAATGTTTGAAAATCAAGACAGATATTCATTGGAAGAAAACCAAATTTTAATTATTGTCAAACATAGTTCCTTTTTTTGGCTATCAAGGGAGAATTGGAGGTCCAAAAAAGATGCGCTTTTGCCCCATTCTCCCATCTCCGACAATCTGCTTGATATTTGAGTTGAATGCTCAGACTCATTAACTGTTTTATGTAGATAAACACGTGCTGGATTTAGAGATGGGCATTGTAATCTTATTATGCATCTTCTTGTTCTTATAAATAAGACGTAGAATTCTTATGCATCTTGATGTTTCATGCTCAAGATAGACATATATATATATATGCTGGACAGTGGGCTAGTCGGCCAGCTCATGAACTTCAACTCATGATTCTCATGAAGCAGCACCGATATATTATTTATGGATGCCAATGGGAGACAAAAGATTAAAAGGGTGATCCGATGATCCCTTTTAAGTTGGGATCATGTGAACCTATATAACACCGAAAAAACTGACTTCTGAAAGAAGGAAATTGATCCAGGTGGAATGCCATTGCAACACCAAAAACCTACCCTTGGCTTTCATGGGGAAAATTTTCAAAGTTTCTAGGTAGGATATTCGCCCCATGTTTTAAAACTTTTTCTCAACAATAACCAGCACTTAAGCAAGAAATACATACCTCTCATTCCACAAGGGTTTCCCTTTTTTTTTTTTGTTTGGTTTTAGTCTGCTTCGCGAGCTTAAATGCTAATTATTCTTAACTAATATTCATTATAACAGGTTCCTATTGACGAAATAAATGCATGAAGACATGTAGAAGTGTTGTTTGGTACTCATTAATTGAGCAATATTAACAATTATTGTTGTCGTCAAACTTAAACCTTTACGAAAACTAAGAATAAACGATATCATGAAGTAGTCTAAACAGGTGTGAACCAGAAGGATCTAAGGAAGTATTCTCCAAGTCCAAGTAGTGCCGAAATCAAGTGGTTTTTCTTGGCAACATCCTTAGCAGTTTGCAAAAGTCATAAACATTTGACTCTCGTGGTACGGCGGGGTTACTTGCTTCCATGCTCGAACATCAAGAAATGGTACTTGAATTGAAAACTGATTCATCTATACGCATCTTTGGTTGCTGGAGATTTTGGCGTGCGGTTTTGAGACCTTGAGTTTTTGTTTTGCTCGAAGCTTTATGGATAATTGGATCCAGATTTAATGTAATGTATTAGCAAAAGCTAATTTAGAGGTCAAAAAGTACCAGCTGCTTTACTGTACTCAATAATGTCGTCAATCGTCATTTGATGAGTACTTTCCGCCAGAATAGTGAAAAGGTAAGAAATGTTTTGTCTGGCTTAACTTTTTCTCGATTTTAAAATCTGCTTATGGTAATTGCTTTTATTTCAACTATTTACTGTGGCAAACGTGGGTTAACTTCTCAATTAAACTAATCGATCACCAACATGACGGAGTTCAAGGTGATCAAGTATTAATCTGGATGTGGTATTTTGTGTTTGGAAATAAAAAGCTACTCCTCAAATACGAGAATGGTTCAATTTTTACTGTCTGTCTAAAATTTTCATCTCATATGAAAAAGAATTAAGAATGCAAAATTGGACATTCTTTTGGAGCCGGTAAAGTAAGAAAGATCAAATTATTTAATCTTTTCATTAGAAGTCAAAAATTTTGCGATTTCAAAACTTCTCTACATGCAATGTACAGATTTTTGGCAGGCAATGAACTTGGATGGAAGTGATCGGAGGCACATAATCAGATGCATTCACTGGATACAACATCTTCTAGTTCTAGTGCAGCAAATGGAATAAAACCTAATTAAGATGAACTGCGTGCAATGATATTCTGGGAAGAAAACTCATTTTTATCGTAACCCAAGTTCATGATTAGGCCGGATTTGACCAAGAATCAGAACAAAGTAGACGGATTCTTCACCAAAAAAAAAACACACACACACACACACAAGTATAAATGGACTGTCCTTTGTAGTGCAGTTTGGTCTTTAGCAACAAGATTGCGCGTGAATTCTTTCTCTTTCTGCAACAATAATTTCCACAGACAATTCCCCAAGAAAGTTGCAACTTGCACTCTTTTTTCTTTTTGGAAGAGGTGCAAGCGATCCCAAAAATGGCTGGCCACATGCCATAAATAATTCTAGTACTATACTGATGAACAATTCTTCATTTAATGTGCGCCTCGGCTGTATTTGCAAAATTGACACCATTAGCATCAATTTAATCAAAAAGATTGAGTGTAGTTAATTTCTGTAATATTGCTAAAGTACTGGTACAAAGAAGAGAAATGTTGCTTTTTTAAAAAAAAAAGAAAAAGAAAATTTTGGATAATGTTAACAATAGTGTTTGGATAGAGTATTATTTGAAATATTATTTGGAATAATTACTGTAATATTTTTTGTGATGTGATGTACGTGAAACAAAAAATAATTGAAAATATAAAAAAGTGAATTGAGAAATGTGTTTATGATGCAAACGAAATATTATTTAGGATAATTTGGCAATCCAAACAACAACTCCCAAATGTGTAATGTATAAAATATAAGATCAAATTTGTACAATATGTAAAGGAGGGAATACGTGAATCCATTTTGCCTGTTTAAAAAGGGAATGGTGTCATAACAGTCAATAACCTTATTCATACGTGAATTTCCAAGAACCACACACACTACTGTCTAGCTAGTCCTATATGGTATATGCATGTCTTCTGGAACCCTTTCCAGCTATCACAAAGTCAGGTTGACGTTCCAAAAATCAGTCATCAGAAACAGCTATATGGTTGTGTATATAGAATAAAAGACAAAGAAAAAGGCAATTGAGAGGAAAAAAAAAAAAGACAAGGAAATAAGAATTTTCAAAGACATGAAACTCGTTAGTTACTACTACTGTCTATGAGCACGTTGTTTGACTGTTCCTGACTTAGAATTCGTAAAACGCACGTGCAATAAATATTGAAAGGGCCACCACAAGAAAGTTTTTATAATAATAAGGGGGCAATTAGAGGTAAAAAAAAAATTGTAATAATGGGGAAAAAAATGAAAAGTGCCCTTTTAATTTTAGGGCAAGAAGTAGTTAGTAGAATTGGTAAAATTGTGTGTGTGTGTGTGTGTTTTTTTTTTCCCTTCTCATTCTTTCTTCTGTATTTTCCTTATCATGTTTTTGTCAAGTGCATGCTATCAACTGCCTACAATTCAACAGTCCAAGACAGCTATCACGTGCAGAAAATTTGGGGAAGTCCTGGTCGTTATTTTAATATAATGGTTTTTACACAATTTAATAAAATTGTATGGCTGCTTTAATTGTCTGCAAATGGTTAATTTATGTTAAGAAACCAACTGTATATCTGTCACAAATCATGGAAGAACGACAATGTGCATTTCTAGAACTACATACATTTCTAATTGCAGCCCAATTTTGAAAGATTTTCCAACCCCATCAAGTTGCTCTGGTAAACAAATCTTTATAGAGATTAACGAGAAGAAAATCAAAGGGTGTGTAGAAGAAAAAAAAATGGGGAAATTAAATGCATAACTTGTGGTACATTGAAACTTCTTGTTGGTTTTTCTCACAAAGTGTAGGAGTTGATTGTAATTTGTTGTATTAATCCCAGAAACGTAATTTAAATATAACCTTTTTTTATTAAATAAATAAAAAAAAAAAAAAACCTTCTAGTAGAGTAAACTTCAAAAATTGCATTAGCTGAGCAAATCAGAACATTCAAAGTTTTGAGGCTTAAGATCGAACATTAAGAAACAGCATTTATTAAAAAGGAGCCACTGCACAAAATTTCTCGTGTACAGTTAGACTTTGTTTGAATTGCATTTTTCTAGACTTTTTCTGTAGAAAATTACTGTAATGATTTGATGTATGTGAGATAAAAATATGATTGAAAAATATGTCTATGAAAAACATAACAATTTTTTTTTTTTTTTGAAAAATTGTAATCCAAATACACCCTTAAATTATTACTGGCTAGAGGTTCGATCGATAGGTGACTACAAATTAAAGAAATGAAAAAGGTCAATTTGTGTTGTTCCAAATTGACTGGCTCATTTTACTAGTTACAACGAATGAAAACAATTGAATAGACCTACCAAATATATGAAAAAGAATGACCGGCTCGATGCCTTTTTTTCCCTTTTAAATTTGTGTTTACAGTCAAGTCTATCGTAGGTTTCTTAACGAGGGTTTCTCCTCTTCTCTAGTGAAACTTTCTTCCTCCCTTAGGGATCTCTAGTTAGCGTTTTTATAATTGATCTGTTTTTATAATTAGTAATTAGTCTGTTTCTTGCATTAGTCTGTTAAGATGAGAGTTTCCAACTTGTCATCAGGTCTCACCTTAACATTTGGAATTGAATCAATTTATTATCAGATTTGAGAGGAAGCAAGCAGTGTGGTTTAGATGATATTCGGCTTACAAAGTATTATTTTGTATGTTAGTATAATATTTCTATGGATTTGCTATTTTGTTAGATCTGTAGTATCAATCAAGTAGTATTTGTTTTGTACTTGTCGCCATCGGTGGTGCGCATGATGTTTTTTATCCAAAAAAAAAAAAAAAAAAAAAAAAAGGATGAAAAAATACAAATGAAACGGTGCGGACTTTTATATGAGATCTAATGGTGTCGTCATTCGTTGACGCTCATTGGTCACCTCACCCCACTCTTATATCAAGGACCCATTTTATAAGGTGCATGTGATGGTCTTCTTCAATCTTCCGGCTTGTGGCCCCGCCCACTTATTGTTTTTTTCCCAAAAAAACAACGCTTTCTTTTCTATTTAAGACCAAATTATCCAGGTAGTCATTGAAATTTTTGAATACTAAAAATTTGGACGCTCAACTATTAATAATATTATATTTTTATTCATTAAATTATAAAAAGTGTAAACTTTTTGCCATTCCGTTTCATTCTATTGTTAACTCTACTGAATTTAATGGTCTGCAGACAATCCATAAGACATACAACTATTAATAGTTACATTCGACAGTAAAATCAAACAGAATGATCCAAAATTTATACTTTTAATGGGGTCAGTGAATAAAAACATACTATTAATAGTTGAGTTGTCAAAACTCGACTATTCCAAAAAGTCAGTGGTCACCCGGATAATTTGTTCTTCTGTTTAAAAACTTCGTCAAGCTCAATTTACTTGTGCCAGCCAATACACAGTGTTTTGTAGAAAAGGGAGCAAATATGCGAAACCCTTGAATTAGTTAATTTTGTAAGAAGATATTTTGGAAAATATGTTGAATCATTTTTGTTTTATATGTTCAATTCAAAAATATATATATATAAAAGGAAGAGCTAAATTCATGCGCTACACCTTAAAATCTCATCTTGTACAAGTTTCAGTGCTAATAGTACAAGTTATTAATGCATTAGAGACGTGAATTTCGAATCAAGGGATGTAAATTCGGGGGTGTTTGTCACCTCGTGCACACCACATAAAATTTAAGTACTATGTATTCTTCTACTAAACTTTTTAAGTACTAGACTTTCATTGTGTTTAGATTGTAATTTTTTGGAGTTTTTGTAGAAAATGTACTGTAGTGATTTGATATACATGAAGTAAAAGTGATTAAGAAATGTGTTCACAGAAAATGTAGAGATTTTTTGGTGAAAAATTCCTTTCCAAAGTAAGGGTTTAGCAGCTAAAATCAACCGTTTATCATCAAACAAATTAAACTCCATGGATTCAGCGAATTAAGACTTAGCACGAGTAAATCATCATATTTAGAATGAAGTGATAAATGTAAAGAGATTGACCTTAAGTTTCCTAAATATTCAAATGGAATTCACAAAGTGCACACATTAGGAGAGAAAAGATGGATCCAATTTCGCGGAAGTCACAGGTAAAGACTTTTCCAGGGTAGATGCTTTTGTTGGACTCTCTCGCTAGTCTTGTAATATGTGGAATATTTTCACGATAAATACCCAACTTTCCCCCCTTAAGCTCTGAGGCAACTACATTTGCACAGGACAGAGAGAGAGAGAGAGAGAGAGAAACAGAGACTGAGACGGCAGCTGCATTACTATATTGAAAAGCAGAAAGAAAGAATTCCAGTATCTCCTCCTCCTCCTGATTCATCAATAGAAGTATATAAAAGTTTCAGAGATGGTGAGGGCTCCATGCTGTGAAAAAATGGGACTCAAGAAAGGGCCATGGACTCCAGAAGAAGACCAGGTTCTGGTCTCCCACATTCAGAAAAATGGCCATGGAAATTGGAGGGCTCTTCCAAAACAAGCTGGTAAACACAAATTTCCTGTAGATTCTTCTTCTGTTTCTTGTTGTATTCTTCCACTCACAGCATCAATATAGAAAGAAGTGGAATGCAAGAACGTGTGAAAAAACATCAATCCTCAGTGTTCATTCATCCCTTGTTGATCCTGGCACAGTGTGTAGATTAATTGATGAATTTTCCCAGTTGAAGACATAAAAATGCGAGTAGAACTTCAAAGAGGATTTAAACATTCTTGGGAACAGATTGTTTTTTGGAGATGTATTCATATTAAACGCTGATATAGCTAATTTGTTCCAATTCTTCTATAGGGCTCTTAAGATGTGGGAAGAGTTGCAGACTTCGTTGGACAAACTACTTGAGGCCAGATATAAAGAGGGGGAATTTCAGCAAGGAGGAAGAAGACACTATCATCAAGTTACATGAAACGCTTGGGAACAGGTGTGAAGAGTTAACACCTAGTCAAATATTTTTCACTTTTTGTGTCCCTTTAGTGCAAATTATTGCATTCAACACAGGAATGGAAAGCAATGGATTGAATTCCACTTTTCTGTCATTTCCAGGAGTCATCTAGTGTACTGTGTACATGCATTTTATTTCTTTCACATGCATCACAACACCTTCACATTATCTGATTAATCATAAATAGACAAATACATGTGGATTAACAGAAGAAAGCACCAACAACACCTCCTTCCATTGTACCGAGTCATGATGAATATTTGAGGCTGATTGAGATAGCCAAGCATTGCTGAAGGTTACAAAATAGAGGTCATTGGTAACTATTATTAAATCAATAATTAATTAGTCTTGTAATCAGAGCTAGCTTGCAGCTTCACGTTTTGGTTTAACCCTGTATTTGATTTAAAGAGGAGACTTAAAAAATTCAGCAAAAGTTTTGAGATAGAAAGATTCCCTTCCCATATAATAAATGGTAATGGACTTGTGTACTCACATAGGATCTAGGAAAACCCATATGAATTTATAAACAAATCCAAACTGTGTATGGTATACGATAATAAATGAATGGCTCCTATCTTCTTAGGATTTTGTGTCCTTTTTTTTTAATTTTTTTTTTGTGCCTTAGGATTTTGTGTCTTAATAATCAAAGCTTGTGGCTCGAGCTTTTTGGTTGTCATCTAGTACATAAACAAAGAACAGTTGCAGAGCTCGTGCAAATATCTTATGTACAATTCTTTGTCCTATTTTCAGATGGTCTGCAATTGCAGCTAGACTCCCGGGCAGAACAGACAATGAAATAAAAAATGTCTGGCATACCCACTTGAAGAAAAGGCTCAAAAATCATCCGGCTACTTCTCAGGACATCAAGAAACAGTCCACCCAAGTTCAAAGATCAGATCCCAGAACTCCGGTGAAAATTGATGATCAGCCTGATGAATCCAATTTCACTGATGATCATCATCACCAAGATGGAAAAGTTACTACCAGCCTCGGATGTGCCCCGGTGTCACCGCAACATTCCTCTAGTGAACTCTCAACAGTGACAGAGAACGATTCGGCGGCCATCAAGCAAGAAAAAATGGACTCACCAGAGTATTTTCCTCAAATTGATGAAAGCTTTTGGTCAGAGGAATTCCCAGTAGACAATGCAAATGTGCAATCAGAAATTCATGATGGCCTGGCCACTAATGACATGCAATTTCAATTTCCATTATCTCCTGTGGCTGCTAGTGATGAAGATGTCAATGCCTACATTTCAAATTTTGATGATGGCATGGACTTTTGGTACGATCTATTCATTAGAGCTGGGGAATTACCTGATTTAGATTAAGAGGGCTCTTCTGGTTGTGTAGTATATTTTTAGATTGAGAAGTTGGAATTCTTTTTATCTAGGTGACGTTTTTGACCACTAACATGGATGGGGGGCACAAACAACAAATTCCTAGGTGGGATCCAATTAGGAAACTCCTACATACCACAGAATCTTGATCCAATTAGGAAACTGTACGTGAGCAGCCATGGGAAAAGCCAAAGTTGGAATTAGGAATTTTAGTTTGTACACATTTAAATTGCAGGACTTAGGTTACGTCAACTTAAAGGGGTGTTGAGAAAAAAAAAAAAGTCTTGACAAATCTGTTTTACCATATTGGATCCTCATTTGGCTTTCTCAGCTGAGTGCTATGATCACATGAATGTTGTAGAACTTTTGTAATTTTATAGTCATTATGACTATGATGATGATGATGATGATGATGGAAAATACTTTATTAATTACCCAGCATTTTATCTGATTTGCAAATAATCCCAGTTCTTTTTTTTTTTTCTATTTTTGAATTGTGGAAAAGCTAAATTCATTTATTAAGAGGCTAATTAAGCTAACTAAAAATTGAAATTTAGGGATTAACAATTGTCCAAAGACATCCCCCCCCCCCCCACGCGATTCATGCAGACCAACATGCATGGCCACCTCCTCATGGAACTTTATATATATATGCCAAGAGAAAAGAACAAAACACAAAAGGCAATTAATTAATTGACTTTAAAGACCACGTACCACCACCACCTTTTGAAAAATTCAATCTGCACCTTGAGGGCCTTTGCCAGGTTAGTGACTAATCATTGTTTTTAAATCAATGTTAAACAACATTTATATGTCACACAAATTAATCTTATCTCATTAGTTTTGAAGGTTATCTTGTCCTACCACAGCATCTCTTGTCAAAGTGACCCCAAACATTAAGATTCCTTTGATGTGCTACCCAACCTAAAATAATCAAATCATGCCCATGCCGTTCTTTTTGTTTCAGTTGTTAAAATCTAAGTGATGAAAGCCATATACAAAAACCATTTGCTGGCTTCAAACTATCCTTTCGTTGCTTGGAGATGCTCTGATACTGGGAATCTATAGATGAACATTATCCCATGCCAACTTTTCTGTCTCATGTTATATCTCTTTCCTTTGTCATTTGAACACGAATAAAGCAATCAAATTCCAAAAAATGGACCAACAGATATTCCGCAAGTAGGAGATGGAGTGACAAGGCAAGTATACACACCTGCAACTTGAGGGGTGCTGCATAATTTTTACACGTCGCATTCAATTTCATGTAACATTCATATTTTCCTAACAGTTTATTGCATCATCAAGTCTTTTTATCTTTTTTCTGAAAATACTAAGAAGGCAATCGATTTAGCACGCCTCTCTTAGCATAATAAGGTTTTCTTTGCTATTCCAAGATCGTTGTCAATATTCATTAGCATTTTTTTTTAGTATTCCTCGTCCCCTGAGCCCTGATTTTGTTGTCTAGTGTAGCTAGCCGACGCTATCAATTCGAGGGCTTTTTTTCTTGAAAACTTTTAAGCTATGAGGTTCACAAATACTGTGTATATTCTTTGTCTCCACCCCTGTGCATGAGGTGGGATAAAGAACTAAAAATTTGTGAAAATTCTGCCGGGTTACTAGATTTTCTTTACCTTAGTGGAAGGGTCCTTCTACAAAGGGCCAGAACCAATTTTGCACTGTAGAAATTATGAGGTGAAAAAGGAGCAGAACTAAAAGAAAATTTATCTTAGCAGCCTAGCACACAAAAGATTGAAGACTAAAAGAAAATTTTTCTTAGCAGCCTAGCACACAAAAGATCGACGAATATTCTTTACTTGTATATCCTCGATTCCTCGTGTTGTCATTAGACTAATGCCACGGATTTTTATCTACTGCAAACTCGAATCAGTCTAAAAGAAGAAAAGCAAAAAAGCAATTCACTGGATAGGATCCTAAATTTTCTTACTTGAACTCGTCTTCTCTAATTAACTGGTCATTATTGTTTGCTTTCCTATTCATCAAGTTGTTCTATTGGTTCTGATATTTTCCTAGTCCTTTTTGCGTGCAAGTTCCTCATTTTTTTGGCATCAAATTTCGACATGGTCATGGGCCTTCTGGCTCTCATTTAATACCCCTCTCTCTCTATCATTGATTTAGCAAAACGAACCATAAAAGTGAACATTTAAGTCATTGACTACTAGTATGCATTGTTTGATCGGATAGAAGAAGAAGAAGAAAGAAAGAAAAGTATGCGGGCGACTAAACCGTTTTAAGTTTGAGGATGAAAGAATTGGAAGTGGAGATCATTAATGGGTGTGTTTAGACAGTGGATTATTTACATAAATTTATTTATTTGTATTATAAATATATTTTTCAATCACTTTTTTTTTCACATACGTCATATAAAAAAAATATTACAATATTTTTTTTCAAAGAAAAAGTGCTACAGTTTTTTTTTTTTTTTTAAATATCTTCTGGTCCATTTGTCAATCAATAACGTTTATTTAAAGAAAAACAAAAAAGAAAAAATAGAATCACCAAGGTACAAGTCCTTAACAATTTCTTAAATCACACATCAAATTACTCACATAATCGAGTTATGTGAAAGCATAAAAGAGTTTGAGTTCTAGGAGCATTTGAAACAAAAATTTGTCATTGGCGCTATCTAACAGGCTTATAATTCATTGAATTTGAGTTTGAATCATGACTTTTAGAATCATGTTATACACTGTTTGCCAGAAAATTTGAGTAGTAAAGTCACATCTTTGTCATGTCTCCTTCATTGTGGAACAAGTTCTTTGAACAAAATCATTTTTGGCTCAAAATGCTAACGTTCAAACAAAAATATTAATTAGTCAATAGTTCAAAGTCCTGCAAACAAAACTCAAAAAGCTACTTCACCATTAGTAGTCAATAGTACAAAGTTTTACAAAACCATCATATTGACATTTAGTCAGTTTGTCAATTTCAATCAAAGAAAACATCCCTCTCATCGAGAGCTATTGCTACAAGGGCTCCTCTGACGGTATCAAAAAAGAGGGACCAGGGGCAGGAATGGTTGAATGGTTGCAGGAGCAATCGTTCCTGAAGGTTACGTGCATTTTGCACACGACATAACTTGTTTGCATATGGTATAACTTACTTTTAACAATGTGTAATTTTATAACAAAATTTTGTAGATCCCACACATATTGTTAAAAACGAGGTACAAGATGAGATCTGAACCATACAATTTTTTTGGCCAAATTTTAACCGTGAACAATTAGGAACGGTTGCTTCCTGCAACCATTCGTGCCCCTCTTCCAAAAAAGAGCAACAAATGTGAACGTCAGTAATTATGGCACATTACAGTACTTTGGACCTAATCTCATCAAGCTTCGATTGTGGATAAACTATGTACTCTTTGCAATTCTCGTTTACTTTTGCAACTAAATTTTTTATTTTTTTAATAGCTAAAAGAGACTAAAATCTAAAGATATGTCTGAAAGTAACTTTAGCTGATTCTATCTTTCTCGATAATTACTTTCTCTAATCAACTTTTATGTGCAATAACCCGATGTTAAAAGAGCTACAAATGCTATAACTAGCCTAAAAAAGCTTGCCCATGCATACATCCGGATTAATTAAACACCCAGCACATGCAGAAATGCACAAGAGTGTCCACAAGAAAAAATGCTTTTGCCATCTTCAAATCAGATTCTTGGAAAAGTCAAATGAGCTAATGTTGAATATCCGAGAACTGCCTAAGTTAACCAACCTAATCTTGGATATCTGAATAAGCGTTTACTAGCCAATAATCTTTTGATGCCCTCAATCAAAACTAAGTCAGTAAGTCAATCTTCATTCACGATCATCTTTGCTTGAACAATTCAAGAAAGCAACTGTGTGTTTTACATCTTCTTTTTTGCCGTTCCATTTGATATCTCAGTTCTCATGGTTTTTCTTGTCCCTTGAGTTTCATCTTAACACAAAGAAATAAATTACTAATCTACTCGTGGAATTAAGCTCATGTAGACGTTCTTGAAGTTGGGGTGGTATATCACCACTCTTTCATGAAAGACTTTGACGCTTGGGACAATCCTTAAAAATAGGTTATTATATCAAAATCGAATATTAATGTCTTACCAGGAATGCGGTCCTATGTAGTATGCACTGGTCTCGGTTTCATCTCCCATGGTGTAGACTTGTTCTTCTTTTATTTTTTTGGTCTTGGCGGCCTAATTAGACTTAGTATGCACTAGTCAAGCCCATCATAAATGTTGGATTTTGAAGCATTTTTGTCAAGTAATGCAGAAGATCATTGCGCCATTTATGTCTGCGCATGAAACTTGTAAACAAGATAGTCGTAACTTTTTGTACAAGTTGCATAGTGTGTTCTCGACAACATTTTGCAGATGATATTATTGAGATGTTGATATGTGCAAGAAGTTTTGAAAATTTGTATTGCTGACAAAGAAACTCGAAAGCTTTTGAGAAACAACTCGTTCCAAAACTAAGACGCATTTAGAAAAAAAGTAATGCATTTAGCTTAATTTAACTACATATCTATTGTATCACGTTGGAGTCATTAGATGTCCAAACTACCCTTAAGTGATGGATGGATTAGTGGGTTAATAAATCATAATGGGACTAGGTAATGAAGACTCAAAGGAGAATTTCCTAGGACCGTGCTTGGCAATCTTTGGGCCGGATTATCGCCCTCAATTCGAAAGAAGATGCCTTTTGGAAGGTGAGAATCCGAGTTTCCCGTGACCAGAAGCTGACGTCGTAACTGTTGAGGACAGTTGGGTTAATTGAGACTTAGGTTCCGTCTGATAAAACTGAATCTGAATTCTGAAGTTTGAATTCTCAAATCTGAATACTGAAACAATTAATTTGTTGAATTTTAAGCACTGAAAAGAAATATATGAATGTCTGAATTTTAATGTTAAATCTATTTATACTGTTTGATAAACATTTATAACTGCATGATTAATAAGTTAAATTTGACAAATTTACCCTTATATTTTTTCATCCAAAAAAAAATAGAACCTATGATTTAATTAGCTAAAAATGTTAGGTATGAAAATGATAATATATATTTTTAAATCAAATTAATATAAAAAATGAAATATATTATATGAGGAGTATGAAGAAAATGTGAAAATCATTCAAAAAGGAAAAAAAAGAAATAAAAAATCATTAGATAGAGAATATTAGATTGTTTAATTAGATAAGAATTTTGAACATAATTAACAAACAAGGATAGATTTGGTAGATAAGATAAGATAATTGAAGTAATTCTATTGATTCTTATCAGCATTAAACATTCAGTTAGAATTCTTGTACTGAAAAAAAAAACACACAAGTTCAGCACTACTTAACAAGTTCAACAAATGAATTTTCATTTATCAAACGCTCAAAACATCTGAATATCTGAAAAAATTCAGATTCAGCACTTTTTATGTTTTTATGTTATCAAACAGACCCTTAGTTGTCATTGTTAAGATTGGGCTGGGCTGCTGTTAGGCTTTTGAACAGAATGTGCAACCAACAGCAACCCAATACCACAGATGATATTAATAAAACCCTTCATGCAAGCGAAGAAATACAGTTGGGAAGTTTAGGATAGAAAAGAACAGAAGTTTTAAGTTACGAAGAAAGAAAGAAAAGAAAAGAAAAAGGAAGAAGATATTTTAACGCTGTTTAAGAGTTTATATAAGAAAGAAATAGGATGTGCTTTGAATATATACATACTAATGAAAATTCCTTCAATATACATTTGAGGATAAATTAGATACTTTGAAAATTTTTGTTAGATTTTCTCAACTTGGTTTTCACCGGCCCGGGAGGAAAACGTTATCAACTATAGCAGAGCAGCACCAGGCCAGCCATATCCAAACCATCTAGCTTTCTTTCTTCTCCCTACTAATTGATTAACAACTTGCAACGAAAAATTGAAAAGCTTTAAAATCACCCCAGAAATAAACTCCTAATGAAAAATGAACCTTGTCTAAGATTTCATCAAGTCTCTTCTGAGACGAAGTACATGACAGAGGAACTTTCACAAAAATTAAAAGAGAGCGTATCACGAGTAAGCAGATGCATTACTCGTTCCTCAAGATTGAAGAATGGCATTATTCAAAACTGTAGCTACTTCTACGAGAACCCCGGGACAGCGAAGCTATCACATCCCTATGTATCTAATGGGCAAATTTATGACAAACATGAATATGCCAAATCTTTCTCCTCAGAGAGCTCTGCAGCCGTCGCATCCATCTTCTTCCTTGAGAACTCATCAATTGAAAGTCCTGGCACATGGACAGCAATGCCAGATCTTAAGTGCCATTAAGAAAGCAGCGAAAACGAAAGAAAGGCCAGACCAGAACAACTGATTAAACTTATTGACTAATCAAAATTATAAGTAGTAGCCAGTCACGAGTAATTCATGTACAAACTATTAACATCTGATGCTATAAGAAGTCATTTCAAACAAAAGCCATAGAGCAAAGATCTCCATGCTCACCTTGAACAATAGACCATTCTCCATTCTTACAGTTTACTGGGAAGGAATATATAAGCCCAGCAGGCACATTGTAGGAGCCATCAGAGTATACACCCATAGAAACCCATGTGCCCTAGAATGCAGCATAAACCGTGAATGAGAGCAGAATAGGTATTCTATGCATATTGTTCAAAGTATGCACACTAAGATTTACCTCAGGAGTTCCAAGGACCCAATCACGGATGTGGTCACAAGCAGCACTAGCAGCAGAGAGTGCACTTGAGAGCTTCCTAGCCTTGATAATTGCAGCACCACGCTGCTGGACTGTGGTTATGAACTCTCCATTCAACCTAAAATTTCAGATAACATATCTTCATTAAAACCATGTGAAATGTGAAACCAAAAGTTGGCAATGAATGGAGAGCTTAGAAAACCTAAGAAGCATATTGCAAAAACTTGAACTTTTTACCAGGCATCATCAGCTACAAGCTGACGAACAGGCTTTTCTCCAGCTGATGTTTTAACAGTTGCGTGGTTGACATCAGGATACTGTGTTGAGGAGTGATTTCCCCAGATAATGGCATTTTTAACATCACTAACTTGAACACCCAATCTTTCTGAGATTTGACCAAGGGCCCTGTTGTGGTCCAATCTTGTCAAACAAGTAATGTTTTTTGCAGGAATTGATGGTGCAAACTCCTTCAGGATCAATGCATTCGTGTTGGCAGGGTTAGCAACAACCAAAACCTGGAAGAAAAAATCAGCAGAAGACCATTTAAGATATGATATCTAAAGAGACAGAAATACAACCGGAAATCCAAATTCTTTAGACCATTTTCATCATACATCAACCTGATTTGCATCAAGTTAACTAACTGCCCCCATTCAAAAAAGTTCAGGGGGACAGAAAAGTTTGAATAACTAACCAACTGACATGATCATATCTAGTTGAAATGATAAACAAGTTTTTCCAAACAAGTCAAACAAGAAAAAGGAAGTAGGTAACAAGTCCCAACAATCTAAGTGAATCTTAGGAAAGGAACCAAAAATGCCTTTCCACAACAAAACAAAAGCTGAAACCAGCATCTATGGACAGCAACCAGTAATCTACAAGTTATTAAAAATGCTAAGCACCTTGCAGTTAGGGGCAGCATGCTGCTCAAGAGCAGAAGCTTGAGACTTGTAGATAGAAACGTTCTTTGTCATCACATCTTTTCTTTCCATTCCTTCTTTCCTTGGGAATCCGCCAACCATTACAGCAACACTGACACCAGCACATGCCTCAGCAACATCAGTTGTAGCAACAACCCCTGGTCAAAGAAAATTATAATTATGCTTATAAATCCATTTTTCACTTTGACAATCGAGCATTAACTAATGTTAGCTTTCATATAGGAATAACAATTAAGACGGCCAGATGACAAACCTTTTAATAAAGGAAAAGCAGCATCAACCAGCTCCATTTTAACTCCATTGAGTGCCTCAGCAGCAGGTGGAATATCCAGCATGTGAAGGATCACTGGCTGATCAGGTCCCAACATCACTCCTCTGGCAATCATGGGTACAAGAGCATATCCAATTTGGCCTGAAATAAACCAGCTTGTTTCAGATCAGTATATTTCATAATTCGCTAAATTATCCGCTCTTTTTGAATAATAGATAGTTTACATTCAAAAGAACCTATCCTTCCCACTCCACCACTCCCAAAAAACAACCACCAACCCCAACCCCATATCCTTTTTCAGATTCTTTTTCCTAAAACTGGCTACCAAAAAAGAATCTGAGCAAACAGGAAAGGTATGCAATGAATATACACTAGAAAAATCAAGAAGATCAACAAAATAATCATTCAACTACTATTATACTAACATCCAATAAAACAAAAACATACCAATACCTGCAAAAACGGAAATTTCCTACGGTTTCAAAACTTGTTTTCCAAAAACCATAGACACGTTGTTTCCAATCTCCTTTGCCATTATATACGAAAGTATACAATAAAGGTATATTCTTCTTCGAAAAACATGCCTTGCAAACCGAACTAAATCATTTCAACTACTATTAAAACTAATAAACAAATGAAAGCTAAGAAATTGCTCGAATCTTTACCTCTTACACCATACTTTTATTTCTGGAACACAAAAAGTTTACTTGTAATCACTTCAACATTAAAACCTAGCTAAATCCTGCGATTAATCATCGAAATGATTCATGATTATCTATAACTCCCACACACCAGTCACGTTCAGTTTAGCAGGCTGATCCGACAATCAAAATCAGACCGATGAACAAGCAGAACAATCACAATCAGGCAATAATTGAAGATGTAGAAAACGAAAAATCAGATCTAGACAAACAGAACAAAGAATAAAACAAACAGAGCTTTTTAATCGGGCTACGGGGGAGTGATTGTTACCTGCGGCGCCGGTGACGAGAACGCGAACGGGATCTTTAGCCATTTGATTCGTCGGTCTGGGGAAAAGCGGGATTGAGATCTGATCTGCAGAGGAGAGAGAGTAGAGAGTAGAGAGTAGCGAGTGATGATAAGACGAGGAAGAAGGTTCGACTAAATACTGTTTCGATGGGGATCTAGAACGATGTCGTTTTAAGAAAGTCTACTTGGCTTATTCGATTATTGTCTTCCATTTTTATTTATCTTTTTGTTGGTTGCCATATTTTTTCTGGTGAATAATGAGAGAGAGTTGTATTGTACTATTGACTTTTTCGATGGAAGGCGTGGACGGTTACGTAAACTGAGGAGTGTGCTGCTAATTACTTTTGCCGTCTTCTTCTTTTTCCTAATTTTTTATTTTATATAAAGTATAAACAGAAAATTTTTAATTAAGTTGCATTAATTGCAAGAAATAGAGCATTTAATGAGCCGAATATTTGGTGCTCAGGCAAGTTTGGATAGAATATATTAAAGGGTTAATTCCACTTTGTCCCCCTAAACTTTGGACGATTATCCACTTTAGTTCCTAAACTTCAAAATGGGACACTTAAATCTCTAAAACTTATAAATTGGGACACTTAAATTCCTAAATCTTTATAAAATGGGACACTTCGACCACCACTGCATTCAGGATTCTGTTAACAATTTTCCTTAATTGGGAGGTATTTATAAATTTAGGAACTTAAGTGTCCCATTTTGAAGTTTAGGGACTAAAGTGGGTAAGCGTTCAAAGTTTGAGGGGACAAAGTGGAATTAACCCTATATTAAACGAACTATAATTACTGCTCGAATTCGATTCGTTTATTTGTATAAATATTCGCGATCAAAGTTGAATTTGTGTTTGGAGATAATTTAATTATGTTTTAATAAATAATATATTATCTAGAAAAAGCTTAATTGTATTTCTTGCATTTAAAAAATAAACAATAACAATTCATGTATAAGTATTATTTTAGTAAAATTTTATATATAATATTAAACATATTTTTAGTTATTTGTTTTTATAATTATTCATGTGTTCACGAACTATTCGAATAATTTGCAAACAGGTTCACGTTCTGCTCGATTACTAAACAAGCCTAATATTGTATTCAAACTTGGTTCATTTATTAAACAATTAAACTTTTTTTGATCTCGAACCGGGTGGAATACGAACATATTCACAAACAACTAGATTCGTTAAAAACTCTAACAGGAAATACATCCCTGACAATGTCATAGATAATTTATTAAATAAAATTACATTAATTGCAGTAAATACATCATTAGTCATGCCACACATATTAGATTGAAAAAAAATCTTTTTCTAAATATATGACCTTTGATTAAAAACGGATAAAAAAATCTTCTTCTAAAACATGCGGATTAGAGCTTACTAAACGGTTATGATGAGGTTTGTTTTTAGAGTGATGAAGTCCAAAAATGAGACAATTTTTTTTAACCTTTACAATTAGGACAATGTTACAGTGCCTATAGTTATGATAACGATATTAGAGAAACCTACTATTATAGGTTTCTATTATCTTTAGTAACAGATCAAGTTTTTTAGTGACTTTTTAAATATTATATTAAACTAATTAATATTAACTTTAGTAAGTTTTTAATTAAAACTAGTAAGTATATGCCTGAAAGATAAGTTTTAGTCAGAAATACAAATTTACACTTTGAGTAATTTAACTTACTTATTATTTGATAAAATTTACTTTTATTTAAATTAAACTTACTAATACTAAAAGTAAAAAATTTCAATATTTAAGTAAAAAATCACCGATTTCTGAAACAGTTTTGTCTCTCCAAAGTTGGTTGCCTTCTTTTTATTTTCTCACCTCAGGACATGATGGAATAGAAATTTTTTCCTTGCAAAATTTTTCTGTTCAGTCCACATTTTCCATCTCTACTTCCTGGTCGATCGGGCATATATGCAGACCCAACAAAAAGGTTGAGAATTTTATTAAGGCTGGGTGGTGGTATCAAGCAAGAGAGCGGATAAAAAATAACAGCCAAAAGGTTAGACTATCATGTTTCTTGAAAATCACTTCATTATATTGCTTTAATTTGTTTATCTTTCATTTGATTTGATTGTCAACTTGAAAAATGTATGGAAAATGACTTAGACCCTGTATGTGAAACATAGTAGGGTGTCAGCATTTGTGGGAAAAGCAGTTAATTCTGGATTGCATATAAGCAGTTTGGTGAAATGTCAAAAAGAAATTTGTATGATATGATTGATGCCTGTACGGGGTTAAAAGCACAGAGCAACAAGCCTTTTAACTTCCAAATCCACCGAATCCATTCAACTGAATGCTTTATTGAATTCAAATCCACCGACCCAAATAGAGTAATTTATTTGTCAAATGCAACAAGCCTTTTAACTTCTAACTATGTAGTGTTTCATTAGGCATACAAAAGTTCGATCTTATGCATAATTTAAGAGGACAAGTTGACTGCACAAATTTGTTCGGTAATTTCTATTTCTTCAAGACTAAAAGAAAAATCAGATGATAAAACTATTAAATAAATCATTTAAATCCGTGGTTTATTAATTTTAAACTTTTACATATGAAACAGGGATGCAATTTGAGATAACTTTCAGTAATCTTTGGGTATGGGTTGCGTAGGATTGCAATCTTTAGGTATGATCAGCTTGAGTATGGATTGCGTAGGAGTCCAAAGTTGCAATATTTCATATGTACTACAACGAATTTAAGTAAAAATCTCAGAAAACATACACCAACACAAACATTGACATGATAGCTTTTTTGACATGATAGCTTCTAGCATCATGCTGAAAAGGGAAGAAATGACAGTTCATGTAGATGAGCTAGTACAGTTATCTAACAAATCGCCCAAGCATGGTGGTGGTATAAGTTGGAGAACCATTGTTGATCGGCTTGATAAATTATCTTCTGATGAAATTCAACTATTATGCATACAAGAAGACACTTTCGGTCTAAATTCCATAAGACTTTCCCACACTTTCGGTCTGAATTCCATAGTAATAAGCTTTCGGGATACACTTTTGGTCGAATGGGGATACAATGTGTTCGGCCAATAAATGCAGTGTCTGTTCTAGATGCTTCTTTGGTGAAGTTGTAGTTAAGAAAGCCTTAATGGGACGCTTTTAAGCATATATATGTGTATATATATATATATATATATATATCCTGGTTTCAGAAAAAGTCAGAGCACGTGGCTTTGTATTACTGGTGATCAATATATGTTCAAAGGAGGCTTCCTAAGTCTTCAAAAGTCAGAGCGTACTCTTCCAAGCAGATGCCAAACAAACTGATCTACTTAATCGAGCTTGTTTTGGCCGCCCGGTAGTCACAGCTGAGAAGGATAAGCAGTGGTTCCAATTAGGTCTGGAGGAAGCTTTTTACCTCTTCTATGTCCTAAAATGCATCAAAATCATCAACGAAAATAATTGTGAAATTGATAGTGAAGAGTTGTGGATGTACATGATGTCCAAAAAGGAAAATTTTACGAATTTATTCAAAGCTTATTCTCATCTTCGGATGAAGAATTGGGTGGTTAGATCAGGATCACAGTATGGTGTGGACTTTGTCGCGTACCGGCATCATCCATCTTTGCTGCATTCAGAGTATGCTGTGATTGTTTTGTCTGATAACAATGGAGAAACAAATGGGCGTTTGATGGTTTGGTCTGATTATCATTGCACACTTGACTTTGTGGCAGTGTTGCAAAGACATTGTTGCTTGTTAATATTGATAAATGTGGAGAGAATGTAACATTGCCATCATGTTTAGAAAGTTACATCGTTGAACAAAGGACAATCACTAGGTGGAGTCCACAACAATGCCGTGAGAACCAAACAATTGCAACTGGGGAATCTTGACACCGAGAATTTGCGGCAGCAGTTGTCAACAAGGATTAATGACAAATCAGACCATGGAATATTTTGATGATTTTTAATGCAGGCTTTGATGGTTTTAGAAGGGATTGTCCCTTCTGTACAATTTAGAAAGATTCAAGTCCCTATGGATTGTTTAAGCTTAAAATGTAATTGATATCAACGTTGCATGTTCCTGTTAAAAAAAAAAAAAGAAAAGTCTTCAGCCTTTCTAGTTTAAAATGGAATGCAGAATCAAACTTCAATACCCTCTGGTTTTCGAGCTACTCATTTATTAATCCTGAAGGTTATCATTTACTTGGTCCTTGATTCTCCAAAAATAACTGAAAAAAAATGTATGTTTTCAGTCTTTCAGTCTCATATGTAGCGTAGGTAATGGCTTATTACTGAACTACAACTTGGGGATACACTTTTCGGCCAAATGAGGATACATTTTCTCAGGCCTGAATTCAGCTAGAAATAGCAAAGATAAATTATAATTTTTCCCAACTATGAATACTTTTATTGTTCATCTTCTCTGCAAATGATATTGTAGAAGAAATCCCCACAAATTCTTAGGGTGTAGGACCAATTCCATTGCAATGTTAGAACGTTCAGTCTCGGATTGAAACTGAAAATTCATGACACCATAATAGAATTAGTGAGTTAACTATGCTAGTGAAGACAACTGTTACAATGACATTTAAAATTAGTCACTACAAAAAACTCGTATTAAATTACAAAACTATACCATGATTGAACTCATTTGTTCCACTTCAGATGACTTCATGAAAGTAATAAGTAACAAAATAAATGATAACTAAACAAATGAAATATGAGCTCAATTGATCGTGTTCAAACTACATATTCTATTAATGGTTAGTATATATGAAATTGTATTTTCCATATGTAGAAAAATAATATGCATTTTATATCTACTAACGAAAAAATTACCGATGTTTTGAACAAATCAAACCTAAACTCATGGTGTGATATGTATATAGTTGCTCACATTTATACTTATGCCATCGTCCTTTCTTCCCATTTGCTTTTTAAGAGTGCAAATTTCTTTTGATTATATTGGTAAAAAAATAACATATTTTACAAACTATTCCAATTTATTTAGAAAATGTTACTAATTTCATTAGAAATTATGAAATGTAATCATGGTTTATTAATTTTTTACTAAACATAAATATTGCATATAAAAAGGAATAGATATTTGATTTTGTTTTACTTTGATTAGAAAAACTTGTGGCAGTAATAACGAAATAGTGATAGAGGTGCAACTTTCAAATCAACAACCAACGTACACTTAATTAAGGTAATATTTTTTAGTTGATCAGACTGATATATGCCATAAAGTAGTAAGATTTACTCATTTATAAATTGACAATTTTAGCAGTTTATAGACCATTCATCTATAAAATTATGATTATTATAAAATGACATTTTATAATAATTTACATACTATTTGCCAATTAAAAATAATTTTGATAAAAATGTGCATATAAATCCCTATTGTAAATGATACAAAATATATTTGAAACTCATGAAACTTAATATATGGGTAAATTTACTATAATTTTCAAAGATTATGCTACATTAGTACAACTTTAACTTTTATACTTGTGACCTAGAAAATAAATTTATTAAAACACATAACATTTATAAATGATACATACATTTATTAAAATGCTTAAAACACAAAACATTTATGAATGATACATACAATCATGTATTATACATTTACGTTACCAACAATTACTAACTATAATATTAAGTTTCAATCATTAATAAAAAAATCTTAGCTACTTCCTAATACTTGTTTCATATAAGTTTCTTTAAGTAAAATAGTAAATTTATGCCACAAACTAGTAAGTTTTGATGATTAACCAAATTTACTATTCTATCAACAAGATTTACTATTAATCTATAAAAACTTACTATTATTTGAACTAAACTTACTCTGCAAAAAGTAAGTTTCGAATATAGAGTAGTAATTTATTTTTTTAAAAAAGTAACTTTCATTTTTATTTCGATTTACTTTTTGAGACATAAATAGGTAACACTAATATGACCATTTTCGATTTATTTTTGATTTACTTTTAGCGATCATTTGATTATTTGATAGACCTATCCACCTAAATAAGATAACACTTAAAAATAAGAAAGTAAGTTTCCCATCTAAAATAGTAAGTTAACAGTAATAAATTGGTAACTTTTATACTTCAAAAGGTAAATTGGAATAAATATCAAACTTACTTTTTAAATAAATAAATTACTATTTTATATCCCAAACGTACTTTTTAGAGAGTAAGTTTAATTCAAGTAATAGTAAGTTTTTATACATAAATAGTAATTCTTACTGATAACATGGTAAAATTGATTAATAATCAAAACTTATTGATTTATGGGACGCATGTACTATTTTACTTTAAAACATATTTCAAACTAGTATTAGGAAATTTATTTGAAATAATGATAAGATGTTTTATTAATGATTAATTCTTAGTACCTTAGTTAGTAAGTACTCATAATATACCTGTATAATACATGATTATAGGTATAATTTTAAAAAAATTATTTATATATTTTAAAATACTATGAAAAATAGTTTGACTTTTCACATAATCTTGTAAAATATGTAATAAAATTTTGTCATATATAAGTTTTTAATCATTTTCAATTTTTAAAAAGTTTGAAAGTTTGGATAACAATAACAACAAATCTTCCTAGTTATCTATAGAATATTACTTGCTTATATATCAAAATTTTTATAATTTAACACCTATGAATATAATAAGATGATAAAGTTTTAATAAATTTACATCTGAGACACAAGAAATAATAAGAGTAAAAGTCTAAACAAAATGAGAAATAATATAATAATAAAAATGACAAAATTAGTATAACAATTAATATAAGAAAATCAGTATGATCTGGATTTTTTTCCTTTGGAGATTGTTCATAAGAATAGGATCCAATAATTATAAATGAAAATCACATGCATATATAATCTATTGTATAATTTAAATTAAATTTAGTTCACATATAAAATGGTCCTAAAATAATTAGTCCACTATGATACAATGTTATTTTAATAACAAAATTTTTTTTTTACTAAACGTCTAAAATATCCATGACATACGTATGAGGGATATTTTACCATATTTGTATCTCACATCTAATCATGAAAGTTAATTTGAGAAAAAAATATTTTTGACAATAGAATTATTTTGAATTAAGTCAACAAGTTGAGATTTTTTAAACAATAAAAGTGAAATATTTTGGGAACTTAGTTGTTTATTTTCCCATAATTAAAAATTGCTATATTTTAGCAATTGTTGCCATTGACTTTTCATTCTATAGACTAATTTTTATCAATGCAAAATTAGTTTTATTAACAATAATTGAAGTTCCATTGATCCGAGGATTGGCATTTTATTGCTATTATTTTATATGTAAATATTTAACCTAAGTAATAAAATAAATAATAGCTACTTAAAAAAAAAGAAAAATTGGTGCTCAATTGATTGTGGTGTAAAATATTAGTATACAATTAACTAGTGTTTGAAATGGAATTAAATTTATTTAGTATTTTACTGCTAACAACCTTGACCCCATTTAATGGTTAAAGAAAAAATAAAAGAGACGTAGAGACTGGGATTGGTTCCTTAGTGTGAAAAAGGAAAGTTCTTCTAAACTAATGCTGCCTGAAATTCTGGATGCACATGAAATTAGAAATATGATAACTTTGCAATTCATTCTCGTTCATGATGAATTTCTTCGATTCTATATAGAATCGCAATTTTTTTCGTTCAGCCTGAAAACATTTTTTTTTGTCATATTGATGGCTTTTGCTTTTAAGATTATCTACATGTCGGTGGTTAGTATTATTGACAAGGTTAGAGGTCATGGAAAATGTTACTAATTTTAGGAGAAATTATGTATTGTAAAAGTGGTTTAATAATTTTCTATTAAGCATAACTACTGCATACAAAAGGAAAAGCTATTTGATTTTATTTTGCTTTGATTAGAAGAACTTGTGCTAGTAATAAAGGAAATTTCAATTCAACAATCAACATGCACATGATTACAGTAATTTTTTTAGTCATTTAGACTAATATATGCCATAAAGTAGTCAGATTTAGTCGTTTTGAATTCATAATTTTAACAGTTTACATAAAAATTCATCTATAGAAAATATGGTGATGTACAGATAAGTGCAATTCTATATATAACTCGAAAGATTTGTTGTTACTGTCATCCAAACTTTCTAACCTTTCACAAATTCAAAAATAATTCAAAATTTATAATATGACAAATTATTCTTACATATTTTATAAGGTCATATGCAAAAAAAAAAAAAGTTTTCATAGTATATTTAAAATACTTAAAATATATAACATTTATAAATGATACGTACAATTGTGTATCATACATTTACATTACGAGTAATTACTAACTATAATACTAAGCTTCAATTATTAATAAAAAAATCTTAGCATTATTTCAAATAAAGTCCCTAATACTTGTTTCATATAAGTTTCTTTAAGTAAAATAGTAAATTTATGCCACAAACTAGTAAGTTTTGATGATTAACCAAATTTACTATTCTATCAACAATATTTACTATTAATCTATAAAAACTTACTATTACTTGAACTAAACTTACTCTCCAAAAACTAAGTTTCAGATATAGAGTAGTAATTTACTTCAAAAAAAAAGTAAGTTCCATATTTATTCAAATTTACTTTTTGAGACATAAAAGTTACTAAATTATTGAGTTAACTTACTATTTTTTATGTAAAACTTACTAACCAAAATTTTAGGTACTATTTTATTTAGATGACCAGTATAACATGTAATCAAATGGTCGCTAAAAGTATTTTTACCTGTTATATCAGTTAAAAACAGTTTCGTTACCATAACGATCGTTACTTCAGACTTTTCCACAATTAACTCACAATGGTGAATTTAGACATAGTTCAAACACTACAAATTAACTATTAACTAACAAATAACGAGATGAATACTAACATCAAAAGTCAACAATTAAGAGTAAAAAAGCAAGATCATTAGAGGCATAATCGCGTCTTATTAGAGTGATGGAGTCCAATAGGGAAGATGTTAATTTGTTAGAGTCGATCGATGCATAATGTTAGACAATAAGTAATATGTGGTTTTTGGATGGCTGGGTGAATCCAAACGGTATTTTCTACTTGTTGGCAACTTATATAGAAGAAGTTAACTTTCTTTTTTTTTTTTCAAATATAATTGTCAGTTATTTATTAATATTCTACATCCTCATACTAACTTTTTAAGTGGCTTTGAGTTTTCTCCTTTTTACAAAAGAATATGAGTGCAGTAGATATTTTTCTTGACAAGTGTAAGCATATATATAAAACATACGTTAATAATCGTTGCAATCCATTGGAAACTTTTTCCCCTTCTGAATTAGTCTGATTTTCGAGATAAGTAATTGGCCCCAAAAAAAAAAAAAAGGGTGCCCATGCATAAGTATTTGTGCAAGCAGAAAAAAGATATACATGTATATATAATCACCATAATAGTTCTACTTACGTTGGAATAATCCCATTGCATGTGGTTCATGTCCGGAAGATCACAAGCTCCTTGGAACAGCTTAATCAACATTTGCAATGGGGTCAAATCATCAGTTCATCACTTAGATGGTCATCAGCTTCTCTCTTGGGCTCCGAGTGCTTCAAAATATTGGCCAAATCTCACTAGCTCTGGTCTTTCAACTAGTGGTCGCGCGGAGGGGGAGAGGGAAAGAGAGGGGGATGGGTGAGGGAGAGAGAGGAGAGGGGGTAACGGGGGAGGAGGAGGAGGAGGGGAGGGAGAGAGAGAGAGAGAGAGAGACAAAGAGAAGGGCGAGGGTGAGGCAGCAGCGCCGGCAAAAGTGGCGGCAATAGGGACGGAGGGAAAAGGAAGAGCAGCAATGGTGGAAGGGAGGAAGAAGAAGAGAGGAAAAAAATAAAAATAAAAAAAATTTAATTTCCCTAAAGTCTCACGTATACAAAAAATTTTCTATAAATTCTACAGTAAATTATAATAAAATTTTATACAAATACCTAAAAAAAAAAATACATCATTCAGTTGGACCGATTATTTTTAGGAAGAGAAAGGAATTATATTTGTTTTCAATTTAGTATGCAAGGTACTAGAGACAGATATATTTGTGAAAGCAAAGAATATAACACGTATAGCTCTCCTTTCTTTTTACCAAAAGATGCAAAATTTTCATTTTTTTTTCATGTTATCCACAAAAATAACGTACGAAGGCATTTGGGTGGTCAGTTTTGGGCTTGAAAATAAAGAGTCAAATTGATAAACTTTTCCACTAAAACAGCATCTATTCAAAAAACTAGTTCTATGTGTACCACCAATTAACAAATTCAATTATGAAACTACTAAAAAGGGCCTTTTTCACATGCCAACATTCTAGAAAATGATAACTTTACAGGCTAAGAGATTATGACTTTGCCTTTCCACTTAATTTTGAGTCATTTTAGAAATTTGTGGAACCTCGTGAAAATGGTGTTGTTCGAAAAGTGTTTTTATCCACTTGCAATTGTACAATATGTTGAGGAATCTAATGCGACAACTAGATCACATTGAGACAATGACAAGTTAGAATCAGTTTTAAGATATAATTTATTTTACAGGTTTAAGTTGGTTAAATATGATTAAAGCTTCAATTTAATGAAAATTGAGAGTAAATGACTTTGAAAATATACGACTTTGAAGATTAACAAAACCAAGGGGGAAGAAAAGGCCAGCGAATCTTTAGTTTTCATGCCAGAAGATATTTAGAATCCTACAAATGGGGATGTACTCGAGCCAAGTCGGGCTCAAGTATTACTAGACTCGAACTCAACTCGACTTATATGTAACTAGACTTGAGCTCGTCTCGAGCTCGATCGAACCTAAAAATTGCAACTCGAGGTTTGACTCGAAGAAATTTTTTTAAGCTCGAGACTCGACTTGATAAGGTTCGACCAAAGGTCAAGCCTTATCAAGTCGAGTCTAATCAAGTTTTTTGACTCGACTCGAAAAATATACACTTGTAAATTCAATATAAATTATATCCATAACGGTCATTTTATAATTATAATACATATATATTATTTAAATTATATATATTAATTAAATATATCCGACTCGACGAGTAGTTCGTCGAGCCACAAGCCACAAATTCCTGACTCGAACTCAACTCGAAAGTATATTCGAGTAGCTCGAAACTCGACTCAAACTCGATTTGATCGAGTTCAAGCCAAGTCGTTGACCGAGCTACTCGACAGTGGCTCGACTCGCTTCCATCCCTACCTACAAAGGTCTCAACTAAAACGTCTAATTGTAGCTATCCATGGTCCGTTCAACATGGGAGATGATCAAGAACATCAAATAGTTGTCATGAAAATAAAACAACAATGAATATCAAACTGTGGACAACAATCTCAGTTCCAAGCTAATTTGACCCCTTTGAAAGCGAAAACCAATATATTTTTGTCATTTCATTCATATACAATCCTGAGCAAATAATCTTAAACAGAACAATCCACAAGATATTGAACAAACATTAATGCCTCACACTTATGCTTTCATCTACTAGTTACAAGCCACACCAATGCGGATGAGAAAAAGGAGGATGATTTTGGACCCCATTCAAAATTTTGGGAAGCCAAAATATAAATGAATTAAATGTAACCAAATGTCACTCTGTATCTGAAGCCTCAGTCAAATCAAATCCTCTTGTTGTACGTCTTAAGATTTTCTTGTGTACTATGCTGATCTGAGTCGTTTCAGTACTATTAGGTACCACGAGCCAACATCTCATGGAAATCAATGATGGATTGCTCTCTTTCAAGCTTCATCTCTTGGCGAAACTTGGAGATGAAATCCTCAGCTCTCTCATCCACACAACGAAGGTGTGGCGAGAGAGGGATTTTCCAAGCATCAGCAGCACTAGCCGCTGCGCTTGTACTCGTCTCGCCACCCTTGATCTTCTTTTCAAGAATCTTCAGACCTGGTGCAGCAATTTGATGATGCTTTTTCACAACATTACTGCTCGTTGTTTCTTCGAGTTTCACCTTATTACCAGCTGAACTGCTGGATGCTACCATTTTTGCTAAGGAGCTGTAATGGCTAGCATGCCCTGGAAATAGTTCATCAACATATATAGCTGAAGAACTCCTGGTGTGCTGGTGGTCGTGATGATAAAAACGGTGGCGAGAACGCAAAGGGGAACGGTTGATCAGAGCATATAATTTGCAGGGAATGAAAACTCGAATGGAGTTCAAAGTATGGATGCAATATTTCTTGGTTCTTTTTATGGCTTTGGAGGTCTTTAGTTTCTGTAGTTTTGATTGGAATTTGGTTTTGAAGCTCTTCCACGCCTTCTTAGCGGGCAAAAGCTTCTTAGCCAAGTTGAAGCGGGACATTCAAGAGATCGTTGGGTATTTGGCTAGGAACTTTGGTGATTGAGTTGAGAGGATATCTTGGTACAAGGAATTGAAAAGAAAGAGGAGAAGGTTGGATTTTATTTGCTGCTTCAGTGCATAAAAATGTAAGGCTGGGTGGTTTCTAGTCTCTAGCAAAGTCCTGGTCAAGGGCATCTTTGCTCATTCTTTTCTTGGCACAAATTGCTTCATTAATTCAGGGTCGTACTACAAGATGCCTATGCAGTTCTCCTCAAATAACTAAAATGCCATTGTATTGTTTTGTTCAAGAATGAAGAAGAAGCTGATTTTGTGAACCCAAAATAGAGCATAATGACTGTAGAAGCAGAGATTGAAATTGGTGAACGCTTTTGTGACCTTTTGTTCTTTGAGTAAAAAACTACTACTAGAGTAATTAATTTTTCTTTTGGAAGCGGTTTATTGATTTATATTGATAGGGAGAAACATCTCAAGAGAGCTCATTAAAGAGTTCAATATGTAAGTCAGGAACTCAATTATGATCCAAAAACTGACGCCATTAGGTTTCAGACCCTTACTTATATATTACCTATTTTTTCTCTATCTCTCAAGCTAATGTGGGATATAACTCTTTATTCATGAATCTAAGAAATATCAGCATCGATAATATTTCTTTGGATGTGTATAAGCATTTAAGTGAAATATATTCTCCAATTTGATTGGGTCATTAGAACGCAAAAAATTTACGTGATTAAAGAATGGCTTGCTGAGATCGGGGTCAAGAAATGCTAGGTCATTTGTGGCAAAACAATTCTAACTTTCGGTAGCCTTGAAAACCTTGCTGGCCGAAGAAATCTTGGGTCCCAAGTATTGATTAACTTTATATATTCCTGCTAATGGACTTTTTTAGTGTAGTGGAGATGAGTTAGGGCCTACAACACATTGATCATTCCTTAAGAAAAGGCTAGAACGATTGAGACTTTATTTATTGCACCTGCATGCTAGTTGTGAATCTGAATGCTTCGATTTTAGAGGGTATTTGACAAAAAATTTGAAATTCGATCATTTGAATCCTTCTAGTTATTTAAATTATTTAAAGGGTATTTAAATTTGTGAATTAGTAATTATTTTAGTGTTTAAAATGTATTTAGATAATTTATGCCTTTCCTTAACGGACAAGGAAAAAAAATCGAGGTTAACACACTTTGTTGTGTGGTTTTCTTCACCTAAAAGTAGCTGGCGATGACAAAAAAGTATTGACAACCTTCCATCTTTACAGCCAGAAAAGAGGCACCCTTTATCGTGACTAATAAGAGTCAATTCCTCTTCCCTATTTCTCGTTTCAATTTTTCTTTCACAAGGAGTTCTAATCTAATAGACAAATTCCCATAAAAGAGAGTAGTTAAAAGTCTGGTCATTGGCCACAGAAAATTTTCCCTTTTCATCAGCTGACAGAAAATATCTTGACCCAAATAAATCCATCCATGATTATGATCAGAATTAAGGGTCAGGTCAATTTTATATATGGAATTGATTGTAGACCTCAACTGAATCAGCATCTTTGTCTGGAGTAATAATAAACAGTGGGATCCAGTAGCAAATGAAGCAAGGATGCTACTTAATGCTAATCTCGTCCAATTATCCAGTCAATGACATTGATTGACGATTGGAACATCTACTAATGAGCACATGTTTTTCCATTTTGAACAAATATTCATCGTGTTGTAGGAAAGCGTTCTACTAACTATCTTTGACAATAATTAGTAGTATCAATTTGTACATTAATATAAATTGGTTCCTGGAGCTTTTTCTTTTCGGGGGGTTTTCCCCCATCTTATAGGCAGCAATACTACTGCTGCTCTAAGAACGAGGCAAAATCCGTTCCATTTCAGCATTTTTTCCGTCTGTTTTGCAGGTACTGGATGTTTCATATCCTCTCCCCACGCTCCCCACGCTATCTGTCCTAGTCTACACATACTTAGGATGTATGCGAGTCGAGTCATAATCGAGTAGCTCGGTCAACGGCTTGGCTTGAACTCAGGTTGACCAAGTTCGAGCCGAGTCTCGAGCTACTCGATTGTCATTCGAGTCGAGTTTCGAACCAATATTTTGAGGCTCGGTGCTTGTCGAGCTACTCGTCGAGTCGGGGGTATTTAAATAATATATTTATAATTTAAATAATATCTATGTATTATAATTATAAAATGACCATTATGGGTATAAGTTTTACGAAATTTATAATAAACTCTTTTTTATAATAAAATTTCATAATGGCAAAAAAGTAATAACATAATTGGTCGAATCGAGTCAAAAAGCTTGATTAGGCTCGATTTGATAAAACTTGATTAAAGGTCGAGCCTTATCGAGTCGAGTTTTGAGGTGAAAGCGAGTTCCTCGAATCAAGTTTCAGGTATCGATTTTTTGTACTCGGTCAAGCTCGAGTCGAGTTCGAGCCTAGGTATATATGAGTCAAGTCGAGCTCGAGTATAGCAATACTCGAGCTCGACTTGGCTCGATTACATCCCTATACATACTCACACACTGGCAATCTCTGTTAGGTTGGGTACCAAGAAATTGACCAACAACAAGAATAATAGGGTTTTTACCGACTCAATAAAGACAATAACAAATCAAATAAATGAAACAGATAAATACAAGAAATTTTACGTGGGAAGTGACCTATGCCAACCCATCGGCCGAAAATGACCTATGCCAACCCAATACAAAAGAGGGTAACAAAAAGAGGATAGTAGATTTATTATAATAGAAAGATGAAAGAGACTACTATAACAGAGAGTACAAAAAGGAGAATACAAAACTTGGAAATAATTTCAAGACCCAAAAGGTACCTAAAACTGAAATACAAAATTTAAAATTGAAAATACAAAAGAGTTTAAATTACACAAAATACTTAATGGTCCAAAGACTCTTTTACTTTTTTTTTTAAGTTATTATTATTATTTTTTTAGTGTAAGCGAGAGGATTCGAATCCGAGACCTCTTGCTTACACTCTCTCTCCCCGTACCATCCAACCCAACCCAACCCTCCCCCTAAAGACTCTTAACTTGTTTTGCCTAATCAAAACATTTCTTAGATTGGAGCATGAGCCCCTCTAAACTTTTTTAGGCTAGTGCATACGGCACTTGGATTGGTACTTATAGCACAATTAAATTCATTTAAATCCATTATATTCGTAACCACTAGGAGAAGATATTTCTTTGTAAAATTTTTGCTGTAAGATACAAAAATAAACTCAACCATCTCCTCTCCACACACTCTCGCACATGGATGTCTATGGTAGCTACTGTTCGATCCTTGTACCGTACGAAAAGGTCGCTTGGACGGTTGGGAAGTTGACAACAAACACCATGCGAAATCAAGGCGCCACATGGTTCAGAGAGTTAGAACACATTATTGAATATGTTTTAAGGAAGGCCTTCTGGGAACTTTTTTTTTGAGCAAAATGTCCCAATGGTCCTTAAACTATTACAAAATTTAACTTTTGACCCTTTAACTATTAATTGATAAGTTTTAGCCCTCTAATTAATTAAAACATATAATTCTAGTCCTTTTGTCAACTTGAACCGTTATGTTTAACAAAAATAGCTGGACATGCCAAACAATGGCCCTCAAATTATTATAAAGTTTAACTTTTGACCCTCCAACTATTAATTGATAAATTTTACCCCTTTAACTAATTAAAACATATAATTCTAACCTTTTCGTCAATTTGAATCATCATGTCAAATAGAAATATCACCAAATGCGTGGTAAGGACATAATTGAGGAGTGTTTCATCTTCACAAGACATGTGCTAGGATAAATTTA
Organism: Coffea arabica; assembly: GCF_036785885.1. Lineage (NCBI taxonomy): Eukaryota > Viridiplantae > Streptophyta > Magnoliopsida > Gentianales > Rubiaceae > Coffea > Coffea arabica. The sequence goes on from NC_092315.1 coordinate 4,843,219, forward strand.
TTTACCCCATTTGACTCATAAATTAATTTACCAAATCTCCAATTGTTAAATTTGACCAAAATCAATTGAAGTCTTGGTTCGCTTTCAAGTTTGAACTTTCTGGATCTCTCAAATAATCAATTCTCTGGTGAGATTTCCCAAAACTTTACATCATTATATCTAAACCTTTTTAATTTATCAAATACGGGTTTGGCACATCCCAAATTCTTTATCAATAGATGTTTCTATTCGATATAACAACTCAAGTTGACGGAAAAGATAGAATTATACGTTTTAATTAGTTAGAAGGTTAGAACTTATCAGTTAATAATTAGAGAATCAAAAGTTAAACTTTGTAATAGTTTGAGGGCCACTAGCATTTCATGAATCCTTTATCTCTATTAAACATAATGACTTAAGTTGACGGAAGGGTTAAAATTATATGTTTTAATTAGATGGAGGGTTAAAACTTATCAATTAATAGTTTGAAGGGTAAAAGTTGAATTTCATAATAGTTTGAGAGTCATTGGGGCATTTTGCCCCTTTTTTTTTAATTCGTTTACCATCGGACTAGAAGAGTTCACTACACACCCGTCGGATTTGGAGAGCCATGCCTATGGTAATTAGTGGAAGGCAAGGTTCAAGGTTTGAACCCTTGCCTCCCACCCCGTGGCCAACTCCTCTATTGGGATTTGGATTCTTGCTAGCGTTATTTGTGTAGAAAGTTTTCGGGGGTAATTATTTCTTTTTCCTGTTATTAACCATGAACTTAAATAAAGTTCTGTTCTTTGCTCTTAATAAATTACTGTTATGTGTCTGCTCCAATATCATGGGATCTTTTTGCCAGGACTAAACCAGTTACACTAAAGCTTTCTTTTTTTATTCTATCTTTTCCGAATTTTTGAGATGATTTTACCGGGTCGTGAACTTCAGAGTTTGAGATATGAAATCGTCCACCATGCCGCTGCAGGTTGAATTATTCCCATGATACGTATTTATAACAAGGCAACATTCCAATCCTCATTTTCTGTTATGTGCTTTGGCTTAATGACATTATCATGCGTATGTCTCAAAATTGATGCATTCTTAACTTGAGAGGCCGCTTTAGGAAACATCTTCCTACTTAGCCGTGTAATTTGGGGCCAGAGTCGATCTTTTTCTCTTGTTTATGGTGATTTCTTGTTGATATAAGTTCTTATTTGCCTCACTTGCTAGTGCTCTTATTTTTTCTACTTTGCTGCATTGCTGGCTTGAAATTAAGGCTGCAAACGAATCGAGTCGCTCACGATCGGATCGCGAGCGGCTCTAGCCTAAACTCGACTCGAGCTCAAAAATACTAAATTTATTAGCTCGTGAGTCAACTCGACCTCGATTATATATATGTGTATATTTTTTTTTATTTTTTATTTTAATAATAAAATTACATATATATCACTAATAGTTTATTATTTGGTAAGAAAAATTACTATTTTATTTCTTTTTTAAAAATAAAATAATTAATTTTTTATTTTTTTAATCTCGAGCTTGAACTTGACATTTTGAACTCATCGAACTCGAGCTTTATAAAATTATGTTGAAACTCAACTCGATTATGCCGAAACTCGGCTCATTTGCACCCACCCTTACTTGAGATAATTTTACTACGTTTTGCCTATAGGTCTACAGTTTTGTTATGTTGCTCCAAATTTTACAATATGGTCACACTAATGCAACTTTAAGCCAGTTTTGAGGTTCTGTTCTACATTTAAATAAAAAAGTTGTTATCCTAGAAACTCAGCTTCTGAATTTCGTATGCAATGTCATGTAACTGTTGCTACTACTCCCCCATTTTTTTTTAGTGGATTCTTAGCTTCTAGTAAACATTGCCTTTTTTTAAAAAAATGACTTTTTTTTCTGTTGTTTTATTGGGAATTTTATATTATTAACTATCCATATGTATAAAATAATTACCTGAGAAACTACTACTCATTAACGTATTTTTAATTTCATAAAATTCTTTAACAAGTTAATTTTCAAATAAAAAAAAATTTAAAACCAATTTCCGTGAAATTTACTTTTGTTATTTGCATGAGCGGCAATCACTAATATTTACAAAGGATCCCAACATTCGCAATTTATATGTGCGGCTATTGTGTAGATCCATAAAATTTTATTTTCACCCTTTTGAAGCATACAAATTTTTCAAAACTGTCCTACGAATTACTAATAAATTGCCCCAACAATATTTTGAAAAAAATTTTATATTAGAAAGTAAAATTAATTAGCACTATAATAAGTGGCCCCAACCCATCCGTAAAGTGTGTATATATATATATTTTTTGTCATATGACCACGTGTGATATCGTGAATCACCAGACTAGTCCACACGTGTCCCACAACAACCTGTCCAACCCGTGTGGGGGTTGTTTCACCGGAGATTCGATTCTTAACATTGGTACTCATCTAACTAGGTTACTACCACTAGACCAAAGCCCCGAGGGTGATCCGTAAAATGTGTACTTCAGTGTATGGTTAATGGAAACCACATGTTCACTTGTATGTGATGCTAAAATTTTGTAAAACAAATGATTTTGTGCGAGCACAAGCCGGTAGTGTTGATAAGGACAGATCATTTTTTTTTTCATAAAAGGTTGAAAAGGTTGTGTGTTCGAGTGGATGATCATGAGAATCCCTATAACGCGTGGTTTATGACTTTAAATTCTTAGTTGCGGAAGTTTTCGATCCCAATTCGATTGTTCAAATGAGACATATTGTCAAGTAAATTTCACTGACTCAAGTCACGTATAAAATCAAAAGAACTGTCACGGAACAAGATTAGTGAATTTGACGTGAGAGGGTCTTTTATGTCTTCGATTGAATTGCATTGTCCACGACTGCACATTTGAAGCTATGGTCCATGCTATGGTGGTGACTGGAACTAAATCCACTGAACTTTTTATTATCCAAAAAAAAAAAATTATGATGTTCGATGTTACGTGCCTTCTTGTTGGTTTCTCCTGTCGCTTTACATTATGGGGCCTGGTTTTAATTGAGGCAAACAATAATATGCGGATCAAATTATGTGAAAAAACAAGTTCATCATGATTACGACGACCAATATTTGTTTGCACCTATCAAGAAACTTGACACCATGGAATGTGATGGCAGCTTTACTGATTAGAAAGCTCCATTTTTAATCCCTGATGAAGCTATCTTCTAATAAAGGAGAAAATATAATTTTTTTTTATAGAAAATGTAAAGAAACAAATAGTTGAAACGGTGAGTCAACGACCAAAAAATTTACTCATTTATACTTTTTTGTTTTAACCTTCATAGAATTCCTTAACCAATCTCTGTAAAAGTAAATCTTACAAATTACTGAGTCTGTCATCATTTGCATAGTACGTGGGCAAGTCCTTGTGTCGACTGATAATTATATGAATTGAGACCCGCAAAGAATGAGATCAAAGCTTAGACAAGACCAGATATTGTTCATGTGATTTCTCTAGTCTTCGAGATATTCTCCAAGAAATTCCAGGAAAACAACAGGGTAAAAAGGATCAAATACGGCCGCGGAGGAGGAGGAGGATTAGGAAAAATTCTCGATGCAAAGCCAAAGGGTGTGGCTCTTGGGATTCTGGGCAAGCCCATTTGTTCAGAGGGTGAAGTGGGCGCTCAAACTTAAGGGTGTTGAGTATGAATACATTGAAGAAGATCTATTCGACAAGAGCTCTTTGCTTTTGAAGTTAAATCCTGTTCAGAAATTGGTGCCTGTTCTTGTTCACAATCGAAAACCAATTTCAGAATCCATACTCATTCTTGAATATATTGATGAGGTCTGGAAACAGAACCCCTTGTTACCCCATGATCCTTATGAAAGAGCACAAGCACGTTTCTGGGCTAAATTTGCTGAAGAGAAGGTAATAAATTCTCCCTTGATCCTCGAATCTACCTTTAATTCATAGCACGGGCACGAAAACTAAAAATTGAGCATTTCTTATCACAACCCTTCGTCGTAGCAGAAGTTTTTACCAGTTCTCCACCCAAAAAAAAAAAAAATTTGTTGGCCTAGTTGAAGCAATTAGAGGAATCTCTTACTTTTGCAGCTCATGCTCTTATCTTCTCCCATGCTACTTTATAGCTAGGGGGGATGAAAGCGTTTTGCTGCATTAGAAATTGATTTTAAAAAAAGGGACTTGAGCTTCAATTGAAGCCTAATTTCGTATTGATGTTATGCATTATTCAGGTTCGAGAGTCTACATGGGATGCTTTATGTTCGAGAGGTGAAGAGCGTGAAAAAGCTGCAAAATCATCTATAGAGGCATTGGAGAAGTTTGAAGAGGAGCTGAAACTGAAAGGGACAAAGTTTCTTGGAGGGGAAACAATTGGATTCGTGGACCTTGTAGCAGGCTTTATTTCTTACCAACTGCCTGTTTTTGAGGAAGTTGGATCCATGAAAATCCTTGACTCATCAAAATTCCCAGCGACATTCGATTGGATCTACAATTTTCTCAACCATCCAGTGATCAAGGATGATTTGCCAGCAAAGGATCTGATGTTTGATTACTACGCAAAACGCAGTAAAGAAATATCTGATGAAAAAGATTCTTGCCGAAATGCTTAACAGACGCATCCCTGTTCTGGAGACGTTTTGCAGTGTTTCACTCGATAAAACTAGGCAGCTTTGTAGATGTATAAGGTACTTGTGTTGGACCTTTTTGTTGTCTGTCCAAAATAAAAGAATCTGTTGAAATCTGTATAGTGAAAGGGCTTATTAGCTGAGTTTTTTTCATCTGTGCTTCAAGAAACTGGTTGAACTGAGATATTTTTAACGAATGCAACTTCGGTACTGTAAAGGCTAAGTCTGAAATATTCTTTTGATATTTATTTGCTATACTAATGAGGTGATAAGTAGTAATGCAAATAGCAGAAGACAGAGATTAATGTCAAAGTTACTGCCTAACACTCCACTGAAGCCTAAATCTGACTGCATGTTGCAGTAAAGCCCAAAACCATTCAAAACCAGTCTGTTGGCTGAGATCACTCGTTACCAAACGGAAGGAACATTTTTGCTAGTCTTCTATATAGAAACATTAACAAGTTAAAAGAATCATTTTTCACCATGTAAACTAATCTACAAAAAATGAGAAAGTACGTATTCGAAATTTTTCAAGTATCTGCAGTAGATTGAAAGTTAAAATAATGGAAGAAAATAGAAAAGGTCAATGCAAAGAAACAAAATCCAATTTGGATGGTGATTGACTAAGGCCCAGAATCAAGGCCATTTGTTCTTCATGTCACCAGTGTATTGCTTGCTTAAATTCAACCTGATGACTTGATCTTGCTCTTTTACAAGTTCATAGATACCAGGGTTATATTTTGCAACTTCCGAATTTCCCAAGTCTCTAACTCTAAAATGGAAGAAACTGGTGGGGTTAAAGCTCTTGGGATTCTGGGTAAGCCCATTTGTTCAAAGGGTGAAGTGGGCACTGAATTCAGTGTGAATACATAGAAGAAGATACATACAATAAGAGCTCTTTGCTGTTGAAGTTGAATCGTGTTCATGGAAGGGTTCCCGTTCTTGTTCACAATGGAAAACCAATTTCAGAATCCATAATCATTCTTGAATACATTGATGGGGTGTGGAAACAGACTCACCTGTTGCCTCAAGATCCTTGTGAAAGAGCCCAAGCACGCTTTTGGGCTAAATTTACTGAAGAGAAGGTATTGACAATTTATTAATGACTGGCTACTTGATCCTTAGATTAAGACAGTCAATAGAGCCGGGTCAGCCCGAACTTGATTCGTTCGGGCCAAAAATCCAATGAACCCAACCTTTCAATGAGTAGGTCTAAAATTGAACCTAAAAATTAGGTCCGAATTAAATATGAGGTGAGAGCCAAACTTGGGCCTTATTCGACTTAAATTCGATATAGACCTGACCTTTTAATTACCTATATATATATATAATGATATATATAATATTATATTTTGATAGTATATATAATTATATATCCAAATATATTATTACTAAATACTAAATATATACAAATTATAAAATACAAAAATACATCTGAAGACTCCTTTATTAACTTTCTTGAGAGCCAATATTGATAATCCACAACTGAAACTAATTTTTCTTATTGGTTTAATAAATTTTTGTATTGACACAATATTGGTTGATTTTTTTTTTTCTTAAAACACAAATCATCAAGCATATTTGGATTCAAATCATAAAGGTATGAGGAAGTTCCAATCGTTGAAGTTGTATTGGCTTATGACCCATGTTTTATTACCATTTTCCATGTATTTTGAACGAACTAAATATAAATATTGTTGAAAAGTTCTTCGTTTATTTACTTTACAAGAACTGTTGCTTGTTTATGTTTAGTTTTAGTGTTATAATCTTGTGAATGTTAAATTAATTTTACAATGTAATAGTTATAGCAATTATATTAAGAAAATTGAGGAGTAATAAGTGAGATTGAGCTAAACCCGAATAAGGATCAAAATTCGAATATTTTGTGAGTTGAGTATGATCTTCACATTTATTAATTCGAAACTCATGATCCGAAATTCGAAAGTGTTACAAATTAAATGGGTTGAATCTGAGCTTATGAAAGCCCAACTCATATAGCCCGATTGGCAGGCCTACCTTAGATGTGCCTTAAATTCTAAAGAGGGCATTTTCAATCCAATCCAATTATGACTTGCATTCCTTAAAGTCCAAATTAAAAAGTAAAAATAACATAAAATGGTCAATGCCATACAATATCATAATTTTGATGTCGTCATGCATGATGTGTCTCCATAATAATAGTCAAATACGATGATCACAAACTTTAGCTCTTCCAACAAGACTATTAAATGCCAGTGCCCAAGCACGGTAAGACTACCAAGTCTAAATGGAAGAAAATCAGGGAGTGAAGCTCTTGGGATTTTGGGTGAGCCCATATGTTCTAAGAGTGAAGTGGGCACTGAAACTGAAGGGGATAGAGTATGAACACATTGAAGAAGACGTATTCAACAAGAGCCCTTTACTTTTGAAGCTGAATCCTGTTAAGGGACAAGTTCCTGTGCTAGTTCATGATGGAAAACCAATACCAGAGTCAATTGTAATCCTGGAATATATTGATGAAGTGTGGAAACATAGTCCTTTGTTGCCTCGAGATCCTTATGAAAGAGCCAATTCTCGTTTTTGGGCTAAATTTGCTGCAGAAAAGGTAATTAACCTTTTTGCTTGCTGTCTTGATGATCATTACCAGAATAACTTCCTTTGTGTGCAACTTAATTTTCTTGATGAAAATCATTTTCAAACTTCGGCTAACTCTCTACCAATTTAATTTGCAACCTAAACTAACTTGCCACATGACAGATCACTGTAATAGCAGACTAGCTTATTAGTTGCCATAATCTGTATTAGTTCAATAATCGTGCCTTAGTATTTCATTTAAAGAGTCTATTGTTGAACAATTGTATCCTAAGTTATGCTTCATCATTATGTCTTGTTAATGTAGCTTCAAGCATATGCATGGGAAGCTCTATGTTCAAGAGGTGAAGACCACGAAAGAGCCATAAAAGCATCTATGGAGGCCTTGGAGATGATGGAAAAGGAGCTAAATGGGAAAAAGTTTTTTGGAGGAGATAAAATTGGTTTTGTAGACCTTGTGGCTGGCTTCATTTCTTACCAACTCCCCGTGTACGAGGAAATTGTTTCGATGAAAATTCTTGACTCGTCAAAATTCCCAGCTATCACAAACTGGATCAATAATTTTCTCAACCACCCTCTGATTAAGGAAGAGTTGCCACCAAAGCATAAGATGCTTGCTTACTTTTCCAACCGACGCAACGTTATACTGGTTCAGAATTCATCAAACAAGTGATCAAGAACTAAAACATGTAGGGAATGATAATTTTATGTCCTAATAATGTTTTCCTCTTGATCAGTATGTACAATGTGCATTTTTGCTTTCATTTGCCTTGGAAACTCTATGTTCTGATATATTGTATCTACTTGATAATCCACTATATACTACAATTTTCATTCAAATAATCAAATAAAGCATTAGTTCTTTTTCATTAACAGTTTGTTAATCATCAAAATTAGAATATTAAAGACAGAACTATCGACTACTGTCTTTTACTGTGATGAGCACATAATTTTCAGGTAAAAGGAGAAAAAGAGCATGAGATCAGTGTTGCATTCCAACCGAATTGCTGTGTCTTGAGTATTTGGGCACTTGAAATGCATCATTTTAAATATGATGGGCTAAAAAAAGGATGTTGTCCGGATGTAAGGAACCATTTGTGCAATTTTCCCTTTCAGGATTTTCTATCACTTCTCTTTCTACACTAGAATTTTACTCGTGCCTTAGCATGGTCTTTTTTTTTATTTATTGTGGATTTATACAAATATAAATAATTTAAATACAAAAGTTAACAACAATTCTACATATTCATCTATATCAACTTTAAAAAAATTAATGAATTTTAAACATTCAATTATTTACTAATTTTAAAAAATTTGTTTACATACTTTTCACTATGATATGATAGTATACATCAAATCATGTACCCCATATCAAAAACTTGGTAGATATTCCTTTTTTACAAATATTCTTTTAGATAATTTAAAATTTTATAATGACCATAAATCTAGAAATATATATTCATATTTAATTAAGTAGAAAAAAATCCAGCAATTCATTTTTCTTCATCGATAAATATTCAGTTTCCAACAATATTGATAAATTTGTCAGTGTAACAATTAATTCTCTTTTTTACACTAAATTAATTCAAAATTCAGGGAAGAAATGATAAACAATTTGAATGCTAATTAACGGTATGGTAGTGAAAGAAAGTAATTTGGGATATGTAAGGTTTCAATAATTGTGATTAAGGAAGTAATTTGGGATTTGTAAAATTTTAATAATTGTGACTTGAGAAAAGTTTTGCTATAGTTCTATATGTAATAATTTGATAGAAAACAGAATCATTAAGATAAGATTAGTTGTTTTTTAAAGTTATTTTAAAATTAGAGATAATTTTTAAACATATAATATAATCCAAATAGAATTTAATATGGGTAAAAACCAAGTGGCCCCGAACCCGTTAATTCTCTTCAATTAGGCATGCCACATAGGAGTGAGAAACAACTCTGATTAAAAATAACTACTTTCATATATATATATATATATATATATATATATATATATATATATATATATATATATATATATATATATAGATGGTTAGTGTTCATGTTCATGGCTTAATTTGTATGACATGTTATGAGTTAAGAAGTTCTCCTCTTATGCAATGAAAATTAGTAACTTTATTAGGCGTTTAGGACCCTGTTTGATGTTAATAAGAAATTTTGATGCATCTAAGTCTAAATAATAGAATGCTTAAGAAAATTAAGCATGGCTTAATTTGTAGAGGAATGTGAATGCTTATTACTTTTATAATTTTCCTGGCTTTCTGCATGCCATTCTAATGTAACATTAGTGTCAAGATCAGACAAGAAATGAAGGAAGAAATTAGGCATAACAAAATGGAGAAGTGTTGGAAGAAAGCTAGAAGAAAAAGAAAACAACTAGTGGTTGACGAGAGTCACACGACTGATGAGGGTCAACTGCATTCTACTGTTCTTCCTTCATCTCCTCAGCAGGTATTATGCACTTTTACATCTCTGCTGTTTATGTCAGACATGCTTATGGAAGGTGAGGCATGACTAATTTGTTCATTGTTGGGTCCATTGGCTTTCACTTTCAATTTCTTGAAAGGAAAATTGCTATGGTCTGTTTATCTCTGCAATGGAACAGCAACCTTGATGGCTTTTCAAGAGCCAAAACTGATTACTGATGGTCGCAATCTACCATTGCATTAAAATCTAGATGACACATCACAAACTTTTGTTGCTTTTGATATTTTCAATTTTTGGGGATGCTAGAGGTTTTGTGTTGCATTTTATGGAGGTTATTATAATAGGCGCTATGGCGATTCAGTAGAATTTCCAGTTCCCTTAGGTTACAGTCCTTCTCTACTCTCTAGAGATCTTTAGGCGCCGTATTGATATTTTGTGTTGATAACTGATAAAGCTCCCAATCCAACCTCAACCTATGAAGAATTATAAGGAAAGGGAACTTTTCAAAGTTCATACCTCTTATTGTGATTACATAAAAAGGCGTTGATAGTTTCAACAGTCAATAATCCAACAATACCGGTTGAAAAATGGTTATAAATGGATCATCAAAAAGTTGGCAACAATGATAATTACATTGGTGGTTTTAACACTGTAAAGTGTAAAACGTGGATCTGGAATCAGATTTATGATGGATAGAGAGTTCTTATCATAAAATGCTGAATGAGAAGCAGACACTATTTAGTAGTACTTTTGTTGTCATCAAAGCTAATGTCCTCTGGCTTTATGCTGAAGAGGGTGTTGATCTTGTGATAAAAGGTACTTCTGGTGAACAAATTCAAGATTTCCATGACAAGACTAGTAAGAACATCAAGAGTCCAAGATGCAAGTTTCTTTCCCTCTGTATTGTCCTTCAGCACTGAAATTGAAATTGTGTTCTATTGGTTTCTCATTAGATTAATAGCTTTTATTTTGGTATGTCTATACAGGATATGGCAACTCCGCCTCCAAAGCACAGATATCTGACTTGAAGATCAAGTGCAGTCCCAAACCAATGTGCAAGTTGTACGGCTTCCCCCAGATATTTACTTCAGAACCAAATGGGAACTCCCAAAACATGTTTTGTCACGGAAAAGAGGAGTCTGCTAGAGGCAAAAAAGTACGCCCCATCCAGCAAGCAGAGAGATACTGGCTTTTGAACATTGTACTTCAGAATTCCCTCGGCAAATCAGGTAATGCTATGTTAAAGCCAGTGTAAAGGCTAAATTGTTTATGTTAGTTCATATCATTTGATTCTTCTATGGCTGAGGATCAGCTGATAATACTTTCTTCTTTGCTTCTTATTGAGACTAAAATTTGGAAGTACTTGGTAATCAGGCCTGATCATGTACTACAAGTCTCAACTGAATCAGAAGACTCCTCTGCTTCAATTGGGAAGGACAGGCTAGAAGTGGAATCTTTGTGTAATCTTTATTGTAGCTAAGAATAACTGCAAATATTTGGAGAATTAGTCTATGCAGCAAAGTAACTTGGGGTACTGGAGAGACCGCCTAAACAACATAGATTAAGTTCGTATTGTACCTTTCCTTTTATTTGAAGTTATTTCATCGAAGCTCCAGTGAACTTTCTACACAAATTCTTACAGGAATGGTGTTATGTTATCTTCAAGAATATGCAGGGTATCTTGGAGTTCCAAAACTAAAGAACATGACTGAGCTGTAAAATCATCAATAGAGGACCTGGAGGGAATGGAACAAGAACTGAATGGGAAAATTTTACATTAATTATCATAGTTTATTATTGACTCATGGTCACCAAACATCAAACTTCTCGCAATCAACGCCAGTAGTAAGGCTAGGATTGCCATGTCTTTACATCCATTGACCATTTTATTTTGGAATTAGATTCACACATATAGTTGGTAGACCATGCATGGACTAATATACGATTATTTTTACATAATTAGCTCAAGCAACTTCTCTTTTTCCCTGCTGAGACTGCTCACTCAAAAGCAAAGCCTCCTGTCTTCCATACTTCAATTCCTCAGCTTCCTCGCTGGAAATTTGGAAAGAGCTCCTCAAAACTTCCTCAGGAATTGCTCGAAATGCCGAAAGTCTTCCAACAAGTGGGTTAATCATGGCATTGTCGTTCGTCTTGAATGCAACGTACTCAAATCCTTGGTTTCCAGCTTTCTTGATCACAGCAAAGTATTGTGGCACAATTATTAGCTGACCCTGTTTTACTTCATCGTCAAAAACTTTGTTTCCTTTGTGATCCACCACCTGAATTCTTGCATTTCCTCTAATCACATACAGGGCACTATGTGCATTGATATTCCAGTGTGGTGCAAAAATGGCATTCTGCAATTACCAAACAACAAACTCAACCACTCATTTCACGTCACAAAATTTATGTATTAATGCTATTGTGTTTGCTTACGCTGTAGAGGAATCCTCTTTCTGCACTAAGTTGGAGGCTGCTGAGGATAGGAATCTTTTGGCTATTAACAGTGGTAATGCGGCCAGCACGAGGATTGAATACATCAGCCTCTTGGGGGAGGCCAATGTTTTCACTAAGCTTCACCGTGCACAAAGTTTCCTCAAGTCCGTTGGATCTCCATCCTCTTCCAACACCATGTTGTTGCTGCTCCTGCTGTTGTTGGGGTTGTTGCTCTTGCTCACTATATTCAGGCAGGAACAGTTGAAGTTTTTCAGCTCGGACTGTGCTACCCCTTTGATCTTTCGGACCCTTCAATTTCTGTATTATTTTGAGGTCAACATTGAAAGCATCAGCCAAAAGTTGGTCATCAAATCCTGAGAAGATGTTTCTATGCTGCTGCTGCTGGCCTTGATGGCCTTCCTTTCCACCACCCTGTTGCGGGTTTCCGGCTAGGAAAAATTTCTGAAAGTATAAAATTTTTTTTTTATTAAGATGGTACCGCAATAAAATATGCCCAGAAAGAGATTATTTTTTGATTAATACTTGGCAAGTTTGGATTGAAAGTTTTCTTACCCTGGACTGCAAATCAAGCTGATTAGCCTCATTGGCAACATCAAGAAGTGCGACAGTGACAAGTGGAACATCTCCATCATTATATGTCCACTGAGTGAAACCAGGAAGCAATATAAGGACATCTCCTTTTTGGAACCTTCTGAGCTTCTGATGGCGGTCTGGAAACCTTTGCCTTCGCCCTTCCTGACCACCTTTGGAACCTTGCTCTTGGCCTTCTTGCCCTTTGCCCGGCTGTTCCTGACCACCCCAAAATGATTCACCCTGGGATTCAAATGTTTCAGCACAACCAGGGATCACAGTGCCTTGAACACCGGTACCTGCATTATGCCAAAATGATTAAATCATGAAAAAAATCAATAATACGATCATTAAGAAGAAAATAGAAAAAAACTTCCAGAAATAATGGAAAGATGGGAAATGAAACTTGCCTTCGACAACGTAGACGAATTTAGGCACGTTAGAGTAATGAGGCAAACGAAGGCCCTTAGGTTGGACAGTGTTACGCTCAAATTCCACACCAGCGCACCCAAATTCTGGATTATTAGAATCCCAGAATTCAGTTAAACCAGCCTCTGATGGGAACCTGAAGGATGGTTCTTGTGCATTAAGCTTCTGAATATCGCACTGAGTTTTACCCCTGAGCCTTGGCTGTGGTCTCCCTAGTTGAGCCAAACAGCCGAGGAACAAAAGAACGTACAAGGAAAGAGAAATCATATGAGAGTGAGCCATTCTCTGACAACAGAGGAGAGTGTAGTGTGTTTTTGTGGTGAGGGGATGCGGCGATTAGAGCTTGGAAATGGCTCCTTTTATAACATGTAATGGAAGATGAGGAATCGACACGTCAAAATTTTCATTTTACACTTGGCTACTCAGTCTTGTGCATGGCTGATGAAGATGAACACTTCTTTACACCAAAGATGATGTGTAAGCCTTGGTGGCAATGAGTTTCTGACATGTATTGTTCAATCTTTTGTGTTTGTATTTGCATGAAATTTTTGTACTTTAGCAATGGCATGGTAAGGTGCATTATCTGCTACGATGGCTTTTGATGAATCAAACCCCAAATCAAACACACATTCATCTTGGGATCTTTCAAGATGTGATATGGAAAGATGATCACTACTGCTGCGTATTACATCACACCTATCATCTTCTGCTTTTAAGTTTCTAGCACCTATCTATCTTCATCGATTTTTATTCACCTTTATTGAAGACAATTGGTTTACACTTCTAGGCAAATGACTGTTGCAGTTCATAATTTCAATGCCTGGAATAAATATCTGTTAAACAATTACCGTTTCTAGTCTAGTGGCATGTAATTAAAGGCATTCTACAGGGAAATTCCATGATTTAAAATCTTTATTAGCAAACAAAAGACAGCCAATCCATGTTGGATCAAACTAAAAGATAGAGCAAGAAACCTAATAATGACATGGAATAGAGTTTTACGTCTAACAATTGCCACAGACTCAGTTGACTGCTTTACATCTATGATTTTGACTTATGTTCTTTGAAAAGGTTGCTCATCTACATCGTTTTCCGCTGTAATACATCAATAAACCAGCTGTATCGTGACCCATTGTATCTGCCGCTTGGGTAGAGGTTAAATCTCCCTCTATGCATTTCCTCTATCCTTCCCCTTGTAGGTAGGCTTGTACTCCAAAAGAAAAGAGGAAAAAAAAAAAAGTACGAAGTTGATTCCACTGACATTTGTATCAAATTCAATATTTGAGCAATAATGATCATCAGCTTCTAGAAATGATCCAAGTCCAAGCTATTGATTCCAGCCTCCCACAGTGTGTCTGAACAAATTTCAAGATAGTGATATGATAGCCAAATCATGGACAAAAAAAGTTGCTTGGGAAGACTGTCTTAACCCCAGTTCCAGAGTTAGATCATTCAATGGTTCTCTAATCTATTCCATTCTAACATTGTTTAGTTGAGTTTTTGTCTATGTGTAATTTCAGTTTCAATTACTCAACTTTGCGTGTTTAGTGTTATAATCATTAGTGCTTTTGGTACACCGATGGTGCTTATGTCAAAAATATGTAATTAATAATTTTTAATAATCCACTATTATATGTAGAATCATGTTAGAGCATATATATGCTTTTCTCAAAATTTATAGATATGATTCTTTTTTGGTTTTTTAGGAAATTATTGTACTTAAAATCATGGTAAAGAAATAGAGTGGAAGTGAGCTGATATGCTTAAGATCATGGTTGGAAAAAGTGGTGGACCCAAATTGATAAATACACAAAACCCACAGAAACAATAAAAAAAAAAAACGATATTGAGGCAAAGGAAAATTTTCTATTAATCATAACAAGGCTCTGGCTACACCATGCAGAACACAACGGAGGTGACTACTTCTTCTTAAGGCTAAAAAAGACGGACGCAACGGCTACACATCAAAACCCCTTGGCGGCTAACTTCTATTACTAACTCTACTAGTCATAGGAAATTCAATCCCATGTGACCACCCTACCAACCAACAATACTACTACCAATCCCACATGACAGCATAAACAAATAATAAAGGCTTGGTTTGTGTTTCTATATTGCCTCCATTAAACGAATCTCCTCTAACTTGGACATGCCTAACATATTCTTCAACTTGACAAAAATCTCTATCTTCAATGTCTTGGTGAAAATGTCAGCCACTTACTATTTAATTCTGCAATAATCAATTTCAACCTCTCTCTCTCTCTCGAACCAACTCACGTGTGAAGTGATATTTGATGCCAATATGCTTGTTACATCCATGAAGTACTAAATTCTTGGACAATTCAATAGCTGACTTACTATCACAATAAATTTTCGTAAGATCAACCTGCTTGTATTGTAGAATACCAAACATGCAACGTAACCACAAAACTTGATTAGCACTATTAGCCGCTGCAATATACTCTGCTTCCGCTGTAAACAATGCAATCACCTGTTGTTTCTTTGAACTCGAGGAAAATACGTCAGAACCAATAAAAAATGCATAACTTGAAGTACTCTTCTTCTCTATTGTATCACCTGCTCAATCACTATCAGTGTAGCCAAACAATTCAACTGGATAATTTTCTGAATAAAAAATGCCAACACTGTGAGTACTTTCAATATATTTCAAAATCTTCTTAACCGCCTGCAAATGTGACTGACGTGGATTTTTCATAAACTTGTTAATCACACCAACAGCAAAATTGATATCTGGCCTCGTAGACGTCAAATATCTCAAATTTTCTACCAAACTTTTAAAGTAGCTAGGATTTACATATCCATAACTGTCATATTCTTCCTGTCTGCCACTCCATTTTGTTGGAAAATGTACCTGGTAGTCAATTGATGATATATCACATTTTTTTCAAAAAAATCATCACACAACAAATATTCCTGACCCCTATCTGTTCTCAAAATTTTAATTTGACACCCACTTTGTCTTTAACAAAAGTTTTTAAAATTTTAAAAATATCACAGGCATTATATTTTTGTTTCAAAAAATATACCGAGACCTTTCTACTGAAATCATCAATAAAGGTAATAAAATACCTGCAACTACCATTAGAAGAAACCATAGTGCACAAGTCTGAGTGAATAATTTCTAATGATTTTTTGGCCCTCCATGATTTGTCAATCTAAAAAGCATCCCTCTATTACTTTCTCAAAACGCATATATCACAGATTCTAACAGGATTTCTAATATTAGGCAATCTACCAACCATTTTTTTACTGGTCAAAAGTTTCAAATTGTCAAAATTCAAATGGCCAAATTATATATGCCATAACTAATTACTATCTTTTATCACCGTATTCAAACAAAAAAATTGATAGAACTCAAATTCAATGCAACTAAGCGATTTGAAATCATTGATACACTAGCAATTATTCCAATATTTTTATAAAAAAATGGTACAAGTACCATTCGGATACTAATATCATATTTTTTCTCAGACAATTGGCTCATACTCAACAAATTATGATGCAACCCAAGAACATAGAAAACATCAGAAAAAAATTAGTAGACCCATTTTTCAAACTAATAGAAATTTTTTCAAATTTTACTTCACCATGGACAGATACATCAAGTTCAACAAATAATTCTTTCTTGCCAGATATACAGTTACTGCAACCCGTATCCAAGTATCATTTATTTTTATTAACTAGATCAACAGCATTACAGGCTAATAATGAAGTCTCAAATTTTTTATTATTATTCTACGTCTGATTGTCAACAGCATTAGATTGAAAATTTCTGTCTATTTTTTTTTTTTCAAATCTACATTCAATTTGTCTATGACCCAAGTTTTCATAATTGTAGCATTGAATTCTCTGTCCAAAATTATTCTAATTGAAATTATTTTCTCTGCCAAAATTACCATCTCTGTCTCTATCAAAACCACCTCTAAAATTAAAATTATTACCTCTACCATGTTTAGGATTTAATGTATCGTCTTGACCTCTATTATTGTTCCCATGACTACCTCTGTTATTGTGACCACCTCTATTATTGTAACCACCCCTGTTCATCTGATTGGATTCACTTTGCTCTCTGACATTATTATTGTCTTTCAAATTCAATTGCATCTGCAACGCCTTCTCTACTGTATCCTTCTCCGGGGTATCCTCCAATTTCTTCTTAATTCTTTGTTCATGCAGAATTAATGATCCATCCAAATTTTCAATATTCAAATTCTTCAAATTTTTTATTTCCTAGATTATAGCTACCACATGATCCAATTTCGTGAGTAAGGTATTGAAAACTTTTTCAATAAATGTTCTGTTCGGAAAGTTATACTAATTGAGTTTTATCTCGTTTTTAATATCTTACAAACGAAAAAAATATAATTCAATAGATTCCGACTTCTCTATAGTCACACATTCGAATTTCCTGTTCAACATCATCAAATTATTTTGCCGAATCCTGTCAATTCCTATGTATGTTTCTTTCAATATATCCCAAGCCTCCTTTGTCAGTCGTAGCAATTTTTTCAAAAACTAACATGTCAATTGCCTGATGAATCTATGACAA
This sequence comes from Coffea arabica, assembly GCF_036785885.1. Classification (NCBI taxonomy): domain Eukaryota; kingdom Viridiplantae; phylum Streptophyta; class Magnoliopsida; order Gentianales; family Rubiaceae; genus Coffea; species Coffea arabica. The sequence goes on from NC_092315.1 coordinate 4,860,849, forward strand.
AGCCAAGCTATCTTTTGCCTTATCATTCTCGCTAGCATTCTAAGCAAGTGTAGATTCAATATATCATAATTTACATGCCTTAAGATGAGTTATCATCTATTTCTACCAAAAATTGAACTTTGCCTTTGTTTTGAATTTTTTGACAAAACAGACAATATTGGGGTTTGGATTTGCCATACTTCAATCTATCATAATTCTGGTACCACTATGATGGACCCAAATTGCTAAAACCACAAAATCCACAAGAATAATTAAAAAAATGATATTGAGGCAAAGGGAATTTTCTATTAATCAAACAAGGCTCTGGCTACCCCATACAAAACACAATGAAGGCTACTACTTCTTCTTAAGGCTAAAAGACGGACGCAAGGGCTATATATCAAAGCCTCTTGGCGGCTAACTTCCATTACTAACTCTACTGATCGTAAGAAATTCAATCCCATATGACCACCCTACCAACCAACAACACTACTACCAATCCACTAACGTCACACGGCAATATAAATAAATAATAAAGACTTGGTTTGTATTTCTATAAAAAGGACAAAATAAAATAATTTGAAAACTAATTTTAGAGAACGTTTTTAGTATAATATCAAGTGATATGTATGATTTACACCAAAGAAATTCTCCCATTATATATAGTATAAATAATTAGATGATTATGTGTTTTGATTTGGTTAAAGTCATGTTCGAAGCCAAGCACAAGAAAACTCGAATGGAATATACCACGCAAGTTCGAGATACATATATAATGGAAATCCTTGTGTACAATACAAACATCTCATTTTGAGAATTTACAATTTGTAGCCATGTATGTACATTTTTATTTGCACATACTTGCTCAGTGACAATTTAATTGTACACATGAAAGCTTGCAATGTACATAAAAGCATACATATCAGTGCTTGTACCCCATTTTAATGAAAAAAATTGATGAAATTCAAGTTGCACTACCCTTTTTTCTAAATTTCATCATCGTTAATTTGATCAATCAAATATTTTGATTTCCCATCGACATTTTCCATTAACATTTAATTAAATACTAACAGCAATTTACACAAAGAATTGCAATCCATGCTTGATAGTCCAATGATTTATCCTCACTAGTCAAGTTACAAATCCCGCAATCATAATAAAATAATCTTAGCTTGGCTCCTTGGCCTGCGTGACAGTTGAACTGGTCAATATTTTGGCCAGACCGAATTAGCAGTTGGACTCAAAAATGAAGTAACTCGTTGACTAATTAATAATCCATCAGTTCAATTAGTAAAATTTAAAAATTTTATCGATCCAAACATGAAATCAATGTTCGATTGGGTTTAATAACTACACTTGCAATAATTAATAATTCAACGATTCAATTACTAAAATTTAAAAACTTAATAGTTTCAAGCACGGGTTTATTAATTACGCTTGCAATGATTAATCATTCAACGATTCAATTAGTAAAATTAAAAAACTTGATCGATTCAAATACTAGATAATGTCCGGTTGAATTTAATAACTATGCTTGCAATGATTTAACATAGCAAATGTACTTTGTTTTGAATCAACTCAGCTACTGCGCTACCCCATGATTGAAAAGTTTTTTTTTTTTTTTTTTTTTTACTAATTAGACTTAAACTCCAAGAAACATTTGTAGTAATTAAAAAAAAATGAAGGTTGAGTACCGCAATAAAGAAAACATGGCACGAAAAAGTAAAATGATAACTACCCGTTTATTCCTACGACTCCAACCCACACTCTCTATCGCACACAGTAATGGCTTCATCCTCGTCGAGCTCGTCTGCGATTTTCAGCTTCGTCTCCAACCCCACCGCCACTCGTAGTCTCCCTCGGCGTCACATCACGCGGCAACATTTCGCTTCATCACCAAATACCAGAAAGAAATTCACCATTTTTACTCAGAAAACGGCTAGTAGACGAACCAATACAGCAATAACAGCAAAACTCGGACAGAAAAGCGCTCTGGAGTATAGGAAACTCGGAGATTCCGACCTTATTATTAGTGAAATCACGCTTGGCACCGTAATTATAAGCTTTCCACTCTTCTCGTCTGTTATTTGTTAGTTTTACTGTTTTATTTAGTTACCAAGGATATGCAAGAAAAATCTTGAGTTTCTTGTGGCATATGTGGCGTTCATCTCTTGTTGGTTAGTCGAGAAATTGAATTTAGCTTGCACAATTGTTAAATTGGATGGAACCCAGTACAAAATACAAATAGGATAAGATTACAAGGGGTGGTTTGGTGCAAAATTTGACTCCCAACTCCCAAGTCCTAACTTAGTTAACCGAGATGAAGTGGGAATGGTGTACATGCTTGATGGCTTACTCTTGATTGTGGAACTAATAGAACTATGATCAGGAATTAGGATTAAATGTGAGAAACAACTTCAAACGGGGGTATACAATGCGTGGTTATTTTGCATCTTGCTCTGTTGGGGCATGCATCTATTACCTTTGTACTCTTAATGTGTTTGGTAATAAATTTTACTCTTTAGTTTCAGAGGCCTCTGATTCCCTCAGTGGTAAAAGTGCTAGAATATCCCCTTGGCCCATAAATGCTATACTGAAAGTTTTGAGCTTGAAACCATTGGCCAATTGAACAAACAGTCTCCTTATCAAGGCCTAAGTCCAGATTTTAGCTGTGTACTATGTTACTCTAAAGACTGAATTTTGACACAATCCTCAATCATCTGTATGTGCCTGGATGTCAAATTTGGTTTCTCCTTCACCGTCTCCCTACAGTTACCCCTTCCTTAATATAGGTGGAGACAGTGATAAGTGTTGTTGTGCTACAAGTCATTTTGGGGAGAGGGGTTCTTCCCTGATATACTGCAATGGTTTGCTAAAATTTCTTTCTTCTATATTTGTAATTTGGCAGGCAGTATTCATTCCATGCTAATAACACTAAATTACAATAGAATCACTAATAGAAGTAAAAGCTTTTGCTTTTCTGTGTTTAGATGATTTTGATCCTGACATCATTCATCCATGCAATATTTCAGATGACATTTGGACAGCAGAATACAGAGAAAGAGGCACATGATATGCTTAATTATGCGTTCGATAATGGGATAAATGTCTTAGATACTGCAGAGGCTGTAAGCTATTTGCAACTTATGCCTTAAAGTATTTTCTTGCTACAAAAAACTGCATCTGGAAGAAATCATTAAGTCTCAGAATATACTTCACAATAAAACATTTTCCTGATCATTATGTTCGATGTCACTGTATGGAGCTTTGCCATTAAGGATCTGTGTCTGTACTTGTGTTGTGTTTCACATGAATTAACTCTCTTTTAGTGCATTGGAACTTTTCAGTTTTTGCCTATCTAGGAGCTCAGCTTTGTTAACCAAAACCTTGAGGGTTGGCTTTTCCAAAGAAATTGAACTTGGCTAACCAAGTGGTAGACCTTTTTACCTTTGAGTTTGATTTCTCTTTAAGCAAAGTTTTCTGGATATAAGTGGTGGAGTGATGAGCCAATCTTCCAGTGAAATTTCTTTTGGATGGATCTTATGTTATAAGAAGCTTGTCACGAATAGTGATATTTTGTTCTTTGATATTGTAAAATTCAATCAATAATTCCCCTTTATGTTCATTTATTCTACCATAGACACCAAGTTCCCATATATATCTTACTTGTGGTGTTATTCTTCCATCAATCTCCTAAGTACCCAATTCCAATAAGTAAGGAGACACAAGGGCGGACAGATCGCTATATTGGTAGCTGGCTGAAGTCTCAGCCCCGTGACAAGGTACTATATTCATTTGTCCAGGAAATTTTTTTCTCTGCTTTTTTGATTTTCCAATCAACAGTCATAATTTTGACTTTGTAGATGTGCCTTTGGTTTTTCAATATCATCACTTGGTAGCCTGTCTATTCGATAATGTGGTCCCTTGTCCAAATGCATGACTATGCTTGCTTAGATCTTGTTTCGTGCAGGTCAAAATTCCAGCAATATCTTTTTGGTGGATTTGCTTAACATGAATGTTTTTTTGTTTGAATTTTCTCTGAAATTCTGCATTTTTCTGAGAATTTAAATAAAGAAAAATTATTAGTGTGTTCTGGTCCAAGCTAAATCATTATTGTTAACAGTTGCACTGATTGCTAAATCCTTATGATGCTACTCAGTCTGTAATTTGTAAGTGGGCCTTTTTGACAGTGGTTTTAGGCTTGTTTAGGTACCCATTTTTTAATATTCTAAGGAAGGCCTTTTGGTATTCAAAGAGATGTTTTTCCCTTGATCCATTTCCAGTTCATTTGACAAGGTTGCTTTTCTAGCTACAAGAAAATGATGTGACAGGATGGATTTGGATTCTTGCTATTGTTATTAGAGTCGAAATTTTTTGGGGGTAGTCTCTCCAAATTATTGCTTCCTGTTCTTAACCATGAACTTAAATAAACATCTGTTGTTTGCTCTTAATAAACTTCTGTTAAACCAATTATGTTTTCCTTTATCCAATTTCATGTGATATTTTTGTCAGGACTAAACTGATTATGTTAAAGATTTCTTTTTTATTTTATCTTTTCTGAAGTTTTTGTTTTCCTGAACCTTGATAAGCTGCTGTTTTTTTTCCTACATAGACACTGAATGTTGAGACAGTCAATCACCATGTTTACTGTATTTATATGCTACTCGTCATTTTGAACTGTGGGTTGCCATAACTTGAAGTTACAGTGTCCTAATCAATGACTAGGTTATCGTGGCAACAAAAATATCTGGTTATTCGGAGCGGCAAAGCTTTTTAAGGGAGAATGCAAAAGTTTTGAGGGTTGATGCTGCTAATATAAAAGAAAGTGTAGAAAAAAGTCTTCAACGTCTTGGTACTGACTACATCGATTTACTCCAAATACATTGGTAAGCAGTTATACTTACCAGCATTGCACGATCAATTTTTTCGAACTCTAATTTTGTTTGACACTACTGATTGGTTACCTTCTTCAGTGAAAATCTTTATACCTATCTTAACTCTTTAAGTGTGACATATTTCAGTTTATCTTTGGTAATTTTTTGACTTAAAACATACAAATGAACCTTAGAACCATAAAACTGGCAATCACTGGATAAAGCTAAATCTGTCAATAAATGTGAAATGCTATGTCAACATCCTAACCCCCTAAACCCCCCTCGCCTGGCAGGGGCCCCCTGGCTGGGAGAAAATAAAGTAAAAGAAAAAGAGGGCAAGGTGCGATTATTTACTTTTAACTAATTCCAAGTCAACTCAAGAACCCAATCCACTTTGATTACAATTCAGGTCGTCTCTTCATTGTTTGCATGCAACTGCATTGACAGGCAAGTCAAATTTATTTTTACCATTGCTTGATTGGTAAATGGTTGTACTATTTTATGGTCAGGAGGGATACAGTTGTATCTGAAAGAGAGTTAGAATTTAGAAGAAAGTTTTAGCACATGCAAGGGATTTAACTGCAAAATGGAAGAAAGCAACTAGACGTTATTATAAGGGTTGGACGTAGACGAGGCTATATGGCCCTTAATTTTGTCCACACAAAAGTGCAAATGGCCGCCGGCTTTATAGATATCCTTGGGATTGTTTCCCAAGTGTATGTTGGTTAGAATTTTGAATTTTTCATAATCTGGGTCTGTGACAGAGTATTTATCCACTGGACTAATCAAGCCAAAGCGGTCTTCTTGGTCTGCATATCTCATAAAATATTTAGCAGATGCTTATTTATAGTCAGAACGCCGTTTCATAAATGTGGCTCCTGAATTGTTATGCTGCTGTTGTATCCTGAGTTCATAATACAGCACAAATGCTATGATCTACTGCTATTGGCAGGCCAGCCTATTATGACGGGGTATTTATTAGAATACTGATATTTCTATTGAAAATTGAAGAAGATTAAAGGTTTTACTGAGGTTCCCAAAATACTGAAAATAGAGAAACAGCTTGAAAAAGTGACATTGAGTAGATCTTATAGAACTCAGATATTGATGATGATGGTGGTGGTGGTTGTGGAGAGGGAATTATTGGGAGTGAAAGATGCTGGCGCAGCTTGTATGGTTTGCTTTGTGGTTGCTCTTCTACTTTATTCTTCTCTTATCATACGTCCATGAACAATGTTTCTAGAAGGGAAAGAGAAGAAGGAGAGGGAGGGGAAGGACCGGGAGGAGTTTAAGAAGCGAAAAGGTAGGATAAGGAGGGGGGGAAAAAGCCTTGGAGTCTCCCCTTGAAGCAAAAAAGAAAAAAAAAAGATAGGACAAGGAGTGGAAGGAAATTAGAAAAAAGACAAAAGGAAGAAGAAGCCGATTTATGAGAAATTCATTTTGAAGTCAGCTTTTGAAAGATGATTTAAAGTTGGATTTTTTAGAAGTCTATTTTGCAATTTTGGGAAGCTGAATAAAACCAACAATAGTTCTTTAATTTCCAATAAAAAATCAATATTCCGGTAAACAACCCCACCTCATTATGACTTCTTTATGTCTTCTCTACTTCTCTTCTTTGAAGCAGTGGAGCTCATTTTATAAGTTTAAAGGGATCACCTATTAGTCCTGCATAATGGAATATTGAGTCTACATTTAACCTATTTATTAAACCTGTTCATCTAAAACATCTTCCTGCACCATTCAGGGTTTACCTTCTTGTCAAATACACAAATTTCATGAATTCTTCTCCTATATGTCTGCAACATAATAGCCTCCTCTCAGATTTGAGATAATAATTATACTTTTGTCTCAGGCCAGACCGTTATGTTCCCCTGTTTGGCGAGTATTTTTATGATCCTTCAAAATGGAGGCCAAGTGTTCCTTTTGTCGAACAACTGACAGCATTCAAAGAACTCATTGTCGAAGGGAAGGTACCAGAAAGCACAAGTTTCGTATTTAGTTTACTTAAACATTGTCTTTGCATCATAAATGAGTTAGCAATACCTGCTTTACACACTTGAATGTTTATCTCTAAAGCCCCAATCTTTGAATAAACTTGTCAAGCATTACTATAACTATGAATGGGATTCTCTGGGCTAATCTACTGTATGTAAAGAAGGAATTTCCAACAGCTTTATTTTTAACATGCACAACTTCATTTTTGTCCCTTTTTTGCTTTGCTTCTTCTGCTTCAGTTTGTGTCTCTTTGGCAATAACAGAGAAACCTTTTCAGGTACGATATATTGGTGTTTCAAATGAAACTTCATATGGAGTAATGGGATTTGTTCATGCTGCTAAAGACAAAGGATTACCAAAGATAGTTAGTATTCAAAACAGCTACAGTCTGCTTGTAAGATGTAAATTTGAGAGTAAGTTATCTTCTGACTCTGTCTCATTTTCTATCATCGTTAATAACTAAAATACGTTATTTCTGACTGTCATAGCTTGGATCTTCTTTGTTTAAATGCTACTTTTAGAAATACATGTTCCTTCCATCAGAGCCTTGACTAACTAGTTGCTTTTCCTTTCTTCTGTAATTATTCAAAAGTTCTTCAATCCTGCCATAACACAGATTTATAATATTCTCAAACAGCAATAACTTTGAGGAGAATTGTATATTTGCGTGTGATACTTTCAGGTTTTACATTGTATTTGATTCTTCGCAGTTGATCTTGTTGAAGTATGCCATCCAAACAACTGCAACATCGGCTTACTTTCTTATTCTCCACTGGGTGGTGGTGCGCTGACTGGAAAATACTTGGATATCAATTCTGAAGCTGCAAAGAAAGGAAGACTCAACCTCTTCCCAGGGTATATGGAAAGATACAACAAATCCATTGCCAGGGTATGTGTTATTTGAGTTTGATAAAGCACGGAAAATAGCTTTTTACCTGTCTTTGCTTGTAAGGAGAATATCAGATTGAGATGCAAATTTATGCAGAAAATGCACATGGTATAATCATCTTCCTGCCCTCTTACATGCCTCAAAAACTTTTGACTAGCAATTCATAATTTGTAATCATTTCTATTGATTTTTTTTTTGGTCATGGCTTGTAGATGTGAAAAATAAATGTTAGTCACGAAATTATTCGTGCTTTTTCTCAGGCATATGTTGATGACTTTGGGTGAGAATTGAGATATAAAACTTATTCTCAATGTCAAATAAACAAGGCAAAATTTTCTTAAAAGTATAATTTGCTGTAACTTCTAGATATGTTCCACTAGTTCAAATTTTTGTGCGGTGTTCTTCACTTACTTTTGCCATGATGAAAGTACGCAACCATTCATCTTTTTGACACTTGAGCAACAAAACTGCTTTTAGTATACTTCTATCCAGAATAGCCTTCAGTTCAGCCACAGCAGTTCTACATTTGTTTCCACAAAAGGCTACTTATTCTTCTGAAGAGATTACAATTCTATTCACAATGACAAATCCATGTATTTGTGATACCATTCTTTCTAGATCATGCACTAATTCTTTCCAAATATTTTATTCCTTTTTTCACGTTAAATGAGCATTTTCCATATGAGTATCTAGCTGATGTTTGTATGTTGGAATTACAGGAAGCAACAGTACAGTATATGGAAGTGGCCAAGAAACATGGGCTTACGCCTGTAGAGTTAGCTCTCGGTTTTGCACGAGACCGACCATTTATGACAAGCTCAATTATAGGTGCGACTTCAGTGGATCAATTGAAAGAAGATATCGATGCATTTTTGACACTTGAGCAGCCTTTACCACCTGAAGTGATGGCTGACATTGAAAGCGTCTTCAATAGATACAAAGATCCTGCAATTCTTTAGATGAGGTGCTTCACATGAAAAGTTTCACTAAATCCTTCTCCTCAAAAACTAAGTTGCTGCTGAGGGGGATGCATGACTTGCATATTCTGCCTTTTTTTCCTGATTGGTATTGCTCAACTAAAGAACATTCTTCGGGCGGCTTCGAGCAAGCTCCAAACTCTCAAGCTCGACATGATTTTACTTCTTTGTCTTCTCAAGGCGAAGCTATTCTTTGGGGCTTCTTTTGTATTGCTACAGAGAGGTGGAGTTTGCTTCGTGTATTAATAGGACTTGTATTTTGATCTTTGGTCAATATAAGCGTACGCTATTCTTTTCACCCTGAGCTTTCTCGTTCTTGCATGGCAGTTCATTTTTCTCCTTTGGGTTTTCTCGTTCTTGCATGGCACTAAAGATCACATGCAAACATAAGAAATCACATTTTGTACTTTTAGCTTTTAAAATTATTAGTGCCATTATTGTATATATTGAGGAAATTTCATTTATTAATAGTTATGATTGAATAATCTTTAATGTTGAACATATTTGGTTCCGAGAAAACAACATATTTACTTGTAAAAAGTAAACTATTGGTACCATAATTAGTAGAAGTTGTAGTAGTATAGAAATTATCAGGGTAAAATACCAAAAAACTCCCTGTGGTTTGACAAATATTTAATTTAACTTCTTCTGGTTTGAAAATCTACATTATAACTCCCTATGATTTTGATTAAATTGAAAATTGGACATAAAACATCAAATCTAACGGTTGTGTGTGAAATGTCAATATTGCCCCTACTATACGTGAGATGAGATGCTTTCCATTCAATTTTCAATTTAGTCGAAATCATAGGAAGTCATAGTATAATTTTTCAAATCAGAGGGAGTTAAATTGAACATTCAACAAACTATAAGGAGTTCATTTACATAAGGGCAATATTGAAATTTCACGTCTAACCGTTAGATTAGATGCTTTCCGTCTAATTTCAATTTAGTTGAAACTACAGGGAGTTATAATGTAGGTTTTCAAACTAGAAGGAGTTAAATTGAATATTTAGCAAATCACAAGGAATTTTTGGGTATTTTACCCTAATTATCATCCCAAAATCTATTTAAAAAAATCTACTAGCATGGCTATGAAAACATTTCCACGCGTCATATGAAAAAGGTGTTATTTAAGAGATTTTCGAAGGGCAGTTTTTATAAGGTGGTTAAGAGGACCAAATAAGCGCGCCAAAGTCGCTCCCCAGTCCATTGAGCTGCAAACGTTCTCCTAAACTTGTGTCACTTTCTCTTTCCTTACCTTCTCTCTCTTCAACTCCCTCTTCTTCTTTGCTATGTTTGATCTGTTCTGACAACGTAAATCTCGAAACCCTTTTCGTATTTCGAAGAATCCGACATGAAATCACTCGAATTCTTGAGGATTATGAGCGTGGATCACTAGTTTTCTTGAATATTCAATAAAGGTTAGTTGTTAGTGAAGAAAAGTGTCAAGGTGATATCTGGGATTTGACAAAAGATTAGCTGAATTTCGTAAGGTAAAACATTCTTGTTAAGATATTTGGGAAGTTAATGATAGGCCATAGCAGATTGGATTGGCATCTATGAAGACTATGCGGATGGTTGGGACAAAGAGGGTACAGTGGTGGCTGCCCAAGAATTATTTCAGATGGAATGGCAGATCCTGTTAGTTATGGCAATCCTGATCGTGACATTGAACAGGTATTTCTATTCTTTTCCTTTTCTTTTTGCGTTTCCTTAGTCGAATATATTTTTCCCAAAGATGAAATTAGACACAAGAAAAGGATAGGTTTATCACTTAACATAGTATCGGTTCAAAATGAGAGAACATTCCTTATTTAATTAGTTTGTGTAGTGTGTTTTGTTGGTTCATCTGGATGTTCTGATTGGCCTAAAAATGCCTATCATGCCTAGTGAACTGACTAAATGAGTTTCCTCAAGTAGAGTTGCTAGAATTTGAAACCTTGTGACTGACTAGCTTGGGTTCTTCTAGGTTTGTTATAGTAGAGAGGATGACAAGTAGACGTGTTTAGCCAGAGCTTAGAAATCAGGAAGTAAACAGACAAGAAAAGTATATAGAAAACATTTTTAAGTTTATTTTTGTAAATTGACCAATAAGTTCTAATTGTACATGTTAGACAGCATTAATGGATGAAAACAACACCTTCAGCTGCTGAAATAGCTTCATCTAGACTGTGAACTCAATTTTTGCTTGCATTAGCTGTCATTTGCCACGTTAATTTGCTTGCACTTGTGCCAAGGACAATGTTTTACCTCGGTTAGTCCATAAATGATAGATCTGCATTATTTGGTTATCTTTTTATCTGCTTTGCAGTCGTGAAGCCTTGTGGAAGATGAGGTAGTAAATTCCTGGTTTAGCCAAGTTAGAAATTTGAGAAGTGTGAGAGTTCCATTAACCATCTTGTAGTAAGTTCCTTACTCAAGTGCTAAGACTGCCAGTCTTGATTTGAGGATGCACCTGGAGTACATATCCGAGGCAAATGTAGTCTTCCACAACAGTATTCTTCACAGACCGACAAATCTTTCAGAAGTCTTTTTATTTGCAATTTGAGGAAAATGGGAATCTCAAACATGGAGTTGAATTTTATTTGCTTTCCTTTTGAAACTCCCACCAACCAAAGAATTTAAATAATGTCAAAAGTCATGCAGTTTGCTTCAGAAAGTGTTTTGATGTATTGCTAACTATTTCTCTCATATGATGCTTAGCTTTCTGAGAGTTCTTCGTCCCTATTTTCCATGTTCTTTTCCAGTTTCCTGACCTTTCTGTGGTATGTTTTATTGTCCCTTTCTCCTCTTGTTTTCTTCTAAAGGCACTGATTGCTTTGAAGAAAGGTACTCAGTTAATCAAGTACAGCAGGAAAGGAAAACCAAAGTTTTGCCCCTTCAGAGTTTCTCCAGTAAGTGATTAATTCTTCTAGTCTACGTAAAGATATTCTTTTTCTTTGCAGATATTCATTTTCTTTGAGTTGTGGACTCTGTAGACCACAGTATTTGGAATGATAAGCATGTTATAGTGGCATAGTTGCTTCTCTGTCCAATAGGACTTGGAGGAAACACTGATAATGTAGTCTTTGGTAGTTTGTACTTGATTTGAACTAACTATAGATCGGATAACCGAGAAGATGCAGATTAATTGCAAGCAAAGATGTTAGCATAGGATATATTTCAATACGACTAAGTTGTAAGAGCATGATATTTGAAATATGAGTCAACCTGTCACTAGCTTATATGATTTGGGTTAAGCATTGCTCATATTTTCAGGATGAAACAACACTAATCTGGTACTCCCATGGGTCAGAAAGGATTCTGAAGCTATCTACTGTTCAACGGATTATTCCTGGGCAGAGAACCGTGAGTTAGCACATCTCTCTGCGATGGATTGATGATTAAATTTTTAGTCAAGTAACCTGCCATTTCTTATGATCACTCTAATAAAGTTTTTCCTTATGTAAATAAGATGAGATGACAATGTATTTTCCTTTCTGTCTACATGTTTCTACAGCCTGTCTTTAGAAGATTTTTGCGACCAGAAAAGGAGTATTTGTCATTTTCGCTTATATACAACAACGGTGAAAGATCTCTCGATCTGGTAAGTTGTACAAGCCATATAACAAGGACGAGACCTGGAGCGGTAGTGAGACCGTTCCACTGAAACCTGCAAGTTGTGGTTTCAGTAATGGAAACTGCCTCTCTGCTCTGGGTTTGCCCTGTTATGTTTCTTGATTAGTTCTTCAAAAAAATATGAACTCTGTTAAGGACACTAGTGGCATTGATCTTTCCTTACCAGATTTGCAAAGATAAAGCTGAAGCAGAGGTGTGGATTGCTGGCTTGAAGGCTTTAACTTCAACTAGCCACGCTCGTGGTAGACGAACCCGGAGTGATATTCCTGATGTAACTTTTTCTAACTTAGATCCTTCCAAGAAATGAATCAACTAGTTTTCTCTAAGTTAAGCTTGTGCAGTCCGGTCCAGATTGACTTGACAATGAATTATGTTTACTATTATCAGCTGTAATTGGGTAATCCTGTCTCATTTTTCTTCAATGGCATAAAATAATTCTTTCTGACAATGCAATGTAGACTTTCCTTCATTTAGCACACGTGACCTGCTGTTAGAATGAATTATCACAAAACCCAATGAAATTAAATAAAAGCTTTCCTTTTCAGCTAAAAGGTTTTATATACTGTATATATCATCTTGGAACTTTTTTTTTTATTAACAAATCCAAATCCACATAATGATTTCTGCCAAACATTGCTCCCTGTTGGAAGTTATAGATCAAATGGCTACATTTATTGGTTGGCAAGACTCGGTAACAAAAGTGTCAAATTCATCTTTTTTGCAATAGTAGCAAACGTAGTTCTCTGCTTAAATGGTTTGTCAAACATGTAATTGAGCCCCCACTTTTGCAGCTACATGAAGCTGGTAGTGATCCCATTCCAAACGGGCGTCCATTTGGCACAACATTAGAGTTCACAACAAGTATTCCTCGAGGCAGAGCTTCTGTTGATCTAGTTTCTCGTGAACCATCCTTGAATTTTCCAGGCTCAGATGTGGGCTCTGAAAGTGCAAATATGCAAGGAAGATCAAGCGGTGGAGATGGTTTCCGTATTAGTGTCTCAAGCACTCCTAGTTGTTCAAGTGGAGGCTCCGGGCAAGATGATATAGAATCACTGGGCGATGTTTATGTCTGGGGTGAGATTTGGTCTGATGGGGTATCAACTGATAGATATGGGAATCCCGTTCCTATTAAAAACGATGTATTGACTCCTAAATCCTTGGAGTCAAGTGTAGTTCTTGATGTTCAGCAGATTGCATGTGGCCATCGGCATGTGGCCCTGGTTACAAGGCAAGGTGAGGTCTTCACTTGGGGAGAGGAATCTGGGGGAAGACTTGGTCACGGAATTGAAAAGGACTTCAGTCGCCCTCGTCTTGTTGAATATTTAGCAGTTACAAATGTAGATTTCGTTGCGTGTGGTGAGCACCATACCTGTGCTGTTTCTACATCTGGTGATTTATACAGCTGGGGAGATGGTACTCATAATGCCGGACTTCTTGGTCATGGGAATGATATTAGCCACTGGATACCCACAAGGATATCTGGTCCACTGGAAGGCCTTCAAGTTTTATCAGTTGCATGTGGCATATGGCACTCAGCATTGGCTACTTCTAATGGTAAACTATTTACATTTGGTGATGGATCATTTGGTGTTCTAGGTCATGGTGATCGCAAAAGTGTCACATGTCCAAAGGAAGTCCAGTTATTGAGTGGACTGAAGACCATCAAAGTTGCATGTGGTGCATGGCACACAGCTGCTATTGTAGAGGTCACTAACCAGTCAGGTACAACTGTTTCCTCTAAGAAGTTGTTTACTTGGGGTGATGGTGACAAATACCGGTTGGGACATGGGAACAAGGAAACTTATCTGCTCCCAACCTGTGTCTCTGCACTTATTGACTACAACTTCCACCAGATAGCATGTGGGAATAATACAACTATTGCCCTTACAACATCAGGTCATGTCTTCACAATGGGAAGTAACGCATGTGGTCAGCTTGGGAATCCACAATCTGATGGAAAATCACCTTGTTTAGTACAAGATAGATTGGTTGGAGAATTTGTCGAAGAAATAGCCAGTGGTGCATTTCATGTTGCTGTCCTGACTTCAAGAAGTGAAGTATTTACCTGGGGAAAAGGAGCAAACGGAAGATTGGGACATGGAGACATAGAAGATCGTGACGTTCCAACATTTGTTGAAGCACTTAAAGACAGGCATGTGAAGAATATAGCATGTGGCTCAAATTATACTGCAAGCATTTGCATCCATAAATGGGTCTCTGGAGCAGATCAATCACTTTGTAGTGGTTGCCGCCAAGCATTTGGCTTTACTCGGAAGAGACATAACTGCTATAACTGTGGCCTTGTACATTGCCATGCTTGCAGTTCGAAAAAGGCAATGAAAGCAGCATTAGCTCCTACTCCAGGAAAACCACACAGAGTCTGTGATGCTTGCTATATGAAACTTAAAAAGGCTGCAGAGGCTAATAACTCCTCCACTTTCGGTAGAAATGCCACTGCTTCTCATCGTCCTGTGGAAAGTAGTGCAAGGCTGGACAGAAGAGAGCCTAGGACTTCAAGGATTCTGCTCTCCCCGACCATGGAACCGGTCAAGTATTTGGAGGTCAGGTCTGGAAAGCTTGGAACACAACCTGATTACTCTATAATCAGAGAATCCCAAGTTCCATCACTCTTACAACTGAAAGATATTGCATTTCCAAGTTCACTAAGTGCCCTTCAATATGCTCTTAAACCTGTTACGACAGCACCTCAGACACCACCACCATCTCAGCCTGCATCCAACTCAAGGCCTGCTTCCCCATATTCAAGGAGACCGAGTCCTCCACGCTCCGTTACCCCAGTATTTTCAAGGGGTGTAATTGATGGTCTAAAGAAGACAAACGAGTTTTTGAACCAAGAAGTATCCAAACTGCAAAAGCAAGTAGGTTTTCTTTAACAAGTTTGTATGCTACATCTTGATCTTTTAGATCGCTGTCAGAAAATTTTATTCTTTCAATGCTCATTAACTTCCTCCTGTAATATCTTCAGATTAAAAGTTTGAAGGAGGAAAGCCAATTACAAGAACAAGAAGTGCAGAAGCTAAAGAACAAAGCCCAAGAAGCAGCTTCATTGGCTGTAGAGAGATCCTCCAAGTGTACCGTGGCAGTGAAAACCATGAAACTGATTGCAAACCAAGTAATTTTGACATTTCATTTCCTGCTTTTCTGTTTGATTAGTGTTACTAATGATTTCGAAGGCATTCGGATTTACATACACCTAAGGGCTGCATATTCTGTTTATTGCAGCCTAGAAGTTGTTCATCCCGTATAATAGCCAGACCTGAATATAAGAGAAGAAATTTGAGAGCAAGTAGAATATTCAGATGTTTACGATTCTTTTGGACTAGAAATTTCAGGTTAGGCGATAGTCGAAGGGTCAAAGCTAAGGTTAACAATTTATTTTTTTATTTATTTTTCTGACTCTTGTCAAATTGAGAGCAACTAGAATATTCAGATGTTTACGATTCTTAAGGACTAGAAATTTCAGGTTAAGTGATAGTTGAACGGTCAAAGCTAAGGTTAGCAATTTATTTATTTTTTATTTATTTTTCTGATTCTTGTCAACTTTTGGTCATAAACATTTCATAATAAAGTAATTTCAACTGAGAAACCATAGGCAAAGACACGACAAAAGCAGGTAAGAATTTATTAAGAGGTTGAAATATGGGAACACTATAGGTAAACAGCAAACGTAATGCAAAGCTTATGGTCTAGGGAAGGCTTGAGGGTAGGCATCCTGCGGGCAGAGTTGTTTTCATGCATCAAAACTATACGATTCTCGAGGTGATAATAAAAAAAACTGTGCTGTTGCTAAACTTACCTTCATTCCATCCCATTTACCATTTTATTAACAAGCTTACCTTCATTTTCATACTCAATATGAACTGTTTTTCTCCTTTTTGGAACTGTTGAAAGTTTCATATATTACCGTTCTTTAAAACGCTTTACGGCTTTGTTTTATGCTATATAACTGAAGAAAGGTTTTAGTATGTTCTGACAAATGATTCACATTGCAATAATCAACAAATAACTTCATATTTGTTGGCGCTGCACAGTTGAAAGAAGTGACTGAGAGGTTACCTTCTGACATCTTGGAGATGGAAACCTTCACATCCATACATTCCCAGGTCGAATCTTTCCTGGAAATGATTGGACCTCATGAACCAGATGAGGAGTCTTCTTTGCAACCACATACAGTGCATGACCAACATAGCCAGCCTGATCAAACCTTATCAGCCAATGAATCTGCTGAGAGGCCAGACAGAAGTATGGAGGATAATGTACATTCTCCAGGACTCCAGGACATGCAGCAAAATGCAGAAGCAACTCCCAGGGAAAGAAGACCATCCATTTCTCATATAAGAGAAGGTTCAGTTCAAGCAAGCGCAGAAGGTGGATTAGGATCACCTAAAGCTGCACGGGAAGTTATTGAGCAATTTGAACCAGGTGTTTATGTAACACTAATCCAACTTAGTAATGGCACCAAGATTTTCAAGCGAGTAAAATTCAGGTAATCTGCACTTTTATCCTTCCCAATTTCAGCTCAATACGCTTGATGGTCCATGAAATTTGTGAGTTAATATATTTACATGCATCTGAGATGAAAATTTGAATAGAGTTTCAGATCAGTTCATCCAACAGTACTTTCATAAGAAAATTATCCTATTACTTATCAGATATACATGGAAACCACAAAATTAGTTTTTTCACTATTTGCAGAATTGTTTATAAACTGAATCTTGATCTTGTATTAGAAAATATTTGCGTATTTGATAGTAGATAACATAAACCTGTTACAAGACCAACTTATGGGCTGGACAAAGATCTAATTCGATCTTATAAAACAGTTAATGGCATCTATTAGTCACATATAATCAGTGCAACTGCAAAGTTACATTGACTAGGCTATGATTTGTTACAAATAACAGCTAGCCTTGTTTATTTCTTTTTTTTTTTCAACGGGTTCATGAAGCAAATTTCACAAATAGTTGCACTAGAAAGTAATGACAGCTTGCCTTGTAATATGTTGTTTACACCTATCCTTTCCGATGTTCTTTTATAGTAAAAGAAGGTTTATGGAGCAGCAGGCAGAAGAATGGTGGAAGACAAATAAAGATAGGCTTCTGAGAAAGTACAGCACGCCCAAGGTAAATAGCACGTCACCTGAATCATCAGGAACTCCAGAAGCATCTGAGGAAAAGAGTGAAGCAGCACAATCTTCATAGGAATAACCTTAGATTAGTTGCCTAGCAATCGATTGCAGGAAGGGGGTAGGTAGGAAGCTTAAATACTTGTTCTGTAGGATAACCAACTTAGCAGAGGCATCACAAGTGCATACTTGCTGTGGCAATGAACTTGACACTTTTTGAATAGAAATTGCATGTTAAGCATCCATTTTGTGCAGGAAGAAGAATACAGTAAAAGATGTCATCGGATTATGGTGCAATGAGATGAAGCTGGTTGACGAAAGGGTGGAAACATGTACCTGTAGCCTTTTTAAACTAATATTGTATGCTTTAGCAGTTAAAGCATGTTAGTGATCTTTGCATTGTATAGTAGATGACAGATTTGCTAGAACCTGCAGTATTTCTACTGTAACTTAGCTTTTCTCATCCTATAGAATTCAGACAAAGGAAGTATTACCATTCCTGTTAGATTAACATTATAGTAGATTCGATCAAATTACTTTGAATCATTTGCTCTATGCAGCTAGACCTGAAAGCTCGCAAGTATTGGAAACTAATTAATAATCGCTTTAAAGTGCTACTTGCCAGGCAAATATAACTGCAAACTAAAGAGTGATGCATGCATTTCTCCTATCTGAAGGCCTTAAAGTTAGTGAAAATAAGCTTTTTTTTAATTAATTTTATTTTTTCCAAGGAAGGCTCCAACTCTTACAAGGGGGTGGGGAATTGAGAGGAATTTTAGGGTCGAACCTGATACCTCATGCCCTCAGCGATACATATGGGTTTTTTGCGCAAGGACTGTGCTTTAATTTTTGAGTAGATTAGTTTGTCCCAAATAGTCTTTTACTTTCCAAAACCTCAAGAGTTACACTTGGAATGTTATTTATAACTGAGAATTGGACTTGAATTGGTGATGAAAATCTGTTTTTCTTGTCTGGAGGAGAATTGGCTCCTTGCCTTCTCATTCCCCATATACACTGTAATCAAAAGATTGGAGTACTATTGTAACCGTCTCACCTGACGGATCTCAGGACGAGCACTGGAAAATGGAAAATTATCTGCTTAAAATTCACACTGCTTGTTCTCTACCGTCTACCGGTGGGTTTTCTATAGAGGCATCTCATGATGTCAGTCAAAGAAGCAGACACAGAAATCTTAAATTCTTACTGCCTTGATAATGCATTATGCGTTGCATACTTCTGCAAACCACATCTTCTCGAACAAATATGATACAAGTGAAAGTCCAACAGCTTGTACAAAGAAGAAAAGGGGCTGGGAACCAACCCAATAAAAGGAAATCGAGCGATAATGGTTGGATTACTAGACTCACACTTCCTACAACATGAGCAAAGATAATTTCTTTCCTGCCATGTCTGGTTTAGATTTTAAGCAGCAGAATGAACGGAGAACTTCTTGTCTTCCACTGTCTGTATACTTGGTGAAAAGCCCTTTTAAAATGAATTTACAACATAAATATGAAAGCAGAAGCTAACAACTATATTTCTACCAGGTACTACGCTTAATATAACGTGGATTTTGAGTATCCAAACCAGAGCCAAAGTGAGACAACCTAAATGGAGGGCACCACTCAACAGCCAGCTGACTTTTGCGACGAGTAAATCAGACTGCACCACAGGAAGGATGACGTCTTGGCAAATATTCCAGATAGGAATTACGGTCTCATATTCTCATTACCAAAAAGAAGCACATCCTAACAATACAGGATGCCAGCCAGGTCACAGGATCCTTGCGTTAAGAAAAATTGTCAAGTTAATCATCAACTATTCATCAGAACGCTGAAGTGGGTCCATTGTATCTTAACCAGAAGTTGGCTGATCATTGCTCTAAGCTTTTCAACCACTAGCTGCTTCCAGTAGCTTGACAAATGGCTGAAGTGCTAAACCTCCAAATAATCATCAAAAGTTGTGCCACTAGTGCATTCCATTAGAGCTTTTGCATTGAGTTCTCTACCAAATCTCCAGACATAGTTGAGACCAACAAGAAGCTCTGCAATTGTTGCTTCTGTCTTTTCCTGATTAGCGAAATAAAGGGTTTGTACGAGAACCACATTTGTTCTGGAAACTAAATTCTGGTGCTCAAAGCTTCGCTCAGTCTGCCATCTAATTGTGTTATGAGCAAGTGGAGCTAACCACTCTAAAATTCCGGTCATTGCCTCATTCCATTCTCCTGCAAGAACTGTATCATAAATGGATGAATTCAAGCTTTTGGAATATGGCTTTAGTTTTGACCTAAGGGCTGATCTGATGCTGGCAGGCAACATGTTGTACAGGTCATCTCTTGCATCATGACCAATCAGGTGAGGTGATACAACAAGCTTTTCAATCACAATGATAATATTTGCATAGTGCAATCCCAATGCTGCAGCACCAAGAGTTTCAGGAGGAGCAGTCAACAGCTTGTTTTTGGAACTGAAGATTGACAACTTACCAGGAACCAAGTTGTTCTGAGCATGTTGCGCAATATTTTCATCTGTGATTCCCTCTAGATTTGCATCCAAATGGCAATTTTTCACGGGAGAGGTATTACCTCCCATCATGCAGCCACCTAAGGGTCCCATGGTAATCAACTGATTGGGCTTTGAATTTGGGCTTTTACCCTGAGAATGTGATGATTGATTACGAAATTGAAAGAATTTGAGGACAGATTTGTTTGCTTTCTCAAGTGGGCCAGACTTTGTTGACGACCTCCCAAGAGGAGCTGAATGTGAGCTGATTGCATTATGTTTCGCAGAATCAGGGCTTGACGATGCAAGTGATTTTCCAAGAAGGCCAGATATGCTTACTTTATTTGTTCTCGACACTGGGCCAGATTTCCTAGTTACCCTGTTCAACGGTCCAGAGGCAAACCTGTAAATGTTATTTTCCGATGGGTGCACTGATGACTGCATAAAAACTACTGAGCGGCTGCGATGAATATGATCAGAATCAAGGTTCTTGGACTGTTTGGCTGCCACATCAACCACATTACTAAGTCCAAACACATGCGCTATCCTACTACATATTGTAAACACAGATCTTGCCAAAAGTAGAATTGTGTAATCATACGTCCTGTTCCAAACAGACAACTGCTTTAGATGCCTTACCTCCTGCTGCTTCCAAGCAACCCTTTTCTCATACTCAACCAAACTAATGCTATCCGCATCATCATTACTCTTCATTCTCCTCAAAGTCTGTTCAAGATCAGCAAGTGCTTCCATTTCTTGATATAAATTTGCATTAACCATAATGAATCGTTCCATCTTCCTCATTTTCCTATCCATCTTTTTCGAGGTGAGTAACCACCCATAAGAGTCAGAACCACAGTCGACCAGATCACTAAAGGCCTGCTCGAAACTTTTTAACAAAGGATCACTGCATTTCTTGGATAGCCGACCAACTGCTCTTGCCACATGTGCCAAATTCTCCATCATCTCTGTCCATACCAACCTCGCAATGTAATCGTCATCATCCGATACAAGCTTCCTGATACCCGTTGAATTCATAATTTCTTCCCTCAACTTAGCAACCTGCTTATCACTAAGAGACTGCCACAGATGAACAAGTTTAGACATCAAACTTGCAACTTCAAATGCCAACACTCCTATTATAGCCTTTTCTTGACCAACCCCGTGCTTTTTTGATGGTTTCCACAAACTCCGAAACCATGATTCAGAAACCATCTTCACTTCTACCAACAATCCACACAGACAGTCTCCAAGTCAAACAATCTCCTATCAAATTACCATCCTGAATTCAGACAAACTACAGATCAAATTATGAATAAAACACAACAAATTATCCGATGAAACAGCTGGCTTCCACAAATCATAAGAGAAGACCAGCAACAGCAAGACTCGAGAAAATTTTTTCATCAAATCAGTCTTTTTCCTTTCTCGGCCTTTCTTAACTTCAGCTGGGGGAGGGGGAAGCCAATTCTGATACACTATACTTTTCAGCAAAAGTATCTACAAATCTAATCATGCATGACTCTTTTTTTTTTTCAATTCACTTCATAGCAGCCAAAGAAACAATTCTTCAAAAAAGACATCAAATTTAGCATAAAATTCTTCTAACCGGGGAAGATCCTAAAAGGGTCCAAAACCCACAAACCAAAAAAAAAAAAAAATTTCTCAGAAGCACAGAGAACTGAAATTCCAGCAAACTAAAATTAGTAGTTAAAAAAAAAAAGAAATAAAATTAGTAATAAAACAAAACACCAACCAAAAAAAGACTAAACACAACCCATGTTTTCAATAACCAGGAAAAAGTACATGACTTCCTTTTCGTGGCATATTATCAAACAGATTAACAGCTAAAGAAAACAAAACTAAACAAAAAAGCAGCAAAATGAGCAGTGAAGCTGCTTAAAACTTACAAATTCGTTGGAAATGCTAAACCATAAAGGAATCAGAGTCAATAAACAGCACGAATCACGAGGAATGAATGGGAGTTTTTTCTATCTGGGCGTGAAGAAAGGGGAGGAAAAGAGATTTGGAAAGTTCAGGGGTGGGCAGGAGCACAGAGGCCACATGCAGCGGGGAAGGAAGACCTGAAGAAAGGAGCCGGGATTTTAGAAATTCGTCAAAGAAACGAGTGAAAAAATTAATTAAATTATAATTAACAAAGGAGATACGTCGCAATCATTTTTTACGACCACGCGGAGAAAATTCGTTTTACAAAATTGACCTTATCGTCAATGCATAATGGTAGTAGTAGTTGTGTCCTGACTCCTCACCCTTTCGGACTCCAACGTTGCGCTGGAACTGGAAGCCAAGATTAGAAACTCTCAATGTCGGCGGCTCATGTGCAGGTTCATTTCAAATTTTGTTTTAATTTGACTTCACTCCTTTCATTTGATTTGTTGATAGCTTTTGTTTGATTTGTTCATAGGTTTTGATAAATCAGCTTCGCGTCGAGGTTGTTGAATTGATTGTCTATTTTGTTGACTTACATATCTAAGGAAATTTTTGTTGTCGAAATTGTTGAATTGATTATCGGTCTTGTTGAATTATTTATCTAAGGATAATTTTTTTTTTAATGAAATGAGTCAAATCGTTACGAGTATTTAGTCAAATTAATTGACGCTTACTACATTTTAGCTAAGCGAGTGAACGTTAAATATTTACTAGTTATTAACTCGTTAAAATTGATTCAACAAGCATGATACATCATGCATTGTTATAAAATTTTAAAATTATCGGGTTCTACTAAATTATTATTCATCAAAATTGAAGTGAATTTTTGTAACTTGTTCAGAAAATCA
The DNA here is from genome assembly GCF_036785885.1 of Coffea arabica. Classification (NCBI taxonomy): domain Eukaryota; kingdom Viridiplantae; phylum Streptophyta; class Magnoliopsida; order Gentianales; family Rubiaceae; genus Coffea; species Coffea arabica. The sequence goes on from NC_092315.1 coordinate 4,883,629, forward strand.
AATGAAGTGTGATCAATTTTCCTAATTGACTCGGTTTGATTTAGATTATGCTGCTAAGAGGTGACCTATACCATATATATGAATGCTTATTGCAATTTTACTCATAAAGCAATGTTGATTTTAGTATACAAGTAAAACTTTTACTAAAATGCTACTACTATGTTTGATAGAAGAATCAATTTAGTTCTTTCTATTTACTTGTACGGGGAAAAAATCCACTTGTATCTTAGGAAAGATTATTGTTGTCCATTTCTAGAATTGAATAATAGAGTGGAGTAGAGCGTCTATTTACAATTAAATTATGAGCGCAAACACATCGAAACTTCTAATTCTTGTATACAACGAAGGGATAATTGATCATGTTTTTTCAGTGGAGGTATCAATAGTTATTTAAATGTTAGAAGCAACATGATAAACTCCAACCCTTAAGTATCAGTGTATCACCAAACAAAGAACCAACAAAAGAGAGAGAGAGAGAGGGAAATGGATTTTTTTTTTTTTTTGTCGATACGATAGCTTCCTACGCTACGGGAAGGGGGATGACTTGAAAAGGTTCTGAAATAATTCGGAGGGAACTGAACCATCACGGATCAGACGAGTACACGACGCACCGTCTGAATTTTTTAAGCAATATCATATTTAATTATGACAAATTGATGGGAGGCAAGGATTCGCCCCGCTGAGCCTTAATGCAGTGGTGGTGGGCTTGTGGGCTAGTAGTTGAGAAATGGATTTCCATAATGAGTAAATGTGTTGATTGCACACTTTCCGAAATGAGAAAAAAAGAAAGTTGGTGAATCCTTGCCATTAAACGTTTGGCTTAGTGTTTGTGTTGGTAATACTGTGGCACTAAGAATGGACATTTTTGTAAACTTGACCCAAAGTAAGACGTGCAAGTAATGATTAATTCACAGTTGTCACATTTGGTCAAAGTATTCCAATTACCTTTCTGACTATAAGAAAATTGCCTTCTTTTTTGATTGGTCCCATTTCTAAGCTTGAAAACGTTTTAATTGGTTTTTTTTTTTAAACTTGGGAGAAAAATAAAAGCTCATAATGAGTAAAAGATAAACCAAAATGGTTGACAGTAGGATCATCAGTTAACATCTGTATTAGGTAAACCAATTTTAAATCTTTACAAGGTAGTTTAACTGGCAAGTTTGTCAAGAAGTGTGAATCACATTGAAGGGATAGAATATGCAATGGCATGGCTTATTAATAAGTTGTGCTTTGTCATTGCAATGATAATTACTGAATTTAGGCTTTGTTTGATTATCTAATTCAATACTTAAATTTAATGGATTGAGATCTTAATATATTCATACGCGTTTGATAACTAAAAATTGAACGTTTGAATTAATTAAGTGATACTGAATTTCTTAGACAAAAATTATTTTCCAAAAGTAAATGATGAGTTATTTACTTATCACTTAATATGATATACACTCAAATGTATCATGTTCAGTACTTAATAATTTAACAAATTCAATTTTCAAATTTTAGATTTTAGTTTTCAAAATTTAATTTTATCAGATGCACCATTAATCTATAGTTATGAAGTGCTGGACATATTCGGATGAAACTACGTAATTTCACAATCAAGAATCACAAATTCTAGATCTTTATTAGACGGCAAATGATACTAGCACTCTCAAAAAAATTCAAGCACTTTATCTCGTCTTTTGTTTTAAAAGGAAGGGTAGAGTACCCCAAAAAAAAAAAAATTTTTCTGGAAGTATCGATCATTATTGAGAAAATCATCTTCCTTCTCACTCGGGTAATTGTGAAAATCCATGTCTGTACAAATCTACCTACTAAAATTATTAGCAAATGGAGACCCTTTTCTCTTTGCATATCAGTCTCTGATATTTGATTCTGAATATTAGCACAACTTTAAAGGCACCAATTATAATCATCATAACGATGCCTATCATAACAGCAGTGAAAAATTTTGTCATAATACATAAAATAATATAACTGCTTTGATTGTTCTCCTGAATCATGTTGCTCATTGCTTAGGTAAATTTGCTAAGGATGTTTCTGAGACATGGCCTTGTTTGGAATGTTATTTTTAGGAGTTTTTGTTCAAAAACGTACTATAATAATTTGATGTATGTGAGGTAAAGAGTTAATTAGGAAATGTGTCCGCGAACAGCGTAAAAATATTTCAACAAAAAATGAAAAAAAAAAAATTCTACGGAGAGATTTCAATCCAAACTGGGAATGGGATCATGTTAATTTGTATTGTATTTATTTTGTTTTAGGTAATGTTATTTACACTCCTATTGTATTATTTGCACTTTCACTATCCCATTTTAATTTTGATGAGACCATATTATCCCTATTCTAATTTCGTCGCATACCCTAATTGGATGACCAAACCTAGTATCGTTAATTTATGGGCAAGGAAAAGAAATTAAGGTAGAAATAATATGATCTCGACGAAATGAAAATGGAGTAGTAGAAATACAAATAATATAATAGATGTGTAAATAATATCACCCTTTTGCCTTAAGCAAAGGTATTGCAAATTTGACGTAATGCAATGTAAGTACTTTTCTGTCAAAAATACAAAAAAAAAAAAATGTGTTGGAAATATCATAGGGTAATTTAATTGTTTAATGTTAGGCTTGAGCACGTTAGTCCTTGCTACTTTTTTATTTTCCCACAAACAAAAGGGCCTGGCCCAACTTCAGGCCCAACGTTAGTCCTTGCTCCTTGCTACCACAGTTTACATTTAGTGAAATCAATTTCAAACTTTTTGGCTGGAGAAAAATGGTTTGAGGTATAATAAAAAATATATTCCCTTTCCGAAAGCTGTAGAAGCATATTGACTTGTAAAACGACAAAGTACATCTTTTGCTTTTTTTTTTTTTTGTGTTCATTAACAATCATTTACTTAAGAACATATGAATCATCCCACAATAATCATGCATTAAATTAGCTCAGATTTCACTCTTTAAGTAATTATGAGTATTTATCTATGATTGACTACTCGAAGTTAAGATACCAATGAACGTGTTCGAATATAGTAGTATTTGAAATATTATTTAAAATAATTATTGTAACAAATTTTTTAATGTAATATATGTAAAATAAAACAAGAATTCGAGAATATAAAAAGGTAGTTAGCAATAGTTTATTACCAATGTAAGTAAACTCATATTTGAATCCAAACCAATAGTTGTTTTTTATTTTTTTATTTTTGCACACTTTTTCTCTTTTTTTTTTTTTTTTACCCTAAAATAGGTGTTTTCACGAACAAGAGCATGTTTATCAACTTCCACATAGAGGTTGGACTACCAATTATTTTTATTTGTATGATAGATGGACTAGTCCCTTCGACCCAAATGGATCCGCAATCAATATGTTTGGGCCTGTTCTGTACATTGCTTTGGGCCTTTTGCATTGAAATGGAAGTTTTCCAAGTCTTGCCGCGTCCACGTCACCTTCAGTTAGATAGGCGTTACGCGCTAATCCATTATTCCTTCTTTATTAAGCAACCACTTCAATTTCCATCTATTTATACATTTGGCCCCACATCTGCAGAAAGTCTGTGACCTTTTCCCTCACTTCACCTTCCGCTGTCTCCTTCTTCCTTCTCAATTTTTTTCATTTATCCATTTATTTTCTCAAAAGATCCCCAGATTTCCTCTGGAAATTTGTGGGATTCTAATTTTCTCTCATTTTCTAATCTTTCCTTAAATTCTAAAAAGAAAAAAAAAAGAAAAGAAAGCTCAAAAGCAAGAAAAAGGAAAAAAAAAAAAAATCTAATGGGGCAACAACAGTCAAAAGATGAATTACTGTATCAGCAAGTGAGTTATGGAAATACTGAAGGGATTAAAGCTCTTCGCAGGGATGGCGCTGGCCTTGAGGTAATCCTTAAAAGATGAAAATTTGTACTTAATTTTATCATCGACTTATATATATTTATGCAATTTGAATTGACATTTTTGTGTATTTGATCAAAGTTTTGATTTTTAGAAGTTCATATTGATAAAGGGTCTATGTGTCTAAAGGACTTAATTGCATGAGGGTTTTAGATTTTAGGCAAGTTTAATGCTATTGTATTCAGTTTCTGGGGGAAAAAGAAGAAGAAGAAGAAGAAGAAGAATGATTCTGTTATGCGTTAATATGATTATTCAGAAAATTAAATTAGTAATGTTCAAAATGGGAGAAAAGGGTCTCCGGTGTGCTACATTTTAGTGCAGCAAGCCTATCAGTACGAAGACTTTAAGGTTTGACCCTATCCATGATGCTCTGACAATTTCGGGCACTTCTGTTGAAAATTAGGAGATATTGGGATAGATGGTGGATGAGTATGGCTGCCTAATTTGACGTGGTGCGGCCACTAGGAATATTTTCTACTGGCAGGTTGTGTTTTACCTTATATTAGTGAATGTGTGATTGCCTCATGTACTAAAGTGGAATGTCTTTGTTTTTAAATGGATTTGAGTTTTATGAATGAATTTTTTGTGCTCTTATATGATAATGAGTTGGCTATACATGTGGATCTTTATGGTGTGGAATGGTAGGATGTATGAATATGAATTGGTTTTTGTGGCAGTGGCTTGATAAGGAAGGGAAGACTCCGTTAATTGCAGCTTGCATGAACCCGGAGCTTTATAATGTTGCAAAGACCTTGGTTGAGTTGGGTGCCAACGTCAATGCTTATCGCCCTGGTAATGCAAGTTATATATGTAGCTAATGCCATGTGATTTACTGTTGTCAAGTTGCTTTTATTCTTTCTAGCATGTGGAAAATTTTCTCATACCTAGATTAAGTACATATTGGAGTTCCAGCATGTATTTTTGTAAAATGATTGACTTGAAGAAAGCTTTCTTACTTAATGAGTTTGTTTAGGCCGTCATGCAGGAACTCCTTTACATCATGCTGCAAAAAGAGGACTTGAACAAGCTGTCAAATTACTTCTGTCTCATGGAGGTGTGTTTTGTTAGCTGTTTTATTCATTTGGCAGTGGCATTCAAGATTTACGGTTCTGGAAGTGTTTGTCATACTTTATCTTCATTTAACTTGACTGATGAATTAATTATTGCATGTGTTTCAGCAAATGCACTAGTGATGAATGATGACTGTCAAACGCCACTTGATGTTGCTAGAAGCAAAGGGTTCAGCAATGTTGTCCGTGCAATAGAGGTATTTTAGCACATGCACAAGCATTTTCCTTTGTGTACATCTCATGAATATTACGATGTTGATTGTTGTTTTCTGATGCTGCTCAGAGCCATATCTGCTTGTTCTCTGGTTCCATGCGCGAGCTTTATGGTCCAGGATTTCTTGAACTACTTGCACCACAGTTACTGTCCAGAAAAGTGTGAGTTCAGTGTTCAGTTTGAGTAAATTATCTTGATTTTATAAGTATAATAATATTATCATTTTACATGAAAGAGGTACTTAGAGATCGGTTATTCAATGATTTTTCCATTTGATTTGCTGTGTACTGTGGAGTTTTTTATCGATGGTTTTATCAGTTTACTTGAAATAGTTTATTAGTTTTAATTTTTGTATCTGGTGGGATGGGGGAGGCAATTACAGTTCACTACCTCATGGCGTAGATACAAACCTCTGGCTTCATACCTTTTGCAGACTTGCTCTTGCTCTGGTCTCATTGATGTTTAGGTTTAGGGTCAAGCACAGTTGTCAGATTGAAGTGTGGCACCTTTGATCTGAATTTACTACAGAATAATCACATTACACTCTGTGATTTCTCAAGATAAAGATGTATTGTAGATGCGATCAAGAAGATCAAATGAGAGTGTTTATTGTATTATCGAGATCATCTGAGTTCTGTAAACTTGGTCTGTTGTTGTGGTGTGCGCTTTGGGTGTACCTTCATGAACTCCTTGGTTGAGTATGTGAAGTAGAAGTCTTCTAGAGATGGCTCGTGCTAGGAATGGTGGCATTGGGTGTTAACTATTGCATTTAGGTGTGCTTGTTCCTGCTTGTTGCATGTGGCAGTGAGAGTCTGACACAAGTGAGGGCCTAGTTGGTTTTAGATGCTTATTAAGTGGTGGTTCTGAGGTGTTACTCTGTCAGAACTTATTGATCTTTGATAAGGTTGAAGTGGCAGTTAACTAGTGTTACTCTTGTAAAGAAATGGATGCAATGGCAAAGATGGTTGAGACTGTGGATTCACAGGTTAGGTGCTCTTGGGAGGTTGGTAAAGGTTGTACTTTGGCCCATGTTCCTTGGGTAATTAGTGTTTATCTGGTTATTCTTTTCTTCTCTTTTGAGAATCAAGATCAATTTGTAATATTGATTTTTGAATACAGCAGGGCATGTTGAGTCATTGACAGGATTAGTGAATATAATTGCCCTTTTTGCTCGGATTTAATGCGATTTGTGGATGAACAAGATATAGGGCGCCTTCTCCCTGACGTTAACTTTTCTAAAGATGCCTGAAGAAAAGATACTTTTCAAAAGAAAAAAAAATAGCCAACATTTGTAGCATATTTAATTTCAAAGGTTTAAAAGCCATAAAGCCGTTTAGGAAAGCTCCTTGCAGACTGCTGATAAGTATTAGCTTTTCACAGCTTGAAATTAAGCTAAAAGGAGAAATGAAACTTAAAACGACACTTATATTAATTTGTTTGCTTTTGGGGAATTGGAGTACGCGTGTTCTTCATTTGATGCAAGTGCCTCATCATGAGTGACATGCTTTGTTTTTTTTATCTGGATAATTCTCTCTATTCTTGCTATATCTTTGAATGCTATGCCTTTCTTGACTTTTACTCGGTCATCTTAGTTATTACCTATTGCTGGATTTAAGAATTTTCTGAGTCTTGCTGGCTTAATTAAGTTATTGTCTTATTTTGTTGATTTTATAGCTGGGTGGTTGTTCTACCATGTGGTTCCCGGAGTCTTAAGAAGCCTTTCAAGTTGGAGCTTGCCATATATTCAAATGCACAGGTACCCTCCAATCTAATCAGTCAACCTACTGTAGGCCTCTTATTCATTTATGTTTCATCATATTATCTAACTTTTCTCTTAGTTATTCCAGCTCCTGTGTATTCTTAAACTTTTTATAAGATGGTGGAAAGCAGTGTTTGCTAAATTCTACAATTCAAACATAGTTGAGAAAAAAGAGAACAGTTATTGATCCTCCAACTACATGTGATTGCACATTTCTCAACTTTATACTCATACTTGTTGGTATTGTACAGATATATCTTCAGTTCTGATTTTGTTGCAAGTGCTCTTCTGCGGCTGTGCCGATTAAACCATTTTAGAAGTTTATTAGTTTCTTCTTTCCAATTTTCATGAAGCAAATACAATGATAAAGAGAACTTTCTTGTATTTTGTGTCATATTTGATATGATGAACTTTGGTATATGTTTCCCTGGAGAAGTTTGTCCTGATATATGAAGCATCCATTTCTTTTGCCAAGCAGACCACATTATTTCATGATATTTGTACAATGAGCTACAATTGCTATGTTTTAGAGGGACAATCACTACCTTGTTCTATGTGTTTCTGTAATTTTTGTGGGGATTAGCTCATTTTTGTTAAAAGGGATTCAACAAATTCTTATATAACAGTTATGCTGAATCTCTTTTCTTTTTGTCTGGTCAATTCATTCAATTTCCTTAATCCACAACCACATTAGAATTTAGGCCTTCACATCTTCATTCATTGCATTCTATCTACTCGAACGGTTATTGGTTTAGTTTTTTTGAATTATTGCTCCTCCCAAGAGGTGCATTGGCTGTTGCATTTTGGGTATGATCTCTTACTGATAAAAATTCTCTTTCCACGAGAAAAAACATGCATTAAATTCCTGCAATTAATATGTATCAGAATTTTGGTGTCCTAATCAACAGTAGTTCAAGGATTTCATCATGGAAACTTGCAAAAGGGAGTGAAAATCAAACCCCTTCCAGAGGCTGAGGCACTGAATTTGCTCATTTATGTTGCTTAAGACAGATATTCTGAACTGTGTTTCAAATCCTTAAGTATTATATTGTCATTGTGTTTCACTGACAATGCACTCTGATGCATGCATGATCAGGATGCTCAACCTCGGACAATTGTTGCTTTGTGGAAAGCCAATATGGAGGAACCTAACTTTAGCCAGTCTGATCCAACGGTCATCATAACTGGCAATGGCACTAGTAAATTCTCAATCACTTGAGCTAGATGTATTTTCTAATTTCGTAGCAAGTCCATAGATAGATAATTTTGGTTTATCTTCTGCCTAGTCCCAAGACGCTGGAGGAGGCGGCGAGGTATTACATACTCCCAAGTGGCTAGGAGTAAGTACATCTAATTTTAGACTGGCATGAAAAGAATGGGCATTTAGGATTTTTAGGAGATTTTGAAGATTGTAAACAGAAGAGTTGGACCATATCTCTGAGAGCTTATTTCTTTTTTCCCCCCTTATCTAGGAATCAAATGATATTAGAGGAATTATGTCTGAGATTGCTTTTTGCATAGCATTTTATTTTGTGGTATGACAAGAGCAAGCAGACTGGTCTATTCTAGCTGTAGGCAGCAGTTGTAACTGAATGCTTGGAATCAATTCTGACTTTTTAGCTTCCATAAAGTCTACTTCTGATCATGTTTTAAATTAGGCTCCAAATGATTGTGTACCCAGTGTTCCTATATACCTCGAGTGACGGCTATCATAGTGGGCTTTGGTAGCCAGATGATAATTTTGAGCTAGTGGAAAATGGCTTATACTGGAATCTGACAAGTACTTTCCACCAAAGAAATGAAATTAACTAATATGTCTTCTACTGGAAAATACTTCTATTTGGTTGAGCGAACTCTAGAAGTGCCAAAAGAATGGAACCTTAGTTTGTCAAGATGTTAATGCTTACACTTCTAGGATGCTGAGCTTTCAGGTTTGCAAAACTCTGAAAAATGCCAAAACAATTGAACCATAGTTTGTCTTTATGTTAATATGCCTACCCTTGAGTGTGATAGTTAATCATACCTTTTGTATGATTGAAGGCATGGTGTTGTATACTTTGCTATAAGATTTGAGTAAAATATTGCCATGAAAAGTACAGTAAATCTTTTTAGATCCTACAAGACTGAGTAACGATATTCTAGTTTCTTAAAGGCAACTGCTTGGGGGGTCTGGAGGAGAGTTGTGGTGCTTATTTGGTTTTTGATAATTTTTCACAGTTATTGAATAATGAACCAACAAACAAATCTAATGATTACATCTTCTGTCCAATTACAGGGACACGCGTCAAACTTGCAGCTGCTAATGAAAGAGACAAGCAACAGTTGCAGTGGTTTTGCAATGCATGCAAAGGAATTCCGCAGGTCAGACAACTTCAATTGCTTATTCACTTAAACTAGAAAATTACTCTCCGTTCCATTGAAAATGTCATGCTTTCCATTTTGGTCTGTCCCAAAATGTTTGTCATTGCCAAAAATGGTTGTGAACTTTATCAATAATTTCCAATGCTTACCCTGTCTCACCAAACTAAAAAGTACGTATTATTGGGCCCAAAAGGTCTTCCATCAAGCAACTTTGTTGTTTAGTTGATTGATATGCACACAGCAACCATTTTGAAATGTTGCCTTGCGTGTCTTGATGCTCTAATTCTAATTGGAGTAAGCCATATGCCAACCAATAAAAATGTGGACCCAGCTGTCATGTTTTGTCCATCCATTCTCCACCTTTTATATTCAAACAAAAGGCAAAATGGAAAGCAAAGATGAATTCTTCAAAAGTTGGGAACTTTTCATAATAAGTTAAGAGTCCCGAAAAGCGTCAAGCTTTTTGGGACGAAGGGAGTATCTTCTTTGCATTGTAGTTGTCCCTAAACCAGGATGTACTATGAACCAATCAACTTTTTAGGACTCAAAGTCATGGGTTTGGGTGTTGTTGCCTCTTGCTCCTCGTCCCTCCTCCTCTGTCCCTCTGTTGCTCGTGAATTTTAATGCATATATGATGTATATGCACAAAGGAAGCAGAGGTTCCTTCCAAATATATATTTGACACTCCTTGAGAAGAGTATATTTGGCTAGTTAACTTTTTTTTTGGTTAGAAAATATCGTACTAATTAGTGGATTGGAAATTGAAATTTCAGGTTGTTCATCCAGCATTTCCTTTCAATACTCAAGTTAATGTTGCTCCAGCAACTGCCCCTCCGGAAGATGTGGAATTAGCTATGGCAATTGATGCCTCCCTACAGTCTGCTATGCGTCCACATCTGGGTCCTCACCTGGTATCTGGAGCAGATGCATCCACAAGTAGGACTAATTCTGAATGCATCACGGCTAATTGCGGAAGCTCCATTTCTGGGACAGCTCCACTGCCGAAGGGAGAAAAGCTTGGATATAAAGACCAGGAAACCAGTGCTAGTGGAGTTGTGATTCATCACAGCCAGATACAGAGTGACTCCTTAGGTGTCCAATCAACAGTACAGAACTCTGTGCAAGCCTCCTTTCCATCAGCTCCACCTGTTGCAGATTCAGCTGTAGATGATGGCCCAATTCACTACCCGTCAATTGACGCTAGTCCTCTTGATTTCTCTTCACCTCCTGTGGAGAGGGTAGATGCTAAACCAGAGGAAAGAAAAGATACAGGTGCTTCTTCCTCTTGTGTGATATGCTTGGATGCGCCTATTGAAGGAGCATGTATACCTTGTGGTCATATGGCTGGCTGCATGTCTTGTCTAAGTGAAATTAAAGCAAAAAAATGGGGTTGCCCTGTTTGTCGTGCGAAGATAGATCAAGTTGTACGCCTATATGCTGTTTAACTGTTCAAGTGGGATATGTTCATGCTGTAAATGGTGAGTTCTATCTCAGAGCATAACTTCTGATTTAATTTTCGTTCATCCAAGTATCAGTTATATGTTTGTTCATTGCTTTCATGCTGTCTAGAGAATTAACGGGCTCTCTTGAAAGCCTTTTCTTATTTGTCAATAAATTTGTCAGTATCGCAATTTTCTTTGGTGGCTTCCTTGTATTGGATGCAACTGTTTATGAAGTTACAAAGAATTTCCAGACCCTTTTTAAGTACTAAGATATGGAGTAGACAATATCAGAATGTGTAATCACCTTCTCAAAGCATGGAACTACACTAGTATGGCCAGAAACTGATAATTTGGTGCTACCAACTGAATTACTGTAGTCTTTGGAATTTGCTACCAGCCCCTTAAGCTTGCAAGAAATAGATTTACTTAAATTGACTAGTAAATGCACCATCAGTGAGGTTATTCTAATTCTTTTCATGGTACTGCAGATGGAAAGTATGAGATTGTATGAGAGAGACGGTCAACTACTTTGATGGATCCTTGCCGTTAAATTCCTGCTTCCTGTTACAGGAGAAGCAAAATAAGAGACAAGTTATGGTATTAGAACTTCCAACGTTCTGATACATCTTTATGTAATATATTGGACTTAAAGCAGATTTTGCGTTTTGTATCTTACATTGGTTGATGTGGCAAAAGTCGGTGTAAATGTGTCTGTGTAGGAAGAGTTAATATGAAATACAAATGTACTGTTGATGTCCTTTTCTTCTAATGTAAAGGTTCAGAACCAAAGTGGTTATATGTTACCCGAAGCTAAGTTTTTATATGTGCTTGAAGGCTGATGTGGCTTCCCAACTTGGCTTTGGCCCATCATCTCAGAAAAGTATGTATTATATTGTAAACATGATTGGTTAGTATGGAACTTGGAAAAATTAGAGCCAAGCTTTTGGTTCTTGTTGTAGCTTTTGACTTACTTTAGTTTGTTGCGTTGGACAAACTTGAGTGACAAATGGATTCTTTGGTGCAGGTGCTCTACAAAGAGAGATCTTTGGCATTGTAATTTTGCATCTATTTTCTTTCTGTGCTGCTTTCTTTCTGGCACAGGTCTTTCTGAACTTATAAACTGACTTAGGTTCTCAACTCTCTGTTAAGCATAATGCAGATTGCATAATGGCCCTCCGTATCACACCCTTCCTAGCAGTTGGTACAACGTTTCAGTAAATCAATCTTCTGTTCAAGGCTGGCTCATCTCTTTGAAATCGAACGAAAAAGAAAGCATGTTGAAGCATTGGCAATGAAAGAAACAGAAGAATGGTAACTTGTGGTTAACTTAATGGCATGGCATGTTACACAAGAAGTACTTGGAATGGCTGCGCAGCTGCCCTAATGAACTGGAGATCTAAAGTATTTTTCCATTTGTAAAGTTGAAAGTCCTTTAAACTTTGTAACCAGAAAATTAGACAACAGTAGGATTTCCTACGTCTTCTCTCTTCTTCTGGTTTTCAAAAAATCAGATTGACTTCTAGCTCTCTTGCCTCCTGCTCTTGGAGCCCGTACATTATGCTGTTTAATCTCCCAGAACTTTGCTGAAGCTGAGAAATAAAAAGTAACAACTATTACTATGAGCATGCTAGTGCTTAAGTAAAGCTCAGAGAGCAAGTGAGGATATATATCCCTAGGGTACAAGACAAAGATGAAAAAATAGTCCTACCATATGAAGTCCAGGCAAATGCTTATATAGATCGTCATTTTAAGGCCCAGCATTACAAGCTTAATATGTACTTTTCAGACTCTGTATGACATAAAATAGGAGTACTAGTTTACATGAGCTTGGTTGGTACCTCAATTTGCTCACTTCCATGATTTCCAGGTTACCTACATTAGTCAAAGCAGTATTAGATTTAGTTGGAATTAGGGACCCCGCATAGTTTATTGACCTACTTAGGTACAGACTATCAATATGACCAAAAAGAATAAACTTAGGATGAAACCCCAGTCTCCAATATGGGTCGAGGAAATAGGACAAAACAAACTGAACAAAGGACCGTAGTGCCCACAGCTAGTACATTTCTTGTCAGTGGCACGTAAATTTTCATCCGAGCTACAACTATATAAATAAATGTGCAAGCTGTTTTCACATGTTGTAGGTTAAAGAATTCACGTTTGGATTGCAATTTTCTGGAGTTTTTGTAAAAAATATACTGTAGTGATTTGATATATGTAAGATAAAAAGGTGATTGAAAAATGTGTTTAAAAAAATATAGAGATTTTTTGGTAAAAAATCCCTTTTCAAACAAGGCATTTGTTTTTAACCCTTCCCTCCCTCCCCTAATCCCTCTATTCCTCCAAACCTGACAGTCAGTTTCGAACCCTAATATACTAGGCGGAGCAAGAAGTTCCTGGCCAATAGCTCCAACTGCTTTTGGTTAGGTTAAAGAGCTAGTTTGTACTCCTATTATGTAAATTTCCTAGTTCTCCAAAAGAAAAGAAAAAGTGAGCATTAACATCTACATCAACAAATCTCTCCTTCCAAAAACTTTTTTTTTTTTTTTTTTGGATTTGTTCTTTCATTTATTTCATATCCTTCTCCACTGTCTGTTGAAGCCTTATTTTCCTTGTCTTTTCTTTCTTTTTTTAAAGTTTAGGGAGGAGGTGGTTGGTATTACCAATTTTAGAGGCTGTTGGCCCTTTGCCAACATCTTACAAGGTTGATGCCATACCGGGGCATTTGGTTTATTACTCGACTTTCTTGTAGGTTTGAGCTTATTTTCCCAATGCTAATAACTATTGTATTGCAATAGTTCCAAACACCAATGAAGATGTTCAAAGAACATACAATATTAAACACTAAATTAATCTTGTCATAGGCAGCATAATGTCAATAAGAAGTACGGTTGTTAATCCATGTCACTTTTCTTTTTTCGAAAATTCCCAACCCATATTTCATTTTCTCTTCTTTTTTTGGGAAATTAACTTCTTTTGATGGACTGATTTGCTAAGGTCAAGATTCCATCAACTTGGTAATAAAATCTCGAGAATTTTTTCATCTTTTGATTCTAGGATACTCTTACTCTGAATTGGAATCGTTGATCATTCCATCAAGTGCCACGCGTTAGATTTGCACATTGATTTCCTCCTACATAAGTAAACGGAAGATTAGCAGCATAAGCTCTTACTTTAGGTGATTAATATGACTTTAAAGTTCATTACAACTTTAATTAAAGTAATGATCTTTTGCTTGCTATCCATTATATTCGATTTGCTTGTGCAATGGAATAATTATTGCCTTTTAATTACACTAGGTACAAACACGTTTGGATTTTTCACGCGCTGGATTGGAATGACCAAAATCAATTGATTAGCATGTCATATTTTCTTGAATATGATAGTTTAGGCTTTTTTCTTTTTTAGGATACAATTACAAAATATAATGAATGACAAGTATAATTCAATTCCTATTACCTCATACAACGTAAATCACCTTCATGGTTCTCTCGAACCTAGAAATTTGATGAAAGATTTGAAATCCATTCAAATCTTTCTGGTTGTTTAGATTGTTTGAGAAGCATTCGGATTCATAATTCAACAATTATCAGAATCCATTTTAAATATTACACAATAATTCGTGATTTACAAATTTAAATACCTCCTAAATAATCTACATAATTAGAGGGATGTGAGAGAATTTTAATCTTTCGTCAAATCACTCAATTTAAACGCAGAAAAGTTATTAGTGATTAGAAAGAGGTACAAAATGTTGAAGTAAGACATCAAATGTTGCTGAAAAACCTGTCTCTTGCCTTGTACGCTTTATTGGATGCATGCCATGGAGAAGGCACACATAAAAGTATATGCCTGTAAATGAATAACCCTCATGGTAAAAGTAAACAAAAAATGTTTTCGTACCTTAAAGTCTTTATCTAGCATTTGCTTTTGCTTTACATTTTTCAAGAGATGCATGCATTGAGGACAGCGTAAATGAATTTGCACATGGAAAATCCCAAATTTTAGAAACATCCGTCCAACTCTACATCCAAAAGATTTGACAAACAATGACAAGTACCAAGGCAAAACAGCCCCTTGACCTAAATTACCATTTGGTCCTTGTAGAATGTTTTTTCTTTTACCAGGGTTTTCCTTTTTTTTTTTTTTTTTTTGAGCTAGCTCACATGTTAATCTCATGTTAACATTACCTATACGACGTGTTTTTGTTCTTTTTTCTTTTTTCAATGATGCGCTTTTCTATGGATTAGCTTTGTTAAAATCATTAGGGGTAAAAAATTTAGGAAGAAGTGAAACACAACACTATAGTTTTGGGGACTAAAAGATGGAAAATGGAAGTTTAAGGAATGGTTTTTTTACGTTTTTCGTGAACACGTTTTTTAATTATTTTTTTATTTCAAATATATCAAATCGTTACAGTACATTTTTTTTTTAAACAAAAACTCATAAAAATAGCAATTCAAACGGGAGGTTAACCGATGGTTTTCACCTCTTTATTCTCAATTTTACACAGTTACCATATCAATATGCTTTTAGAACTTAATGGAAATGTTATAAAGTCATTAATTTATTATAGGATAGGTTTGTACATGACTGTCATATGAACATACACAACCTGCTTTTTGACGCGATTATTTTTTCCTTGGATAGGGAAGACAATATGCCATGATACCCTCTCCTCCTAGGAAGGCAATAATCGTTCCACAAAGTAGTGTGCTAGAGCTCAACAAGTAGGCTTGAATCTATTAGCAAATTATTTTCTCCCAAAAAGAAAAGCATGTCTCACTCATAATTAGAAACTTCAACATACGAGTCGTACAAGGCAAAAAAAGGTGATTGGATTGTATTGGTCAAGATTTCTCTAGCATGTTAGCTTTTTTCTTTTGTTCAAATACTAGTATGCTAAACTTTCTTGGAGTTACGTAATTAGTATCATGATGAAGTTCATATAAAAGCTTTTACCTATAACTGTGTTTACTTACAGCATGAATACAAGCCCCAAAAATAGAAGAATCCCCTGAGCAATTATATATGGCTATTAACAATTTCTAGTTCATTAATTCCATTTTTAGATTTACTGCAAAATTTGTTGCTAATGGCAAATTTGTTGCAGTTATTTACTGCAAAATTAGGCAGCATGCTAAGTTCAAAACCTGCAGTTGCATGCATGAACTACCGCGGAGGCCAAACCGCCAAGTACTTCACAGAGACTGTGAATACTAGACTGGAAAAAAAAAAATTTATCTTCTCGAGCCAATAACAAATGTACTATCAAACCTTTTCAAGTACTTTCAATTCCCAACAAATCCCACCGTAAAATTGACCACTGAAATTTCACTGTTGGATTACTCCAAACTTCCATTTGTAATTTATTTGTTTTTTCAGCAATCTTAATCAAAATTATATATACGTTCCTATTTGTAGTATATATATTACATAAAAGTATTTAATCTGCAAAGAATATATATATATATTATATATATATGTATATGTATGTATGAACTTTACTGCAAGCACTAACAGCTTTGAGTTAAATCCGAAAGTCATTGTCGTGAGCGAAGACTATGTAGCTCAGCCACTCACCTGTGAAAGCAACAAGACGAGAATGATACAGATAGAGAACTTATCAACAAGGCATTCTATTTCAGCTTTCATATCAGAAGACAAGATTGGTTAATTAGGACCATTTTCAAGTAAAATACGCCATTGCCAGTAAGCAGCCCATGTGTAATGTGTTAACAAGATGAAAGAGAATTTGATGGTCAATTTCAACTTCTATATGCAGTAAAAAGAACTTCCAGATGCGGTAGTAATTTGAGTACATATTTTGATGAAGAAGCCAAAAGTAGCTAGGATTCAATTTTGATCGTCAACACTCACCAATCAAGATGTTAGGACATGTTTTGGCTCAAAAAAAAAAAAAAAGGGTTCACAAACAAGTAAAAATATTAAAAACACATTTAATCTACCTAAAAGCTTAAGACCCTGTTTGGATTGGTATTTTATGAGAAATTTTATGTTTGCTATGACTATTCCTTTTATATATTTTTCAATCATTTTTATTTTATTTTATATATATCACATCTTTAAAAAAAAGTACTACAGTTTTTTTTTTTCCAAAATCTCGTCAAAAAATGCAATCCGTGCAACCTCTTCGTTTTTTTCGATGATGATGACATAAAAAAATTCACAAACAACTAAGAAGCTAATTATAGTGCAAATGTACAAAATTATTACTTGGTTTAAAGATAGCACTTATACAATTTTGTCTTTTTTTTTTTTAAACAAAGGAGGATGGGATTTAAAAAGGAGGAAGGAAGGATTTTAATTGAGAATTTCTAATTCCTAGAACCTCAATCTTATAGAGACTAGTACTTATACTTCAATTTTTCTAAAATTTAATTAAAGAACCTCCAATCTTGAATATCTTTTTGTACATGAATACTCTAGGGCCGTGATAACATTGGTCCTCTTTGGATAGAAGAATATTTAGAATAAATTACGGTAATTCTTTTTGCAATGTGATGTATAAGAAATAAAGAGATGATTGAAAAGATTAAAAAAAAAGTATTAAAAAGGTATTTATGATACAAACAAATAATTTTTTGATAAATAATTCCTATCCAAACACACATGATCCTCAAGAACATGGTCCTCCGCATTCCATGGAAAAAGATAGATGGTGATGATCTACATTGAAATGCATTTATCAGCACATATTATAGTTCTTTGACATTTTTGCTGTTTTGATGTATGTACATGGAAGTATGGAACTAACCATTCCTCAAAAAAAACAAAAACAAAAACAAAAAGGAACTAACCACTCGAAGGACATGTTCGTTATTTATACATGGACTGAGCAACTCTTTGGACGAGCAGTTTAAATTGTTGTAGTACAACCCTTTTATAGGCTTTTCAATGTAGAATTTGACTGACTGTTTTTGAATTGCAACAGAAACCAACCAAAGTTCATGCGGAGGGCATAAAATTTTCCCTCTGTACAAGACTAATCCCAGTACAACTTTTCCAGTAGTAAAATTTTCCTGAAAATTCATAAAAGAAAGTGTAACATAATTGCAAGAAAAAGTTTGCTTGCAATTATGGACCATTTGAAAACTAGTGTGGTTACATGGCTATAAAATTAGTGACTACTCTAGAAACCGCAAACAGAAGTTCAAGTTCAAGGATAGGATATCTTCCGATTGTGTTTTCCTATCAACAAAGTTTCTAAAGATTGAAGGTTCCTTCTTTAGTATGAAATTTCATTTAAATCAAGAAAGTTTTAAAGTCCCATTTGGACTGCTATTTTTAGGTGCGGTAGCGATTTAATGTATATAAGGTAAAAAGATGAATGAAAAATGTTTTGAAAACAAACGTAAAAATTTTTCGACAGAAAATCACAATCCATACAAACAAGGTACTCTATTTCAATAAACACGATTTTCTGAATTCAATAAACACGATTGCACTCTATTTTGAAGGAGTTATTAGTAGCCTAAATTTTTACTAATTAGTAAGCGTTCTTTGCAGCTTCTTAATCTTTTCTTCTTCTTTTTTGTTTTTTCCCTTTTGTTTTGACAAAATATTATTGAAAATGAAAAAAAGATAGGAAAGAGAAACCATGAAGGGCAAAATTTAAACCCTTGTCTAATACTAGAATAAACGCCACTTAACTGCTTACTCTTTAAGATTGTATAAACTAGAAAAGCAAATCAGAGCAGTGGTGTAAATGTTAAATAATTGAGGACATTTTGGTCATTTCAGTAAAGGAATTGTCAATCAATGCAAAAGGTTGATTGGCGAAGAAACAAAATCATGTTATTCCCTCAAATTTTTAACTCTATATCTTTTTCCTGTCTCAATCTATCACTTCCACCTTACTGTCAACCTCTTTCTATTTCCACAAAAGCCCTAACCTGGTCCCTTCAGACTTACCATTTACCATTTATTCACTACTCTTTCTTTCTTCTCTCTCAGTACTGTCTCTCTCTCTCTCTCTCTCTGAGCACATCCACAGACACAGATGAAGAGAACTACAGTTGCTCCCCCTTTTCTAGGAAAAATATCAGCCAATCTCTTCCAACGTTTTCAGAAAACAAAGCCATAAAAGCCAACCAAGCATCATAAAAACCTTTCAAGTTTTCTAGGATTGATCAAACAAAGCTTCAAAAGAAGCAAATCTAAAAAGAAAGATTTGCCCCTCCCTACTAAGTAAGTGTCTTTCTTCCCTTCTCTCTCTCTCTCCATCGCTCAAATTTCATCATCCCACTATCATCAAATCACCTTCTTCGACTTCAGTACTCCCTTCTGTCCAAGCCCTTCATGGCCAACATGGAAATCAAGTAGAATTCATTCATGATCAGAAAACCCTTTACTCATCTCAGCTCAGATTAACTTTTTTTTTTTCACTCAAATCTGAACTATACCTTTCCTTGATACCCTAAAACATGGATTCAACTCAAGAAGTGGATTCAATACATGGAGCTGCAGACAGCACAAGCCTGACTAGTATGACAATAAGCAGCCCCTCCACCAATAACACCAGCACTATGATGATGATAGCTTCACCAACACCAGCATCATCTTCAGCTGCATCTCCAACAACTCTAAGCCGATACGAGAACCAAAAGCGTCGAGATTGGAACACTTTTGGCCAGTATCTCAAGAATCACAGGCCTCCCCTCTCCCTCTCTCGCTGCAGTGGCGCTCACGTTCTTGAGTTCCTCAGATACTTGGACCAATTTGGGAAAACCAAAGTTCACACTCAACTTTGCCCGTTTTTCGGGCATCCAAACCCCCCATCTCCATGCCCTTGTCCTCTAAGGCAAGCTTGGGGAAGCCTTGATGCTCTCATTGGACGTCTGCGAGCTGCTTATGAGGAGAATGGAGGCAAGCCTGAGACGAACCCTTTTGGGGCTCGAGCTGTTAGGCTATATTTACGTGAAGTTCGTGATTCGCAGGCGAAAGCGAGGGGGATCAGCTACGAGAAGAAGAAGAGAAAGCGCCCGCAGCAGCAACAGCAGCAAGCATTGCCACCACCAAGCTCAAGCTGATAGAGAATGGCTTGCCAGCTAGCTAGCTGGCTTGCAGTCTTTGCAAGATGTTCAAAACATGCACGAGATTTTGATGATCAAAAATCTCACCTTCAAGTAATTCTTAGTACTATTATTATTGTCAAGTTCCTAAGTACTTCTACTACTTCAATGCTCCCTCTTTCCGTATCTGAGTCCCCCAGCCCCACCAACTGGTTTCAATCTGCAGAAACAATGCTTTAGTATTGCAAAAGTTGGAGTCTGTGCTGCTGGATACTGCTTATTTATGATTCAGACTACTGCAAAGTGATACTTTTAGTGGTAACTGAAATGGTCTATTATGGTTAAGATCGTTATCATGCATCGATCAATGGAGTGGATCAGTTAAAGCAGATGTGAGTAGAACTGATAGAATATATGCTCGCTACTTGCAGTTACTTGTGTTGTTAGATCTACTACAAGAGTTTGATTGTGCAAAAAATATGGTGGTTGGTATTTGTCTGAAGAACCATTTATTGCAAGTGCTGTATTTGCATATCAGGTTCAATGTCTTTTTTCCAGATATGTTATGCTTTTGTTTCTTTGGCGTATGGGAATTGGCAAATCAACCAGATACTATAGGGAAAGGATGTATGACTTTGCAAAGATCACATGTCAGCTTTGTCTAGCACTAGTCTGTCTTTGGTAGCACAAATAGGAGTGGGCTTTTTTTATCTCATTTTTCCTCTTTTGCATACTTGTGCTTTGCTTTGCTGTGTAGACTCTCTGGAAATTAAACAGAAAACTCAGATGTGGTCTGATTTTCAATATTTTTGAACAATGCAAATACTCAACTACTGAAAATTTTTCGGCCCATATTATAACAATTTGCCTGAGGTTGACAAAATATATTATATTGTTGCTTGTTGTATGGCACTAGAAATTGCAAATTGAACATTTGGTTTTATTGGGGATAATGAGATGCTAAGAGCATTTTCCTCTTTGACCATTTTGATCTATGCACACAATTTTTACTTCGACATCCTCAAGGACTAAGGAAACTTGGTGTGTGGCCTAATTAAATAGGTGGAAATCCATCACACATCTCACTGTTTGTGTCATGTCAGTCTGAAATGTTCCCCAAATGGGAGATAACATTAAATTAGTCAAGTACATCACATGAACTCTTGTAACAGTGAATTTTAGTTGGGTTTTTTTTATAGATAGTGGGTTCTTGTATTCAACTTCAGCCAATTTTAGAAATAAGACAAAATGTAAATCTAGGCCACAGTGATCATGCTGTGCTGACATGCAAGAAATCAAATGTTGCCAATAGCTCAAAACTAGTGAAATTCTCCTTTGGAAGGCATTATACTAGGCATGGTCACAGAGTTTCCTTGATTGGTTTGATGCATTGCTACCTGCATAATTCCTTTTGGATCGCCTTTTGTTTCTTTTTCCCTGTTTCATTCTGGTGAATTCCTCCACACACAATATGAAATATGCATCTCAAATTTGTTTTCCATTAGTTGTTATTAATCATTGTTTGTGGTTGTGGCTTGGATTGAAATATAAGTCATAGATCCTATTGCTCTACAATATTTTATAGGTGCTACTAGATGCCAAAGGAAAAATCGATTGCCACTAACAAAAATTTTTAGATTGATATTGTAGGGTAACATGAAAATCTTTTTTTATAAATGAAGGGACCCATAAACTGGAAGCAAGAAGATAGAAGGTCTGACTAAATGACATTTTTCTGTTGATACCATGAATTTTTAAACCAATTGTTAGCAGTGGGCTTACTGTACCTGTCAATAAGATTTCCCTTTCGACTAAAAATATAATATTTCATTCGAGTTGGTTATCATGGTGCATCATGCAATTTACATTTGTCGGTTATTGTTGCATCTGAAGCTTGAATCTCTTGATCCCTAGCTACTAGGCATCCCTACAACTTTTAAATGTCGCTAGAAAAAGTTTAATATGCTTAAGCTCACCCAAAGGCACCAAGGTTCTAGGCTTTTAGTTGTATATAGCAAGGAACATGGCATTTCTTGGTTCTAGGCTTTTAGTTTTGATGAGCTAGCATGAATGCATTGGGGAAATCGTATGTTTTAGTTCTGAAGTTTATAGCAAGAATGTGCAAGAGGTCTTGCACCCTAATATAACCATATGCCTGCTCTAAATATGAGGAGGAGGTCAACGTTCCAAAGATGAATAATACATCTTTAGACCTTAATTAGATCTTTATTAACTCAATGCACAGTCACGTTACAATTCAGATATGATCTGCATGAAAAATAATAAAATACCATATGGAGAATGCATCTTCCCTTTCCTCCTCCTAATCAAATTTCGGTGCAGATTTAGATAACATATAGTTGAGCGCTCTAAACATATGTTCTTGGATCGCTTTTAGATAACTTTTTGTTTTCCAATTGTGGTTTTCATACGTGGGAGTGGAATATTTATTTTTTAGGTGAACCCAAATTTTGTTTCTTCTCTGGCGGCTGTTGAGACACGCATGCAAGTTGATTAGAATCGCAGATTACGGCCTTTTATATTGGTTCATAGGCGTCTAATTACTGCTATGTATTCATTTTTAGATGTTATGCATGTGCTTGCTGTAGGATTTTTTTGTAGATAGAAGACTCTAAAGAAGCGATGCTCGAGGTGCTATTGTATAATCTAATGAATAGTTTACTGGTTCGGACAATGATTGTTTGAGAAGATCTACCACATCATTAGGAGTTAATCAAGATTATCCTTCTGGAATATGGCATTGATTATTGGATAACTATAAATGTAAGCCTCCAATTAGCTCGGTGAAGTCTGGCTAATCATTTGTTTGTGGCTGAATAAAGAAGGGGGGGGAAAAATCAAGGTGGACAGTAGATTGAACGCAATATTAGGCTGGGACTAAGCCATTCCTATCCCATTCTTTCTTGCATTTGGATATTTGTGCTTGTCCATTTGTCCATTTATTCCTTCTTTGGCTATGTCTGCTATGTTGCTAGGTACCATACTGGTAGCTGAATTTCTTTATACATCCCTGCATGTGCCAAAAAATATATGCCCTAATTCCCATTTCATTGACCATTTCTGCTCCCTATCTAGGTTCATTTTGTCTTAAGTACTAAATATTACACGACCTAAGACCTACTTGGGGACATTGGATACATTTATTGTAGTATGTTATTTAGACGTGAATATGGATGGTGGATGGTGTTCTCCACTCTCTCATCACTAGGGCTTTAATTGCATTGAGCAGAAATTTTTTTTACTTAACATGGACTCTTTAGGGTTTTCCCTTTGCCAACCCAAGACAAGGTTGCCATTTCAGAAATTTTTTGCCATGGAGGTAGGAAGAGAAATTAAAAAAAAAAAAAAAAAAAAACCCTTTTTTTGTCTTGGTCGACTAGTAAGTAGCAATAATAAATAGCTTTGCACATTTAAGCCCCTGTGCTTGAGCTCTGCATTGCATTATATGGTAGCTAATTAGTGATTTGGTTGAAATTGGCAGCCATTATACTAAATAGCTTTGTACAAGAGACGGTAATTTTTTTTTTCTGCAAAAACTTCCAGCAACTCTACAAAAATGCGATCTAAACGAGTTGTCAATCAATGGGCAATTTACCCATCTCCTTTTTGTCCTAACCAAAAAAAAAAAAAAAAAAAAAGAGCAAGGGAGAATAGCAGTAAAATTCTGGTACAAAAGTCTTACCGTAATATTTGACTAATGGAGTCCTCGAGTTTTGTCCTCTATGTTCCACCAGACATGGTATACAAACGCGAAAAAATGGCAGTTGGATTTCATATCCCTCTTATTGTCCTTGCTACCTGGCTTCTCGACTAGACCTCATCAGTTGATTTGACAGGGCCTATGTATAAATAAATAAATTTGCAACTCAGTGGTTGAGTGGCTTTTGTTCAATTAAATTTTTTTGGGAGATAGAAATTTATGTCTGTCATTATTGAATTCCATGTCGGAGGGTAGTGTGCAGAAATACATTGGCCCTCTGCATGTCTGCCTTTTCTAAAAAGAGAATCTGCAAATTTTTGTTATGTTCTGGTGTATGGGTTGTCCTTTTAAGATTTAATTGATTCGGCTTTGTTTGGATATCAATTTTTTAAAATAACATTTTACTTGTATCATAAACACATTTTTTAATTCAACTTTTTATATTTTCAATCACCTTTTTATCTTACATACATCACATCATAAAAAAAATTATAATAATTATTTTAAATAATACTCTATTCAAACAAATTCCAAAACAAGGAAGAAAATATTAGTGTAGAAAAAAATTCTACTTATAGGGAAGGAGTGAGATTTAAGAAGCTGGAAGGAGAAGGAGGATTTGAAAACAAAATACTAGAGTAGTGATATATAAGAGGAAAATAGAAAGTGCGTTTGAATAGGAGATTCTTTAAAATAATTTTTGTGATGTAATGTATGTAAAATAAGAAAGTTGTTGAAAATATAAAAACTTGATTGGGAATTATTATTGTAATGCAAGTAAAATTTTGGGAAAAAAAGTTACCACCCAAACGCATAATCATTGCAGTCAAAATAAGATATTTTACCTAGAAAATTAAATACTCTATATTTCCTCCTTAATGTTCTCGCCACATTAGTAATATCTGTAAAAATACGAGCCATTTTTTTATATCTCACTCAGGCCATAATGTGGTGATTCCTTTTCTAAACCCAATTTTCTGATTTTGAGGGTAACTATGAGCCAAATTTAGGTAGAGATCAAGTTCTTCAAGTTAATTTTTTAACGACTTTGTGTTGGAGTACTTCATTTCATTGGTAACATGCTTTGAGAAATTGGATAGTCTACGGTCAACAATTATAGAGTAATGGAAAGGTACAGTGACCTATATAAGCACGGTTAAGGAGACTAATAAGTAACTAAAAGCATTCTTTCCGCAGGCGGAACTCGATTTCTTGATATTTATTTAAAAAAATCAGCACATTGGAATTGTCTTTTAGTACTTTAACATATTGTATTCATATCATTTTATTAAGTTTCTAAAACAAAAAGAGAAATGCATATGCTTTTAATACTACTGTTCTCACATAAAACAATGGCTTTGTTTGGACATTAAATTTTTTTTAAATAATATTTCACTTGTATCATAAACACATTTTTTAATTCATCTTTTTATATTTCTAATCACTGTTTTATCTCACATACATCACATTACAAAAAGTTATTTCAAATAATACTCTATTCAAATAATATGGCTTTGTTTGGATGTAATTTATGCAATATTATAACAAATCATATTGTAAATAATGGTATTTAATGTCCTCCAAAGAGCTTCTTCAATTAGATGAAGGTGGTGTTAGTGTTACTTTCAAAGCTAGAAATGATGTTGGCTTCAAAGGTTTTTTTTTTTTGTTGTGCTAGTTTTCTTGGGCAAAAAGAGTAGTATTTTATTGATTTTTCATGAACTAGTGAAATAAGAATTCTTTAATGTTGTTTACATTTCTATTATTATAAAGGAAAATGATTAAATTACAGCCCATAGCTTCCTTTAAGTTACTGACAACTCTTGACCATTGATTGCATTTAGTCGGATTGGGGCATAAAAGGCTACTAGTTTGTCCAGTTAAAATGTGGAACAAAGAGTCTTACATTTGTGCCCTTCCTCAACTTCGAAATTCTCAACATGCCTCTTTTCCAAACCTCTCAATTAGCCACCATCTCTGCCACTTCTATGTTGCATAAGCCGGCCAAATTTCATGAACTTTTTTTGTTTTCCTTTGAGGTACAAATTCCATGACTTTATGCACAGTTTAGAAACCAAATTAACAGTTGAAAAATCTCATGATTCAAGAGAACTCCTCAATTAATCAAATGTTTCCATCTCAAAACACAAATGCACAATAACTCCATTCATCACACCCTGCATATGAAACCAATGAAGGCAGAGATTTGACATGAAAGACATAATTAATGTCAAGTTTAGAATGAGAAGAAGAAAATAGAGGCAACCATTTGGTGTTTTGAGGGGGAGAGGGGGGGGGGGGGGGGGGGGGGGGTTGTGGAGTGACAATAGAACATGGGGGATTTGAACTTGGAGGAGAGTAGGAAAAGATTGGTACGAGAAAACTGAAAAGTGGCAGACGCAAGAAAAATGGAGACAATAATGGTATGACTTGGGGTTGCAAGAAGGAGAGGACTTGAAGCTTGGAGGCTGAGGGGGGAATGGGGTGGGATTGGTCTATTTTTTGATTGATAAAACTATTAGGTCCTATTCAAAATATTAAAAACCGATAAAACAGGCATCAACAAGAATCTCTAACAGTGAAGTCACATACGTTTGTAACGTTAGAATAGTCGTATTTAAAAAAAAAAAACCCTAAAACTCGTCTCATAGGCAAAAGTGCTGGATTATGTGAAAAAGAATTGTCCACCACAAGCGTTACGCGTCAAATATGCTACTAGAAAATTAAGGGAAAAAAAAAAACAACCAAAGTCGCACATCTTGCAGAAATTTGTAAGGCCATGTGAATAGTTGCATTACCCAATAATGCTTATTTATTCACGATTAGGGGCAAAACTTGTGAAGTTAAAAGAATTGAGATATCTCATGAGAAGGTACTG
Source organism: Coffea arabica (assembly GCF_036785885.1). Classification (NCBI taxonomy): domain Eukaryota; kingdom Viridiplantae; phylum Streptophyta; class Magnoliopsida; order Gentianales; family Rubiaceae; genus Coffea; species Coffea arabica. The sequence goes on from NC_092315.1 coordinate 4,909,999, forward strand.
ATTGTTGCTTTCTACCAACTCCTATCCTAAAAGAAAATTTTGGACATATACAAGCAGAACACAAGGTATATAGGGTGCTTGTCAACTTTAATAATTAGGACCAGGAGGTACTTCAATTTATAATTTCAATTCTCGAAAGATGTCATGATATTTTACCCATCTTTTTGTGTAAGAAGCCGAGGAAAGACATCAAGGGTAAATAACAAAAGTTTTGCCTCCCTCCACCTAATAGGATATTTAAAGATCAAATGATAGAACACCCCAGATTCCTGGACTTAAAAAGTCATTCTTTTGGATATCATCATGAAGCATTATGGCTTGTCTACTAGAAAAATGTTCCTAGGGGCTAAAACACTTCCTACAGAAGATTTATACGTAAAGTTTCATGCTAATAACACCAGCTCTTTCCTTTGAGAAGACTGGCTTGTTTCTCTACTTAATAAAGAAGATGATGATGAAAAATGACTTGTTGCTTCTCGACGAAATAGTTCCCTTTGGTATATTTTTGGTTTTTTTTTTAGCCCATCTTGCATGCAATGGCGACAAGATAATGATGGTTGATTTCAAACATAAACTCATATCCAAACACACTCATGACAAGTTTTATATCATCAAACATAAATCATAATGACCACTCATGACAGGATAATGATGGTTGATTTCAAGGCACTTTGGTGTGATGGTTGATTTCAAGGAATCTTTGGTACAATGGGCATATGAATTTGAACAATTCATGTGTTGTACTTAGTATATTTTTCCTGCCACATTTTGTTAAGCATCACCTTGTAACACAATTTATCGTGCAAATCTAGGTGCACTTTCTCTAACACTAAGCTACAAGTTGCATTTTTCTGATGACCAAAAAAAAAAAAAAATTCATACTTTACTCCCAATTCTGCTATTTCCAAAGGCGTTCATTTGGAACCTCATGGATAATAGTACGTCATAGCAGCATCCTTCAATAATAGTGACTCCATTTTTCACAGGCTCGTATTCATCTGGTTATTGACGATGGCCTCAATCAACATTTAACTAAAAAATTGTTTCAACCTATATAAGCATAATTGACTTCTTAGGAAGAGATTAACTTAAAGCAGATCACTAGCTGATTACTACAGGTAAAATCGCCCATGTTAAAAAAGAAAAAGAAAAAAATCATCCACGTACAGACATTGCGTTGAATGCGTAAAGTACAAAAGTGAAGCACATACAGCAGTAGTAGTAGTACTTCAAATGGAAAGCAAAATAGGTGAACGTGTAAACTAAGGCAACTAGTCAGTTCAATTGCTTTATGAATTATTTTTAGAAAGACGAGATTAGCTTTGAGTATGAAAAGGTATTTGGTTCATGTCCCACAGAATACCAATATATCAGTTGTAATTTGCTTTTCTTAAGATTCTTCTAATTATGTTATAAAAATATCGAAGATTCGCTTTTTTCCATAAATTGTACTGATACAAAACTGCTATGTCAAAAACACCATTTTGACATAGTAGTGTGAGTTTTCTCCTAAATTCAAAACTATGAATTTTGTTTGTTTTGTAATAAAGTTTCTCCTAAGTTTTCTTAATGATAGTTTTCTATTCCTCATAAAAATTCCTAGTGTGAATTTTCTATTCTTTTAGAGATTCCTATGGAGATTTTATATTTGTTTTCTAATTATATTGTTAGATCTAAATTTATTTCAGATCTAGTTGTTAGCTCTGAAATTTTTTTAGATCTTGAATCTATTTTAACAGATTTCATCATCGTTATTGGAGTTTAAAACCGTTAATTAGCAGATATGACGACTGCAATATATACAGAAGGGAGTTGTAGTGATTCATCTATTAGAAGACAATTATAAAATTTCTTGTACTTTTCAGATCTATTGATAATTTTTCAAATCTATTGTATTTGTTAAATTGTAGATTTATAATTTTGATAGCATGTTTAACCTACCATCAAGGTAGTATTGTAAATTAAATCATGTAGGACGATTTCCAACAATCTGTTAATGAAATTTGCTTTTATGAAAAAAAAAAGGGTCAGGAACATTGCTCTGGTAATGCATTTCTCTTTGAACCCAAAAACTCTAAGTCCTTAAACCTCAATTTTAGCTATTAGATTAATGCCTCATCAGCAAACTAATTATTAAGTTTCCAAATAAATAAATAAAAAGATTAACTTTTTATGCATTGATAGTATATTGATTTTTTCACACTAGCAATTTATTATGTATGCTATGTGTATGATTTGAATTTTAAATTTGAATTCATGTTATACTGCATAATCTAAATCTGTTAATGTTAAAAAATATATATACACTAACAGTGTAAAAAAAAAGCTATAAATAAATAAAACCACATTATTGTTATTCCATACTTGATCATATCAAATATTTAGTCTTCTTAAGATAATAATGGCTAAACGGAACCTGATGAGTTCAGGAACCAATTGAACCAGACGAATTCAGGAACAAGTAAACCTACTCGAGGAGCAAATCAAAACGACCTGAACTAGTAAAAGCCCTGAAATACTACTAACTAATTGTATAAAAATTCATTAACTTATTGAGATCCTTTATGTTACCAAAGTATGATAAAAACTAGTTGATGTCCTCTCAATTTCAATATAAGATTTTGAATTTGTTAGAATTAAAAATAGTCACCGGGCCCAAGGAATTTCCAACTCATATGTAAAAACACCAAGAACAATTCATGGAAAAGTACTATAGGCTGCAAAATATCATAAGAATAAGTTTCATTTGGATTGCGAGTTTTCTTGAAATATTCTCTTGACAAATTTTCTAACTCACATGCGTCGCATCGTTACAGTAAATTTTTTTTATAAAAATTGCTAAACATTTTAATCCAAACAGATACTTGTCTGGATCGCTATTTTCAGGAGTTTTTATAGAAAAGCATACTATAACAATTTGACGTATGTAAAATAAAAAAGTGATTAAAAATATGTTCACGAAACTACAATCCAAACCCTTATATGAATTAGCTGTTTTTGAAAAACTTTATTGTAACAGAGTTTTTAGAGTATATTTTTAGAAAATATTTTAAAATATTTAAGAGTAGTAGAGTTTTTAAAATATATTTTGGGATATTTTTTAAATATTAAAAAATTTTAAACTACTTTTTAGAATATTTTTTAAAAATTTGTATAATATTTAAAAAATTAATTTTTAAAAAACGGAAGGATCCAAATAGAGTTGGTTGGAGGTACTTGATGTTGTATTTCGGTGCAGTAGTACTAATAATAATCTAATAGTACACACACAAGCAAGTAGTGTTAATAGTTACAAACAGTAGAATCAGTCATTGTCATCAACTTTTTCTCAGCCATAAGCACAAAAAGAATCTGAAATCCAAAAATTTTTTTGTCAAAAAAGAAAAGGGTACGAGAATCCTTCTGCAATCACTCAACCAGTCAATAAAATTAAATATGCTTGCAGTCCGGACCGGTCCAGTCCAGTCCAGTTAGAGTCGAAGAATTGGGAGTTGCTGACCCTCTCGATTTGACATAAAGTTACTTTTGGGCCCACTCCCCCTGCCCACACGCACGTGGTTGTCTGTCTCTCTTGTCGGCCCATTTGGATTTCGCAAGATCCCCCACCCCACCGCCACCCTCCCAAAAAACCCCTCTTTTCGTCTTTTTCCCCGTCATAGTAGTTGCCCTTTTGGCTATTTAGTGGCTCTATTAACTGGGTAAGCACTCACATTAACTAATGATTAATTTTTTACCACACCTGTAAAATATTTTTGTGCTCACTTCATCCAAACTTGGAATTTTCTTTTTGTATATATATGCCATACTATGATGCCTTGCTCTTAAAAGTAGAATCGTTATCTTCAACTGACAAATTTTTCTTTAACGCCCCACTTCTCTTTATACCCTTTTTATTTTCAATTATCAAGCACAGAATTTAAATTTTAAATCTAAAAGTAAAAAAGACTCGAAAAACTCTTTCTCGATCACTGAACAGAAATACATTCAAATGTATTAACTAAAAAAATAATTTTGTATTGATAGTTTAGTATACTATTAATATATTAACTAATTTACTGCCTGCGCAAGCTTTCCTGTCTGTATTACTAGGTGTTAACTAATTTAAGCACTTAAATTTTCCAGTAATAATTAAAAGAGTTTGAGGTGCATAATTTATTCAAATACTAACAGGACTGAATGCGGTGTGGGCTTAATGCTAGTCCCTCCATTCCAATTTATTTATTGTGTTTCAAGAATTCAAATTTTTAATAAAATAATATGTGTTTGGGTAGAAGTTATTTGCCAAAAAATTATTTACTGGAATCACAAACACATTTTTAATACATTTTTCTATCTTTTCAACCACTTTTTTTGTCTCACATACAATCATATTGCAAAAAAAATGCTATAGTAATTATTCCAAATAATATTTTGGTTGTCATGTTTATACTTCTCTTTTTAATTTTATCTTCAAAGATTCAAATTATGAATTTGACTTGGCATGCATATAATTAAAGAAATGAACAATATTGAAAAAAAAAGACTAAAATGAGTTTGAATTTTCTTAACAGGGCAAATATTTTGGGATATCTTAAAATAAAAAGTACGATACTTTCACTAGGATGAAGAAAATATCACACAAAACCTAGACCAAATTGTTTATGTTTTATCACTATATGTGTCTAGGGTTGCAAATGAGTCAAATTGAGTTGACATTTGACCTAATTGAAATTAGTGTCAGCTCAATTTTATCAAGTTTGAACTCGAACTTGAGTTCGACGAGCTTTCAATATAAAATTCAAGTTTGAGTTTAACCTCAAATTCAAGCATAGTCGAGTTCGAACTCAAATTTAAAAAGTAAAAAATAATTATTTTTGCTTTTAGAAAAATAAATAATATATTTAATTTTTCTTAATAAATAATAAAAAAATTAGAAACATATATATAATTTTACTATTAAAATAATATATATACATGTGTGTATATATATATTAAATCGGTTCACAACGAGTTAAGTTTCTCTATACTTGATTTGAGTTCAAGAGCTCGACTTAATCGAGTTTTGTTAAGTTAATTTAAGTCGAGTTTTGATCGAATCGACTCACGAGCACTCGTGGACAGTTTGATTCCTTTGTAATTGTATATGTGCCTGAACAAAGGAATTTTGGGGGTTCATTTTTTAATGGGGATGGGGGTAATGGTAGCAATTATTTGAATAGAAAGATTTCTGCTAGAATAATGTGGGATAAAAATCGGAAAACGCCGGTTTGTCCGGTCTAAAGGGTGAGCTAAATGCCATGCGGTCAGATCTTGACTAAGAGTTTGTGTTGTCAGCCTTCAGCCCTTGATGTGGACCATACAAAAGGCCCTGTCTTGTCTGCGTCAATCATCAATCATCTCCCTCCGTTTTTCTTTTTTTTTTTTTTTTCCACTTTTACTGCCTCCCTACACAAACTGCTGCTGCTGTTATTCTCTTGCCAGCAGAATCCTATATTGTGCTTCTCATTCCCGTGCCTTCAAGCCTTCCTCCCCCCCCACACCAGCAGAATCTCTCTTTTTTCACCAGGGCTGAAATTCATCTGAGCAATTTGAATTCTTTTGGCACATTGGTCCAATTGATGTTATTGATGCTTAAAATTGTTGCCCAATAAGCACAATACGCCTTTGCTGGAGAATTTAATTCCCGGTTGAAATTAATAAAATGTATACTTAAAATATGACCTTGAAGTTGCTATGGACTTGGAACTGTTTCCAAACCTTGATGCCTCCAAGCACCTCATAATATTCCAAAGAAAAAAAAAAGTGAGGCTTTGCCGTCGGGAGATTCTGAGTTTAAAAACTCATTCTCGATTAATTATTTTAACTAATTATAAATTATAATTTTGAATAATTAGTTTTCTGATGTATGTCTTCGTTTGCTTTTCAGATTATAGATTTTTTTAATAACTAAAAAATTTAAATTCATAATCAACCAAATGGTAGATTTTGTTAATTCTGATTATTATCTATAGTCAAATTTTACAAAATTCAAGCAAATGAGAATAAGGCCTAAGTCAGTACTTAAGCTTAAAGGGAAACAAAATATGGTCATAGATAGCAGTAAAATTGTATCAGGAAAGTGCAGAATGATCAACTAACATGATGGTCATCCAAGTATTCATGCAAAAAGAAACGAGTTTTTTTTTTTTAACCAAGTGGACTTTTGTAGCTTTATGGACCTTAATGTGTAGGACGATCCAGTGTATTGGTCCTTAATCCATAGGACTAACTAGACACATGGCAATATTGGATTGTCACATAAATTTTTTTTTTTTTTTTTTGTTAAATGAGAGGTTTTGAATTCAGAACTTCCTAATTATAATTTCTTTCACTTTATCATCCAATTCAGCCCTCTCTTGAATTATCACGTAATTTGAGTATCGTCAGATTGAATTAACTTCCTATAAAACTGTGTTACGCCAGTACGAACAAAGAAAATAAATTATGTTACAGCAATGCATCATGGACAAATAAATTCTTGGATCATTGTCAACTTATCTTATTGGATAGACAATCGCACTCCTCTAATGAAACTTTTAAGCATGATTTAAGGGGTAGGACGAAATTACTAATTCAAAATTTATGAGCCAAATTACCCCTTTGCAATTTCTTTGATTTGCATATCACTTCTCTATCTTCCAACGCAAATCATCTTCCTGATTGAGTTGAAAACAGAAACAAAAAAGGGGTCTTCTTTGATTTCAATTTTGTCAAAAATCCACATCATTGACCCACATCTAAATCGTCCGTGTTTTCTGCCCAAATTTGTCGGCCAGTGTAGCCTTTGGGTAGCTCAGAGGCCCAAAGGGCCAGAAGCTTGGGACATCGAATCTAGTCAAATTCTAGAGGTAGTGATCCACGACCGCTAGATTACCTTGTTACAGTCCAAGTCAGCGACAAATGTTGTCATTTCTTTGATCCACTATCCTTTTCAGGCTCATCTATGAGCCCAATTACCAAACCAGCTTCTTGAAACTACAGATATTCCTTCACATCGAGTTAGCCCAAGCTTTTGATATTGGGCATAAAAGCCGGTAGTCCACAGAAGCTTGCCGTCAACAAGTCACCGACAACTTTTAAGTACCCCCAGCCAATTATTAGCTAATACCGCGTGATTCCTTACCTTTTCTTTTCTTTTTTTTTAAAAAAAAAAAATCTTATATATACTATCAGTGTGTATACTATTGAATTGAATGCACAACACATATAGAAAATTTAGATTTTAAATTCAAAATTTAAATTATGTGTCATATATTCAATTGTAAAAATATATACACTGACATATTAACATTATGTGTCATACATCAAATTGTGAAAATGTATACATTGTTAATATATCAAAAATTAATCCCTTCTTTTTTCATTGCAATTTATCTATTTCACATTTAACACTGCCAAAATGTGGTATAAGGCATGGGGGGGGGGGAGAGATACAGTATAGTTTTATAAGTGAAAATTTTTCATAAAAAAGAGGTTAAATTTATTTAGTTTGATTGACAAAAACTAGTACCCTTCTTTCCCAATAAATGACGGATAACTTTTCTATACACTCAGTATATAATTTTTTTATACAAGCAAATTTAGATCATGCTACGTAAGATTTGAAATTCAAATGATGCACATGTGTCATACATCCAAAGCTGATAATAGAAAAACATTACTACGTTGTCAATGTATAAAAATTTAATTCATAGATAAGGGGCAAAAAATCTCAATTAAAAACTTTGAAATAGTTGAATTATACCAAATCCTATTGCCATTGTTAAATGTGAATGAGCTGGCATGCAAAAAGCATGCAGTAAATGAAATTTGTAATTACATTATGATAATTGGCATTCTCATGGATGAATGTGCAACGGTTAAGCAAACGATACCCTCAGATTACGTGACAACGACTCCTTCCAAGTTTATAAATGAACTCTTGATTTGATAGACATTTGGACTTGGGGATAGAGGTTGACATCCAATGGGGACATTAGTCTGTTTGGATTGTGAATTATTAGAGATATTTTTACTGTAGCACTTTTTGTGATGTGATGTATATAAGATAAAAAGGTAATTGGGAAGGTAAAAAGGTGTATTGAAAATTGTAATAATGATGTAAGCAAATAAATTTGGAGAAATAAAGCCCAATCCAAACAAGGTAATAGACTTATGGTTGATAACGGCAGTAATTACCATCTCTTGTAACCCTTTAATGATAGAGGGACTCTAGGGATGGTCATTACTTTGTTGATTCAAAAAATAAATAATAGCATCTAATTATGACCAAATTTAACTTAACAACTTACATAGTTACATATCCTAATCCTTGTTACTCATTATCGGAAAACAACCCAAATAATCCCCTATCCCAAATGAGTGTGTTTGGATAGCTAAATAATGGCAAAAATTTATTTGCTTGTATTACAAACACAATTTTCAACACATTTTTTTATCTTTTTAATCAACTTTTTATTTTACATGTATCACATCACAAAAAGTATTATAGTAATTATTTCAAATAATATATTAAATAATACTTTTCTAAGGTACTGTTGGGATTGAGGAAATGGGAGGAAAAGGGAAGGAAGAAATTTGAGGAATTTGATTTTTGTTTTTTGGATTGATTTTTGAAGAGAAAAATGAAAGGATAGGGAGGGAAAGGAAAGAAGAGGGTGTTGTTGTTTTATTGAGTTATGAATTCCACCAAAAAGTGAGCAAAAAATGGAGGAAAATGAAATTAAATGTATCAAAATACTTTAATTTAAAAAACAAAATTTTCCTATTTAAATTAACACTTTATCTTTTCCTTTCCTTTCTTCTCCTACCTGAATCCAAATAAATATTCATTATTTTTTTCTTTTTTCTTCCATACTTAATCCAAATAAGATGAATGAAAACCAATTTCATCTATTCAAATTTTCTTCAATTCTTTTACATTGGTGTTCTCTACTTCCCTTACCCTTGTTACACAATCTGTAAACTTCAATTAGAAAACTAATTAATGATCCCAATTATTGATCTTGGCTTCATTTAGTACACTAAAACTTTACCCCGAAGGAATCCAAGAAAAAAAAGGGAAATAAAAGAGAGGACAACAAAAAATGTACACAAATATTAGCAAAAGTTAATGAAAAGCCCCAAGGACACACGATACCTAGACACTGTTTTTAACTTTTCACCATGTGGTCCACGCCATCTCCAAAAATAGCCAAAAACACAGAAACAAGTGAAAATGTGAGTTTAATCTCAGAACCTGAGATCTAACCCCTTTCCTTTTCGGCTATCTTCCCCTCCCGGGCTGCTGGGGCCCCCAGCTTATTTTATTCTCTTTTTTCTTCTACTGAATCATCGGGTACCTACGCGTTCAATCCCATTACACGCACCCTCAAAACACTCACTCAGAGGCAAATCCATGTCTGGGCTTTTTATTTATTCATCGCAATTGTGTTTTCTGATACCTTTACTTCTTGAAGATATCCAATCTCAGATCTAATCCAAATTCTGGACTTCAACTAAAGTAAGCATCTTTTTCTTTCTATATGTCTCTCTTTTGCAGTTCAATCTTTTTTTTTTTGGATCTGATTGAAAAATCTATGACCCTTTGATGACTTGATACAGAAAGTTGTTGATTTTGAATTCAATATATTGCTTTTTTGTTGGTTTTGCACTGCATTATTGGTGTTTAAGGTTTAGACGAAAAGTTGTTTAGATCTTTGTAGAATTGATTAGTTTAAGGATTTATGAAGCTGCCCTTTTCTGTTTTTCTTGTTTTTGTTATTCGTTTTCGTAAAGGTTGGATTTTTATGTTGATTTTGGCAAAGGGTTGTTGAATTTACGGAGATTTCTAATCTGGATCATGACTTGGGGGTGCATAATTTTTTATGTTATTTGATTTTTAGTAATTTCTGCTTTCTTAAATGTTTCGATCATTTAAATGCTCGGCATTCAGTGAATGTTCGATAGACCTAGTTAGTTGGTCGCTGACTTTTGATTTGGTTAGGCTCATGCATCCTGTGCGAATTGGATTTGATTGTGTAATAACATCTTTACATCCTCTTTTCATCATAAATTGTTAATATTTAATGTAACACTATCTTCAAGATTTGGGGTAACTCTAGTGGTTTTTCTAGTTTAGAATAAAATGAAACAGCTAATTCAGTGCCAATTTAAGTATCTTTCCCTGAATTACATTTACCAGATTAGATTTCTGTTATAAATTGTCTATGATCCTGAAAAGGGAACTGAGATGCTGATGTTTGTTGAATAATCTTGGAAAGTATTTATAACTTTTTGAGTTTTAAATAGTAAACTTCTTAACAGATTCTCATATGTAGGCTGACATATGTGCAGAGATTTCTCTATTCCAACAGAAATGTTTTGCATTGTTGATTTATTTAGTTCATAGATTAATACAATTATGTTAACATTGACTTGAACTTTGTCATAAAGGTTTTCAAGCATTAAGGTTCTCTTATACTCTGGAGACTGTTTTCTTCTCTATTCATTCTCTTCTACAGCTTATACAAAGTAATGTTATCTAGCTATGGTCTCCCCTGCTTGCTGAGTTGGTCTGACCAGTTTACTTTTATCTTGAACAGGTTTTTCTGAAGTATAGTTTTCTTTCTGAGTTACTTTGTTTAGCTTCCTTTGTCGGTCAAAATTGTGGAACTGCATTATCAATGGCCCGGTTATGAGATCGTGTTCATGATTTAAGAAGATCTGTCGTGGAAGGGCAAACTGAAAGTTATCTTGGGAGGGTACTCAAGCTACATAAATGATGAGGGGTAGAGCAGATGGAGCACCAAGGAAGCGCTTATTAACTTCCGTCAGTATTGTGGCAGTTCTTTTGGTTTTCCTGTATGTATATTTTGGCTCTAAGAGCGGCGGTGAGTCTGCCCTGGAGTATGGAAGCAGGTCCTTGAGGAAACTTGGTTCTTCTTATTTGGGAGGAGATGAAGATGGTGATCTTGGAACCAAGCAGGATGATTCTGCCAAGTTTTCTCTGGAAGATGGAGAGGATGGATTTGTTGCAAAGACTTTCCCGGTAGGTATTTACAATGCTGAGCAAATGAATGACTAACTCCCTTTTTCATCTTTAGCTGCCGTCTTAGAAGTGTTTGACTTATTAGTTATTTTATTGTCTGTCTGCATGATTTTATTGAAATCTTTCAATTTTTACACTTGCCTTTGAAGGTTTGTGATGACCGTCATTCAGAATTAATCCCCTGTCTGGACAGACATCTCATATACCAGATGAGATTAAAATTGGATTTATCCTTAATGGAGCATTATGAAAGACACTGCCCGTTGCCTGAAAGGCGATACAATTGTTTGATTCCTCCTCCTTCAGGTTACAGGGTGAGAAATATGCCTAATATTTAATCTTCAATTTGTATATATGGCTATGATATAATAGTTTGCTGCATGTTCATATGACAGGTTCCTATTAAGTGGCCAAAAAGTAGAGATGAAGTTTGGAAAGCAAACATACCACACACACATCTTGCACATGAAAAATCTGACCAGAACTGGATGGTTGAGAAAGGTGAAAAAATTGTGTTTCCAGGAGGAGGCACACATTTTCACAACGGAGCTGATAAGTACATAGCATCAATTGCAAATGTAGGTTTCTTTGGATTTTAGGCTATGAAAAATTTTATTTCTTTAACTAGTTTATACAATCCATGTCTGGGATTTATATAAGATCCTTTCTATTATGCAGTTTTGAAGGAAATTTATTGATGTTTTTTTTCATACACATTGACTGGCAGATGCTGAACTTTTCCAACAATAAATTGAATAATGAAGGAAATATACGCACAGTTCTTGACGTTGGCTGTGGTGTTGCGAGTTTCGGAGGCTATCTTCTTTCATCCAATATAATTACCATGTCATTAGCACCTAATGATGTACATCAAAATCAGATACAGTTTGCATTAGAAAGAGGAATTCCTGCTTATCTTGGTGTTCTTGGGACGAAGAGGCTTCCTTATCCAAGCAGATCATTTGAATTTGCTCACTGTTCTCGTTGTAGGATTGATTGGCTGCAGAGGGATGGAATCCTTCTTCTTGAGTTGGACAGGCTACTCAGACCTGGAGGCTATTTTGCTTATTCATCTCCTGAAGCATATGCACAAGACGATGAGGATTTGAGAATCTGGAGAGAGATGAGTGCACTTGTGGAACGTATGTGTTGGAGAATAGCTGAAAAAAGGAATCAAACTGTCATTTGGGTCAAGCCTTTGACAAATGACTGTTATATGGAACGACCACCTGGTACTCAACCCCCTCTTTGCCAGTCTGATGATGATCCTGATGCAGTGTGGGGAGTCAAAATGGAAGCTTGCATTTCACGTTACTCAGACCGTAAGTTTCTGATTTGCATCAAACTTATTTTATTTTATTTTTTCTTTACCTTTTTGTAGCCCTAAATGTGAAACATATTCAATAAAGTTCGGAGATGATAATTACTCTGCACTTAGAAACAGTGCTTGAAGATCAGGGCTGGTGAATACGATCCAATATCCTGAATTTTAGAAAGCTTGAGTGCTTAAAGCCTTAAATGGGGCAGATTTTACCTGAATAATAACTTGCTATTAGCTAAAGAAGCAGCAGGTTGTTTATTTGCTCTTCACTTAAGATTTTTTTTATTTGTAGTCACTTGCTGTATTCAGAAGTGATAACTACCTCCTTAGTTTGTGTTTTAAGTGCTTTTCACATTGGGTTACAGCCTGTGAATGGATAGAAAGTTCTTGGCTTTAGGGCACAAATTGAATGGTTTGGCACTTGTACTAACAATTGTAGTTTGAAGTTAAAAGAGTTTTGGTGCTTCAGGGTTATGCCGAGGACAATCACAATAGTAATGGAAAAAACAGGTTTATGATCTAAATGGTAATTTACTCTGTTCTTTTTCTTTCAGATGATCATAGGACTAGGGGTAGCGGTTTGGCCCCTTGGCCTGCTCGACTGACTGCTCCACCTCCACGCCTTGCTGATTTCGGTTACTCAAGTGAAATGTGGGAAAAAGACATGGTAATTTTGAGGCCTAATATTAGCTCTCTCTCTCTTTCTCTCTCTCTCTGTCTCTCTCTCTCTCTATGTGCTCTTTAGTTGTATATCTCAAAGGCCTTTGTACTTCTGTGGTATATGCACAGCAACTTTGGCAGCGGAGGGTTGAGAATTACTGGAATCTTTTAAGTCCAAAGATTTCATCAGACACTCTGAGAAATGTGATGGACATGAAAGCGAATATGGGCTCATTTGGAGCTGCTTTGAAGGACAAAAACGTTTGGGTGATGAATGTTGTGCCTGAAGATGGTCCTAACACGCTTAAGCTTGTGTACGATAGAGGGCTTATTGGCACAATCCATAACTGGTATGCTACTGAATTGTTTTGTAGTTTTCATAAATTTGAAGTTTGGTTACTAAATTTTCATCTTCTGGTACAAGTGAATAATTCAAGGGTTGGAAGAGTTAATTTAGTGGCTGAAGAAAATTTAGATTATTGGAACATATTATAACATTTGTCTTGGTATGTTGAGGCTCTATTCTTCTTTTCTTGAGCTTCTTAAATTTGATTATGGAAAAATAATTGCTGCTCAAAAAATTTGAAAACATGTTTTGGTTGTTTAGGGTTTTTGAAAGCCAAAAACTGTTTTCAGAATCACCTCCAGGCTGCTGTCAGCAATCAGTTTATTCAAGCATAATTAAAGCTTAAAAAGAAGGTCAACTGCAAGTGAGACTACCTAGAAAAGAGATTTTAGCTAAAGAATGTATGTACTCAGCTGATTTTAAGCAACTTAGGACAGGCACCAATGGCCGAGAGTTTTCCTAGCTTTCTTAGAAAAGTGACAAACATTGCAGATGCTCTATAACCTTTATTCAGTATGCCTTACTTCAAATTTGTTGGAAACAGGTGTGAAGCCTTCTCAACATACCCTAGGACTTATGATTTGCTCCATGCTTGGTCTGTGTTCTCTGATATTGAGAAGAAGGGTTGTAGCGGTGAGGATCTGCTGCTTGAAATGGATCGGATACTAAGGCCTACTGGATTTGTTATCATCAGGGACAAACAACCGGTTATTGAGTTTGTAAAGAAGTACATGGGTGCGATGCACTGGGAAGCAGTTGGAACAGCTGATTCCACTTCTGATCCAGACCAGGAAGGAGATGAACTCGTGTTTGTCATCCAAAAGAAGCTGTGGTTGACTAGTGAAAGTTTGAGGGATACAGAATAGGCAAACAGTGTGGTGCACCTCAATTGTCTTCTATATCCACACGCTCCCATCTCTTTGGATTCAAGAAGGACGTCCTGAGAGCATGGAAATCAGTTTTTTACTCTGTAGCATTATGTGATGATGATTTTTCTAAATTTTCTCTTCAGCTTTGATTTTGATTTAGTTGACAAGGCATAGACTTCTGCACCTATAGGCAATTCTTCATTGTTTTGATATCAATAGATTTTGAGTTATTTTGAAGCCACTTTGCCAATGACCAATAATCTCAGCTGCTATACATGCTAAAAGTGGCTTCAATTTAGTTGATTAAGGGTATTTGCTCACTGATTCATTACAACTATGCTATTTAGCTGTTTCAAGTGGATCCAGCACTAATACAGCAATCAATATTTATCCTAAGTGTTTATATTTCCAAGGTGCACATGCTTTGAACTCGCAGCTTCTTTCTTAGAACAGGTAGCTTTGATATATGAATTTAGTAGTAAGCTGTAGCTAGAAATATTTGAGTTTTCTTGACTATTATTGTTCTTAACCATTTGATGCATATGTTACTTTTCCTACCTTTGTTATGATATGTCAAGCCTCAATTTTGCCATCATTTACAAGTCTACTACTTATTAGTTTGTGTGTTTTTTTTTAACCAATTTGAGGTTTATAGATAATCTTAAAATGGTTCTGAGCCTTTTTAAAAGAAACACATTCCTAATTAGCTAAACCGGGAAAATCTTTAATGTACATTTTTTTTACAGTGGTGGGCACAAAAACTAAGAAGTTAATTTTCTGGCATATTGTTCGTTTTCTTCACTTTTTCCTGTTCTGCTATTCTTCATGTTCAAGAACCATGGCACCATAAAAAGAAAGTAGAATTAACAAGATGGAAGTGCGAAAGAAGAAAAGTCATTGCCAAGATGGTCAAAATTTGAGTCTGAAAAACATTTCACTATTCTAATCCACTAGGCTGACCAAATACTAGTACTTCCATTTCTGTCATCCTTTGGCATTCCTATTTCCCTGTGACAGTTCCCTGTTTGATTACTAGTTTCCGCTGCATATTACAGAGTTAGTTCATGCATGGGTCACATCCTTTTTTGGCATCTTTGCTATCTGTGTTGACTTTTCCGTCTCCCGTGGCAGAATATCTCAACAAAAACCAATCAAAATTTAGATCTACCTGTTGAAGAGGTACTGCAATCTGAGTGGCAGGGTACTATTTCTCTTCTATTTGTGAGTGTCAGGGTGCTAAACTAGTAAACAGTTGAATCCAGATTTACTAAATCTACTCCGAGCTTTTTTTAATAAACACTACTGTTAACACATTTAAATTTCATCCAACTTATCGTATATATACGTATTAACAATTAGAAGTATTATATTTTTTTGTATTTATATACTTTTTTCTAATTAATTTAATATTTTCAAAATTTAACACCTGAAGTATATCTTGAATATTCGTTAGACAGACCCTTACATCAATGATGCCAAAATTTCAGTTTACAACTACTAAAAATTCAATCAAAATAGGGGTGACTCAAGAAGAATGAAAACACAAATTAATGAAAATCTTCAAAGAAAATGATACCATCCAAAATGGGAAAAAATAAAAAAAAAAAAGGAATTATCAACTCAAAAAAAAAATATTAACACTTCTATCCGAAATATTTGGACCAATCTCTATCTTATAGACCCTTCAATAGCAGAAAACATTGGTAGATTTTCAGGCACAAGATTTCTTTTTTCTTTTTTTTTGTCGAGAACGGTAGATAATTCAGGCACAATATTTCAACAAGGCCCTCGTATGATCTAATGTATCCCTCAACCTCATAGGAGAGCCCATTAATCCTTGGGCTATATGCAAAACAGCTTGAAGCTTAATACAACGTGGTCAGAGGCAGATGTGGTGTTCTTTGATGAAATTGACTAACAATTGGTCTTCGAAAAGGTAAGGCAAGTTCTGCTTCTATTACTCCCACCGCGTGTCAGGACATACTTCTAGCACCACAAATCGCTTATAAGAATATTTATAGATTATTCATTATTACAAAACTTATTGGACTAAAGTAATCTGTTCATACCAATTGAGCGAGGATGCTTGGACGACAAAGTACTAGTAATAGAGATTTTGCTTCAGTGGTAAAGCAATTCATTTTTTGGAACTTGATACTCGAATTTGAGGTTCATTGCCTCGTTTCCTTTTCCCCTTCCAATGAAAAGGAATAAGAACGAATAATTCTTAAGCAAAATGAGAACCAAAACTGAGGGGCCATACCACCAACTGATTTAACATCTTTGGCTATGTTGGTCAACCTGCCATGTTGGGCAAGTATAGCTGCTATAGTACCATGCCATGCATGGATGTCGCATAACATGTAAAGGATCTGAATCCAAACATGTATTGAGATTCAAAGGCACATGCAGTGTCTATGGGGCCTTTCCAATTAAATGAAGTGGGTACTTGTTTCCTATCATCAGTAACTTGCTTAGACATCTTGTGGAAGAGCATATGGATTGAGTACGTAAATCCTCATATGGTTTTGTTATTCTTGTTCCCATCCATTTCTCTAACTAGCAAACTTGTTGATAACATTGGCTAGAATGTTCCCATCACTAACAACATATGCTACTACCTGTTTCATATCCCTTCATTCCTCTTCCTCCCAAATATGTCTGCTTAATTAGGCCATTCTCTGGCATCAGATGTTTTGTTCTATTAGTAATATATATTCATGTCAACGTCTCTTCTAGGTTTTGTTCTGAGGTTCTTCTGTCCTTGGGGCACAGAATAAGAAGTGCGGGTCAATTACTTTTCATCTGCAAAAGTTTAAACTTCTTATGCAAATGCGTACGCAGAATAGAACGTGGGGGATCGGATAACTTTATAATTTTATGGTGGATCCATCGTCTGCGTTAGTGCGTTTAGTATACTTATCATAATACCCTAACGTATAGAATAGAAAAGGCCTTGTTTTATCAGTATCTTTTCTTTTTCGAAAACGATAAAATTTTTATTGATGAGTCAAAACTGTACGGTATCTGAGCAACGGCTCAAATATCTTTACATAAGTGTACCATGGCACTTAGGAAAAGATATAAATTCTCTCCTCATCCAGTATTAGTGAATATGCAGTAAGAGTATTAGTGAATATGTAGTAGGCATACTAATCGATGAGGGGAGAATCTATATCTCTTCTTAAGTGTCATGGATTTTATCAGTATCTTCTTTTGTTTTTCAACTCATTTACTTTAACTGTAGTAAATTATAAATTTAAGATGAGCAAGGTTCAAAACCTCTCAAGCCTATTGACTCTTTAGAACCCCACACTAACTCCATCAATATGGCACAGTGAATATTGATAATGGCCAGTATGGTGCTAGCAATGATAGCTTGCATAATAGTAGTTAATCAAGGAAAAAGTTGAATGTATATTCTCTTTATAAAGGTTTGTTTAATGTTGAAGAGTTGTGAGGAACAATATGATCTTGCAGGATAATTTGGAAAGCTAAATTTCAAACTTAACCTTTTCCTTTGTTGTCGAACCAAACCAAATGCTTTGACAATGGTCCCCAAATGATATCCTTATTCCCTTAATTTTGGGGCATCCCCACCTTACTCAAACTCAACTTGCCTGTCTTGCGGGCTCTCCATCCAAATCTCCTCTCTTTTTTAAAGCTTACTACTTACAAAGTCAAATTGCCATTTATGCAAACGTTTCACATTATTGGTCCATATTCACAGCAGTAGAGTATCCGATTTGCTGAAAACAATTTAAAAAAATAACAATAGGGATCCGAAAAATGTACAAAAATCATTCACACGAATCAAGATTTAAACTCCCTACATTTTCGTTTGATCATTTATTTGTTTTGTGATTATTTATGATTTGGACTATTAGTTACAAAGCGCATACGGGTTTTTCTTGGGTTACAAAAGTAAAAGTCCTCCACTTAAGTTCAAGAAACCGGCTGACTTGACTCTTCCAAGAAGTAATCAATTTGCTAGTGACCTTCTCAAAATAGAAGCAAAAAGGGCAGAAATAATTGTTGATGATAAATTATTACCTGACCTTTATTTTTCTCTTCTAAGCCATACTCATGTTGTTGTTTCTTTTTCCTTCTTTTTCCTTCTCTTCTACTACTTTATAACTTTTTAATTCATGCAATGATCCTATGGCCGTGCCCCTCTTGAAATTTTTTTTTTTTAAGGAAAAGGATTCGAACCTGATATTTCTCACTTACACTCCATCTCCCTTCTTGAAAATATTAACTCACTTGTGAACTCAAATTATCATTCTATGCATTATAACTATAGAAAGGGCTATGATACAAAAGTTCTCACAAGAGATAAGCCCTTCTTTTCCTGTATAGTAGTAATTCACGATGTCGATTTTTGTTGTCAAAACATTTCCTGTCAAACATGATTGTTGAAATAATAATAATTTCTGATATCTTACGTAGCAAATTCTAATCAAATGAAGCATGCCATTTTTTTCTCGAGAAAAATTTACTTTTTTCGTAAATATGTTTTTTAATCACCTATTTATCATGCATACAGCAAATCGTTGCGATACATTTTTGTACAAAATCTCCAGAAAATAGCAATTTTTTTTTAACAGACAGCAAATGACAGTTTGGCCTTCAGATTATATATATCAACCAAGTCTCATTCATTACAAGAATTCCTTTTAATCCATCTTCAAGATATTTATTACTGCTTACAAGTTTCCACAGAATTTTTACGCGGATGGCTTGCAATTTAAGTTGTTATCTTTTGGAGGAAAAAAAAAAAGTAGTAGTCTTTTGGAGCAGTTATTCTGGAAACGTGTGATTATTTTATTGTGATTTTTCGTACTAATAATTTTTAATAATAATTTCTTGGGCTGTCTTAGGTAGTGGTCCAGCGCAGCAGCCGCGTTTTCTCACTTTTCTGATTACCATTTTCTTCAGACTTTTCCCTTTATATCCTGTGTCTTTATTGTGATTGTTGGAAACCCGCGTTTTCTTAAAACTTTTCTTTTTCTTATTTCTTCGCTTTTATATTTTTATTGAACTTTCTTTCTTTCTTTCTTTTTTGTTTATTCTACTTCAATATTAATTTATCCAATCCAAAAAGTCAAAAACTAAGAACGACTAATATTCAACATGTTATCACAAAGACTATTCAACATGTTATCACACTTCTAAAAGAAAAAATGGGCGTAAAACCTTTTTTTTTCCCTTCATTTATTGGGGTGATTCTGTGGGTTTAGCTTCTAAAGTGAAGGTGGAACTAAGAAAATTGTAGTTCTGGTGTTAGAGGTAGATGATATTTAAATGTGGACCAAAATTGGCTTTGTTGTGTAATACTCCCTTCGTCCCACTTTGATAGTCCTGTTTTCCTTTTTCATCTGTACCGAATTGTAGTCCACTTTTCAATTGAAGAATGTAGTTGTATTTTAATTTTTCTAAAATACCCTTATTCAATGTTAGTTGTTGTTACTATAAACCTACTACATTTAATGAGAGTTGACTCTTTTTTTACTATCAATTCAAATTCCCTTAAAGTTGTACTCTATTTAATGTGAGGATATTTTAGAAAAATAACAATCTAAATTTACTTTTCCAACAAAGTTAGTTATTTTTTCTTAAACTGTGTGAAAAAAGAAACAGGACTATCAAAGTGGGACGGAGGGAGTATATTGTTTTTTCTCTTTGCCAGAATCAAAGTTGTTGAATTGCAATTTACTCGATAGAATTAATACTTTTTTTTTTTTTACCCTCTCACCCCTGTCCACATCTTTCCTCACCCTCAATTTTTAAGTACAGTATTTGAATTCTGAATTTGGCAGCGGGAATATTATAATATGTATCACTAATGAATTTATAAATAGCTCTTTCCTTCACAACAATATTAATATGCGTAGACAATTGTAACAAAAAAGTCAGAATAATTTTTACTTGGAATGACTATTAAAGTCAATCTTGAACTAAGTTTCTTTTAAGTATCCATAAAAAGGTGCTTAAAGGGTTGGCAAGAATTGATGTTCTATGTATTCAAGTGGAACCAATCACTTGCTCACAGGGCTGTTAAGCACTGACTATCTTTTCTTCAAGGGAATTTATGTAAACAACCTAGACTCAAAGGAAACACATGATCAGGTGGCGCATCCTTTTCTTTCACCTTCAAGGTTCGAACTGGGCACTGAATTAATTAACACGGCAAGACTTTCAAAGACCACCATGATTTGCATTACCGGTCTTCTAAGGTAATTAGAGTTGTTGTGTATTTGTAATTGACCATTAAATTAGTATTTGGATTGGAGATTATTTGGGATAATTTTTTTTAAAAATGATACTGTTACACCTTTTTTTTATATGATGTATGTGAGATAAAAATATTGTAAAAAAAATATATTTATAATGTAAGCAGTCAAACTTATATAAATAATTTGTTATCCCCAATGCATAACAATTAAACCTATGTGAGATGGTCATAACTTGTCTACTCAAATCTCTTTTCCATTCAAGAAAAAAAAAAGCCCTACATAACAAGTATCATGCTCATGATGAAATCATTTGTTTGATAGAGATTTTGAGTCATTTTACACTTAAAGCACATTACTTTTTTTTTTCTTTCTAAATCTCATGCCACCATCAAGAATCAAGACATGGAAGCTGCACGATCAAGAAGCTAGGCTTTGTACCATTTAATAAGTGCTGCCATTTATGTTGGTGGAACAGCACAATATTCGATTTCATATGCAATAAAGGGCTTGTCTTTGTGGATGAAGTTAAGGCATTTCTGACAATAACTGATGGTAACTGATAGCCAGATACTGCATTTTTCTATTGGCAATTATAAAACCAGAATATCCACCTCGATTTGCATCCCATGCACTCCAAAACAGTACTAGTAGTATTGTATGGATAGGGTATTATTCGAAATATTATTTAGAATAATTACTGTAGTACTTTTTGTGATGTGATATATGTGAGATAAAAAGGTAGTTGGGAATATAAAAAGGTGGATTGAAAAATGTGTTTATGATGAAAGCGAAATATTATTTGAAATAAGTTCACTATCCAAACAAATTTGGATTTTATTTTCTTATTCCTCAGTGGCTCCAAATAAAGAGCTCATAGAGTAAGATTCAAAACCCACAAATAGCAAATAGACAGAATGGAATACAAAAGTTAAGAGTTCTATTCGTCTTAAGAGAATATATAGTAAGTTACATATGCAAAAATGGATTTCATTTAGAGCATAATAAGTCGTTTTTTACCTCATTCTTTATAGGTTTCTCCGTTATTGGACCCAAAAGAAATCAATCTATTTTAGCAGTCATTATTCTCATTTTGAAGGAAGTTTGCTTTGCTGTGCCTAAAACTAAATTCTAATGAAGGAGATATTGCATCTTTTCGATATCTAGATTCTATAAAAGAATACCCCTCCCCCCGGGGTTAGATCACCCGGTCTGCGGCTGGAAAACCACTCGCAAGGTCGTGGGATCGAACCTCACCTAACGCCTGGGTGCGGTTGGGGTGGCGCTGTACTCCAGGCGCAGGGGATTAGTCGGGCCGCCTTCGGGTCTTGACCCGGACACCCCTGTGTTGACAAAAAAAAATAAAAAATAAAAAAAAAAAGAATACCCCTCATTTGGATCTGTGCTTCTAATTTAGATAAACGTGACCTTTGACTTGCTGGATAAAAGTAAGTTACTGAAACTTTTCGCACCTTTCTAAATTATTTAGGAGTATTAATTTTTTTTACACCAACAGTGTATACACTGTCAATATTAGATAAATAATAACTATACAAAATTTGAATTTGAAATTCAATTTTTACACATATGCCATGAATTTAATAATAACAGTGAACATACTGTTAAGTATATAAGATTTACTCTTGTTAATAAACTAACAGTATTTTGTCTCTGCACTGTACATATACGTTACCTAGTGAAGTTTGATTTCATTTCAATAACTCATCGTGATTTGGGCTTTGAGAATGAACAATGTAGTGGTTGTTCATGTCTTAGTATCTATATGTAAGAATCAATAATATTCTTGAGAATTTGAATCAGTAAATTTTATGGTACATCATATCTCTTTAAACCTTAGTTGGATAACTGTGTAATTTACAAGTTAAAGTTTTTGCTTTAATCTGAATTTTTGGTTTAAACTCGTCTTGTAGATATTAGAGCTGATTACGGTACATGGACAGACTTGTGAAGCATTTAATTGAATATTTTTTCTTAATTAGAAACTTAGGACAAAGTGCAGTATGTTCTTTTTTTTTTAATTCAAACATAAAACTATTTGTTCTTCAATCCAAGCAATGTGGCATTTTTTCTTGATGGAAACATTGAGTTTTGGACCTTTATTTGTTTTTTCCTGTTGTGTTTTCTTGATAGTTTTCGTGCTTATATTATTCTACAATGACTAGAGGTTATCTACACAGCAAATACAACTATTTTTCAAGATTCAAATTCAAAGCAAGTCATGACTAAAAAAATGAAAAAACTTGATTCAAAATATCAACCTTTTTAATTAGATTAATATTTTATGCAATGTAGTGTAAAGATGACTTTGCAGTTTCGATGCTGCATGATGCATAATTTCAATTCAAATTTTAAATTTACTTTTATACATTTGTCATGCATCAACGGTTACTCGTGTGTAAAATCTGATAGTGGGGATAAATGGTCCTTGTTAATTAGGTTAGGTTTGCACACAATACTTTTCTTTTTTCTTTCTAAAAAATAAAAAGAGCTTTCATTTCATTAAATTAAGTTGAGCAGGAGCAGCATATATAGGTGGCAAACACACCTATTTAATTAAATTTACCCATATCTGTCCATGAATAGATAGATATGAATATCTTAAATTTATGTATATGAATATAAATGGGTTACCAGCAGCATACAAGACTTCTTTGGGAAAGCTAACAAACCATCATACATAGCTTCCATCAATGGAGAATAAAACCTTAGGCATAATTTCTCCCACCGTTCTTGAATTTCAGAACATAACCTAAGCCTTACGCATATGCGTGCAACAGTCCATCAAAAGTACAGAAAAAGCCATGTAAAGTAAAACTCTCTGCAAATGAACAACTAGCCTATGAGAGTTGGTCTGAGACCTCAAATGTCAAAGCGAGTATAAATAATTTCTAACGGGATAAAATGTTTGAACCGGTAACCAACGTAGCTGGCTTTGAGTTGGCCACTAGCGAGGGTCCTCCCGTGGAACCAAGTCTCTCGATTTGCATTTTTTTTCATAATTTCTTGAAAAATTTTGCTAAAAGGTAATTTGGTGGCTGAATTTTTTGAGGAGTGTTGTAGTTTTGTTTGAATCGGTAATTATTTAGAAAAAAATTTAACGTTCGAACGCCAGCATTTTATTATCTGTTTGGATTGTAAGTTATTTGAGATTATTTGGGATATTTTTACTGTAGCACTTTTTGTGATATGATGTATGTGAGATAAAAAGATATTGGGAAAATAAAAAGGTGTATTGGAAATTGTAAAGATGATGTAAGCAAATAAAATTGAGAAAATATGAAGCAATCCAAACATGTACAATTTTCTCGTCTTTTCTCATATGGGAAGGAGAAAATTCAGTGACTTTATGAAAATCATTCAATTAATTTCACCGTATGCTAGTTAGCAGACTTACATGACAATTCATTTATGGATGAATCAATTTGGAAAATAAGTTGATCCAATCTATGATAAATTATAATTGTTTGGATTACACGTTATTTACACACACTAATTTGTTTGCATCATTAATATATTTTTCAATCATTTTTTTATCTCACATAATCACATAAAAAAAGTGTTACAATATTTTTTTACAAAATTATCTCAAATAATTTACTATCCAAACACCAACCATTCTCCCAACCCAAAACTTCTTGCCTTTTGGGATGAAAAAGAAGAAAAAAAAAACAAAAGACCAGTTGTATGAAAAGAAATTAAAGAAGGAAAAGTCAAAAGCTAAAAAAAAGGATGCAAATCTTGGAAGACCACGCCGCATTGAGACATTCGACATGATCGCGATTTCCCAAACTTCGCGCGAGAGACTCAATGAAACCATCCATCCGGCGGCGTTAGGTTTGGTGCTGACTTTATGGGTCCATTGTCTATTAACGTTTGGTTCCGCAAAACATTTGCTAAAGTCATACAGTACTATATAAGTAGTAGTACTTAATTCGACAATTTGACGTTTCAGATTTTTCTTAAGCACCTGATATTTCTGAAATCAACAGCTGCCTGAAATTGGTAATTAAGAAACCGGGGGAAGCATTAATGGCATTCTTTTACTTGTTAATGACGCTTTTTTTGGAATTTTTTGATCATGTAGTTAGACGAAATACAACCATTATTAATTGAATTTACAACTACCCCTGTTCATGAAATTACAAGTAAAATGAAAAGAGGACGGGGCATTTTTTGTTTATTCTTCTTTTTTTAAAAAAAAATTTAAATTTAAAGAGAATCAAGAGTGATTCTCCGTTTATTTTCATTAATTATTCGAACTCGTGATCTGTCGATTACAAATGAAACGTTTTATCAAATGAACAACAATAAACAACACGGAAAGTTTTAATGAAAAATACGAGAGATATTATTGTCATTGATGATTCATCTATATCTATACACACACGTTGACGAGTGAGCGATCATTTTAGGATAATTATAATTGCATTCTTAAGTTGAGACAAATTATTCATCTTTTATAAAAATTATTTCAGTTTTAATTGAACCAAAATAGTTATACTAAACACTTCTAGAGATACAATAATTATACTTTTTATCTTTGTGTGAATTTAGAAAAGCATGGAGTACCAATAGTGGATCCTTTTTTTTTTTTTTCTCATTTTAAATTAGTATTTGTATATGTTTGCAAAGAAATTGGAGTCAAATGCGTCCTTTTTACATCTGATGACTCGAGGCTTTTTGTAATCTAAATAATTACACGTCATAAACTCCACGCTTTCAAAAACAACTGGAACAAATGACTTGGGCTGAGAACACATTAATAGTAGAAAACACTACCATGTATTCTTCTAGTCTTATAAAATTCTAGATAACGTCGCTGACCATTTTCATCATGCTACCATGTTATCTTATTTTCAATGCAAAATCTATTGACAAAACAAACTATCATTTCATTAGCAAGAAAAACTCATTGCCTATTAACTTGAACAATCCTATTCCATTTTAAAATTCTCTAATTAATTTCTAGAAATTCGTTGCAATTCCATTTCAAATGCATTAATAAAAGAAGTCATTAGGGCCTTCATAATTGGAAGTAGTTAGGCATAAAATACTTGGATATAATGGTAATAATAAGCTATGTTAATATTATATATATCGACTCTATATATTGACCCTTCTATTTTAATAATGAGTTTTCATTTTACTTTCTTACGTAACAACCCTATATAGATATCATAATATAATGCAAAAGACGGCTTATGATTAAGATAATTTCTTCGATGATGTTAGAGTATCCCATTTTCCTAAATTTTTTAAGTAAAATATTTGAGTTTAATTTTTTTAAAAAAAAGAACCCGGATCACTTCTATACATTGTACATTTATCAATTTCGGTAATCTCATTTAATATATTGGCAAGAAACCAAATTAAGTATTCTTTAATGGAATGCTTGGTCAAATTCACAATGGGATCCACCTTACTCCAACTGTCTTAGAACTCTGATTCCAGACATCTCTATCCCTAGTAACAAAAAAAAAAAAGAAAGAAAAGAAAATTTTGTTACAAAATACTTAAAACCTCACAATTTTGTTAATTTAAAAAAAGGCAACTAATCAAATCAAAGAAGTCCCTCCTTTTTCTTTTTTCTCTTCTATCTCTTGAAGGAAAGCTGAACTGTGTGTTGTATTTGTTGTTTCTGGTATGTGTTGTGTGTGTTTTTTTCCCTTTCTTTGGTGAATGAATGATGCCACCACAACACAGCACAGACTCAAAGTGGTCATCACTCATTACTATTGCTTCACCAACAACAGCTACAAAAATCACCAGTCTTCTTCCCTACCTACACTGAAACCATCTTTTTGCTGCTTTTCTCTCCTTTTTCTTTCTCTTTTTTTAGGGGTGGGTTTTTTCTTTTTCCTTTTTTCATTTTTTTTTATTTAAGATATACTCTTATGCTAATCTTACTTTACTCCTACTTCTTAGTCTCTCCAAAAAGACACCCTCCACACTGAAAAAATAGCACTGGAAGGCTAAAATCAATCCAATTCAAAATTCTTGCTGGGTTCTTGGAGGTGAATTCTGGGTCTTTTGATTTTTCTGGAATTTTGCTCCTTGGGTTCTTCTTTTTGTTTATTTATTTTTTTGGTGACTTTATTTTAGCTCAAGGTTGTGTAAAGTGCATCTTGGCTGTCTTTTTGGATCAGGTGTTTAATCGAATTATGGTAGAGTTTGAATCTTGGCTCTGACTTTTATCCTGAATTGTGGTCAATATTGTGTGTTTTTTAGTTCTTCAATTTTGACTGTAGTTTTTGAGGAGTCAATGTGCTATTTTCAGTCCTTCCTTTTTGTTTTTTGGGAGAAAAAAAAGAGATTTCGGGTCTCTATTAGGAGAGTTTAGAGAGTGTATTAGAATTTTAATTTTTGCAACATTCGGCCAATTTAGTTGCTTGAGTATCTGTGTATGTAAATTCTTTTAGTCCGTGATGTGTGAAGTGAGCAAGCAGCAAATTTGGAAGGATATTTTGTTTTTTAAACTTCATTTGCTTTTAGTTATTATGGTCAAGGTGATCAGCCAATTTGGTTTGCTTTAATTGGAAAAAAAATCTTGTATTTAAAAAAAGTCGTGAACTTTTGCAATTTGGAATAAATGCTATTAGAGTAATCTTTATTTCCAGATACTATAGCTATAATAGTGAAAAGGGAAAAAGAAGAAATAAAGTAGATACCGCAAGGCTTAAGTCCAGATGGGTCTAGTTCTAACAACTGGTAAAATTTTTGTTTCCTGTTGAAGAGATTGTCCTATTCATTTTCTCTTATTTTTGTGTCTTATGCAGAGTGTATTGATCAGATTCTTTATGGTTGCTGAAGATTACTTTCAGAGTTGATGTGCTGGATGGTTGTGGATAGAAGGGGAATAGTTGAGATTGTGGACTTGTAGCATTTTAGGTTTTGGTGCGATTCTGATCAGAAGTGGCATAACGGACTTGTCAAGCAGATGGAGGCTCTGAGGCGATGGTTTGGAAAATCCCGATCAAAGGATAAGCCAAAGCCAGCAAAGAGGAAGGAAACAGTTAATGGGAAAGAAGGATCAAAACTGGTTGCAAGTGAGGAGGCGCCCTCAAATGCTACCAAGCAGAAGGCTGCAGCTGCTAAGCAGTATATAGAGAAGCATTACAAGGAGCAGATGAAGAATCTTCAGGAGCGGAGGGAGAGGTATGACCTTTATTTTCTATTTGATTGCAATTGGTGTGATTTCTGTAATGAGTGTTGGACAAAATATATTTTCAATGTCTTCTACTTAATACGTTCATTTTAGTTGCAACAGGAATAGGATTATAATGCTGTTTTCATTCAAAGGCTTCAAATTTAAAACAACAGTGGTTGTAATCCCGTTGTTAACCGATAAGGGGATCCTAATGAGCAATTCTTAAGATGATTTTCATGGTGTCCTTGGTAAGAAAAGGGATCTTCAGTTGCATTACATTTGCACACAATTTTGTAGGAAGACATGCTTGTTGTTTTACATGATCGCTCCCAGGGTGTAGTGGATCATCTGGAAGGATAATATCTCGGCTGCTCAAAGATGTATTGCTGCAAATTTTGGTAGCGACCTGTTAGTGCTGAGGCTGTACTTTGGTGTTAGATGAACAATAGTCATTTATCTTTCTTTGACCCACACGCACATGCGTTGCAGTATGCCCCTTGGACTAGTTGTAATAGACGTCAGGGAGTTGTTAAGGATTGTCTCAGCTGATTGCATGCTTTGGGTAATAAATCTCCTCTGGGCTTATTTAGACACATGAAAGATTTTTCAAAAAATATCGGCTAGGGGTGTTGTAGAAAAGTTGCTCCAGCTCTATCTTTGGTAGAGGCTTCTCTGATTTTTATGCTTTAGCATTCCACTTTGGAACCTGACAATCAAATTGCTGGTCAAAGAGTCCCAGCTTTTGTGCCTCAACATTTGACATGTAACCAATCTCACATCCATGTTAAGCTCTTTCTTTTGCAGGTACCTATATGATTGTAGGTACCAATATCGATTTGTTAAGCTCTTTCTTTTGCAGTTAAATATCCATTTGTCTTAACATGAATTGCTCATATCCATGTTAACCAATCTCATATCTCGTCTTTGGATATGAAGACAAATGGGACTCCAACTCTGTTGAAGTGCTTAATCTGCTTTCATTACATACAATAACAGAATCCATGGTGGACATTAACAGTAACTTATCTGCACAAATAGAAGAGCAATTGTCAGTCACTTATATGTTGCTTTGTATGTGAAATATTATCAGTAATCTCCTGAAAGATACACTTACAGGGCAAAATAACTAGGATGGCCATGAAAAACCAATTGTAGATTGTCCATATGCAGAAATGAATTAGAAATAAATGTCTTCCTATGAGAAAATGGAACACAAATGTCTCTATTATGGCAAGAACATATCATATTTTATTAATGAGAAATGCAAATTGTTTCTATAGTTTAGTAATTCCTCGAAGATTTTATAAACAGAAGAGGGAACAAAAGCGAATCTCATGTTTAGTTGCTCATTCTAGATTTTTAAATGTGGATTTTTATGTGATATGTCCATGGGCTCCTTTTTGTCAGAGCGTGTCTAATGACGATCAGTTCTCCTTAGTCTGCACAAAACTAACCTTCAGATTTCCTGTGAATTTAAAATTGGCCATTCTGACAACTTTTGAAATGCCAGAGAATTTGGCCTTAGAAAGCAAGTAAACTCTAGCAGTCTACTCGACACAGTTATTCGAAACTATCTACCATCCGTTCTTTTGGTACCTTTCCCTTTTTGACAAATGCTGCCTGTGAACAAGGTGAACTTCTGCACTAGCAACAAAAAGTTGCATGCATTAAAAGTGATCCAGATGTTCGATTTGAAGGAAGGTTGTTTTTAGTGAATATGTCATGCTACGACAAAAAGTATCAAGTCTTTTCAGTATGAAGAGTTAAACTATTTGTCCTGACCATTAAGAATGCAGACTTTGCTTGTCTTTCTTTTGACTAAACAAAGTGCTGCTTGATCAATATATTTTTCTGGCACGGCG
Organism: Coffea arabica; assembly: GCF_036785885.1. Taxonomy (NCBI): domain Eukaryota; kingdom Viridiplantae; phylum Streptophyta; class Magnoliopsida; order Gentianales; family Rubiaceae; genus Coffea; species Coffea arabica. Next base: position 4,939,505 of record NC_092315.1, read on the forward strand.
TTCTTATCTTGCTTGTATTCTTGTGCCATTCTTTCCTTTTCTTGCTCAGAAACAAGGGTTTTTAATTATTTTGAGTAGAGCATTACAGAGAATATTAATGTCTTTCTTTGTGCTTGCAGACGTCATGTCCTTGAAAGGAAATTGGCTGATGCTGACGTCACTGAGGAAGAACAAAGTAACCTATTAAAGTACCTGGAGAAAAAGGAGACAGAATATATGCGCCTTCAGAGGCACAAAATGGGTTCTGATGATTTTGAGCCATTGACGATGATAGGGAAGGGTGCTTTTGGGGAGGTATGACTCTTTTTGTGGGGGTGTTTGAGCACATGTGGAAAAATCTGTTGCAAAAATCCATCAAATTTATTCAGGCCAGAAAACATTCAAATTACCTTTTTTTTTCTTTTTTAACATATTACCTTTCTCTTTTCATTGGGCTGTTTTCTTGTCTTAGGTTGGCAAGGGAACATTAACTCTTGGCACTATAGTAGCTTGTTTGTTTTATGTCAACAGAAGAGGTTTTGAAAATGGGATGCACTTTTTCTTTTTCTTTTTCATTTTTTTGAATTTGTTTCCTCAAAATTTATAACACTAGAATTTTGGTGCATAAATATGATTGTCTAGGTGGGGGAAGTTTGTGAATAGTAGAAATGGTCAAAGAGGCGAGTTCTTATATTTTTGTTATGAAATTTTAAGCCTAGTCATTGCGTTTTCAAGTGAGTATAGGATGAAATGGGTGGTGACATAACTCAGTCCACTGTTGATAGGATATGCGTCCTTCAATCCTGTCTATGACATGTGGTTCTGGGTGGGTAACTTTCTCTTTTGTTTGGCCAAAGTCTCCTCGTGCAAATTGTTAACTACTGTTCTTATTTATCCTTTTTTCTCTCTTTTATCCACAAGAATAAGATGAGCTCTGCTGGAGATAGTGATATTACAGATTAACAATGTTTTTATTACAGGGATTGATATATGCTTCTCCTTTATTTATTATTTGTTTTGTATTGCAGGTTAGGATCTGCAGGGAAAAGACCACAGGCAATGTATATGCTATGAAAAAACTAAAGAAGTCGGAAATGCTTCGTAGAGGCCAGGTAGAGGATTATTTTCTTATTGAGCTTTTCTTAAGGATCGTTTCTTGTTGCACTTTTCTCCTTAATCTTTCGAAATATATTCTTGTACAGGTTGAACATGTGAAAGCAGAAAGAAATCTTCTGGCTGAAGTTGACAGCAATTGCATCGTCAAACTTTATTGTTCTTTCCAAGATGAAGAGTATCTTTATCTTATTATGGAATATTTACCTGGTGGAGATATGATGACTTTGCTTATGAGAAAGGATACGCTGACTGAAGATGAGGCCAGGTTTTATGTTGGGGAAACAGTCCTTGCAATTGAATCCATCCACAAACACAATTATATTCATAGGTCAGTTAAGTTATTCTGACAATTGCTTTTGGGTTTATTTTTATTTTCAAACTTGAGAGTAAATGTTCTATAGCAGGAATAATTTGTTTTTCATTGACATTTAACAGAGATATCAAGCCTGATAACTTGCTCCTAGATCGTAATGGGCATATGAAATTGTCTGATTTTGGGCTATGTAAGCCGTTAGACTGTAGTAACCTTCAGGAGAAGGATTTTTCAGTTGGGAATAATTACAGTGGTGCTTTGCAAAGTGATGGGCGACCAGCAGCACCAAAGCGAACTCAGCAAGAGCAGCTGTTGCATTGGCAAAGGAACAGGAGGATGCTTGTAAGTTCCTGCTGTGAATAATGTTGCATGGCATAAATGACTTCAAATTAGAAAAAGTAACAAGGAAAAGTGCTATATAGTCAGGTAGATAGAGAGGTTGTCTTCATCTGCCAGTGTTTTATTTTTCTCTTGCCCTTTTATTGCTCTTTGTATCCATGCCTCTGTGTATTCTATTTGTTTCTCAAATGGCTGCAGTGTAATCTGGTTTCAGATCTGGTGTTGTTCCTTAAACAAGCCAATTGTAACGAGATTGTTCTACAACGTGCCCTTATTTCATTGTCTTTCCTGCCTAAAGTCATTTGATTATGTCTCAGAATCAACACATACTTCGACATTTCCTGTACATGATGACCTGTCTTCTTCTCTTTTTTGTGAGTGGATTAACATTGCATGTTACCTTAATAAGTTATTTACCTTCTAAGTTTTCATATATGTATGTCACACGCTTATTGGTTAGCTCTATTGCTGGAACTTGAATTTCTGGTATCCTTTTGAATATCCAGCTTGCAAGTTTTGGGAACATGCTAAATTGTCTAGGTCCTTTCCTCTTCTTTTAGCAGATCTGTTTAGGAGATGATGTTTTCAGACTCTTGAATTATGAAGACTTTGTGGAAGAAGCATATGTTGACATTTCTTTTTTCTTTCTATATTTTGAATATGCAGGCCTACTCAACTGTTGGTACGCCTGATTATATTGCTCCAGAAGTGTTGTTGAAGAAGGGCTATGGAATGGAATGTGACTGGTATGTATATTGTGGCATTCATTCGCCTCCTACAACAACAAGAAGATTTATGTTAAGCAAAATTATCTGGACTCTTTTTTTTTTTATAGGTGGTCTCTTGGTGCTATTATGTATGAGATGCTTGTTGGTTTTCCCCCTTTCTACTCGGATGAACCTATGTCTACTTGTAGGAAGGTAATAATGTTTTTCCATTTTTGATTACAGTTCCTCATCAACTATGTTTCTACTTGTTGCTTTCTTGGACATGGCCAAGTAATTTTTTTTTTTTTTTTTTCTGTTTGTTGCAGATAGTCAACTGGAGAACGTATCTAAAATTTCCTGAAGAGGTAAAACTATCCCCAGAAGCGAAAGATCTTATCTGTAAGCTATTATGCAATGTGGAACAAAGGCTTGGAACGAAAGGCGCTGATGAAATAAAGGTTCCTTTTCATCTATCTAATCTGAAAGTTGAAATCTGATTTTGATAAAAGAATTGCAGAGTGAGAAATTCCTGGTGCAATATTTTCAGGCTCACCCATGGTTCCGAGGTATTGAGTGGGACAAGTTGTACCAAATGAAAGCAGCATTTATTCCAGAAGTTAACGATGAGTTGGATACCCAAAATTTCGAGAAGTTTGAAGAGGTGCACTAGACTTTCCTTTTAAACATCTTCAAGCTATGGTTACTCTAATCTCAGCCAGTCGTACTCAAACATTATTATTTTTCTCATGATCAATTTACATTGTTGTAGGGTGATAGTCAAGTTGCTACATCAGCCAAATCTGGTCCATGGAGGAAGGTTGGTTTATGACGCTCCTTTATACACATGTTAAACTAATGAAGCACAGCATTTCTTTTAGTTGGTGGTTACTATTGTTTCTCTTTCACATGGTGCTCTGTTATTTTATGTGGTGGTCCATGTTCATGTTTGCTGTCTACTGATAAGTGAGAAAAGTTTGTCGCAGCTTCTGGTAAAATAGTTGAAGCCTTTGTGCAAGTGGTTTTAGTTGTGATGTTGGTCGCACGTAGTATGTTATTAGCTTGCTGTGAATACAACTGTATCCCATTCGCAAGTTTGGGTTGTAGAGAATTTGTAGGGTCAACAGATTAAAGAATTATATCTAGGCTAATACATTCAATCTTCCATGAATTTAACATTCAAACTCTTACTGAAATTTTGTTTTTTAGTAAATTACATTATTGTTAGTGAATATCAGAAACTTTGTTTTATCAAAACAGACTGTCAGTTGCATTGTTAGCGAAATAATAAAAAAATAAAAAATAAAAAAGAAAAAGAAAAAGGAAAGAAGAAGTCACTGGCCAAAGCCTGTGACTAAGAAAGCATGATGGCAACTCCTCTACTTAAAGTGCTCCTAAGGTGGCAGTAACATAATTGGAAAATTTTGGATGTCTAGATACTTCTATTTCTTAAATTATGCTTGTTTTTTATTATATAATAATGCTTGCTTACGTGTGATATTGCAAGGAAAGTGTTCATGCTTGTGTACCATTTCATTGTTCCTTTTATTGTTGCAGATGCTCTCATCTAAGGATGTCAACTTTATGGGTTACACATACAAAAACTTCGAAATTGTCAACGATCATGAAGTTCCTGGAATTGGTATCAAGCTTCTCCATTTATATTCCAGTTTCATGGGTTCCTTTAGTTTTCTAATAAAATGTGGCAAAAACATAACAGAAATTTGTGCTTGATGCTTATCTTTAGCTTCATGTGATATTTACTAGGGGGAAATTTTTCTAATGTGGCGTACTCAATTTTAATGGTTCTGATAGGTTTCTGAAATGATTTTCTTTTTTCAGCTGAACTGAAGAAGAAGAGCACTAAGCCTAAGAGACCCACTGTCAAATCCCTCTTCAGTATGTTTCTTTATACCCCTTGTCTGTTCATCTGTTTGTAATTTGTTTATAAGTGTCTCTTTACATTGATACAACTGTTTCTGGTTGTTTATTATGCCATGTGACTGTTACCAGAATAGGAAGACATGCTCCTTGTGCTAATTATAAGTATGAAGAGAGAAAAATGTGTAGTAATTGTTGCGTCCTCCCAGTTTCAGATACACTTTGTTGCAGGTGTTCCTTGGATGCCGTTTTGATTTTGAACTAATGATGGATTTTGCATGTAAATGGCAAAAGTCAAGTTATAGATGGTTGCTTGCTTAAATGGACAAGGTTAAAGTCCAAAGAGTAATACTTTCCGGAAAGAGTGCTGTGTGTGTTTATGTTTCCTTCTGGAAAGAGAAGCTGTATCTTGGCTGGGGAGCATATGAAATATAATGATGAATGTACTTGTTTGTTGCCTGAAGTCTTTCACATTTCCTCGTTTCCTTGTCATTTCGCATTTTATTGTTGGCAGGCTGTTTCTTTTGATTGTAGCTATGGAAAGGAAGTTGCTTTCGTACCAAAAGTGAATATCCAAGTAACATGTACCACTTGTGTCTACAAAATGATACATGCTCGTTGAAATTTTCTCCTTTCCTTGTATGTTTTCATGATACTGTTTGAGTCCCATCTTTCTGTTGCAATTTATATATCTAAAAGGTTCGGTACCGTAGACAACTCTGGTTAGTTTACTAGTTTACTAGTTCGGACTACTAAGATTCCTCTACGTATGAAAAGCAATCTGTCGGGGACCCGTCTGATGTGCGCCGCACAATCTTGATAAAGTCTCACCCACAGTCTCCACTGCTGATAGTCTCGATTTGGAATAGCTACTATTAGCATTAGTTAGAGGTGTCAAAATGGATGATTTGGACGAATTTGAATTGGTTAAAATGAATAATGGGTATAAATGAGTCAAACTATTTATTCCCATTTAATTAGATGGGTATAAATGGGCAAGTCAAAAAATTCTTGTTTGATTCTGTTGTTGTTTCTTTTGCAATGTCTTGTTTGTTAGGCATCTCCAACTTTACTTGATGAAAAGGTATTCTACTGACTTTACCCACGGTCATCTTCCATTACCCTTGGACAGCATTCCCGTCCCAAAAGAGGAGGTGGAAAAATTACTTAACCTCACTGCTCAATTCAAACTTTAGAAATTCGTGTTTTAGCATGTTGGTGATGACTCAAAATGGATCTTGTGCTGTGTCATAGAGGGTCTGACTTCATCCATCCCATAATTGCATGTTCATATAGGTCTACTCGTTACTTGATGTTCTTTTGTTTTGTGCATTTCACAGTTTTACGGCTTGACTCCACCCTAGAATTGCTGTGGCTATGTGATGTGATTGGTAAAAGATACATGGAAATGCCAAATTCAGAGTTTTCTGATCTCCTTATGTTTCATTTCGCAGATGAGGAATCAGATGCTTCTTCAAATCAGTCTGCTCAAGGAAGCTTTCTGAATCTATTACCTCGGCAATTAGAAGTTTCGAAACGGGGGGAACCATGAAAAATGACTAATCTGTGCATAACTTCAGATGACTCTAGCAATTGCCGGACAGGATTAAGTTAATTATGACCGAATAGCTTCTGTTACAGCTGTTTTCGTTTTTGTACACCCAAAGTGTAAGTATGCATGATGAAGGCGTTTTGGCGTTTGTTACAGTTTGCATTTGGATTGGCTCGGCTTTGATCGTGATCTGTGTAAATTATCTCCAGAAAGTATATATATATTCAATTCTTTTTGGATAGTTGCAAAATGTGCAAGTCTTCTGGTTTTTTTCTGGTGCCAAAACTGTAGAGAACTGATACAATAGCCTGTTCTTGTAATTACCTTTCTTGATACAGCTTTAGTCATAGCAATACCAATCTTTAAGTTTACAAAGCTTTGAATTTTGGGCTCTTATATCTGATTATTCTCTGACTCTAGCTTTCTCTTTCTGATTGGTTCATACCGGCGAAAACAATTCATCACAGGTTTCTGTTCAATTAATGGCTATGTAGCTTTCCTTCGTCTGCAACCATGGACAAAAATCTGCAGATGTACCATGTTCTACTCCACAGGATAAATTATGAATGGTGACAAATGTCTGTGAAGGCTCAAGAATTGGAAGATTTATCCTATTGTGTCATAATTACCCTTTTTTTTTCTTCCCTGCACCATGGAAGAGCGTTATGTTCTTTGTTCTTCCATTGTCTTATTGCTGCCTAGCTCATCAATTCAAGAATTGGTAGATGTTGAAGCAAGGGTCAATCAAGAATTGGTTTAGAGTTGAATACAATCCTGAAGAATTGAACTTTTCGAACAAATGCAATATATTTTCTTCACAATTTCAATATTTTTTGGATGAATTACCGTTACAATATGATACTCGAACTGATCAAATTCTTTGTTCTTCGTTAGTCAAATTTTGTTAAGATATTATTATAACTAACACTTAATTTTAACGTGATGATATTCACATTAATAACTCGCAAATATTCACATTGATGACCAAAAAATAGTGGGACGAACACTAAAATCTAGTGAAAATTGAACAAAAAATCTCTAATTTATGGCTAATAAAAAGAGTTGAGGAAAAGAAAAAAAATTCTCAAAAACTAGTATAAACCCGGCCCAAGGCCGAAGCAGCACTTTGGTCAATGCCATACTAGTAATCTACTAATCTCCGTTCTTCCCCATCTTTTTCTCTCTTTCTTCTTTTTTGGCTCTCCAAAACCCCCAAATCATGCAGGTAAAAAACCCTAAAATTTATAGATAATTTTTCGATACAACAAAATTACCGTTAGATTCGATTCCAAAATCCATTTCGTCTTCTCCGTCAGCTTATTTTCATGAATTATTATGCAAAATCGAATTTTAATAACCCTAAATCCTTTCCTCTAAACCCTTCCCCTAAAACCCTAATCTTCCAATATTTTCCAATTGCATTCAATTTAATGATTTTTGTTCCCGTATGGGTGCAGGCGAGCGACAGGTTTAATATAAACTCACAGTTAGAGCATTTGCAAGCTAAGTATGTGGGCACTGGCCACGCCGACTTGAACAGATTGTAAGTTTGCAATTCTCTCCCTTTTTTTTGACTGGATATGATTTATGATTTTTGGATTTGGTTTTAAATTTTGGAACTTTATAGTGAATGGGCAGTGAACGTTCAGCGGGATAGTTATGCATCGTATGTTGGGCACTACCCAATGCTAGCTTATTTTGCAATTGCAGAGAACGAATCAGTTGGTAGAGAACGCTATAATTTCATGCAGGTAAAGTTCTGCAATTTCAGAAAGATCGATTCTTGATCTATTTCTTTTTCTCTGGATCACTTGGTGTTGATTTTGTTCCGTATGCTGCTTTGTCATTCTAACATCTTATTTTTGCCCACTTTAGAGGTGTAATTTAATTGATAACTGTTTCAGGAAATAACCAAGTTGCTAGGTTTGCGGTTCTTTCTTTCCTTTTGTTCCCTGTCGTTTTAGTACGTAATATGTTGCTTCATGATTAATTAGGCCAGTTCATTTTGCCCTTTCTAAGCAAGGAGGGCGGTGCTTTTCTCTGTTGGGTTGCTTTACCTGTTTTTAGCTAGTAGTAAAGTGTCCCTTCTTGTTCGAAACATCAACTTTTCTCATGTTTTGTACTTAAAAATATGAGGTACATTGTGGGTAGTTGTGCAAGTTTGATAATACGACCTGGTGTTTAGTATAAAAGATGAAAAGAATGACAAAAATAAAAATCAAGCTAGCTGCTTTGAAATGATGAATGAAAGATCTAGTGGTAGCATCAAGTTGATGATTTCTTTTGAGTTTTTGATGTGCCTATCCGTTTCCTATATCCTATATCAAGCTGAATCACAGGTAATTAGAATTTTGTGAATATGGTCCACCTGTTATATTAAGGAAATGCTGGAGATGCAGGATTGCCACTTTGAAGGATTTAAAGTTACCTTATCTTGGAGAATTTTGTTTTTTCCTTGTCAGTTTTCGTGTGTGAAAAAATTTAATTGTTCTGTAGTACTCTTATTGTATTTCCTTAACTAAAACTAAGAGGACTGTTGGATTTGCTTCCCTGAATGTTGCAGAAAATGCTTTTGCCCTGTGGTCTCCCACCTGAGAGAGAAGATGATTGAGAATTGCAAAGTTCAGATTTTAGCATTGTCCTGCTGCATGTTTGGAAGCTGAGATACTATCTTTTGTTTATGATGTACTCAGTACAGCTTTAGGGATGTGATTTCTGTCACTGACAAGGGCATATGTATGATGTGTATCTTGAATTTTCATGGATGTTACTCTTAATGTAACCATTATAATTTGATGGGATACTTTGTTCTCCAATTGCCTTCTGGTTTCCAATGGCTGTGTTTGAGTCTTTTGGGTTTTATCTTTCATGTATGTTAGATTTTGTTCCAGGCAGCCACCTGATACAGCAGGAGAAATTTATGCCTTGATTAATTCGACTTTGGAGTTAGGGAGGTCATTGTCATCTGGATACTTATGGATACCAAATTAAGGATCTGAACCACCTAATCCGAGTTTTGGATGATCGGTAAGAAGGAAGAACATGAAATGGAAGAAACGCTTTCAGGTTTTAGTGTTTTTACCTCCATCAATGTCACATGGAGACATTGAGTTGGGAACAAATGCACCTGTTTGTATGTGTTTATTCTTTTTTGAGATTGTGGGATCCTTTTTGATAGTTGAACGTTGGAGAACCAGGGCATAATTAGTGGGGATAATTACTTGACGCACGATAAACATTGTGGCACATATGATCGGGAAAAATCACTTCTTGGGAGTTTTGCATTCCAATTTCCATTTCCATTTCCATTCAACTCTTTTTTTTTTTCAGTAAAAGCCAAGTTGGAATTGGGGATGGTTTTGGAAATAATAATTTCTTTATAAAAGCATGAAGAAATTTACTTGAAGACGGCTTACAATAATTAACGAATTCATTAACAATTGTGCCTCGTGTGTGGTATGACTGTCCTTGAAGGTTCTTAGGAAGCCCATGGGGGCATACTCGGAAACAGAAAGCCTGCTGGGGAGGAGCATAGCCTCGCTCCCGTCCTACTCTCCAATGAAGCTCCAGCTTAGGCGGTTCAGTGTTGATGAACACAGAGCAGAAAGCCGCGTACGTACTTTAAATCAAATCTTCAATCTGTGAATCGTGTAATAAATGTTAAAACGAGCATAAAAGTTGAATCTTTATTAGTCCAATATTTCACAAATATTCCAGCAAAATCCCATGAGTACTTGCTATCAAAAGTCTCTGAGGGCTTTCCTCGAACACGAATCAGTCATCAAGACAAAGCACCAAGCAAAAGAACTCCATGCACGACTCATCAGAACAATGGCGCCAGTATCAGCAATTCTCAACTCTAAGATCATCTCCATTTACTCGAACTTTAACCTTTTACAAGATTCTTTAACTCTTTTCAACACTATTGATTCACCACAGCCCACAAAGGCCTGGAAATCCATCATTAAATGCTATGCTTCAAGCGGGCTTTTCTTGAATTCCTTGACTTCTTTTAATGAAATGAGGTCTGTCGGAAGAATCCCAGATAGAAATGTGTTCCCTTCTGTGTTAAAATCTTGTGTGCAATTGAGGGATCTAAGGCTTGGTGAGAGTGTTCATGGCTGTGTTATGAGGCTTGGCTTGGATTGTGATCTTTATACTGGGAATGCATTGATGAATATGTATGCCAAGTTGCAGCTTCCAAAGGCCCAACAGCCGTTTGATGAATTTCCTGAAAGAAAGAAGCAGGTAGGTAGCTTTAGAAATAGTTGGATGGGAATTAATCATCCAGATGAGGTTAATGTACATTTAATAAGTGGAGTTGGGTTGAAAGATATGACTGAAAAGCCTATAGAGATGGAAGCTTTAGGAATGGATACAGTAAGGAAAGTTTTCCAAACGATGCCAATAAGAGATGTTGTTTCATGGAATACGATTATTCAGGGAAATGTTCATGGTGGGCGCTATAAGGAAGCTTTGGGAATGTTAAGAGAAATGGGAAATTCTGACTTGATGCCTGATTCATTTACTTTGTCTACTGTGCTTCCTATCTTTTCTAAGTATGTTGATCTCAAGAAGGGAAAGGAGATCCATGGCTTTGCAATTAGACATGGGTTCGATGGAGATGGTTTCATTGGGAGCAGTTTGATTGATATGTATGCAAATTGTACCAGGGTGGAGGATTCATATAAATTGTTTAGTTTGTTACCTCAGTGTGATGCTGTTTCTTGGAACTCAATTATAGCAGCATGTGTACAAAATGGTAGGTTTGATGAAGGCTTGGAACTGTTCAGGCAGATGTTGAGGGCTGATATTGAGCCTCTGGGACATTCATTTTCGATAATAATGCCGGCTTGTGCTCATTTGACAACCCTAACTTTGGGGAAGCAGCTTCATGCATACATAATTAGGACAGGGAATGTTGAGAATTTATATGTAGCTAGCTCACTGGTGGACATGTATGCTAAATGTGGGAACATAAAAAATGCTTGGTGGATTTTTGATAACATGGAAATACAAGATTCAGTTTCCTGGACAGCCATGATTATGGGGTATGCAATGCATGGGCATGCTCATGATGCCATCTCATTGTTTGAGGAAATGCAGATGGCAGGAGTGCAGTCTAATTCTGTGGTCTTTGTTGCTGTTTTGACTGCTTGTAGCCATGCTGGATTGGTCAATGAAGCTTGGAAATATTTCAGCACTATGACTCAAAATCATGGGATTGCTCCTGAACTGGAACATTATGCTGCGCTTGCTGATCTTCTTGGTCGAGCAGGAAGACTACAGGAAGCTTATGACTTCATCTCTAGCATGCATATAAAACCAACAGGGAGTGTTTGGTCTGCACTATTGTCTGCTTGCCGAGTTCACAGAAATTTTGAAATGGCTGATAAGGTGGCTAAAGAAATATTTAAGATTGATCCCGAGTACACAGGTGCTTATGCTCTTTTGTCAAATATGTATGGTGCTGCTGGAAGTTGGAAAGAGGCTCAAAAAATAAGAATCACCATGAGACGAAAAGGCATGAAGAAGAAACCAGCTTGCAGCTGGATTGAAGTTAAGAACAAAGTACATGCTTTTGTGGCAGGAGATAAATCTCACTCATTTTATGGTCAGATAAATGAGGCTCTGCAAGATATTTTAGAGCAAATAGAGAACGAAGGTTATGTGCCTGACACAAGTGAGGTTCCACATGATGTTGATGAAGAGCAAAAGAGGTATGCTGTGAGCACTCATAGTGAAAGGCTAGCAATAGCATTTGGTATTATTAGCTCTCCTGCTGGGACAACCATTCGCGTGACAAAGAATCTTCGTGTATGTGTGGACTGCCATACAGCAATAAAGTTCATATCAAGGACTATGGGCAGGGAGATTATTGTCAGAGACAACATTCGTTTTCATCATTTCAAGGATGGTAATTGTTCATGTGGAGATTATTGGTGAGAAACTGTGTGATGGCATCAATCATGTAGATACCAGAAGTTTGTGTTTGTTATATTGTCAGTTGACGATCAAATCTGGAGTATCCTTGGGTGATAGATGGTGCTTATATGTAATTAACCATTATCTAAAGGTGGAGTGCATCCTTTTCTGGTTAACGCTGAGATTCTATGACCCTAAAGTCTTAGATGAGGTTGAATGCTTTAGTGGTGAAGGTCAGGGCACCTTTATCTTTTGCATTCAAGTAAATCTATAGCTAAGACAGAGCAGAGATTTCTAGTTTGCCCAAGTTTTTGACAAACCCTTTTATTGCTTTGGTGGCTACTAGAAGGTGTTATGTATATATATCCAATCTCAAACCCTGGTAAGTGGGAAGGGAGTCAATCAACATGCCTGCTCAAACCTAATTTTATTTACTCATCAAACAGAAGTCTTCTGATAGCAATTATTGGAGAAACTTCTTCATATCATATTCTGGAGGGACATTTTTGGTACTATATCAGTATTGCTCATTAATGGATTTTTAGCTACTTGGATGTATATGCAAGGTGAGGGCAAAAGCTTTCACTATGAGGAGGTAAGCCCATTTATATCTGGCATACATGGTCTTATATAGCACTAGTAAGCATTTGTCTGAAGCTGAGTGTATTTGTGCTATCTGTGACTTGAATTTTGATTGTTTGTACAATTTGAGCTTAGATTGTTAATGACTGTTTTTTCATCTTCTACCTCAATTGGCGGGAAGTCTTTGTTGCATGTATATTGTGGCAAAGGATAATGTTTTATATATGACTGATGGATCATCCCGATAGTAATTATGTTGAAAGCTCCTGACTTTCTGGCTGTGATTTATTTGTGTAAACTAACGATGAATATTATTCAGAACTTACACCGATGGTAGGTTTTAGAAGTTACCTTTTTTTCTTTTGAGCATTGAAATAGATAGTAGTTTTTAAGAGTTACATGGGATTGATATGCACTGCGTTCTCATGAAAGAAGGCTTTGTCAGTTTTAATTACTGCATATTATGTTATCACAGTCTTTTTGAGGAGTTTAAGGGTAATATTATTGAACATCATCTGTGGAAGGTTGATAAATTATGCGGAGGTCAGACTTCTGAGATGTAAGTCCCGCCTTGTTTATGTCAACTCTTTGTTCCACTGACATTTCAGTTATGGGGCTGTCATTTCCACTTACTGGAAAATTCAGTGGAAAGAGTAAAATTTACCTATGTGTTGCTTCAATAAGACAGAAGATTCAACTCTCTAATCTAGAAATTTAAAAAGGATCCAGCTAGAAAATGCTACTAACTGGATGTATGAAGCTTTAGACTTTCACTTTGAGAATTGGATTCGTTAAATGAAATTGATCGGATAACAGATAGAGCTTGATTGGCTTCATAATACGGGTTCACTCAGAATTTCAATATTTGGTTTAGTTCGGATATTTTCTTAATTTATTTGGCAGTTCGCATAATGCTTAATGGATCTTGTGCATTGTTAATTAACTTTCATTTGGACAAGGATTTCATTCAGCGTTTGTTCATTTTCTTTTTCACTGGTGTGATTACAGAAAGTTCTGCTCCAGATTGAATCAGTAAAAAGAATTTCTAGCAGGTCAAGTGGGTAAATGAATTGATGACTAGCGGTCCTGCATGAGATCCCATTGTTATGGTCGTCTAGTGAATATTCTGGTGAAGATGTTCGAAGCTGGTATGTGGTGTCATACTCATGAGGCCAGAAAAGCATGTTCTACTGTGGATTGCTAATGTGGGGATGATTGTGACAACTTTACCAGTCTCAAACTCTCCTGGAAGACGTTCAGAATTGGTATATGGTTTCATATAACTTTTGTTCACGTATTGGAGAGCCAAATTTTCTCCTTCAACTGCTTTTTTTTGTGTTTCCAAATCAAGCATTATTCTGTTTCATTTCCATAATAATTGCTCTCATACTGTTAATATCTGCTGTTGTCCATTGTACAGTGAATTACCATTGCACTCGAGACATTTATATTGTCCGACTTGCTGATCATTTTAAACAGCCAGCAGGATGACTTTCAAGCAAAACCAACAACGAAATTCTTGGAGAAGAACCGTCGTAAAATGTTCAGAAAAAGATAAAAAAAAAAAAAAGAAGAAGAAGACGGTCTGCTACAAATCTGGAAGGCGAATGTAATTGAAGTTTCGATCTACTAGCATTGTAGCTGGATATATGTAGTTATATATGTTTATGCTCAGTATGTGTAGACTTTATGATGGATAAAGGACTTTCAACTTTGTTATGTCAATACATGGGGAAAGTGATGAATGATGTTCTCGTGTAGTTGCTCCAAGTTTAAGCTAGGTCATGATGGATTTCTGCCCTGTTTTCTATGCAAGCATATGAAGTGAATCCATCAAGCTAGCTATACTCTTCGAGCACAAGACAAATGTTCAAAATTTTCTCCATTTTAGGTGGATCTTGCTTCAGTTTCCATTGACCATAACCTTATATTTCTAGCTTTGGCCTTCATAATAAAGAGGTCCTGCACAAAGAAGAAAGTGAAGAAGGCAAGGGGCTAAGCAAACACTGATGATATATGCACCTCTTTAGCGTCAATGTTGTGTCCTATTTTAGTGGATATTCCAAAGAGAACCAGAAGAACAATAATTCTGCACAAAGGGATCTAATTGACTACATTAAGCTTGAATCAAGAAATGAACTGATTATTCTCGAGGTCACTTGGGTCACCTACTTTTCTTTTTTCCTGTCTGGTGGCATGTGAAAGCAACATCTCAGATATGGACATAGTTAAAGTCACCAAAAGGTGTTTCAGAGATTAATTCTCAGCCTAGATTAAGAGGAAAAGGGCAGAAAAAGAAAATATAGCAGTGAAAAAAAAAAGTTTCATTCTACATTGTAATCTTCAACTTCTCACCAAAATCTTGAAGTCTAGCCAGTGGTCTCCCTCCTCTAAGAAGGTTAGGCAGGCTGTGGAAGGTGAGACAAAAGTTGGCTCCTGGCAAGTCAGTGATCATCTTCAGTTTTATGTCTTTAGTTTTATTGTTTTCTTGCCAAACTGAGAAATGAAGACAATTGTTTAGTGGACTTGGTCCACAAGCTATGTCATGTTCTAAAGGTTTGATGATCTCTTCACCAGACAAAAAACAGTGTAGTAGTGTTCAATTTAATGGATCTTAGTGCCTAACAGAGCATCATTGGCTCATCAGGAGATGAGATTATGGTCCTCTTTTTTTTCTTTTTTCTTTTTTCTTTTTCATTTCAATTGTAGTATAATGAAAATAGGGAAAATGACCTGTTTCATCCCTTACATTTCGCAAAAATATTCTTTTCGTCCCTCACTTTTAAAATGAAGCAAATTCGTCCCTGACATTTAAAAATTAAAACTATTACATCCCTAAACCTAATTTTCAATCTGAATCAAACCACCAATCAACCTGATTACAAATTTTGGGGGTGTAATTAGTAGATCACTTGGTTAACTCAACTTGATATTCATGTAAAATTTAATGAACCTAAAAAGAAAAAATAAAAAATTATAACATAAAAAAGAAAGATTAATCTTTTCTACATTATCATTATATACACTGATGGTTTTATGTACCGCCATATCATTTTAATTTAAATTTAAACACCAAATTTTATATTTATGATACACATCTAGATTCGCAAGCAGATATACTAACGGTGCATGAAAAGATTTATCCAAAAAAAAAACTCTACTATTCCAAAACAAAGAATGGCCTTTTATGTTATAATTTTTATTTTTTTGGTTTAATAAATGTCATATGAATATGATGAAGTTGACTGAATGATCTATCAATTCTATTTTCAAAATTTATTACTGGGTTATTAGATGGTTTGATTCAGATTGAAAATTAGGTTCAGGGATGTAATAGTTTTAATTTTTAAATGTCAGGGACGAATTTGCTTCATTTTAAAAGTGAGGGACGAAAAGAATATTTTTGTGAAATGTAAGGGATGAAACAGGTCATTTTCCCATGAAAATATAATGAGGACAAAGAGAAGCACATTAGCCACAAACACAATTGCATTAGAAAAATCAAAGATAAATTCCAATAGTTCCAAAGCTTTTGGGCTTGTAAAGTGACTTAGAAGATGGAGTAGGAAAGGGAAGCTTGAAGAAAGGTCAAATCTCAAAAAATTGTAATTTAAAGTCTTTTAAAAGCCGAAGCGGTTATTTGTGATTTTCACGGAATCATGTAGATTTAGACTATTCTTAACTTGTTATTAATATATTTTTCAACCACTTTTTTATTTCAAAACGTCAGATCGTTACAGTATATATTTATTTTTTGACAAAAATATCAAAAAATAGCAATCCAAACAGACTTTTTAATTTTCCTTGCAAAACTAACTAAAGAAGAGATGAAAGTTCTCTCTTACATGTGCGTTAAGTATCATTAACATGAAAGAGAAAAGGTTGGTTATCATGAAAGAGAAAAGGTTAAGTACAGTAATACAGGTTAATCATAATTTAACAGTGAAACAACCAAAAAATAAGAAAAGACTTTCATCATCTTTCCATCAACAAATTCTAGAAAAAAAAAAAGAAAGACTATTTTATAGGCACAGTGATATTAACTGCATGACAGCATTAAATATGAAGTATTGAATTTGAACCAAAACATTTGACAAAGTAACAAATGATTGTTCTACCCAAAAGAAATAAAGAAAGAGGAAACTGCTGTCCATTTAATCTCTCCCCTAACTCTTTAACCTAATTCCTGTCCTTTATTTACTGCCGCCACTAATGCTAGATGCTTAGAGAAACAATTAAATTTTAATAATGTCATTATAGTATTATACTCATTCTTGTCACTATGATCAAAAAAAAAAAAAAAACCTCTGTTTATCCTTTAATCCAATTCTTTAGTTATAATCCTAGAAGCACTGAAAATCTCTAAAAATGACTAATTGCTTCATCATTACATAAAGAAAAATTATCACAAGAGTGAAATTGAGCTAAATTTTCTGAAATACTATAATTGAATTCAACAAACATTGCCTATTGGCTATTTAAGTTTTCAAAACTTTTACAAATTCATGATTAGATACTATATTTTTGTATCACAATTAAGAAAATAACTAAGATATTAAAGAAGGGTGTAGATTATCGAAGAGTCAAAACAAATAATTAATTCAATTAGAAGTAAATAAAAAGCTCAACATTTATCCATGTTGGAAGGTAACAAGCTTTAATGTGCAAGAGTACTCTGATTTATACAATAATGGAAAGAGATTAGTTGGATTATGTAAGAAAACTATTTATTAATTTGACCATATATTTCTCTATTTAGAAAAAAATTAGAGCTAATTCTTGTAGTCATTTGAATAGTTTACAATTAAACAAATAAAAAAGCCAGTAATGTCCCAACAGCTCTTTATTCTTATTTCCATATGGTTTTACAGACCATCACAATCCACATTTCTAGTCCTCATCTCTTTTGTCTCAATCTCTTTCCCTTTCCTTCTTACACAGATCCCTCTCAGAATCTATTTTCTCCCCGTGGATTTCGTTTTCCTTAGATTCCTCCCTCCAGAATTAGACCTTCTTCTCATTTTCCTCACCTTCTATTTTCACTCAAATGTATATATGCGTTTAATTGTTCACTTGTTTCCCTTGTTGGATGCAAAACCAAACTGGATTTCTATTTAATGTACCTTCTTTGTTCCCTTTTTCTTTTCCCTGCATCCCAAGATGTAGATTTTAAAAGGGTCAATTTTAATTCGTTAATTTATTGAAAAAAAAACCATCTTTTTCAGAATTTATGTGAAAGAGTACATAAATTCTTGAATTCCCAAGCTCATATATCAAGACTTGATTTTGGGACTTGTTTGGTTTTTGGTTAATTTGTTTGTCTGCTGAGGAATTTTTTTTGAGGTGGGATTTTTGGATGGTTTTTTCTCTCTTTTCTTTTGATGGTGGATCTGAATATTGTCTAAATATTGGAGCTTTGGACGATCGATCGAAGGAAGTTTTGATGGTTAATATGTGGAATGTTGTATTCGGTTCAGCTTGAAATCAAGAAGGAAAATTTTTTGGGTTCCTTATTTTTTTGACCTCATTTTTACCCCTTAATATTGGCTCTGAAGGGTAGTTTTTCTTAGAAGGTTTAGTTATGGATCATGTGATTGGTGGAAAGTTTAAGCTTGGCAGGAAGATTGGCAGTGGATCATTTGGGGAGCTATATTTGGGTAATTTTAGCTCCTATGCTTTTCTATCTGAATAAATTTTTCTAGTTTATGTTGTCATGGTATTTTTATGCGTTCATGGGGTTTATTTGTATTTCAGGAGTAAACGTACAAACTGGAGAAGAAGTTGGTGTAAAACTTGTGAGTACTAAACCGTTGTTTTAATATTTACATTTAATTTATGCTGCGCTTAATTCTTTTTGGTATATATTTCTGATGATGAGTCTTCGGTAGTGAATAAAATGAATTGCTGATCTCCTCTCTGATTAGTTTTAGTTCGCCGGTCTAGTTGGTTTTTGAGCTTTTTGATATGTTTTTGTACAGATATGCCTTATGACCTATGGAGTTACAGGATTTTGGGCTTAGTAGGTTGGATTTTAAGTTCGATTTTTCAAATGGACTTGTCATTGACGATTCTTTTCTTAGCATGTAAATTAGGAGTTTTAGTTGCCTGATGTGGCCTAAATAAATCATTAGAGAGTTGAGTTTGAGCTGTTTGTTAACTATTGGTATCATCATTCCAGTTGACTGAATTTACTACTGTTGAAATGTAGCAGCATGTGCTTATCCTAGAAAGCTTGTTGAATTTTTTCCAGGAACCACTTAAAACTAAGCATCCTCAACTTCACTATGAATCAAAGTTGTATATGCTACTTCAGGGAGGAAGTGAGTACTGAATTGTTTCCCCCTGCTATTTTCTTTTCCCTTAAGTGCTTATATGGTAAAGATAAAGCTCTTTGCCAATTTTTCCTTTTTTTGCATGAAGCTGGGGTTCCCCATCTGAAATGGTTTGGCGTTGAAGGCGAATACAGTGCCATGGTCATCGACCTTCTTGGCCCAAGCTTAGAGGACTTATTTAACTACTGCAATCGAAAGTTCACATTGAAAACCGTTTTAATGCTTGCAGATCAGCTAGTGAGTGACTTACTTTGTCAGGAAAGTTTTGTTTCACTTGTAGCTACTCTACTTATGATATCTTGTTTACGCAGATTAATAGAGTTGAATACATGCATTCTAGAGGTTTTCTTCACCGTGATATCAAGCCTGACAACTTCTTAATGGGTTTAGGGCGCAAAGCAAATCAGGTTAGACCATTTTCAACCACTAGTTTCTGTGTTTTGTTTGTGTGAGTTTATTGCTTTCATGGACCTCATTCATGTGTTTCGTCATTCCTTGTGTATTTCTTTGTCTCATTAGAGGCTGATCTGGAGTTAAGCAAATGAGGTCATGTCTTACTTTTGGAGATACTGAGGTCTAGGATTTCTGTTGTCATTTCCTCTGGGGGTTCAAAATTTGGGAAGTGTGTTGGCAAACACAAAAAAATGTATTATTGACTGTAATCTTTTTGAAGGATTAGGCTGGTATCTACTGCCTGTAAAACTGTTCTGGAGGTAGCGAAAGTGATGCAAATTACAGTGGAATGGCCATTTATATTATTGCTAAACTTTTGAGTCAAGTGAAACATTTAAAGTGCATATTATTTTTGGATGCTGGACCATCAGAATAATGAAAGAGAATTCCAGAGGCACGGCTAATAGTTTCTTCTGTGGTCTTAAAAATGAAGGCTTCCGCATATCCTAGTGCTAAAGATTAGTTTTTCTGTTCCTTGAATTCAGCTTTCCATGTTTTATGTATTTTCGTTTCCTGTCAATGGTGTAATGTAAAATTCATGCATGCTTGTTTGTGCTTTGACTCTAAGATTGACATTTTCTGTATTACATGGACCACTTCAGTCAGCAAAATGATTTCTCCTCTGTTATGTACTTAAATTGTTCTGATACCATAGACCGAATATAGCAAGTTGATATTTGGTTGTCTTTCGCTACAATTTTTTTATACATACTCCAAGCACTTCCCTTAGGTTGTGTTTGGATTTTATGCCCTTTATTAATTTGTGTAAATTTGACCATGTGGATCTTGACTTTTCCTCTTGACCCTCGAAGTTGCCAAAACAATCCAAACATTAGATACAATAATCACACAATTGGAGTCAAATAGATTGGACAATACCGAAATACAGAAGCATGCTAGCTTTTTAAACATGATGAAATGTTGTGTAAGCTTCCCACCAAGTACCAAATATGAGTTCCTTTTCCATGTATTTGGTTTTGGCTGTTCAACTAATGGAACAAAATACCATGACCATAAACTATGGTTATCTCATGTTGTCATCTGTTTCTACAATTGTCCATTTGCATTGACAAATACTGTAGTAGTGCAAGCTCTTTAAGCTTTCACTTCTGGAAGAAAACAAAGGCCTTAGCTTAGCTGTAGTATCTGGAATTTGTTTTATTATATATTGTTTTTCCCCTTTGAGGGGAGAGTGGGATCAACCTTGTGGTCAAATGTCTTCTGTCATGCATGAAGTGGGATATGATCCTACATCTTTTTCCGATTTTTCATGACATCTTGATGGAGTGCTTGCAGAGGTAGCATTATAAGAAAACTGAACAATTTTCTACGCCTTCCAAAATCACAGTGAAAGAAAGAAGAAGAATATTAAATGCAAAAGGAAAAGGTAATAGAAGAATTAGTTGCTCATACATTCATTTTTTAGATGTTTTTTCCTTCATCATGGAGCTTTCCTCCTTGGAAGCAGGTGGGTTGCTCTTAACATTACTGCTTCCTCCTTGGAAGCAGGTGGTGACTTGTACAAGCATCAGGGTCTCATCAAGAGATTGTCGGGGATAAGTATGACCAGACAGTCCTGTATCAGTTTTAAATGTGGAGGGGGTTGGATAGTTGGCGAATCCATACAATAATAGCATTTTTATTTATGATGTATTAGGACTCCGTGTGCTTCTTAGAAATTTGAGGCCTTCTGTTTCCGCCTTTTGCCATTTCCCTTTTTTTAAATACTGTTTGGCTGCCTATCATTCTCATTTAAAGTTGTGAATGGTTAACTGTAACAATTTAGGTTGAGCTTCTGGCTTGTATTATTGCATTATGCATTGATCTTATCAACTTCAATTCTAATAAGTTTGGAGCTTTTATATATATTTTTTGGTGCTCTGATTATCAAATCTGACAAGAATAATGGTAAATGAGTGTACAAACACGAATATCATATGCATGACTACAAACTTGTACTTGTTAGATGAGGTGAAGCTGTATCTTTGGAAATTGTTGTGCTTGTAGACATGCAGGCTCAATTGCTCATGTTTCCTGCTTCCTATGCTCGTGTTTCCTACATTCCTTTGTGCAGTTGTATCTCAGTTTTCTTCATTTTGTTGTACAACAGGTCTACATCATTGACTATGGTCTTGCCAAAAAGTATAGAGATCTTCAAACACATAAACACATACCATACAGGTATTGGAATGATCATGCATGCGCGTCGTTTAGGTCTAAAAATTGTATCTGTTCTTTTTTTTTTCCCAATTACCTTATCCTTCTATGAATCTGCATTTTCGTGTCTGTGAGATGACATTTGGAATCTGAATCTGAATGAGATGACTTTTCTGCATTTACATAAATGTGCTATTCTATATGACTTTTCTCAACCTTTCTTTTTCTTTTTTACAGGGAAAACAAAAATCTTACTGGCACAGCTCGTTATGCGAGTGTTAACACCCATCTTGGAGTTGGTAAGTGAACCAGTATGTGGGTTAATTTTTAAGTTCTTATTCTTGGATCCTTTCCTTGTGTATTCTTAGCATGCGTTACATTGAGATTCTATTGCTTCGTTGCAGAGCAGAGTAGAAGGGATGATTTGGAGTCTCTTGGCTATGTGCTTATGTATTTCCTCAGAGGAAGGTTGAGTGAAAGTGCCTTATTCCACATCTTTCCTTTATCTTCGCATCGACCAATGTTCATGAATCTAATTGTTTTTCATCTTTTATTCTAGCCTTCCCTGGCAGGGGTTGAAAGCTGGAACTAAGAAGCAGAAATATGACAAAATTAGCGAAAAAAAGATGCTTACACCAATTGAGGTACTCGAAAATTTCTTCTTGTTCAACTGTGATGTTGGCACATCATTGGACTTTTTTTGGGTAAAAGGGAAATCTATTTTTCAATCTCTTTTGAATGCTCATGGTGAGGCTCTCTTGGCTAATTGTTTAGTCTGGACACAACACACCATTCAGAAGTACATGCATACACATACACATTCATTCAATACCTGTTCACGTGTTCTTGCATGTGTATGGCCACACACACTATTTTGTATAGTGTAATTTGAATTGCTATTCTGTTGTGGGTAGGTGCTCTGCAAATCTCATCCATCTGAATTCATATCATACTTTCATTACTGTCGATCGCTACGGTTTGATGACAAACCAGATTATTCGTACCTGAAAAGACTTTTCCGGGACCTATTTATTCGAGAAGGTGAGATGTTTCATTAATCCCAAAAATATATTGCCAATATGTATAGAAGATTCTTGTCAAAGTTGATCTGAATCTCATTCTGGGTGGTGTTTTGAATACTGATGTAGTGGTGTCTGTTGCAGGTTATCAGTTTGACTATGTTTTTGACTGGACTGTGTTGAAGTACCCACAGATTGCCTCTAGTTCAAGAGCAGTAAAGAACCCAGGTCTGTTTAGGCTTAAAAACACTTGATTTTTTGGTTTCTGAAATCTTAGTTTTGACATGGTCGTGTAAGTTACATTCTCTGCAATCAAAGATTCCAATATGGGTTCCTGTAAAACCTATTTGTAGTTTAAGCTAATGTTCCTTCACTTTCAGCTGTTCGTCATTTTTGTATTCCCTTCTCAACAGTTCAGTAGTTATCCAAAAAAATTTTCAACCTCCATCCCCAGCCTACCTTCATAAAACAGGAAAGGGAATAGAATATGTCTACTCATCCAGATACATCACTAAAAGGAGGGTAAAGATTGTATAAAAATGAAAGGAGTGTGAAAAATTTGTTTAGAGAGAGACAGTCAGACACAGAATCCAGAAGGAAAAGTTAGAATAGTGAACCGAGAAAGCGTTCCATTAGCCATCAATATGGTTGTCTTCAGATTGAACACTTAATAATTAAAAAAAAGGAAAGAGGAAAATTTTCTATAGGATAATTTCCTATTCATCTGGTGGGGTGAAGGACAGGTGGGCATGTGGGAATTTGGAGGTTGCTGCAGGCGAAAGAGATGCTTCTTTCTCACCGCTTTTGTTAGCCTTTTTTAAATTCACCCATAGTGCTCAAGATTAGAGTGTCTCTGGTTTCATCTGGTTATGACATGTCAGCTGTAAAATATTTCTTAGATAATAGGTCCAGTTAGAGATGATGTTCCTATATTTTGTATTCATGAATAGTTTCAAAACACAACTTTGAAGTTTATTTCATTTGAACTGCTTACCTTTAAAGATAATTGGAATATAAGGTTACACTTTGCTCGATTAGTCAATTTAGCAACATTTAGTTTTTATTGTTGACCAGCATAAAATCATTCTAAATTGGGCAATGTTATGCAAACTGCAACTGTCTTAAAAAAGGTTTGATTTCTTAAATAGGTATACGAATTAGTCCAGGTTTTTTTTATCACATTTTGCTGGAATTACATCCAGAAAATTGAATTCTGCTCTCTCAGTTTTTTGATCATCTTGTTCCTCAGTCGTGCGTTAGTACCACCACTAGATTAGGTCTATAGTTGAATTTGGTTTGCTTGTGGCTAGCTGTTATGGGTATTTGGTCATATATATGGATAGTGAATGGAACAATGGAAAGTTATCAAGCTGTGGATTTTCAAAAAAGTTGCTGCAAAGATGAAAACATTCGCAGTTTCTGTGTCAAAACACTTCTGGAATTGTAACTTTGGGTGCAGGGTGTATTAATTGTGTTTAAGCGCATTGTGTGAAAGGTGATGAGTTGTTTCCTGCCTTTTACCACATGGAGATGGGGTAAAATGTATATTTTTGTGAAAGAAAATTAATGAAAACTGATGATAGAGCAAAGGAAATGTGTTTCATTATGATTATAACTCTTGGGGTTGATTTTTGAATGAGTTGCAGTGAGGCTAATCATTTAATACTTGTGATGTGTCCTATCTAGTGAGACAGGAGGTTCGAGATAAATACGAGTCATTTGGCAGAAGGAATAGTTCTGGTGCTGGCTTGCATGGGGATCCCCTGAGGCATAGAGCTTCTGAGGACGTGCCATCGTCCAAGGAAGTGGTGAGTGGAATTGCCACTGCATCTTTGCTTCATAATACTCCATGTACGTGTGTGTCCATTAATCTCTCCTTTTCCTTGTGGATCAGCTGACAGATTCTGAAAGAGGGCGTGTAGCTCGAACTGGTAGCACTTCAAAGAGGGCTGTAGCCTCAAGCAGCAGACCAAACTCGTCTAGTGAACCTAATGAAAATCGTCCTGGCCGGCTGGGATCCTCAGGCACTGGTCGCCTATCTACAACCCAAAGACTGCAGCCTGGATTTGAGTCCAAGTCATCATCTTTCACTCGAGTTGCAGCCTTGAGAGGTGGTCGTGATGATACTCTCCGTAGCTTTGAGCTGCTGACAATTGGCTCAGGCAAAAGGAAATGAGAATATCTAAAGATAATTTTCTGTACGAGACAGTTTCATTTCCTTCCAGTTACTGATACCGAAAGTAGAACTTAAACTTTGTCAAGGTTAAGTTCTTGTCCTTCCATGTTTCAGCATGGTTGTTCAATATCTTAAAACTGCCATGGCTGGATTCTGTTCCAAGCTAATCGCGGACTTTTTCATCCCACTACCCCAGATCACTTAACCTGTATTCTGCTCTACCAAGTCCTGCTTTTGAAGCCATGTAAACGCGTGAAAGAAAGAGATTAGTACCTTGTTAATTCTGAGACTTGAATGATAATACACATTTTTTGCGACTGTTGTCGTTGAAAAGTATATACGTATTATGACTTGTCTTCTGCTACATGCCCACTGCATTTTTACGTGTGGTTGTACTGGGACTACTTTTGTTTCTGCAAGAAAATTCTTGACTAAGGTGGATGTTTTTGGTAGATTAAGTTCTTGCTGATAACACTCTCTGCAAATATCTTCCCTTGGTACCTCTGCAATTCTGAAAACAAAGGGAAAAGTGAAGGAGTCCTAGGGGATTTAAGCCCCAAGGATTTGGGGCAGTATGACCGTCCCTGCACGGTTAAGGGCCAAGATTTGCCCTCAAAATTTTGTGCGGCTGAGATTACACCATGTAACTCGATTTTCGCTCCAAGTGTGGGATCCATCACTATCTGTTCTGAAAATACATCCTGTGAAAAAAAAGTTACACGATGTACAAAGAAAGTTACGCGCAGTTGATAATGACCAAAATTGCCCCCGTGCCCCGAGTCCATGCCCCAAGGATCCTACCAGTTTCACGTCAGTCCAGTGTTCAGTAAGAGGTCTCCAGACATAAAAAATATTGAGACCATCATGTGCAAGTGAATTCTTACGAGCAATTCTATAACATCCACATGTTTTCCTATAATGATTTGTGATATGCAAGTTCTTCAAGACTCTGCATATGGCATGCTTGTTTCTTTCTTTCACAGGATTAATTATGTCCCTGAGAAATCTTATGATTCAGTCGAAATAAACTGAAGACTTTTTTGTCTTCACTTCAAGTAGTAGTATAAGCATATACTTTTGATCATTAAAGTATATTTTTTTATAAAACTTTCAAAAAATAGCAATCCAAACGGGTTCATGTAGCATGCTTTTCTTTCTTTTTTTTAAAAAAAGAAGTTTCATGTAACATGCTCAAAGAAATAGAGACTCAATATGGTCAATGAATAATTTAGAGGCCATCCAAAAGTTTATTGCAAAACATGTATGTGGTAAGCATCGGATTATAAGTTTTATGTAGCACAATTGTTCAAAGATGGTGACTCCATATATTTTTTAGGGTCAACTTTTAACTTTCTCAGGCATCCATCTCAAAGTCTCATAAGTACCCTGGACTATAAGGGAGACTTCTTTTTTTTTTTTTTTTTTTCTCGACGTAGGGGTGTCCGGGTCAATCCTTACGGGGCCCGACTAATCCCCTGCGGCCCGGGCCTTGGCGCCCCAACCCGACCCAAGCACGGTAAGTGCGCGGAGGACTATAAGGGAGACTGATGAGAATGTTTTTTGAAGTCACTAGCTAGGAGGTTGGAAAACCGTGTTACGCACGGTTTTGTACATATTATAGTAGAGTGTCCATGATTATGTGCGATTATGTTAATATTTTTTTATTAAATAGTAAGTGAATATTTTCAAGATTACTTAACATGAAGGTTAATATTTTTGTAATATGCATTGATATTTAATAGAATTGTGTTTAAATAATATGGAAATTATAATTTATTTACTGTAATAGTGAATGTGCTATATTTGTTAATAAGATTTGACCAATTATATCTAAGTCGTGAACAATAGGGATATTAGAGTCAAAGACAATTATTTAGCATATGGATGGAAAAAAAGGATAAAATTTTAAGCAATGAATATAAGGTGTACTATTGTATTTACTCACTTAATATTCAACAAATATAGACTTCTAGCAATGAATTAATGGATTTTCTTGAGACAACTCCCAACAACTACAATCATTTCTCACATTATAAATAAATAACTTCCACTCGATAGACAACTAAATTACACAAAAAATTAATAAAGCAACAACCACTAAAAGTACAAACACCTGTTTATCAACAGGACTTAGTATATAATTATCACTACAACAAAGAAAAAAAAAACCGCATGATAATCACAATGGAAAGGAGGAGGTCGAAAATCGCTTGGAAGGTTTCTTAGGGTTTGAACAATATGAAGAGAAATCTAAACCGAACCTAGAAGAAAGTTTCTTAGCCACTTTGCTATAGCAAGTATTAAAATCCAAAATCTCTCAAGGGCGTCTGGATAAGTATTTTACCTTTTAAGGAAGATTAGTGAATCTTTTCAGCTTTGCTCAATTATTGAGTTACCATGAGATGTTCACGTATTCTCCTGTTGCTATAATAAGTAATGCATACTTGAAAAGGAAAATAACATCCGTCCTTCAATAACTAGAGAACCAAAAATCATGAAACGTTAATTTGGTAAGAGATAAACGGTTCATAAAATTCTATAAAATTAATTAAATAATTGCTAGAAGGAAAACAAACCAATGCATGACAATTATGTTAACTTTGGGGCTAAAATCCAACTTATACCTTAAAAATTAATATTTAACATGAATTGCTAATAAAATCTCCAAATAAAGGATGTTGGTGTAACAAAAACTTGAATCTAGTTGCTTGGAATTTTTATAAAGCTCAAGGAAAGTTAATCATAAGCGGACCACATAAAAGTCTTGCAAAGTGCTATAAAATCACGATAATTTTACTCCCGTTATTCATCGACTACTTTTGCTTTCTCGCAAATCTCCGAGTCATTTCAAAGTAAAATTCTGCTTTCAAATTCATTTTTACGTCGAATAGAATGTCTGAGAGTCATCAAAATATGAGCAATAATATTCTTCCTCAAATGATAATTGTGCTGCAATTGTCATATCATCCACTGCTTACCACATGCCCATTTTGCAATGGGATATTTGAGACCTTTCTTGATTTCTTTAACCATATTCAATCTCATTTCCCAGAGCATGTTACCGATTTCATCGAAATTAGGTCATAACTTGCATGGGAATTCAATCTTTCCCAATCCACAACCTTTTCCTACATTAGGAAGAAGCAATGCTACAAACCATCCTACAATCCCAGCTCAACCTTACTCTGTTGGATCATTGACTATGACATCATTACAGGCTTTTCTACCTTGCAACCAAATACATAATCTAAGTGGCAATACCCCATCAATAAATCGACCTAATAGGTTTTTCTACAGGCGCAGTTGGGAGCTAAAGATTATACCAATTATGTTCCCATTAAACTCCAGTGGCTCTAGAGGGTTTGTACATCATAGAGCATCTAGACAAACAATTGAGTCAACATCTACAGTGATTGTACATGATTCACAACAGGCTTCAAGCCCAACTTCAGCTAACCCTGATCAACTAGCGCAAGTAATCCCAGAGACAGATGAAGCAGACCGTAGGAGGCAAGATCAAGATTTATGGAGTCATCATCCGCCAGTTGTTGGTGAACCAAATGAGGGACTCATGACTTGGATTTGGAATTAAAGCTATAAAGTAAATAATTAAAGGCTATAAAAGCAAAGAAACTTGTGTATTTATTCTTTTTTTTGTTGTCATGTGGCACTTTTTATTCAGTTTCACTATCTGCGAACATTTTAGTAGTTGTGTGAGAAAGGAAGTTTTTTTTTTTTTTGTTTTTTAATTGTTTTCTTCAAATAATTCTGAAGCCCATGAACCCTTTTCTACCATAGTGTCTTGAAGAAACAAATTCAAACGTTTGAATATAAAAGGACAAGTTTGGGTTAGATTTAGAGAATAGACATTAAGCAACTTTGATGTTCAAGAGAAGGTGGGCTTAATCTCGGATTGGCCAAACACTATTAAATGGAAAGCACGAGTGAAAAATATAGATAAAATTGAGAATAATCAAAATCAGTATGTATCTGCAAGTGTGCACATTATGAGAAAAATATACACAAAAAGAAAGAGAGAAAAACATACCAAGATGATTGTTGTGGTGAAGCTAAATACTTTATTTTGGAGGACGAAATTATGGTTAATGAATTAATAGAAAATTACATGCCTAAAAGGGGTTGGGGGGGGGGGAGAAGGGAAGAGTGGACAAGTGCATTTGTCTATATATAGAGGAGGATAGACAATTTAAAGCCTGCTTATCTGGATAAACTCTTGCTTGGTATACATTTTACAGATAAAAGTTTACCCTGCATCATTGATTATTCTTAGTTATGAATAATTATGTATATTAAGATTAGTGCAAATAATTCTTTCTCTAATGGAAAGTCACAAGTGCAGGCATCATAATGCCAAAGACATGAATTACCAAAATTTGCAAGGACTGAACATTTGTTTTAAAAGAAGAATATCAACACTTTTAACTGTTAAGCTATATCTAATTTTCACGGTATTTTACAGCATGATTTCATCTTTCTTTTGACATTGACTGCTCTATAGGTGTTATTTATTGATGGATTCTTTTGTAATAAGATGCAGGGTTGATGCAATTGTCGTAAATTTTTCTTTCGAGTAAATCTTATATACACTGACAGTGTATACATCATCACCATTTGATTTATGACATGTGTGCAAAAGTTAAATTTCAAATTCAAATTTTTTATAGTTGTCATTCATCCAATGCTGACAGTGTATACACTGTCAATGTAGGAAAGATTAATTCTTTTCTTTTTCAAAAATGATTTTTTTGGTAAGAAATTCCCAAAAATGATTAAGTCTATGACTATATAACTACATTGTGAATAGATAAGATAACAAAAGAATATTTATGGGCTATTAATATCTCACTAGCATTGTTGAGCAACACTATTTTCTTTTTTAATAAAGCGCACTTGTCTCACATTCATTAGCGAAAATTAGTTTCCTTTCGCCCCCTTTTTAGCTAAAATGTAGTGCAAATATCTAATTGAAGTTAGTAGGCTGAGAAACCTCGCCAACCAAGAAGGATGGAGGAAATCAGGAAGAGACAATACAGCGTCGGTGCAAGGGAATAAAGAAGCGCGTTGGTTTATTTGTTTATTTGTATCTTCTGTTCCTTTTTTATCCATCTTTTTCCTTTCTTTCTAGTTTTCAGTCTTCATATTCTGTTCATTTGCAAATTGCAAGTACATGTGTAACTCCCCAAACTGCAAACTGCATGGATCTAGTTATAACTACGGTGTAAACGAGTCGAGTTCAATCGAGTAATTTACGAGTTTGCTTAGTCAAAACTCAAACTAAAACTTGCATTGATTGAATTCGAACTCGAGTTCAAGTTGCTCGAGCTGTTTTATTTGTTTATTTGTATCTTCTGGTCCTTTTTTACATCTATCTTCCCTTTGCTTTCTAGTTTTCAGTCTTCATGTTCTGCATGGATCCAGTTACAACGTATGCAATACTTTTCCATCTCTCTGAACCAGTGAATCAAATCATTCTTGATGATGCTAAGGAAATTCTCTATTCCCATTCTTTTTTTCCCCATTAATCTGGTGTTCCTCAGCCAGTGGCAAGTTGAATCTTGTTTTTTTGCATGTCCCTGAAATCTTTGGCAGGATGAAAAACGTTTAAAATCATGCAGTTTTAAATTACCAATAACAATAATTTACTAGACGGCATAATGGTGTGGCAAGGCAAGTCATTATCCAAACGAAAAAGTGGCAGCAACAAAGACAAGAAAGCATTAACAAAGATTTTGATTTCCGTTGTTGGACTTGTCGAAAATAAAATATCAGCGTTCACCAGCCACCGTCCATTCACATGACATGTCAAGAAAATAGCAGTTTCTGTCTTATTTACCAAACCAAGTCCAAGTCCCGGGATGTCCCTCCACTGGACCTTCTCTTTATTTTCTTCTTGTTGGAGCATAAGAATATTCTTCAATTCTTTAAAAGTTAAAACCCTCTCCAGCAAATATAAAGACAGAAAGAAAGAAAGAAATACAACTTTGTCTCTGTTACCCCCCCCCCCCCGGGGCCCAAAAAAAAACAAAAAAAAACACCCAAGAAAAAAAAACATTAATTTATAGAACTTGAAGAGGGATAAATTCCTGTTAGTAATCTCTAGCTAAATATTGGATTTTCTGCCAAAGAAGATGAAAGAGAAAATTAATTTCTCACTTGCCAAAATAAAGCTAAAATAACAATAGTTTTGTAGTTGTATTCAAGAAAATTGACAAATAACAAAAATGTAGTTAGGGTTATGAAAATTAATATTCATTAATTTAATCTTGATTATTTTAAAACAATTTTCTTGAGATTTGACCGTTTTTCCGATACTGAATTCTGAATTGCAAGCCTAAACTTAGCAATTTTATTAGATGGGAATAACATGTAAAGGTTTTTGTATCATTTTTACTAACTCAAGCACTAAGACAAACTACTTTTTTCCTTTGTTTTTGTTTCGACTAAATGTATTTTCTCACAATAAAATGACTTTTACTAATAAAAGTTGTAGCTATGCTGTATTTCAAAGATAAAAAGAAAGAATTATGGCCCATGTCATGATTTTCTCTCGAATGGTTGGTAGTTTCTTGTGGAAAGTTTATGATAATTAAAACCAAAAGTATACCATAATGATTCTTCTTAGAGATAAACATTACATTAGTCCACAGCAGACAAACTATGTCTTCATGCTATTAATGAAAAGGGAGCGGTGGGCGAGCTATTACATCCAACCTGCACTCAATTATTGGAGGAAAGAGTTGTTGAAATGGATTTGTAGAATATCTATTGTTTGCTGATCAAAATTCGGGCCAAGTATTAACAGAAATTTACTTATAGATAGAAGAGAATTTTGAGATTTTGTTTGACTAATACAGCTGATTGCTTGATTACTTGAAGGAAATACTTCAATTTTAGTTCATTAAAAAAAAAGAATCAACTTAATTTATTTTTTGTTTTTAATGAAGGCAAAAGGAATTGAACATAAATAATAAAAAAGATTTACTTAAAAATCTTAATCTTTTTGGCTTACCTTTTTCAACCGTCGAAATTATAATCTTAATCTTTCTTTTAGCGTAGAAATAAAAATCATCTTGTTTCATATACATACATACATATATATATATATATATATATATATATATATATATATATATATATATATATATATATTCCTTTTTCACCACAATTAGAGATTAGAAACTCTCAAAGATACTATGATAGTAAAATTGGTGGACAGATTTGCATAAATGCCTTATGTTTTATTAACAAACTTAAAATTAGGAGGAGGATGTATGCCTAGCCTCCAACAAATGAATAATAGTAATTACATTAATAAGGAGTATTACTCCCTTACAATTATAACAAATCAATCTTCTAACATTCAGCAAACTAATGCTAAAAAACATTAATAATAAATAATCTCAACATGCTCCACAGTTATGGTCGAAGTATATAAATGCCCTTCATGTTATCTGAGTAAATTTATTTGGCTTTGGTCTTGAGAAAAGAAAAATGAAATTCCTCAAAACTCCAAAGGGTGCCAAATTTCCTATTTTGGTGTTATTACAAAACAAGAAAACTCCTCAAAGCCCAAAAAAAAAATCCCCATGTCCAAATACAATATATATATATACACAAATACAGTGGCGGATTTACACTGGGGGCACTGGGGGCCCTTAAATTTCTATGATACCTATAAAAATTTGATATAATTTTAAGTGTGTCCCCTGGAGTTTTGTGTATCTATTGGTTTATATGCTTTTAAAGTTGTCTTTGATTTTACTTGTTGTTATAGCTACCTTAGAAAGGGTTTTTTCAATAATGAATATAGTGAAGAATCGGTTACAAAATAAAATGGAAGACACTTAAATGAATAATTGTTTAGTTACTTATATTGATAAAAATATACTTCGTGAAGTTCAAAATGAAAAGGTTGTAAACCGTTATCAAAATATGAAAACTCGTTATGAGCAATTGTAAATGGTTGTTTTTTTATGTTTTTCATAAAATATATGCATCATTTGTACTTGTTAATGAATATTTTTTTCCTTAAAAAACTAAAAAAAGAGTAAGTAAAAAATTTTAGGGTTGCTTTTGCTCCCACTGAAAATTTTTTCTGGCTCCGCCACTGCACACATACATATATATATATATATTATGAACATGCAGGCCCTTCTAACGGTATAAAGTATCCTATGTGATAGGTAGGTCTACAATAATAAATATCCTGTTTGTTTCCCATATAGAAATTTGGAATTTTGTTCTGCTTGGTGCCCATCTATTTGTACTTTTTTTTTAAATTTAAATATAATAATCTGCTGATCTATTATGTTGTTGAAATTTCTTTTTCAACTTAAATTCATAATAAAAAGGAAGAGTTATATAATCACATTTCCGATCTATTTTTAGCCAAGTAAATGCCTTACTGTCATTATCCCTTGAAAGTTCGATTGAGATGGATCCATATCACTATTCATGATTTTGATGTTTGGGGAATGAAATGAAATATGGTATCAAGATTCAAGCTATGGGAGGAATCACGAGAAGAATTAAACAGCCTTTGTTTATTGTATATTGTATATTGATTTCTCCATTGTTGTCGGGGGTATCTCACACCTTTGTTTAGCATCCAATGTTGCTTAGTTGATTACCATAATTGGCGTGATTGCTTGATGAGTTTGTTTCCTGTCTCCTAAAAGTGGCCAATTATTTTAATCCATGGCCTAAGCTCCATCACCTTTTTTGTTTTTAAAATTTTCCTGCATTCTTATCATTTTTATTTTTGTGACTTTTTCTAAAGGAAAGTTGTTCTTGCTCTCATGTGCCCTTTCTCATCGTCTATTGTAAAATCATGTAGATACTAAAATTGGAATACTTTTCGTTTTATTTCATCAATTTTTTATAAGAACTCATAAGTCAAGTTTAAATTCAAATTAATTATTTTGACTATACTCAAATTCATTTGTAGAAATACCACTTTTTAAATCTCTGCATCGAGTTAGGAGACAATCCCCTTCCTTTTTTTTTTTGGAAAGAAAAACTACTAAATTATATATGGCATTCCCTTACTACATTTAGAAGAAGATGAAAAAGGAAAAGAGAAAAGAAGGTACTATGAGTTATTACTACAAATATTATAAGAAGTGAACGTCCTTTGTATATGCAATCAAAAAATATTTGCCCCGAGCTGCATATTAGCCATTAATATCATAAATTTTTTTTCATAATTCAAGGTGTCTCGACTAATTTGATTGTGCAAGACTAATAATTAAAAAAAAAAACTTGTATAGATTTTATTTTGTAACACGGCCTTTCCTAATGCCTTTCTTTTTAAATTTTTTGTTGGATAATATTAAACATAATCTATCGATAGTCAAATGTTTCGTCATTACATAATAACAAATAAAAATATGACAATAAACTAAAATACTTTATCAGACATAAATGAAGTCATTGGGCATGCTTGCATGCATGCCCATTAACTAACTCATATTACGTAAAAATCTCAAAATTACTTCAAATCGAACATTTTCTTGCCAGGAATTTTTATTGAAAACTTCATAAAATTTGAAGTAAAAACAAAAAATAATTAAATTATTTTAGTTACTTTAGTCAACTCCATTTGTCACAATAAATTATACTGTAAATAATTGACTAATAATGCACACAGCCAGCGTACAACTGGCTGCAATGCCATACCCCACTCCCTGATCTCTTCCTCTTTAACCCAGCAGCCCTAAGGTTATTAACGTCATTTTACTTGAATTATTCCCCACCCATTTGTCCCTTCTCCTTCTCATCCTGTCACTCTTTCGTCCCTTCGCTTCTCGAATTACCAAAATTACCCCTACCTTTTTTCCCTTTTTACCTCTGGCGGGTTTTCAACGTCTAATTCCTACTCCTGACATTTTTTTTTCCTTCCACCTTTCGCCATCCTCTCCGGTCGGCTTCTGAGTAAAAGTGACCACTTTCTCTCTCACGCACTCACACACTATCTCTTTCTCTCTCTACCTACATATATGCTCACATATTCAGCTGAGAGATAGAGAGAGGGATACACACTCACTCGCTCTTTCTCTCCTTGTATGCAGATGCACACCCACTCCGAGGTGATACAGTCACTTTCTCTCTCTACACGGAGAGAATGAATGTGGATGAATGAGCAGCATTGATTGGAAGCCAAGTTTTTTAAGGTATTTATTCAACTATTCTTTTATGGTTTGAAGAGTGATGAAGAATGATGAATGGAGGCAATTGCGATGATGGAATTATTTGTGAATTAACAAATTGAAGATTTTCAGGCTCATTCTCGGAGATCTCTGCTCGAATTCAGCCCAGCTGATCGGTTCGGATTGAAGTGAAGAACGGCGAAGAGATGAAGTCGACTACTAGGCTTGACTCGGCTGTATTTCACCTCACTCCTACTCGAACTAGGTGAAGGTTTTTGCTTTTTGGTCAGAAGTTTCGAAATTTTTATTTGCATGAGCTTATTTCCTTTTGATGGGTATTTGATTGGATGACGTGGAATAAAGAATTTTTGCTGATGAGTTATTAACTTTTTTGGTCTGTTATTGTTTGGAAAATTTCGGCATGTATTTGCAATGATTTTCCCGAACTAAATGAATACGTACAGGCTAAGGATTCCTCAAATTTGAGTTATTTTTTGCCCAATATATAGTATATGCCTCAATAGTGTGTTTTTTTGACCCCTCCTTTGTGCAAAGCTTTTAAAATTTGGTCCGATTAATTCGGTTTTTTACCGATATTATTGCATTATGAAACAATGCATAATTCCTTGAACTTTTAAGTCTTTTCTTCATCTTTTGATTCATGTGAATGAAAATGCTTGTAAAATAAAAAAAAGAATGATATTAAGTATTTCTGGTGATTTTGATTGAGAAAAGTTCTTAATTTGGTTTGTAAACTATTGGTGAAACGAAAATGTAACAGCTTTATTAATTCCCTGCGGCCTCCATATTGAGATGAGACAAAGCTACCTCTCAGGAGAGGTTGCACCTGACTTTTTCTGGTTGGTCAATGAGAGTCAATATTACTGTCTAGCTAAATTTGTGACTCATTCACTTTGGGGACATTATTTCATTTATCTTTTGTTCTTTTACAACTAGTGAGCAGGAATCTTAACGATTTTTAATTAGTAAAGAGAACGAAGAACAAAAGCAAACAGTGTAAGCTGGTTTGTAGTTTCTTGTTCTGCTGCATTCTTCAGGCTGCAGCAAAGCTCCTATTCATTAGTCAATGCTATGTTATTGCTCCTATAATTTCTATTGTGCCTACTTTTATTTGTATTTTGCTGTCATGTACTTTTCAATACTGATAACTTGTTGCAGTAAAGACATGAGGTAGTTAAATTGTGACTTTTGACAGTTTCTGATGCAATTAACTGCTTTTATCAGGTGTGATTTGTTTATTATTGCGAATGGAAAGAAGGAGAAAATTGCTTCAGGTTTATTAAATCCGTTTCTTGCCCACTTGAAGACTGCACGAGATCAGATTGAGAAGGGTGGTTATTCTATTGTGCTTGAACCAGAGCCGCAAACTGATGCATCATGGTTTACCAAAGGAACAGTGGAAAGGTTTATATCAGTATCTGATAATATCTCGGGACTTTTCTATTTTACAAATTGCTGGCATAACAGTGATGTCTACTAACATGACTTGTACTTTTTGTCTTTCCGCTTGAACTACTCTTCCTGTCCTGCTGCCTTTTGGCTGTGAACGAATATTGTGTCATGATACAACTAACTTGCAATTGATGATACAAATGTTACTTATGAGATTAGAATTTGGGTAGGGATAAAACGATTGTATAGGTCTTGTATCCGATTGGGGTGAACTTTATTCAGGCTGGTGCTTTCAGTTACTAAAGAAACTGTTTTTAACTGATGCTTTCTCTGCTTCTGCAAAATATTCGGTGTGGAAAAAGAAGTTTGATGCGGCAAATAAATTTACTGCAAGCTTTTCAGTTTTATTGTAACCCAACAAATTACCAAACCTGTTAGGCCATTATCTTTGATGCTAGCTTATGTCGCGATCCTTGCATATGAATAGGATCATTAAGTAAAATTGAATGGTATTATTATCTCTTCACAGGGCACGAAGTTGTGTCATTCTTGGGCCTTGTTGCTTGGAAGGATCCAAGATTTCCATTTTTTGTTTTAGTACTGCAGAGCTAAGATGTCTTTATGTTTGAGTTGTAAGAACCTTTTTTTTTTTTCCCAGAAGTGATTTCATGTTACCTAACAAGATAAAGCCATTCCTCTTGGTATGGTGGTATCTGCATTCTGTATTAGCTACTTGCTCGTGTAGATAATTTTAATGCTGATGAAGCTGTATATACTCGTGGATCTAACCTCAATCTTCAGTTTTCAGTTATTCAAATTCTCATTCTGATTTAATCCAAAGAGAAATCATCCCTGCTTAGTTGAAAATTGACAATACTAGCATAGATGGTTGTTAATGTACTGAGACAAGCAAGGAAAACAGCATCTCTGTTAACGTCTCTCTTACTACTGCAACAGTACTAATATCAATCACATAGTGGAAATGATATTTGTTGCTTTAAAATAGGTTTGTTCGTTTTGTGAGCACTCCTGAGATCTTGGAAAGGGTGCATACTGTAGAGTCTGAGATCTTACAGATTGAGGAAGCAATCACCCTCCAAGGAAGCAATGATGCAGGGCAGAAAATGGTAAGCATCTTCAATTAGAATGTCCTGTCTTCTGGCCATCAATTAGTTTATTCATGTTGTTGTGTGTTTTGTAGGTTGAAGACCACGAAGTGAAGCCTTTAAAAGCTAATGAAGGTATTGCCTGAGGACAATAACATATTCCATGTGTTTGTATGTAATTGATAGTCCATTTCCCGTTTCGCCTTTTCTTTGCATCTTGGATCATTTGGTTTTGTAAGCAGTTTGCATCAGCGGTTCTGAATTCATATTTTTGGTTTCTTTCTTGTCCTTTTGTATAGTGATTTTGGTCTTGTACCATTGACTAATAGTTGATAGGACAAGGCATTGATTTGCATGTCTAAAATTTTGACAGGTTCCAAAAGCAGTCCAGACCTAAATGATGAGAAAGCAATTGTCTTATACAAGGTACTTGTCATTTGCCACTTACACCAAATCCACCATATGTTGTATCTCTAAATCATAACCATTGTGTTTCTGGCAGCCTGAGGCAACTCAAGCTCAAACAAGCGGTGAATACACGCAGGATGGAAATTCAAAGTATGTCTACTGAAAATTACATGTCTGAATTGCATAAGTATATATCAAATAATGTTTACATGTTGTGCAAATATTAGTCGTGGGACTTCTCGATCAGGTTAGATTGAACTTAATCCAGTACCTATGCTGCATTATTCTGGTATGTGATTATTTGGAAGTAAAGAGAAATTTTGTCAGGTTGTGGAACATATACTGCTAATTAAAGTCCTGAAATAAGTGCGTGGCTTTCTGACATTAAAAGAAAAGCTATAAATTTCTTTGGATGAATCTATTGATTTTTAAGTTAATCTCTTCACAGAGTTGAGCTTTGTTTTCAATATTTAATCACATTTTTGCATATCTCTCAGAATAACGTGCCGGGGATGAAAAGATCTATTATGTGCTTTAGTCTTACTGTAGTCAATTTTCTTGTTCAACAGAGTCCAGCTTCTGAAAGTCCTAGAGACACGCAAACAAGTGCTGCGCAAAGAACAGGGTATGGCTTTTGCTCGTGCGGTGGCTGCTGGTTTTGATGTTGATGACATGGCACCACTTGCATCATTTGCTGAATGCTTTGGTGCTTCACGATTAAAGTAAGCAATTTTTGTCTCATTCTTTCTGTTCCCTCGCCTTCTGCATTATCATTCTTCTGGTTTTTTAGTTATGGCAAGTCATTAATAGGACATTGACTGTCAAAGGGCTATGTTCCCAATTATTATATTCCAGCAGCATCTGGTCTTTAGAGTTGATTATTCTGGTATTATGCTAATTCTGTGCCAGGGATGCATCCTCAAAATTCATTAATCTGTGGAAGAAAAAGCATGAGACTGGGCAGTGGGTAGAAATTGAAGCAACAGAAGCATTGTCTGGCCGATCGGACTTTTCTGCCATGAATGCCTCTGGTATTGTGCTTTCCAGTATGGGTAACAAACAGAATGACTTCAATAATGAGTCAGCTTCCGAAAATAATGAGAAATCGGGTGTAGATATCAATTCGGGTAAATGTTCAATCTTGGTCCCTATCTAGATGTTTCATCTCGCTCTTTTACCTGTTGCTGTGATTCTGTTTGGTATTTTAACTGTTAAACCAAATGGCAATTGTCTGTGAATTATCTAGCAGCAAAAAAATCTCTTTTTTTTTTCTTTGTATTTCATTAGTTTGCACACTTTTTTAACTCGATTGGGATGTTATTTACTGCTTTCGCCTCGAAGTTGTTGCCGAATTCAAAGTAGTTCTATTTTTCGTTCACAATTAAATGACATTCACGTTTATTTGGTCCCTAGGTGAAAAACCTCCAATGAATCACCAGCCTTCATTCAGTCAACAAGATTATTTTCAAGGCCAATTTCCGCATCCAATGTATCCACCTTGGCCTATGCATTCTGCAAATGGTTCCATGCCAATGTTTCCGCCATATCCTGTGCAGGGGATGCCCTATTATCAGGCTTTTCCGGGTGGTATTCCCTTTTACCAGCCACCTTATCCAC
Organism: Coffea arabica; assembly: GCF_036785885.1. Taxonomy (NCBI): domain Eukaryota; kingdom Viridiplantae; phylum Streptophyta; class Magnoliopsida; order Gentianales; family Rubiaceae; genus Coffea; species Coffea arabica. Next base: position 4,978,746 of record NC_092315.1, read on the forward strand.
CTATGGAGGATACTCGATTCAGTGCTAGTCCTAAGAATAGACAGAAAAGGCAGTCTATGGATGATAGAGATGACAATTATGAATCCGAAATTTCAGACATGGACACCAAATCAAGGTTGCAGGAGAGTGGAGACTTGGATAAGGAAGGTTCACAGCATCTTCAATCACGGAAGAAAGATGGACGATCTGGTAAAAAGCAGTCAGGTGTTGTTGTCATCCGAAACATTAATTACATAACCTCTGAAGCAAAGAACTCTACTGGCGATGGTTCAGAATCAGAAGCTGATTCTGAAAGTGGTATAGATGATGAAGATTATCAGGCTGACAATATTGGTGCATATTGTACCAAAACTTCAAGGTCATCAAAAAGAAAAGGGGATCATTCCAAGTCAAAAGCTGAACCAATTGACAATAAAGAAGAGAGTATATTTGAAAAGGATACTGATGGTGGGCACTGGGCAGCATTTCAAAATTTTCTGTTGAAAGGTGCTGATGAAGAAAATCATACTTCCAATGAAGGCATGTTTGCAAAGGAAAATGCTGGCAAGGCGCGAAGACGACAAAATACTGTTATTGATGATCCTTCGGGTCTTGTTGGGAGAGATTCAAATGAAATACTAGATAGGAGAATGACTTCAGTCCATGAAGGTAATGGATATAGAACTCGCATTGGCAGAGGATCAAATGATGAAGGTTTGCTTTCCAGAGGAGGATATAACGATGCAAGGGGACTCGATGATCCAATGGATATGCAATATGCAGAGACAAAAGGAAGAAGGTTCATCTCTAGGACTTCAAATGATGATTTTATGGTTGGCAGAAGAGAAAAGCTTTCAGAACGACACAATTCTTCAGATCCATTAGCAGTTAATGAATTTGAACATGTGAACAGTAAGTTGCATGGAGAGTCATCCTGTGGTATCAGAGATGAGTCTTTCATAGTACCATTCAGGTCAATGGCATTAAATCAAGCTGTACCAGAGGGTAGAACTGCTATTGATATGGATTCTGAGCTTCCATCTTCTTATCAAAATTCTGAGAACCTTTCTAGTGGTATTAGGAAAACAGTCAGCTATGAGCCAGATGACATGAGCCTGATACCAGAACGTGGCACAGAGAAAAGGTCTGTTGGATATGATCCTGCTTTGGACTATGAAATGCAGGTCTCCAAGGAAGGTACTGCTACACTGAATAAAGGTGCAAAGGCAGCTTTGAATAACGTCAAGGCAACTACTAAAAAATCAGAGAAAACCCGGAGCTCTAAAGGTACTTCAGGAACTTTAGATAAGGAAAGGACTGGAGGACCTATAAGAAAAGGAAAACCATCAAAGACAAGTCCTTTAGAGGATGCACGGGCACGTGCTGAGAGGATACGTGCCTTCAAGGCTGATATCCAGAAAATGAAGAAAGAGAAGGTACAATTGATTCTGATTGACAGGATACTGTTAAGTATCAAATTCAAGGTCGAGATAGGTGTAAATAGTTGTTACTGATCTTGTTCAGCCATCTATTCAAGTTTGCACTTGCAGTATTTTAAGGAAGTTAACAAAACAACTGGAGAGTAACGATGTATCTAAAGATTAATTTTACAATTGTCTTATGAAAATGGCAATGTGGCAGATAAAATTCTTGCTCTGTGTTTGAAACACAGTTTCTAATATGAAGACCATGTACTCTCCAAGTGGTTGGTTAAGTTCATGTATCAGTGACTTTTTCTGTTTGCCTGTACCTGAAAGCTTATGCTACTCTCCTTCATTTTTTTTTCTACAATACATTTAATAGCTTTGCAGACTTTTGTTTTATTAGAGTTTAACATATGTATCTTGACAGGAGGAGGCAGACTTAAAGCGGCTTGAAGCTCTAAAGTTGGATAGGCAGAAAAGGATTGCTGCAAGATGCGGCTCTACCTCTGCTGGTTCAACAGCACCATCACTGGAAACAAGAAAACTGCCAACCAAACTTTCTCCTATCTCTCATAGAGGATCCAAGTTCAGTGATTCAGAGCCTGGGTCATCGTCACCTTTGCAGAGATCAAAAGTCAGAACGTCTCTTGTATCCAATGAGTCTCGTAAAGCCTCCAAATCCAGTAAACTAAGTGAAGGTGGTCTCTTTCCTGGAAATAGATTGACAAGATCAGCCTCATCATTGTCTGACCCAAAGAAAGATAGCAGTGGGGTTACTCCTGAATCAAAGACTTCCATGGCCCGGATTAGAAGATTATCGGAGCCAAAAACTGTTGGCAACCATTCTTTAACTTCAACAAAGGTACAAAGTGCTGAGAGAGTATCAAAGCTGAAATTATCTGATGAGCCTGACAGCACAAAAATGTCTGCTATTATGAACCTTGACAAAAGAAAGGCTGCAACTCTTCCTGAACTTAAGCTGAAAACAACCAAGGGGCCGTCCAATGTTGTCAACAAGAAGTTGCTACTTCCTAAGGAAACAAGGAACATAGATGAGGCCAAGCCTTCAGCAACTTCTGGAAGTTCTGAGTTTTTTGTGAGCAATGTCACATTATCTCAGCATACGGAAGCAGATGATTACCCAATTGTCGAGAAAAATGTTGTTCTTGAAAATGACAAGCCTTCTCTTCCTGTTCTAAATGCTTCTGGAGCAAAAATTGAGATTTCTCAGTTTGAAAGTCCTGGCATGCTGGATCAATCTGAAAGAGTATCCAATTATGCTGCAATTCGTGCACCACCATCCCTCAGCAACATGGTTGATGAAGCTCTCATACCTGGTCCATTGCAAAGGCAATCCAATTCTAATGAGGTAGTATTTGAAAGTCAGAACTCTGTTTATATATTTTTTTTTACGATGCACAGTTGAAGTGGCTGAGGATCTTAAGCAGTCAATATAATCTGGTATGGGAAAGGGGAAAAAAAGAAAAAAAAAAAGCAATGATCAAAAAACTGTAATTGCAAAAGTATGCAACACGTACATAACTGATGCATTTTTTGCGGAAAATTTTTATTTATTATCCCAATATAACATGGCTTTGATAGAGTCAGGAAGTTTTCGTTGTCTATTATGGGTTCTTTACAGTTATGATTTGATAATATAGTTCTAGAAAGTAAACTACAGAAGGTTGAAACTGTTTACTAATGATTTCAGTTATTATTTGTTGCATTTAGAGTTACCGATTTTCTCTAGACGCTTTTACACCTGCCATATAATATGTGGGCTGTATGAATTTTTGTTTCTTTTTTTGTGCGATAATCAGGTGAACACCAGTCGTGTGGAGGAATCATCCAAAAGTTTGGAAGTTAGTGCTGCTGAAAAACCTTACCATGCCCCTTTTGCTCGAATCTCCTCTTTGGAAGACCCTTGTACTCGAAATTCTGATTATGGTAAAGCATTCCCGACAAGCTCAGGAACAACTACAGCTGCTAAAGCTTATGTGGTTAATGAAAAATCACTACAAATTGAGACCATTCCAGAAGCTTTAGCAAAAGTTCAAGTAAAAGAGTCACCAAAAGGGCTTAGAAAGCTTTTGAAGTTTGGAAAGAAGAGCCATAGTACAGCTGCAGGCGATCAAAGCCTCGAATTAGATAATGCGACTAGCAATGGTTTTAAGCCACATAATAATGCTTCATGCACAGGGTCTGGTGAAGGTATTGCATAGTTCCTACCTTTTATACAGTCGATTTGTGTCTAGAAAATTTTGAGACTCTTGACTAGGATGTCCATTTAACAATGACAACTACAATATTCTAAGGAACATCTGGTCCTTGCATCAGTCTTTAGCAGATGAGTCCAGAAGTATTAGTATGTGCATCTCCTTCTGTTGTGGAAAATCACATAATCATGGTTAAGTCAGTCTGACTTAAATTAATCTGCTAACTGACCACATTTAACATACGTGTTTATTGCAGTTCATACGTTAAAGAATCTAATTTCGGAAGACGAAACTCCTACATCGGGCAATGCTTCCCAGAAATGTAAGTCCATTTACAACTTACACAAAAATCCTTTTGCTGTTTACATCTTTGGAGATCGTGGAATGTGTATTTGACAATCTTTCTTCGCTGCAGCTTCTCGCCATTTCTCTTTGTTGTCGTCATTTCGTAGCAAGACAGGTGAAAAGAAGTTGACAACATGAAGAGGAGTCTCAACATCGTTGCTTTCAGTTTTGTTGTGTCATCGGCTCTTTCCTTTAAGAAGTTTTGTTGTATAAATGGATCCTTGTAAATTCTCAGGCCTTAACCTGAACATCCAGATGGTTGATTGCATTGCAACTTTACTCTCGTCTTTTTCGTAAGTGAATTGTTTGAGATTCATTTGCACTTCATTGTGTTAAACAGGAACTCGAAATGCACAACTCTCCCTTAATATCCCTTTCCTTCTCTCTATTTATTGCGCTGTGCCTAAATTCTTAACCTCGTGGATTTTTAGATGACAAAGTGGATACTTTTTCGGCGTAATATCGAGTGGAACTAATTTTTGACGTCTGTGTCTTATTATTATGCATATAATGAAATGACTGATTACAAAGGCTCTTAATTGAGCAGCCAGTCTATTAGCCGATGGAATTTTGTTCACTGTGGTTGAGGATTCATTAAGCATAGCATTGAAGATATTACGTGAGAAGTATCTATAAAAAAGATCCCGAGTCCTTTTGGTTGTAATTTCCAGTACATGGTTTATTTCATGAGAGAACTCTCCGATGTGGGCTTAACGGTGATGATGGTGGTAGTATTGCAAAATGGAGTGATATCTCGACGAAAATAAGCCTGTGTAGGTGTTAACTTGGTGTGTGAACTTAGTTTGTTTTTAAATTCACTTTTATTTCTATTATTCATTAATTCTTATTTCTATTATCCATTAATTGTTATCTCTATTATCAACTGGCACACAAATCCTAGTCAATCAAAATTACATCCCTTCAATTCTCACGTTCTCCCTTGCTAGCGGCTTTTTTACTTCCAATTATACATGTTTTTGTATGATACACTTTTTATTACATATTATATAAAATAGTTATATTCACTTGTACTATTTTTGTGATTCTTTCAATTAAAAATATTTTTTGACAAGTTGCACACGTATTGAGTGTGCCTCAATAGCTAGTTATGATAATGGAGGACTGCTATTGGGTGTAAATTGAAAGGGGAAAAATGATATGTTAGATATGGTATTACCTGCTTAATTCCTGAATCACAAAGGATGACTTGTCCTCCTTTTAATTATATTGTCATTGATCCTTCACAAATATCTTATTTTAATCCTTCATTTTTTTAATTTCAATAACTAATAATAGGGTAAAAAATAAAATAAAACGACTGAAAAAGGCAAAATGTGAGAAACAAATAGAATTTTTAATGAATTTTTGTTTTTTTAATTATATAGTGTTGTTTTAACTTACTATATTTTGTATTTTTATCATGCTATTAGTTATTAGAACTCAAGGTCAAGAATGCCCTGCTATTAGTTATTAGAACTTGTGGAAACCAAAAAGGAGTTAAAATAGAATGTTTGTGAAGGGCAAATTATAATATAACGAAAGGTATCATAGGAAATTAGATAGAGGATTTTTATTTTTTTTAATTTTTGGCAAGACACTAGATGCGAGATGCATGTAATTTCCTTTCATACCGATATACATTGGAACCCAAACCTCTAGATGAATTGAGATCTTTATTTTTGAGAACTCTGTACTTTGCATGCTGCACCTTAAGCAACAAATCTCTTTAAAGAGAAGAAAACATATTCAACAACAAAAGACTAAAAGAAACTGAAGTTTATGCAGCTTCCTAAAGATGCTACTTGAAACTGAAGTACATGGAAATGACAACAACAAAAGACTAAACAAAAATCATCCCATCCTATAGAAGGCTATATAGTACATAAAATCTTAGCTATTCGATTGTTGTCATAATCATATGACTACCCCAACTATTCCAAGAACAGAAAATAGCGTACTGATAATCAACCACTTAGCATCTCCTGTGAGGGGCAAATAGAAACGTTGCATGAATCAAATGATACTTAAAAGGGTTAAAAAAACACAAGCATGGTCAAAATAAACAAATTTTATATTTGAACTTCTTCTCCTATGGTGTAAATACTCCAAATAATCTTTTAACCACAAATAGTCTCACCTTTGTCTCTACATGTGGCAGCTGAACTCTGCTGGGAGGAATCTGGTAACTCATTTCCAAGCTTCGAACAGTTATTTCCTAGTGCACCTAAACAAAATTACAATAGTTGACAACCCAAAAGTTTCTCCCAAAAAAGAGTCAGAACATCCACTGTCTTGAGTATAGATATGTATTATTAAGAGCATTTTGGACTTTGGAGTATATTCTTACAGTCATTATAGCAGGGAAGTCCAGTGTGGTTGTGTAGATTGTAGTAACCCTCTTCACATTCACAGCTATACTTGAAGAAAGAGGTCCTATTGCATGTCCCGCCTCCACAATCAATCCAATGGCACGCTAAAAGAAAGCCCCCCAAAACAAAAAGGTAATTTAACTTGTGAATAATAATCCAATCACTAATTTAGTAAGGCAGTAGAAAGTGTTGCTAAAAAAATAAAAAAAGAGGGAAAGTTGAAATTGCAATTACGGTCGAAGGCTGATGTAGAGGGCTTCTCTGTTTGTGGAGGAAGAGGAAATTGTGATTCTAAACAGGTCGAGTTCAGGGTACCTAGTGAAAAAAAAAAAGAAAAAGAAAAAATCCATATCAGAATGAGTTAAAAAAGCAAAAAAAATCAAGTATAGTAAGCATTTTACCAGTTAAGCTGCATTTTCTAGTCACCATTTATTTTCGTTTGCATTTTTATTTTTTGCATGCCACTGAATTTAACAAATCTATTCAGCCAATCCCTCAAGCTTAATTATATTAGTTTATGAAGCCCTTTACCATATATCTTGTGAATAAATAAGCAAGCTTAAAAAGCCTTAAATTTGCTTTTTTTTGAACCAAAAAAAAAAAAAAGATTGGACGGAAACTCACAGTTGGGAACCACACAAGGCAGAAACTTGAGATCATCAACATGAAATAGAGGTAGACTTGCTTGCTTCCAACCATCATCACATTCACATACAAAACCAAGAGTGCTGTTTTGTGAACGTTTGCAAGTACCCTTTCCACATTCCATCTTATCGCATAGAGCATCTGTACAAGTATAAAATCAAGAAACACCAACAGAAATGTAGACGCTTGATATCGTTCAAAATATATGACAAATATGATAAAGGGTTCATCTCTAACATACCAAAGATTGGTGAAAATATGTTTCTTGCAGCACACCAAGGCTGTAGAATAAGAACGATTGCACTAATGAAGATTGCATGCGTATGAAAAGAAGCCATGTTTCAAAATGGTTTTCTAACAACCAGATTTGTGATGAGATGAAAGAAGAAAAATATGCCTAATTATTTATAGCTCAAATTTTAGTGACTACATTTATCCATATCAGAATCTTGAATTGTTATTTGGACTTGGTAGATTTGTTGGTGGAAGTGTTTATAGTTTTTAAATTTTTTATACCGTTTGGGTTTTTTTTTTTTGGAAGTTTAAGTTTGTAACTCCTAGTCTCCAATGGGAGTTGGACGTGGCTGATTTTACTCTTAACAGTATAAGATACTCTTAACATTAAACTCGCCTTGTAGATAGGTTAATTTTGTTCAAACCTCTAATCAATTTGAATTCGGAATCAAGATAATGAACTAGTTAAATCAGTTTAATTGTTTCTTATATGCTTATTTTTTCGATTAATCTTTATCATCAATTACAGTAAATTATGGGAGAATAGAGCAATTTTTCAATCGAAAAGTAGTACTGCAATCTTTTTTTCTTTTTTTTTAGCTCTGGGAATGTTTTGCCAATCTTGTCATCCGTTGGTAAAGCTTTCATGTGATTAAGGGTTATACGTTTTCTCGTACTATCATGGATTACAATAAATTATTAACCTTCAAAATGGCTTTAAAAACGTTGATTTCAGTCTTTCATTTTACATTAATTAACATGAGGTCCTTGCCTCTAATCCCACTGATGCAACCTATTGAATTATCTTATCAAGGAAAGTTTAATGTTTGTATCTCAGTTACATACTTAAGATGGGCAGCTGCAGCTGTACCAGGACAACAAAAATGCAGTCATCTTTGTAGTTGGTCTAAAATTTTTCTTCAGAATCAAACCAAAAGCAAGGAACTAAGGAAAAGATTTGAAAGTTTGAATCTTGGCCTATTTAATTAATCCATCAGGAGCTGTTGAGAATGTCTGTCTGCTGAAAAAAGTTGTTTGGCACTTCAATCATCTTTACAGTTTGCCTCAACGAGTACAAGAAACAAAAGTATTATGACTACTCGGACGTCGCAAATCAGTTCTCTAATTTCGGATTCTCTGCAGTTTGTCATGATGGAAATGGTGTTTCTGTAATAGAAGAGCAGCAATGTCAATCGAAACGAATGATCAAGCAAGAAATGTTGCTTCTGCTCATTCTTGTTACAGCCTCTTTTGCTAAGCAATCAGCAGCTTCCTGTGGATCTTCTATATGCCTGATAAGGTTAACAGCCTCCTGATGCTTCATCACCTGTTCACGGATGGTAGAAAGAATGATATCATCAATAATTCACTGAAAACAGGTCTAGCATGGGGAGAAAAACAAAAGAAATCAATTAGCTAAGAAACAAGTTCTATCAAAAAGTTATCTCAATGAAGGGAATTAGCTTTCTAATTACCTCCCATATGCCGATGCTCGCCAAGATTAGAAATTCCGTATCAGACTCTACTCTTTCAGATACCACCACGAGTTCTGAGCATTTATAAGATTTATTTGCTCTTGCATTGCCAGAAACTCGGCCTATTAATCGCGCTTTAACCCTGTGAATAGCACCTGAAGTGATTGGAATATGTCAGCCTATGCCTAATTTGATCCCAGAGCATATGATTTGGTAAAACACAATATAAGCTGGATTAAGTGTGTTGGTAAAGACAGGACATCAAACTAAAATCTTATTGAAAGCATGCCACATTTGTGATTTGCAATTCCTCATTTCTCGAACAATCGTAGTTATATATGATGATAGCTTTGACAGTTAAAACTAGAGCAGCATGGTGATGGCAGCCTAGATCAGCTGCTGTCTAGGTGCAAAATTGACAGCACTACTTGTCCAGCAAAGAAAGTGAATTTCTCAACTGAAGATTCATGCCTGGGATAAATTTTCGCGACCAACGTCTTCTAATCCCTCCTTGTTTTTCTCTGTTGATTTGATAAGCCTTGCCATCTCTACACAAAACTGCTTTATACTCCCCCATGTTAGCTATGACAAGCTTTTCCCCATTGATTACAATTGCCGTTGCTGAACTCACTTTCCATGCATCCTCTACCTTCTCTGCTTCTCTGATCTTTGCTCTAACATTCAAATGAGCCCTTTTTATGGCGTCCTCTGTCTTCTTCCTCATGTGGGACTGCAGCAAATAGATTTCTAATGTAAAATTTGATTCAAAGTAAAATAACAAACTGACAACTAACCGATAAAATGTTCTTTGTTTCAATCAATTTGTACTTCAATCAAAACCCATTCTTTTCACAATTAAGGGTCTTACTTGTGGGATGATAAACTTATGATTAATGAACTTAGACTGGATGGATTATGAATTCACAATCCCCTTTTTTTTCCTTTGTTTTTTTTTTTGTTCATCCTCTTAAGGGAAGAGGTAAAATACAACTTCATTTCCCTCATTTCCTCACAAGAAAACTACACATGCAAAAAATCAACAAAAATTTCGAAAAATAATTACTACCATAGTTTACCTCCTTCACCTTCTTGTCAAACAAATGTGCCTGAATGTACTTGCTGACTCCATCACCAATTCGTGCATCAAAAACTCCAAAGAACCACAATTCATTCTCTTGAATCTCTTCTCTTTGTACAACAACTTTGTCAGGTTCCAACTCCAAACCTCTACTCAGTGCTGCAACAAATGACCGATCTTCCGCTACATGATATCCATGTGATACTGCAGGCATCATCCATGAGGGCCTTTTTCCTCCGCTTGCTGTCTTTCCTTTGTCATCTCCCTCACCTCCCATTAGAAGTCTCCTCAGCCTAAATGTCTGTCCAAATTCAGGAATTAATATGCCACACAAAGTAACAATAATAATTTTCCATGTATGCAATACACATTGAAGCAGTCATTTCCTGTACTAGCATAACACAAACCAAGAACCATTGGGTAATGAATCAATCTGTATACAAATGTATGAGTAAATGATGGAAGATGATCACTAAAAGGAATTGGTTTTTACTTCAATTGAGCTATTCTAATTGATGGACGTTCCCAGTTATGGTTTGGAAAAAAAATTGTTTTTTTTTTGGATGGATGTTACACCATCAAAAGAGGAGTTGTTACTTTCCCAAGAATCCATTGATCAAGAATTTGGAGAAATCAAGAACTCAGAATTTTGTTCACACAGTTCTGGGAGTATAAATAAGAGGGATGGTTACCTTGAGCTTGAGATGAAGATCTAACAGCCCCATGTTTCTGTTGTGAGTGTAAATGGTAACGGAAAGTTCTGAAGAACTCCAATTTTGAATGAATAAGATGATGATAATAAGAAGATAAAACAGTAAAAATTTCAAAAGGCTGGTAAAGAAACGCGGGTCCCTGGGAAATGAAATAGTATTACTATTGTATAGGACTGCCAGCTACAGCCAGTGCTGATTAGCTTCATTATGGTTTTAGAGATAAAAATTTGAGGAACTTTTAATGTAAGCATTTTATGAGATTTGATATCAGTAGACAAATTTAATGCACTACTGAACTCAATGGTTAGTTGCCATTTTAGTGTTGGAGGGGTGCCATGGGGTGGTGGATGATTTTTTGTGAAGATGAAATCAATTTGGAAAAGTGTCTAAATACAAAGGGAACAATAAATGTGGATATATGTATTCATCTGGTAAATTTAATTTAATTTAGGCATACTAAGTTATTAAAAATAGGCACCAGTTAAAAAAATTCTTCTATTTTTATCAAATATTTTTTTCTGAGAAAACTTTGAAGGGAAGGACTAAATCCACACCCTATGCATTTGTTAGACATTGATGCCCTTAGCATTTATTAAATAAATTTTTTTTTTGTAATAATATGTTTTCTAAAGGCAAAAAATTCACACACTGATCTTTATGTAAGTTTTATATACAAATTTTTTTTCTTGTTTATTTCGTTTCAAAATTTATCTTTCTCTAAAGCTGCTTTAATTTCGTTTCTCTTTCCTATTATATATGATTTACCACCTTTATTTTGTTAAACTTTTTGAAACACTTACATAGAGGGGTGTAGATTTAGCCCCTCCCAAATTGGAATTAATAGATACACATCTAATGCTGTTGAATTGGAGTTTTTGATATAAATGCACAGCTAACAATCTTGGTAAGTTAATATGAGTAGAAATTTGCATTAATCATGCATGCTGTGCAAGTTTTGTACTTAATACTAGTAATAATTAGTAAAAACCGTCAGCAAGAAGGAGATAGGCCTTTGATGACTCCTATTAATGACTCGAGTTCTTTACCAAGCCCAGTACTATAGAGGTCCAGATTAATTTTCATCCTTTTCAGGGGATGAGTAGATTCTTAAACAAGAAACAAAACGGTTAGCCAAAAACAAGAAAAAAAAATGGTTTGGAAAAAAATACATCTTCAGATGTGTACTTCCAAATACCCCAGAGTAGGGATGCAAACGAGTCGAGTTTAATCGAATAGCTCGCAAGATTGCTCGGTCAAAACTCGAACTCAAATTCGTATTAATCGAATTCGAATTGGAGTTTGAGCAGCTAAAGCTACTTGATGAGTCGAATTCAAGTTTAATATGTAAAGGTCGAAAGCTTGTTGAGCTCAATCGAGTTTCACATATATATGTTTTTTTAAAATTTTTTTTATTTATAGTATGAAATGTCTATTTTGTCTCTTGTTTAAAATTATATAAAATATAAATTTATACTTTTTAATCTTGATTAGGCTCGATTGGGCTCCATAAGCATGAGTTTGAATAATGCAAAATAAAATCGAACTCGAACTCGAGTTTAACTCAAGATCTCGACGAACTCGAACTCGAGTAGTGCACCATGCGAGCTCGACTCGACTCAATTATCACTACGATACAAGCGAGTGTGCCACTAATGAATACTGAGCAATATTTTTTTTTTTTGGTAAAAAAAAATGTTTGGATGGATTCGTTTCCAATCATCACCACGGATTAGGGCATGCTTCAGGATTATAGGGCGCACACAATCTTTTGTGAGGAAGTGATCCGTTCTTACCAATCAAACCAATTTGTGTTGACACAAATAGTGAGCATGAAGATTATGAAAAAGTTCGCATAGACCAAATTTTTTGTTTTCAATAGTACATATGAAGATAGTCTATGAGAAAGTGACTCAAAGGTCATGACTTGGTTTTACAAGCCTGAAAATGTCATGGCTACATTCTGTTAGCCTGTATAAATTTTGGAGAGAAAATTCTCCTTTTTAGAAAAATAAGCTCTCAATAAGATTTCTAGAAAGTTGAGAATAAATGAAAAAAAGAATTAACCTTAAGATTCTATAGGAGTCAAAGGTGGCCTCATTTCACTTATACAATACCAAGGTCTATTTTTTCACCACCCAAAAAAGAATGTTATACTAAAAAAAATACCAAGGCCTTGTATTTTAATAACTTGTACCAGCATGGGGTGCTTTCGCTTGCAGTTAATTCCCCTCTATACCTACAGCTAAAAGATTATTTATACACTATTAGCAAAAAAAAAATTTTTGTTCATTGAATAATTAGCTTCTTTGGGTGTTTCTTGACAGTTGAAGAATACATTGCATATGACCTAATGTATTGAACTTTAAAGAATGACAGCTAAAGGACCTCCTGCTTACTTAAAATTCCACACTTAAATGTGGCCATCACTTTTCATTTTCCATTTGCATTTATACCATTAGCTAATGACAACTTTTAACGGTGTGGTTAATTAAAAATTCTAAAATTTTAAGAAGCCCATAATAATTAAGAGTCGAACGAGTGTTCATATTTTGAAATATAAATATAGGGTAATAATTATGGATTAATCTTTTATACACTATCTGTGTATACACTAACGGGATTAGATGAACGTCACATCATCTAAATTTGAATTTAAACATCAAATTTTGTATATGTGGCAGACCTGCAAATGTATACACTGTTAGTGTATACAAGATTTACCCAATAATTATTAATGCGTGAATTTATATTATAGATTAAATGTGATTTAGGTGTACTATAGAGTGTTCATTGGCTACTCATTAAAAAATAGAATAACTAAAACAAAATATTGCAGGTTACTTGATTGGCAAATTGAGGAGTTTAACAGACTCATTAGCTTGTATTGCCTATACTAAATCCACCTGTGATGATTGATTATATATTAACTTCAATACTAAACCAATACTAATATTAACGTTTGTTTTTAGACCTAATGAAAACTTTAATTTTTCATTTTTGCGAAGAAATCGACTTCTGTTCTTTTTTTTTTAAAAATGATTATTATTTTAAATTCTTATTGCCAGGAATCGCCGAATTGACTTCGGTTCTTTTCGCAAAATGAGGGGGAAAAAAGATTAAAATGAACAATTTTTTATTATTATTTGTTCTTCTAATTTCCTCTAAAACCCAACTAAAACCCTCTTTGGTTCCATTGAACAGAGAGCAAAACAATGGCGCTCTCTCATCTTCTTCGACCGAAATCAGTCTTAAAAATTGACAGATACGGTATCCAAAACGAAAACCCATCTGGAAATATGTCTTCTTTATTGTATTTTCTCTCCATTTCCACGTAATAATGCTGCCAAGATTATATTTTTTTTTGTCTCTTTTTATTTCACCATTTTAATGGGATTCTTGAAAATATTGCAGGATTTCCAAAACCCATAAGATGGTTCTCTTCCCAATCTTCTGATATTGAGCTTGGGAAGTCATCAAAATTGAAGAAAACGTTTATGCCAAGGGAAGAAAGGGCTGTGGCTGCAGAGTCTTTTGTAAAGAGGTAAAGTGTTCTTGTTTAGTACCAATCAACTGTTTATATTTCATCTTGGCTGAAAACAAAGAAGGGATAATTTCTTGTTCTTTTACTTCTTCTCACTTGTGCTAATTGGACTGAAATTGTGGTACTTGTGAGGAAATGTTTATGCATATGTGAGAACATAATTATGCTTTTCTGATTTCTCCATGTCGATAGACTTTAACGATTATAAGTCTTTCCTACCAATTGAAAAGTGCTAGAATATCAATGATGGAAAGGAGAACACTTATTGCCATTATTTCGTTGAGGCTACTGATGTTTGGGATGGGGCTAGGAAGAATAACATTAATTGATGGTGAACACTGTCGTGTTTTAGCAAACTTCAAAATCGGTGGCTAAGCGTGATAACCATTGAAGTGTAAGTTAGAGAAATTGCGATAGAATGATGATTTAGCCACGGAGGATTTATGTACATGGTCTTTTCTGGAATTGCGTGATTTGTTTCTTATGGAAATTGCTTCTGTACTCCGAGGGACTCTATTGTGCAAATGTAGCCTTATCCCTGGTTTTAGCCAAGGACATGGATAACAGAGGTGGAGGTAGCAGTTGCTTATGTTTCGATGTTGATATAGAATGGACGTCAAACTCTCACATATTCCTAAGGGTGAGATGTACTAAAATGGATTTGAACTTGAGCAGCAACAAGGCATTTCCTCCTGTGATTTATTCAGTTCAATGTGGAGTTCTTATATTAGTTGTCTGATTCTAATTGCTTGGCCCTAGTAAATACCCTCGAGGTGTATTTACCTTCCATATCTGAAGATCAATGAAAGTCTGGTTTTGCCTCATCTCTCCCCTTCTCTTAGCTATGTCTCCACTCCTTCAGGTTTCCTTTCATCATGGCTTAAATGTATAGTTGTGTGCACATGCAAGGATGAGAAAATGTACTGGATACACAATCTTCTGAAGTAGGTTCTAGGGCGTTGTTATAGTATAGACCTTGTTATACTTGGATTGACATCTCCTCCATTTACTTTTACAAATATATTGTTGTTCACAGGATATAAGAAATTCAAGTATGGGCACAGCACGGTTGTGTCAATTTATTCCTTTTTTTTTCCCCCCAGATTAAGCTCTTTCCAGTAGTTGATCATGTAAATGGGTAACGTGTTTAAAGCCCTTAAATGATCCTACTGGAATCTGACCATTAGGTGTTGTAATTGAACCTTTGTGGATTAATAATGGCCTTTGTTGAATTAGATAGGTTGACGTTATTGTAGTTTTCCTCTGGGAACAACTGAATAAATAATTGTTCAAGTGTAATTTGTTTGTAATATTTCCATTGAAGTTGGTTCAGCTTGTAATACTTATTCAGGGATGTGCATCAGGATAAGGAAATTTATTTTTCTCTTTTGCAATTCTTCTATTTTCTTTTTCTGTTCTGGGTTGGATGTGCGGGTTCGGGTCGTGCATTTCTCTCTATACAGCTTGTAGCTTTCTCTTTCCTTTTTATTTGTTCTATTCTCTACAACAGTAGCAGCCTTTCATATTAATTTCTTTTGTTTTCTGAACTCCAGTACTTTGAACTTGTAGGTACATGGAAACAAATCAAGGAGTCTTTCCCAAGGCAAGCCATATTCAAAATGAGGTGGGTGGATCATGGCACACTGTGAAAGCAATTCTTTGCAACATAAAAGATAAGATACTCAGAACTCCTGTATCGGATAATCACTACGTTATTGATGCTTCAGCTACTGCAGAAGAGACTGCATCTTCTGCATTCGTGACCTATCATTCTCTAGTTCATGACCATTCTGGCTCTGTAGTCAACACAGACCAGGTGCTACAACCTCAGGATAAAGATGTAAGTTTTGGACATTCTACAACAGCGGCAGCAGTGGATGCTTCTTCTGCTTTGATAGTTGAACCAACAGCCTCAGATGCTACTAATATGCATAAAACTTCTGGTTCATGTGAGCTTCAAACAACATCTACTGTTCAGTGTACAAATTCTGGATTAGACATTCATGCAAGTCAGACAGATGCATCAGAAAAAGTTGACGTTCGCTTAAGTATGAAATACAATTCTGAGAGCATGGTTCAACCGAATGCTGTTACAGATAATTCACAGCTTGAGTTGGATAGCCTATGCATACAACCTAAAGAATCAGTCTCAAACATGTCTGAAACTTCAGATAATGGTCATGTTTCAAGTTCTGAGAAGTTGTCTCACTTTGAACATGATAAAATGAATTCGACTGGCTGTCACAAGTGGCAAGAGAATAAAACAATGAGTTGTGTCCCATCTCCAAATTCGAGTGTTGAAATCAGTCCGAAGTCTACTTTACCTGATAATTCACAGAAGGTCGGCAGCCTAGCAGATATCTTTAAGAAGTTTAAAGATGATGCATCAGTTGCTGATGCCAAGAATGGAAAATTGGAATCTAAGGCATCACTCTCTAGCACACTTCTTAGTCATGGAAAAGATAGCAATTCACAAGTTGATGCCAAGAATGGAAAATTGGAATCTAAGGCATCACTCTCTAGCATACTTCTTAGTCACGGAAAAGATAGCAATTCACAAGTTGAGAGTCCTCAGGCATCACTCTCTAGCATACTTCTTAGTCATACAAAAGATAGCAATTCACAGCTTGAGAGTCTGTTCTCTTCTGATATTCTACTGCCAAGTAAATCCATTAATAAATGCCAGGATTTTCGTACAAATAAGTTGGTTTCTGGTGGATCTGAAAATCAAAGACCTGAAGGGGAAATGATTGGATCCAGCGTGACACAAACTGTTATTCCCAATATGGCTGAATCGTTCACTGGTTCTGGGAACTTTATGGGTTTTGGAGGCACGAAAAGAGTGAATAACCGAGTATCAGAGTTCATTACCAACAAAAAGAAAGATATTTCTATGCGCACTCTCTTTGAGCATTTAGAAGTGCCTGCACGGAAGAATGATACCACAAGATCTGAGATAAAGGAATTAGTTGAGAGGATCAAGGGGCTTGCAGGAGAGCCATCCATTTTAAGACAAAAGGATAATGTTTCTTCTTGTAAGACAGATGAAAATAGTCAGAAGAGCCAATTGGGGTTTCAGTCACTGGCTAGTTTCAACAATTGTGACAAGAAAGAAAGAAAGATGTCATCAGATTGCCATGCTGATCATAGAACAAGCAAGAATGACGACCCACTTATGGTACTACCTGTAGGTTCAAGGACTCAGGATGATGCAGGAAATAGTACAGGTTGCAGCAAGCAAAGAGGACATACACAATTTGCTGTTCTGATGGACAAAAAGGAGTTAAAGGAAATACAGAATAAATTCTTGGTAATGGAAGAGCTAGGTCAAAACAAGGCAGTAGTGAAGTTCCTGTCAACAGATGTGCAAGAGAATAATATAGTTAAGGCCTTCCAGCATTGTGGTGATATCTTGAAGGTTGAAATTTGGTCCTCTGAAGAGGATTTCTATAGGTCTGCTACCATCTATTTTAAGGTGAGTGGTCATTTCCTTTAGTAATTTTTTTTCATCTGCATTAGTTCAAAAGGTGGGTGCAATATGGATAAATGCCTAGAAGAATTCATAGCAAAATGAAATAGAATGTTTCTGAAGAGATTAGCTGCATTGGTGGTAAATTACTTATTCCACTGAGCATGGGAACAATTTGTTTTTTGGTGAATCGCCATTTATGAGTCCTTATACCTGCAATAGGGGGATGTGAAAAAACAGCTTTAGTCCTGTCATTGCCTTACTATTAATTACCAATTTCCTTATCACAACAGACAAGAGAAGGGTTGCGAAATGCTCTTGAAGAAACTGACATAATGGTGACAAATCGGAATGTCACTGTGGAAGCTGCTGCTTCTGCGGAAGACAAATCATACAGAACCTCCATCCCTAGTTTGATTGGTGACCCAGATGTCCCTGCAGGCTTGGTGAAGAATCCAACGAGGACTATCAAGATAACACAGTTGACCTGCGACATTAGCTCAGATGATGTAATTGCAGCTCTGACATCCTGTGGGAGCAAAGTTACTGGCTTCTTCTTAGGTGCACTTGATTCTGTAGCTTTTGTGGAATTTGAGGCGAGTATTCCTGTCCACTTGTAGTTTGTCATTGGGCATATAGCATCTGATAAATAGCTATTCATCTAATTGAATCTGTTATGTTTACAATACTGCACCATATTAATAGAGATAGAGCTTGGCAAAGTCTGCTGCATCTCTCTCTCTCTCTCTCTCTCTCTCTCTCTCTCTCTCTACATTTGAGTGTATGTTAACGTACTTGTAAACGTGCATCCTTGAAAGGTTTCATAGGAATATCATGGTAGAAATTGCTTTTGACTACTATCTAATTGCAAAGACTACAAATCATTCATCTCTCTGAGATGCAATTTTATAACTTAAATATGAATTTGGAGACAAACTGCAATGTATGTCAAATTGGCTCTTGATTTGATCTTCCATTATCATCTGATCATACACACTTGAATTGTAATTTTCCAGACAGAAGATGGCAAAGAAATAGCTCTTGCAAAACATTCTCTTGATGTACTGGGGAAGCGATTACAAATATCTCGAATTGATGCACCAAGAACGACGGCTGTAAGAGTTTTGTACAACCAGAGTGTAAAAGGAAGCAAGATTATTCAAGTGTGCAATTCTCTTGGGAAAACCAGGTTTGTCCGTATGAGAAGCCCAGGCATCATGGATATACACTTCAAGCTTGCAGAGTGGCCAAACATGTTAAAGATCCTAAACAGGTGATTTTATATGCATATAAAGTTATTATTTGTATTCAAGTGACACGCATGTTGCCTAATCATTATCCTTCTTTTGGATACCTAAGACTGAATGCAGTTGCAATAGATGGTCAAACATTGCTAGCTCAGCCTGCAAGTGTCTTCCCTCCGGATATCCTTCAAATTCTATGGAGCCATCCGGAGGAAAGAAAGCATGTAAAGACTGTGGTGCAAAAGCTGCTGCAAGAACTGGGGGAGGATGTAGTACATAAAGTTGGGCTTACTGATCTTGCAGACTTCTATTGAGATGGATGATTAAGAGTATCCTTACTAGGTTCTTGATTTTAAAGATGTTCACGTTCTCGACAAGTTAAAACTTTTTGGGATCAAGAGTAACTGATGAGCAACTGAATTTCCATAGTACAGTTTCCATAGTACAGTTTAGATGCAGGTAAAATTTTGTAGTACAGGGTTATCAAGAACATGATATTACCACCACTCCTACAATGTCTCAACCGTAATTAGAGCTTTTCTGTGGCAATCTTTTTAGTGTTATTTAGCGCATACGATTTAGATATCATGCTTTGATTTGGTATACATCTCTTTTGAAATTGAGTTGCACATTTGTAATTGGGAATTTGGGATCCTCTATAGCCAGAAAATGGTCAATTAGGCTAGCTAAAGTTGGATGATGATATTAATTGTTTCTCTGCTGTTTGGTGCTCTCTCCAACTTTTGATGGGATGAAGTATTTAAAAACAAAATGACCTTCAAGTTTTCGTTAAATATGAAGTTTGCAGATTATTTGTGTATAATATGCATTAAATTAGTAATGACGGTGCTAATGTTCTCTTGACTAATCCAGATTAAAGAAAATTTTGAGCTTTATGCTTGGAATAGCCGAAAGGGGCCTCAAGAAATTGACAATTCCCTTTTGGGGATCAATGATAAGGAGAATGTCTGAAAAGGCTTAGATAAGATTATACAAAAGGTATTCCCATTACCAAATATGATAATGTATTTATTGGGCGTTAAACGAGAGAATTAGCAAAAGTTCTATTCTAATCCGTGATAATCAAGAATCTTTCTTTCCTTCACAACTTGCAGATTTCCAAAATTGAAGAAGTGTTTGCTAAACATGAGTGAATATTCCAAAACATCAGGTATTTAGATTCCTCTATCTCTCGGCTCTTGCCTATTTTTTGAGAAAAAAAATTCCTTGTGATAAGCTAAGAAAGAGTTAATAAAATAACAGAAGACTAGCATTCAGTTGCCGATTAGATACTTGAGAATCTTTTACTTTAGGAGTATTTTAACTTATTCATAAAGGAAATGAGTGTTTTAACTTATCCTACTCTTAATTGTAAATATTTAATAAGATTTCCAAGTATATTTTACAAATTCAGTGTAGAAGCTCCATTTGGATTGCTATTTTTAGGAGTTTTTGTAGAAAAATGTATTGTAACGATTTGATACACGTGAGGTAAAAAAAAATTGAGAAATATGTTTAAGGAAAGCGTAAAATTTTTTTTCTTTTCAGAAAATCACAATCCAAATAGAAGTAATCCAATTTGTGTACGTAATCTTTATTATAAAAGGGATTCTTGGAAACTGTGACACAAACAGGTTGACTGCCTAGGTTCCATGGTGTAGTGGTTAGCACTCTGGACTTTGAATCCAGCGACCTGGGTTCGACTCCCGGTGGGACCTTCTAACTTCTTCTTTTATGGAACTAGCACTTCTTGGTTGAAATTTGAAAATGATTTTTTTCCTTTTTTCTGTTTGCCCTTTTTGCCAATTCTTGTCCCGAAATAGCATTTCTTAGTTGAAACGTGAAAATGAATTGCATAAATCACATATTCCCTTTTCATCACAAGACAACTCAATAATAAAAAAAATACATAACATAAATACAATTACATATTCGTTTACTATCTTAATTTACATAATTCAAGTTCTTGAAAAATAAGTCCATACTATCTTGAAAAATTTTTACTTGTTGATAATATTTATAAGTATAATTAATTTTCACAACTACAAATTACGAATTTTAACTATTACTATTAGTTAGGTTGAAATGATAACTAGACCCTAAATTAATTTACTTCTCTTTGAAATCTAAAACTTCTATAATTGTAAATCGTATAATAATGTGTGTGTCTACGTACACACAACACACACACACACACACATATATATATATATATATATATATATATATATATATATATATATATATAAAAGAACAATTCATAGTGCAATACTTACAATTGCAGGGAACCCAATGCCTTTGGTCCATCATCATAAAATAACTTCGGCAAAAGATGCATGGTAAGAAGAACATGGACAAAAGGAATTAAAGAACCGACCAATTCACCTACGAGATAGGTACTGCTAGCGAATAACAAGGAATGGCAAGAAAACACGGTTGACCCCGTTCAATGTAAACAGTGCTGCTCCACGCATCTATTCTATTCGCAGTCTAAATTAGAAAAGAAATCTTGATTAGATGGATCCTGAAAAGAAATAGAATATTCTGTTGTTGGCCTTATAAGCTAGGTAAAATGGCCATTTTGCATGGGTTCTATGGTGTGAGAATCTCATGTGCAAAAATTAAAGTAACATTTCGAGCAAAAGATAGCTGAAAGAACTTTTTAAGCCCACTTCGAACAACTTTCTTGCTTTTATATACGGGAGAGTGCATCCTTCTTCCACTGCGGAGCAGGCTTTGAGGAACTGGTTGAGGAATGGGCGGAGAAGACGAAAAAGTAGTGGAACAGAAAGAAATGGAAATTAGTCTGAAGGACTTGTCCAAGAAGCTTGAAGAATTTGCCCAGGCTAGAGACTGGGAAAGGTACCATAGTCCCAGGAATTTACTTCTTGCCATGGTAATTCTACTTTCTTTAAGCTCAATGACAGTAGTTGCCTTTCTTGAGTACTTTAAATGGTGATATTTTGGCATGTTGTGGACCATTTGGTACTTCAATTTTTAATGTTTGGCTTGATTTTGTTTCTCAATTCCAATCTCAGAAGCAGCAATTCGGAATCCATCATTCACAAAGAATGACCAATTTCATATAGGCAAACCTGAATAATTGGATTTTAGGTGGTTATGGACAACTCAAGTAGTTCTAATTGTTGTTAACTGATTGAGTCAAATCCTTTCCTTTTGCTCATCACATATTGCATTCTCAGAAGTTATCAATCATACCTAGTCATTTTGGAGAACCAAGTATAAGATTGCGTGAGTTTGGTGCTTCTGCCTGGGAAACAGCCACAATTTTGGCCGGATGGGTATATTGGCTCAGCCTAATTTTTACTTTTTAGATCTTTGTTAACGTAGTGCAGAAAGTCGAAGTTCAAATTTTGACAGCATCATTCCTTCAGAAGAAAAAGAAGATCCAAACAGGAACTTTTAAGACGTGTATGAGCCAATAACCACAAATCTTGATTCATACAAGATGCTTCTCATTTATTCCAGCATATTGGGGAAACACCTTCATCAAAAGTAGCTTACAATTTATGCTGAATCAATGCAGATGGTTCAACTTGTCTGTGGCACAAGTGCTAGATTTCCCTGAATAACCCTTTGTCTTTTGCAGGTTGGTGAAGTAGGAGAGCTATCAGAGATATTCCAATGGAGAGGTGAGGTTGGCAAGGGCTTGCCAAATTGGGAAGAATCTGATAAAGAGCATCTGGGAGAAGAGTTGTCTGATGTGCTGCTGTACCTGATCAGGTTGGCTGATATCTGTG
Source organism: Coffea arabica (assembly GCF_036785885.1). Lineage (NCBI taxonomy): Eukaryota > Viridiplantae > Streptophyta > Magnoliopsida > Gentianales > Rubiaceae > Coffea > Coffea arabica. Next base: position 5,001,239 of record NC_092315.1, read on the forward strand.
GCATTGATCTAGGTGATGCTGCCACCAAGAAGATTGTGAAGAATGCAGTCAAATACCCTCCCAAAGCCTTCTGAAAAATGTAATACACCAGACAGTTTTGTTCTGTGACTGAGATCAAATCCTATGGCCAAAAATCTGATATCCAGATGTTGAAATAAAATGAACCTCGAGTGTACGTCAAATTTTGAAAGTATACAATAATCGCACCTAGTCACACCAAAATCCAATCGTATTTGTCTCAATTATCTATTTAAATGTCCCTGTCTTTTCTTCAAGAAATAGGAAAAAAAAAGAAGAACAGAGAAACAAAAAACTGCTATGGCATGAGAAAGTCTTTGTGCTTAGTATCCTCCTATTTTCCTCCAAATGGAGATGAAATAGTAGTGGATCAATTGACGTTAAAAAATGAAATCATGAAATGGGATGTACTTAGTTCGCTTGTTCATTGACATAATGGTGCATATAAACCGGTGTGGGCGCTCACACGGAAACATATTCTTCATTCTATTCTATTAGACCACTGAATCCGCGGGTATTTTGAAAAACTGTTAACGTGACAACCACTCATTAATTTTTTTTTTTTTGCATTCAATTTTTTCAAAAAACAATTAATTAGTTCCGAATTAACAATTGTCATGAGCTTTGTACACATATAAATGATGTTCAATATACACAGTACAGATTCTTTAAATCAAATTCTCTCAAGAAATCCCATTAATTTCAGGTTCCTCATCTTTGCCATCTTCAAACTATAATTGTAAGATTGCATTTGTTCATCTTCGTTTCTTTATAATTATGGTAATTTTTCTGCATTCACATATGTATTTGAAACCTTGAATCCTGTTTTCTTAGTGGTTGATAAGATTGCCTTCTTCAAATTATAACTATAAGATTGCATTTCTTCATCTTCGTTTCTTTATAATTATGGTCAATTTTCTGCATTTATACATGTATTCGAAAGCTTGAAACCCGTTTTTTTCGGAGTCTTATTCCTGTCTTCATTTTACGAGCAAATCATGATACGGTTTTACATTTCTTTGTCCATTCTGTGTGTCATTCATGGACATTTGAACTTGTCATGTGGTTTATGCCATTTCTTTATCTTCACGCAGTTACGATTTTGCTTGTTTATATTGTTTTTATATGAATTTTCTGAATGTGATGTGCAGAATATTGAGAAAATGGATGGAACTCCATTTACCCCAGCTCTGGAACAAATGAACCATTTGAAGTCTGAACAAGGGGAATTGCTTACCAAGCCTTTCCTGGATGTCTGCAGACTCATTTTGCCTATTTTAGGTTCATCTTCACAGCTGATTTTTTTTTTCTCTTTTTTGAGATTTTGGATTCAAGTTTCTCTTGGTTTGAATTTTCGCAAATAGTTGCGGCATCAGAAATTGTAGCTTTAAATTTCTTTTTTATCTGCCTTGATTGTCTGTTAGTCCAATACAATTTTTCTTCCATAAATGGGCTTAATGACACAGAAGAGCCCTTTTAGCAGATAGGATTGACATAGAATTCAATCATTGTCTCATGTCAGCCCAATTCAGCTTCCTAAACTCTGCTCTTTTGTTTCATGTTCATCTCAACTCTGAATGCTCTTTCCTTCCCCTTTTATTGCAATATCTTCTGTATCACGATTCGGTTTCATCCCCTACGGCTTTTCATTTCTGATGCCAGATAAATTTGGAGCTGCAATGACTGTGGTGAAATCTGATGTCAGTGGTAATATATCGGTAAGACATCCTCTTTGGTTAATTTAATTAATGCCGAACATGCTTGAGATGAATTGTTTCTGTCGAATACAGAGGATTGATATTATTTTATCTCATATCATGCAACAAAAAATTGAGTAAATGCTGATGAGGAATGCACTTTGCTAGGATGATGATAAAGCATAATGACATGAGATTCAAAGCTATGGCATTCTAGGGTGAAGTATTATGAGAGCAGTCATAAGTCAGGCTTGTTTGCCAGTTGGTATAGGGCCTTCCATGGCCAATAGTTAGAGCCCTAAGAAATCATCCCTGAACTGTTCAATTTAACAAATTTGTACTAGCTGTCTGATACAAACTATGAACAGAGGACAAACTTGGCTTGCCTTTACATTTAGAAAGTTGTTCATGTTTAAAGAAGCAGTAAGCTTAACCAAGAATGCAGCATAGTCTAAGAGGGAATTTTTGGTCAGAATATTGGAAGGTTCACAGATTGGAAGTTGATTGTCTCCATGGGATCTAAAATGGACCTAATGGTTACATAGATCCAGAGACTAGTGTAAACATATATGCACATCGCCAGATAAGGCAACACTTCTGTTCCCCTACTATACACGAATCATCCGATACATTAAATTGGTTCACTTCTCTGATCGTGCTTGTTTTTCAAAAACTTGAACTTGATTTCTTATATGCTATTTTACTTGCAGAGGTTGGAATCAAAATATTCTTCCAATACATCTAGATACAACTACTTGTACAGCATAGTACAATCAGAAGTTGAAACAAAATCTGCCAAGGCTTCATCCAGCTGTACCAATGGCCTTCTTTGGTTGACAAGGTTCTTGCTAGTATTTCCAGACGCTTATTATATACATATTGCATTCTGTTCCGAACTTGCAAAGCCATTTAACAAATTCTAGACAACTGCTGCAGCTAATAATGAAGGATTAGGGACAAGCAGTCTTGTCTCACATATAGTTAAAAACCAATTTTTGGATGAAATGGAAAAAGCAGGTCGAGCATATTAGTTGCTTTGAGTAACAGGAGGAGAGTAGAAGGAACAAAGTTTTAGGCTTCCATATCTCTTTCTGTAGCTTTTTTCAAACTAAGTAGAAGAAAGAATGAACCACATGGTTGTAATCAATCTCAGCATCGATTATGGTTCGTAACCCTTCAAAGAAACCTGCATCTGCCACTGCTGCAATTGTGTTACCATTTATTTCTTTCTTGTCGATGTCTGTTTTAATATGTAGGAATTTTTATACTGTTGCAGAGCCATGGATTTCTTAGTGGAGCTCTTTCAAAATCTAGCACGGAATCAAGATTGGTCAACTGCACAAGTTTGCAATGATTCCTACAGCAAGACCTTGAAAAAATGGCATGGCTGGCTGGCTAGTTCAAGTTTTACGGTAGCTCTGAAGCTTGTTCCAGATAGGAAAAAGTTCATGGAGGTGCTAGGAAACTCAGAGAACATCTACGGTGATATGGAAAAATTTTGCACAACTTTTTCACCAATTCTTAGAGAGATCCACAAGTTTTTGGTAAGAGAACCTTCAATCTTCTGGAACCCTTTGTTTTGAATTACTACTTTACTAGATACGATTGAAAATTTTACACATTGGAATTGCCAAGTGAAAGCCGTAACTATAAACATAATCCTAGTGGCAGAGCGAGGACTGTTACATCGCGGATGAAATAGTGGCAGTAAATTAAAAAAAATTTTAATGAGTGTAATTTTGAAAATAATGAATTCCGAATTAATTTTTTTTCCTGTTTCTTTGGCTTAATCACTCAATATCCACTAGCAATTTAATCCAAAATATAATAAGCCAAAATTGTCTAACAACAAGTTCTTCATTACGATGACAATTTTAAAAAAACAGCCATAAAATCAAGTCCACAAAACATAGTACGAAAATCGTGTACTCAGTATTGAATTAAAATATGCATTAGTATGTTAAATTTGCATTGTAACTTAAGATTCTATATTCTCTTTCTTGTCACCCTACATAAGGAAAAGAATCTATCAATATGAACATATTGCAAATTTTAATTTACCAAATGAAATAGCCAATTAGTTACAAATGCTAATCATAATACATGTTTAATAGTGGGATATCTTTGGAGATAATACACAAAATTCCCAGAAGATAATATCTAATATAAAGCATTTAAAAGGAAACTAAAATTTGAATATCAACAAATTTAATAATATTCTAAAAATATTTAGAGAAATTAATATTTTTTCCAAGGCAAAATTTAAGTTGGGGAACCAAGGAAGGAAGAAGCAAATTCCATTCAAGATTTACCCACATATTAGTTTGAGCTTTGGCAACTCCTTGCCTTGTCTAAATGGAGTTAGAAGGCCGTAAAGTGTCATCCTCTTTATACCAACGATAGGAACTTGCCATGCTTAAGGATGTAATCATCCTTAGGATCATATATTCAAAATACACACGTATCTACCTAAGCTAAAATGGAGTCAAAAAGGGGTACTTGTGATTCTGCACAAGTCTTCCCTGCTCATTTTTAATCTCTGAAATTGATCTGAACTCATTTTTGCGTTTCCATGACCAGTGTATGTGAGTTTCTTTATGACAAAAAATTGAAAAATATCAAATTTCATTTTATGCATGTTCTTTGTTTTGCAGGCAAGTGTTGGATTGGACAGTATGAAATCTTTGTAAAATCGGAACCTATCCCCATGATATGATTTGCTTCTCTGATGGCAATGCAGCTTTATTTTTCTTGCTTCATTATCATGTCTACACTCTTCTTATTTTTTTCCCTTTCTTTCCTTCTCTGATGGCAATGCAGCCTTAATTCTCTTGCTTCGTTCTCATGTCTACACTTTTCTTACTTTATTCCTGTCTTCTATCCTTGTCATGGTACTTCTTATGGTTTCTTGTTTAGACAATTCCAACCTCTGAAGCTTGTATTTCTGGGTTAATATATAATTTATCATTGGCAGGAATCTTGCTCTTCATCTTGTTCCTCGAGTATACTCATTTCACACGCTACTTGTAGTTCTGCCTGCTAAGCAGATGCTTGCCTTTTGCTTCAATATTTCTTTTACCTGCCATATTACAACTTCGAAATGCAACTATTCAAGGCACAAGTTCATTTTCTAGCTGCATTTACGTTTAAAGAAAAAAAAAAGGAAAAAGCAAAATCTCTTCTCTTTCTGTAAACTTTATCAACATCCAAAGAAATTCAATGCCTTGGTTACGACGTGAAGTTTGGTATCATATCCTCAAGTTTTTAACTGCATAAAAAATTTGGGCCTTGATGAAGAATTTAAGTCTTTCTCTTACTGAGGAAAAGCAAATTCTCCCCTTGTATAACGACTACTTCCTTCTTCTAAATTTATGCTTAGATTGCATTCACGGTCTGGGGTTGAGTCTACATCCTAAGCTAGGCTGTATAAAGGATGTAGCAGAAAGAAAGTTTCTTCACTTATACTTTGTCCATCTTCTAAGCAACATCCTGTTTAAGTCTTGCAAATTCACACCCCACACCTTAATTGTGAATTCCAAATTTCCTATTTCCCAACAGATTATCAGGAGTTGGGCACATCATCACCTATCGAGAATCCAAGACTAGTAAGTATAAATTCTGTTTCTCTACAAATCCTCGTGCAGGATCATCCTGTGAAGAATGAAATCCTGTCTCAAGTTCCTTTAGATATGCTTCTGTCTACTAGTATCCGAAGATAATATCTTAATTTGTGCATTATCAATAGTGGTTTCCATTTACCTCTTGATGACCTCTCGAGTTCAGCTTATCAACCAGACTATGCTTCATTGTCAATTGTTAATGGTGTCGTAAAGCAATTAGGTGCTTTTTCATTTTTGAAACCAATTATTGTTGGAAAACATGGGTCAATTCTGAAGAAGCTATCATATCGAAATTCTAGAGCTTTATTTTTAATTTTGTAGCTCGTATTGTGATGATAAATTTAGAGCATCAACGTGATACAAAAAATTACAGCGTCAAGATGTGTTCAGACTTGTTACATGCTATGACTATCAATACACGTAAACCATAAAGATTAGTTTTTTAAAATTTACAAACAAGATAATGTTGTTTGGGAATGAAAAAACGGAATCGAAGTTGGGCTTTTACTTCAAAATTTCTCGTAATGTTCTACGGAGTATAGATAGACACAAAAGATACACAGATACCATATAGATATGCAGACTTTTGAGCCTCAACTATTCGCAAGTAACTTCTCGTAATGGAGAAAAATTTTCTTGATCTTTGCTTTAGTTTATTCTTTTCTCCAGCCTATATATAATTCTAGTTATCTGGGTCTATGTCAGTTGAATTAATTAATGAAGGAGTTGAAAATTTTAGGCTCGGTTGTACACCGATTGAAATGAAATAAGACATTTGTTTTAGTGTGTGGCCCAACTTGTCAAAATGCTCCTGTGAACCAGTTGAATCTTAAGTGACAAAATGCAAACAATCCTCATAGGTATGATAACAGATATGCTCGCTTGTGCTGGATATGTTGATTAAATTGCTTTATTTACTTTGTTAATTACCATATCAATTTTTTTGTAGTAGTTTTTCTTAATGTACCTTGATTTGTTAGTGTTCATTGTATCGAATATACACGAAAAAATGAAAATTCCTAAGGCTAAGCTCTGTGCCTCGGCCCAATACCAGTTATTCAAGATTGCACAACTACAGAAGTACAAGTAATATGTGAACTTCAATCTTACACATGCATATTGATTCCAAGGAAAAAGGAAATTCTGATGTCACGTGATCTTTTTACGCAAAAAAATTTATGGATTTGTAGAATTTCTAGAGAAGTCCAGGTGGTGCAAATACTATCTGCTAGCAATAATATGGACGAATCTATTGTTTCTATCGCCGTAGAAACTCTTTGGGCTTTGTTAAAAGAAGAAGCAAAGCTGTTATCTGGAGTAAGTGATCGAATCAATGAAGTTTGCATAGAGTTTAGGAGGATGCAATGTTTTCTTCAAGATGCTGAGGCAAGGCAACACAAAGAACAAGATGTGCGAAATTCGATACGAGAAATCAGAAGTCTTGCTTATAGAGCTGAGGATGTCATTGAGACATATGCTGTTGATGTTTTATCCAGAAGAGGAAGGGGATTCAAAAAAGCTTGTAAAAGATTTGCTTGCATATTGACAGAAGCAAGAGCATTGCGGAAAATTGGTGCTGAGATTGGAAATATCAAAGCTGAAATAGCTGGTGTGGCATCAAGTATGCAAACTTATGGTATAAAAGCAGTCAGTCAGGGAGAAAGCTCTAGTAATGCTGCAACTCATGAAAAAGAGCGATGGCTACAATGACCTATGCTCACCAGGTTGAAGAAACATTTGTAGGGATGAATGATGATATTGAGAAATTGAAATACCTCGTCGTGAATGAGCATACGCACCATCAAGTTGTTTCGATCTGGGGCATGGGAGGTTCTGGGAAGACCACAGTTGCAAGAAAAATCTACAACCATGCTGGGATTCGACGCCAATTTGAGGCCTTTGCTTGGGTGTGTATAACTCAGCAAGGCCAAGTTAGAAAAGTTTTGGAGGAAATCTTGCAACAGCTGTACTTAGATCCAGAAAAGAAGAAAAATGTCAATGTGGCTGACAGGGAATTGATGGAGCTGTATAAAGAACAAAAGGAGAAGAAATGCTTGGTTGTTCTGGATGACATTTGGAGTGCAATTGATTGGAATTGCCTCCAACCGGTCTTCCCATTGATCAAGGAATCTCGGAGTAAGATTTTGCTTACAACTCGTAACCTAGAAGTAGCTCAAGTTGGACGGGTTCACGAACTCAGTTTTTTGAACAGCAACGAAGCTTAGGAGCTATTTCAGAAGAAGGCCTTGATATTTGACAATGTGAACCCTCAAGCTAAGTATATTTTTGCTTGTTTGCCTTGCCAAAAATGTGTCCTCGCCACATTCTATTTTACATCTCTATGAATGGTAAAAACATTCATTTAATTTGCATTTGAAACATAAACTTTGCTTTGCCATATAACACTGAAAGCTTTTACAGCATACTTTGACTTATGGTAACAATTTCGTTAATCTAACTGAGGCATTTTTGCTAATAGCCTGTAGATTAACATCGTGGAAACCAAATGCAAGCATAAGATTTGTCCTCTTTTTAGCTTGAAATGAATATTGTATGCTTATCCAAAGATTCAGATTATTGTACTTCACATTTGGAATCATAACATCTATTCAAAAAATGCAAATTATTAGGTACAAGAAGATTCACTACTCTAAAAGAATACAATTCTTCAATTCAGTTACTTTATAATACAAATTAATGTTCTTAGTGAAGCTCAACAGGATGTACAAGTCATATCGTAATTGATACGCAAGTTAATGTGTAAAAACTTATATGAAACAAAAAGCATATCCCTTCTATTTTAGCATTATTTTGATTTGTACAGTTTCTTCATCACTTCAGTAGCAAACAAATTAAATGGTAAAAATATTTCATCGTGGATTTAGTTTTTGAAAATTGAAAAATTCATCAGCTTAAAATTTTTGGGTTTTGTTAGCTTTTAGTTATTGTATTAGAAGACAGAACAAGTGAAAAGAAAGATAAAATGTAGATTGTCCATATTTCATTATATGGTTTTACAATTGAGGAGAAGTGATGCTCTGTATACTAAAGCAAAATAACGTTTAATTGTGCATCACTAAAAGATTTGACTATGCAACTAAATTATGCAGATTTTAGAACTGAAGTTGAAAGAGAGAAGATAGGAAGGGAAATGGTGCACAAGTGCGGCTATCTACCATTAGCAATATCAGCAGTTGGAAGGATCTTGAGCAAAAAGGCATCTTTAGATGAATGGACAGTGGTGAATAAAGACATTGACTCTTATTTGGGAAGAGAAGGCTTTGATGGTAATAGAGGAATAATGAAGATTTTGACTTTGAGTTATGATGTCCTACCATACCACTTAAAGCAATGCTTTCTTTCCTTGGGCTATTTCCCAGAGGATCTAAAGATAGGTACAAGTGTCTTGTATTTCACATGGTTGGCTGAAGGAATAACTTTGCCGAATAAACATTCAGGAAGAGAAGAGACTGTAATGGTAGTTACAGAACAATATTTGACCAAGTTGGCTAGTAGGTCCATGGTTAATGTTGAACTCTTTGAGCTTGCTGCACCAGGATTATTGAAGTACAAGCATTGCCGTCTTCATGACCTTATGAGAGAACTATGCTTAATGAAGTGCTCAGAAGAAGATTATATCAAAGTCGGGGACTTTCGAGGTGGAAGGCAACCGGTGTTAGAACGTTTTCCTGTTATTATGGATGACATTACCACTACCAACATATATAGACTGGCTATCCATACAGATGGAAACTTTAAAGGTGACGCTATAGGAAAAATTACAGAACGACTCTCACCACGACTACGTTCCATTACTTTTACCGATACGAGTCAAGGTGAAAATTGTTCGGTAGATATGGCACGGACATCCTCTGAAATATTCAACAGGTTTAAATATCTTCGAATTCTATCCTTTGACTGGTACACTTTTGTGAACAAGAAGTCAATAGAATTTATAGGAAAGTTGATTCACGTAAGGTCTATACGTTTCAACAGTTGTAAGATGGATGAGTTGCCATTACAAGTACTTAACTTACCCTTTTTACAGAGCCTAAACCTTGAAGGGTCTGTCTGGACAAATCCTACAAAAATACCAAAGCTAGATGTAGCATGGAAAGCAAAAATATTGATGCATCTCTTCTTTCCTAGTAATGGTGCGAAAATGGTTGAGCAAGGAAAATTTAGATTATGTGGATTAGTTTAGCTGGAGGAAATAATTGGTTTTGACACCAGTACAATGGAAGATGCAGATCTTCTTGAACTAAGCAATATTCAATGGTTTTCTGCAACAATTTATGACAATAAGAGCCTTTCTTTAATCCTCAACTGCATCGAGGTCAATTGACTCAACATAGGGCATGTGGTGCTTGGTATCTGTAACTATAATTTTACTGAAAATGAAAGCGGGACCAACTCTAATCTTGTAAGGAAGGTTTTCAACTGTCGCCACCTTATTGGCTTGGCGATTGAAGGGAGGCTAGGCAACAAATTACGCAGGTAGGAAACAAATTTTGCTTCGAGTCTGAGACATTTGGCACTATTTGGATCTGAGATAGTAGAAGACCCCATGGAAATTTTGAAGAAGCTCCCCAATTTAAGAGAACTTGAACTGCTGATGAATTCCTTTATGGGCAAAGAAATGGATTGCCACAACATGGGGTTTCCTAGTCTCACTGATCTTTCCTTCAAAGGACTGCACAGTTTAGAGAAGTGAAGGATTGATGACGGAGCTATGCACAATTTTATGAAACTTGAGATCAGGAACTGTAAAAAGTTGCATATGATTCCAATTGGATTGAGATTCATCTCCACACTCAAGGAACTTAGGACCGTTCACATGCCTACTGAATTTATTGAAGAATTGATGGTCAAGCAGGAGTAGATTATGACATTGTCTCCCATTTGGAAAAAATCTATCTTGGATAAGAATAACCAAACATCGGGTCAGCTGCATTTCTCCCCTTTTTTTGGGTTGTCTTTTGCTATCTCCGAATGCGTGACTGTCTATACATATACATTGTTTTACTCACAACTTTTCTCTACAGGATTGATACATTTGTCAACATTAGGTTGCATAAATATGATACTCTGTAGACCATCCAGTTTTGTTTAAACTATTACAGTTTAATTTGCAGATAGGATCATTATCAGATGATCACATTTTTCTGTATTATTTGGACTTGTAACTTCTATTGTTTCTTTAATTTACTCTTCGTGTAATTTTTTCTAAGCTGCAGAAGATGCTGTAGGCATGCTGACGACCATCTAAGTACAAGGAAACGAATATATGCTTTATTTGTGAATTTGTTAGCACCGGGTGGTTTTATTTATGTGCATTCTAACTAAGTGAATAAATACTAATTGGCATTTTCCTTTATGAATTGCAGGATACTCAATTGGTTTCCTTCAGAATTTCTAACAAGCAAGATATGTGGATTCTTTTCCTTCTGCTTATACTTTTCATTGCTGGTTATACATTATGCATGGTACTCGTGCGACTGCTTGGCTATCCATCTCATGCTGTTGAACATCAGAGTTAGATAATTCGTGCTTGTATTAAAGCTTACAATGTAATAGTGTAAAATAATTACCATATCCATGTACCGGTTGTTCAAATTGTAATATCATACAAATTTGCTTTTCGCTTAAATTTCACTTTTAGTTGGTGCCCATTGTTGTGGTAAAAAGTTTTGTGACTGTAGAATTTCCAACAATTGTTCGATAAAATCATATGCTATCCAATGATTTCGTTCATTTACCTAGGTCCATTCTCTCCATTTTCTCAAACAAAATTTATTTGCAGGCACATTGCCTGGCTCTTCAAGCAAACGGTTGGTGCCCATTGCGCACTCGCTCATATCTACTAGTATCTCGAGTTAACATCTTCGTTCGTGTGTTATCAATAGTGGTTTCCACTTGCCCCTTCATAACTCGAATTTGTGGCCTCTCAATTTCATCTTATCAACTAGACCGCGGTTCATTGTCAATCGTAAACATTATCTTAAAGCTAATTAGGTGCTTTTTCATTTCTTAAACCAATTATTGTTCGAAAACATGGGTCAATTTTGAACAAGCAATGATATTGAAATTCTAGAGCTTTTATTTTACTTGAGCTCAGTGGACTGCACAACTTAGAGAAGTGGAGGATTGACAACAGAGCTATGTGCAATCTTTCGAAACTTGAGATCAGAGACTGTCAAAAGTTGAGAGATAAATGGATTGAGATTAATCTCAACACCGCAGGAAATTATCACTGTTGACATGCCAAATGATTTTATTGAGCGAACTAAGACGTCGTAGATTTTTTTTTTCCATGTCCACCATGTAGCTACAATTTCTCTTCAATAAGACTCATCAAAAATCAGGTCAGCTGCAAGTCTTTCTCTTTTGTTTTCAACTATCTCTGCAATTTGGTAGTGTGAGGTGGTTCTTATCTGCATTCTGGCTTCTCGAATAAGTACTCATTGGCATTTTTCTTTATGTGTTGCAGGATACCAAACTCAACTGGCCGTCTTCCCTAATATTTTTGACTAGATAGTTTCTAACCAGCATGACTGTTTGATCATCGACCTTATGCTGTTGAACATCAAAGTTAAACTGTTCATGCTTGAATTAAAGCTTACAATTGAGGACAAATTAATTATTATGTCCACAAACCCGATGCTAAAATTGTAATATGAAGCTCATGTACAAATTTCATTAACACTTCAATTTCTCTTTAATTTAGTGTCCATTGTATTACACTATTGCATTTGCAAATTAGTTTCTACACCATATGCAATTTCCAGCAATTGTTCAATACAGTTATGCCATAGACTAATTTTTTTCATTTCCTTTTATTGTCATTGTGATAGCAATTGGGCGTCATTCTATCAACATGGGCCTCTATCCTTTTTTTTTCTTTTGTTCGTTTCCTTTTATTGTCATTGTGATAGCAATTGGGAGTTATTCTATCAACAAGGGCCTCTGTCCTTTTTTTTATTTGTTGAAGTCCAAGGGTGGAAGGAGGAAGGCTTTAGAGTCAAATCAAGAACTTTTATCTCTTACCTAATTAATGTCCTTATCAGTTAAGTTGGATCTTGTAGATTCTATCATTCTTTAATTTAAACAATTTGTTTGGATTGTAATTTTTTGTAAAAAGATTTTTACATTTTTCGTAAATACATTTTTCAATTACCTTTTTACCTTATATATATATATATATCAAATCACTACTGTTTTTCTACAAAAATTTCTAAAAATAGCAATTCAAACAGAAAGTTTGCGGGCACATGGCATATGAACAGTTCTTGAAGGGCCATGTTGCAATAAACTTTGAGAAATGGTGCCATTTGTTTAGGTTTTGTCTACTTGGTTTCATGCTTTTCATTAATACATAGTTTGCTTTATATTTATGTTTGAACATGAATAATGGGTAAAAGATTTTCTTCATCAACTTGGAAACTGCTGCAGTCTTTTTCCAATGTGTGACATTTTCTTTTTCAACTGCTTTCTTCTTCTTCTTTTTTCCTTTCTTTTCCTTTGGTCCCAGTTTGTAATTGATTAATAGCCTGTTAGCATTGGCGATCAGCAACATTTCAAGAAGAATATGCCCGCTTCTACAATTGCGATGTAGTTGGCATCAACAAGTTCAACATGCCCTCTTGGATGATGACAAACTTCATTTCCTTAAAGTTGAAAAGAAGAGCCCAGCAGATGTTCCAACTTGATTCTGTCAAATGTTACCGCTGTGTTCTATGAAGAAACTAGGAAGAAATTCCATTTTCTAAGGGCATGCTCAAGACATATGTTTATTTCTTCTATCAAATATTACAGCTGTGGTCTTCAATTTCTCTGTAATTTAGTGCTTAACCTATTATTTCTGCAAAAGTTTGCCAACTTTTTGGCAATGATCAGTGAAATCGATTGAGCTATTCATCAGTTCTCTTTGAGGGTGATCTTTTCATAAAATTCTACAAATTATAGCATGCACATTTTTGGAAGCTAAAATCTCATAACTAACAGTTTCGATTCGACGTATAAAGCCTAATGAAGAGGGAAAAAAAAATGCTCTGCCATTCTTTTGCATGCCATCCTTCGTATTTGTTTCTCCCTAATCTAGGCAAGGAAAAGAGATTCATCACAAATATGCAGAGTATCTATGTTAATTCATAACAAGCATATATACACATAATGAAAACTACAGGCAAATTTCAAGAAAAATCAAGACATTGAAAGAGCATTAAAAAAGGATCACCAAGCTGAAAAAGCTACAGATACTGGTCTCTCTTGTCAACCTCTTTCAGCAAGTCCATAAGGAGACATGCTATGAACATAGTTTTACCTATTCTTGTCCAGAGGTAATTCACATAACTACTTCGATACTGCCAAACTATAAGATTCACATAGCTGAGATAACAATCTCGTGATTGCACAGTGATTCACGTAGCTGAGATCCACGAAGAAGCAAAATTCAAAACTCGGTGATTTTCCTGCGGAGAGCAAGATGAGAAAAAAACATAAAGTGGAAAAATCGAATTAGATACCTATCTGTGCTGAATATTTTGAAGTTGGAAAGTGACATATACCCATATCACATTTTCTAAACCTCCTCACAAATGGCTAATCTGGGTCATTTTACACTAGCTAATGACAAAACTCCAACAGGCTTAAGAGGAGGAACTGCCCATATTGGAAAGAAATGAAGATGAAGAGAGTAACCTTGCACAAGACATGTTCTCTATGTCACTCGTCAAGTAGAATTTCTAACATCACAACTGCAACTTCTCTTTTTTGAGATTTTGGATCTTGTTTTGAATTTTCTAAAATAGTTGCAATATAAAAAATTGTAGCTTTAAATTTCTTTTTTATCTGCCTGGATTTTCTGTTAGTCTAATACAATTTTTCTTCCATAAATGGGATTAATGACACAGAAGAGCCCTTTTAGCAAATAGGATTGACATAGAAGTTGATCATTGTCTCATGTCTCTCCAATTCAGCTTCCTAAATTCTGCCCTTTTGTTTAATGTTCATCTCAAATCTGAATGCTCTTTCCTTTTTTTATGGCAATATCTTCTGTACCATGACTCGGTTTCATCCCCTACAGCTTTTCATTTCTGATGCTGCAATGACTGTGGTGAAATCTGATGTCAGCGGTAATATATCGGTAAGACATCCTCTTTGGTTAATTTAGTTAATGCCGAACATGCTTGAGATGAATTGTTTCTAACGAATACAGAGGATTGATATTATTTTATCTCATATCATGCAACAAACAATTGAGCAAATGCTGATGAGGAATGCACTTTGCTTGGATGATGATGGAGCATAATGACATGAGATTCAAAGCTATGGCATTCTAGGGTGAAGTATTATGATTTTTGAGAGCAATCATAAGTCAGGCTTGTTTGCCAGTTGGTATAGGGCCTTCCATGGCAAATAGTCAGAGCCCTAAGAAATCATCCCTGAATTGTTCAATTTAACAAATTTGTACTAGCTATCTGAGACAAACTATGAATAGAGGACAAACTTGGCTTGAGAAGCAGGCCCTTTAAATTTAGAAACTTGTTCATGTTTAAAGAAGCAGTAAGCTTAACCAAGAATGTAGCATAGTGTAACAGGGAATTTCTGGTCAGAATATTGGAAGGTCCACAATTTGGAAGTTGATTGTCTCCATGGGATCTAAAATGGACCTAATGGTTACATAGATCCAGGGATTAGTGTAAACATATATGCACATCACCAGATAAGGCTACATTTTTGTTCCTCTACCATACACGAATCATCTGATATATTTAATTGGTTCACTTCTCTGATCGTGCTCGTCTTTCGAAAACTTGAACATGCTTTCCTATTTTACTTGCAGAGGTTGGAATCAAAATATTCTTCCAATACATCTAGATACAACTACTTGTACAGCATAGTACAATCAGAAGTTGAAACAAAATCTACCAAGGCTTCATCCAGCTGTACCAATGCCCTTCTTTGGTTGACAAGGTTCTTACTAGTATTTATATTTCCAGATACTTATTATATACATATTGCATTTTGTTCCGAACTTGCACAGCCATTTAACAAATTCTAGACAATTGCTGCAGCTAATAATGAAGGATTAGGGACAAGCAGTCTTGTCTCACTTATAGTTAAAAAAACAACTTTTGGATTAAATGGAAAAAGCAGGTCGAGCATATTAGTTGCTTTGAGTAACAGGAGGAGAGTAGGAAGAGCAAAGTTTTAGGCATCCATATCTCTTTCTGTAGCTTTTTTCAAACTAGGTAGAAGAAAGAATGAACCACATGGTTGTAATCAATCTTAGCATCGATTATGGTCCATAAGTCTTCAAAGAAACCAGCATCTACCACTTCTGCAATTGTGTTACCATTTATTTCATTCTTGTCAATGTCTGTTTTAATATGTAGAAATTTTTATTCTGTTGCAGAGCAATGGATTTCGTAGTGGAGCTCTTTCAAAATCTAGCACAGCATCAAGATTGGTCAACTTCACAAGCTTGCAATGATTCCTACAGCAAGACCTTGAAAAAATGGCTTGGCTAGCTGGCTAGTTCAAGTTTTACGATAGCTCTGAAGCTTGTTCCAGATAGGAAAAAGTTCATGGAGGTGCTAGGAAACTCAGAGAACATCTACAATGATATGAAAAAATTTTGCACAACTTTTTCACCAATTCTTAGAGAGATCCACAGGTTTCTGGTAAAAAGAACTTTCAATCTTCTGGAATCCTTTGCTTTGAAATTACTACTTTACTAGCTACGACTGAAAATTTTACACATTGGAATTGCCAAGTAAAAGCTGTAAGTATAAACATAATCCTAGTGGCGGAGCCAGGACTCTTACTTCGCGGATGAAATAGTGGCAATAAAATATTTTTTAATGAGTGTAATTTTAAAAATAATGAATTGCGAATTAATTTTTTCTGTTTCTTTGGCTTAATGACTCAATATCTACTAGCAATTTAATCCAAAATATAATAAGTCAAAATTTTCTAACAACAAGTTCTTCGTTACGATAGTACGAAAATCCACAAAACATAGTACGAAAATCATGTATCGAGTATTGAATTAAAATATGTGTTAGTATGTTAAATTTGCATTGTAACTTCCAGTTCTATATTCTCTTTCTTATCACCTTGTATAAGGAAAGGAATCTATCAATATGAACATATTGCAAAATTTTACTTTACCAAATGAAATAGCCAATTAATTACAAATGTTAATCATAATACATGTTTAATAGTGGGATATCTTTGGAGATAATACACAAAATTCTAAGAAGATAATATATAATATAAAGCATTTAAAAGGAAACTAAATTTTGAATATCAACAAATTTAATATTATTCTAAAATATTTAAAGAAATTAATTTTTTTCCAAGGCAAAATTTAAGTTGGGGAACCAAGGAAGGAAGAAGCAATTCCATTCAAGATTTACCCACATATTAGTTTGAGATTTGGCAACTCCTTGCCTTGTGTAAAGAGAGTTAGAAGGCTGTAAAGTGTGATCCTCTTTATACCAACGATAGGTACTTTGCCATGCTCAAGGATGTATGTAATCATCCTTAAGATCATATCAAAATACAGACGTATCTACCTAAGCTAAAATGAAGTCCAAAAGGGGTACTTGTGATTCTGCACAAGTCTCCCCTGCTCCTTTTTAATCTCTGAAATTGATCTGAACTCATTTTTACGTTTCAAAAATCGGTGCATGCGAGTTTCTTTATGACAAAAATTGAAACATATCAAATTTCATCATGATTGGACAGTATGAAATCTTTGTAAAATCGGAACCTGTCATCATGATATGATTTGCTTCTCTGATGGCAATGCAGCTTTATTTTTCTTGCTTCATTATCATGTCTACACTCTTCTTATTTTTCCCTTTCTTTCCTTCTCTAATGGCAATGCAGCCTTAATTCTCTTGCTTCATTCTCATGTCTACACTTTTCTTGCTTTTTTCCTGTCTTCTGTCCTTCTCATGGTACTTCATACGGTTTCTTGTTTAGACAATTCCAGCCTTTTGAAGCTTGTATTTCTGGGTTAATATATAATTTATCATTGGTAGGATTCTTGCTCTTCGTCTTGTTCCTCGAGTATACTCATTTCACACGTTACTTGTAGTTCGGCTTGCTAAGCAGATGCTTGCCTTTTGCTTCAATATTTCTTTTACCTGCCATATTACAACTTCGAAATACAACTATTCAAGGCACAAGTCCATTTTCTAGCTACATTTACGTTTATGGAAAAAAAAAGGAAAAAGCAAAATCTCTTCTCTTTCTGTAAACTATATCAACATCCAAAGAAATTTAATGCCTTGGTTACGACTATGGTTCGTCATCATGGGTCGCAGTCACGTCACGGTCGCGGTTATTCTACATCCGTTGCTGCATACGATTAAATATCGGTTGATACGCAATTTCGAGCATATAAAGCTTTTTAAAAAAAATTACTAAAAATAAAAAATACTATAACCAATACAACTATCAAATTAAATTTGATAAAACCTATGTTAACATAAATACTAGGTAAGTATTTAAAGAAAGTGATGCTGCTCTAATTATTGATTTATAGTATTAAAAGCAAATATTTTTTTATTGATTTTGTAAATAAGGGTCAAAGTTATTGATTTTGTAAATATAGGAGGAAATTTGCTACTGATTCAGAATTATGGGGGGTACTTTGTAATTAAGCCTAAAACCAATCCCCATATAAAAATATCCAGTCTTCCTTTACTTTTTCATTCGAAAAAAGGTTCTCATCTTCTCCAATTGATCCGCATCTCTTCTTTTCCTGCATCTCCAACTCTTACTTTTCCATCCATTCACTATCCTCCTCCATTTAGTGTGTGGCCCAACTTGTCAAAATGCTCCTGTGAACCAGTTGAATCTTAAGTGACAAAATGCAAACAATCCTCATAGGTATGATAACAGGTATGCTCGCTTGTGCTGGATACTTTGATTAAATTGCTTTATTTACTTTGTTAATTACCATGTCAATTTTTTTTGTAGTAGTTTTTCTTAATCTTCCTTGATTTGATAGTGTTCATTGTATCCAATATACACGAAAAGATGAAAACTCCTGAGTTTAAGCTCTGTGCCTCGGCCCAATACTAGTTATTCATGATTGCACAACTACAAAAGTACAAGTAGTATGTGAACTTCAATCTTACGCATGCATATTGATTCCAAGGAAAAAGGATATTTTGATTTCACGTGATCTTTTTATGCAGAAAAATTTATGAATTTGTTGAATTTCTAGAGAAGTCTGGGCGGTGCAAATACTATCTGCTAGCAATAATATGGCCAAATCTATTGTTTTTATCGCCATAGAAAGTCTCTGGGTTTTGTTAAAAGAAGAAGCAAAGCTGTTATCTGGAGTAAGTGATCGAATCAATGAAATTTGCATAGAGTTCAGGAGGATGCAATGTTTTCTTCAAGATGCTGAGGCAAGGCAACACAAAGAACAAGCTGTGCAAAATTGGATACGAGAAATCATAAGTCTTGCTTATAGAGCTGAGGATGTCATTGAGACATATGTTGTTGAAGTTTCATCCAGAAGAGGAAGGGGATTCAAAAAAGCTTGCAAAAGATTTGCTTGCATATTGACAGAAACAAGAGCATTGCGAAAAATTGGTGCTGAGATTGGAAATATCAAAGCTGAAATAGCTGGTATGGCATCAAGTATGCAAACTTATGGTATAAAAGCAGTCAGTCAAGGAGAAAGCTCTAATAATCCTGCAACTCATGAAAAAGAGCGATGGCTACAAATGACTTATGCTCACTAGGTTGAAGAAACATTTGTAGGGATGAATAATGATATTGAGAAATTGAAATACCTCGTAGTGGATGAGCATACGCACCATAAAGTTGTTTCGATCTGGGGAATGGGGGGTTCTGGGAAGACCACAGTTGCAAGAAAAATTTACAACCATGATGGGATTCGGCGCCAATTTGATGCCTTTGCTTGGGTGTGTATAACTCAGCAATGCCAAGTTAGAAAAGTTTTGGAGGAAAACTTGCAACAGTTGTGCCATGGCTGACGGGGAATTGATGGATGAGCTGTGTAAAGAACAAAAAGAGAAGAAATGCTTGGTTGTTCTGGATGACATTTGGAATACAATTGATTGGAATTGCCTCAGACCAGCCTTCCCATTGATCAAGGAATCTCGGAGTAAGATTTTGCTTACAACTCGTAACCTTGAAGTAGCTCAAGTTGGACGGGTTCACGAACTCAGTGTTTTGAACAGCAACGAAACTTGGGAGCTACTTCGAAAGAAGGCCTTGATATTTGACGATGTGAACCCTCAAGCTTAGCATATTTTTGCTTGTTTGTTTTGCCAAAAATGTGTCCTCGCCACATTCTATTTGACATCTCTCTGAATGGTAAAAACATTCATTTAATTTGCATTTGAAAGATAATCTTTGTTTTACCATATAACGTTGAAAGCTTTTGCAACATACTTTGACTTATGGTAACAATTTCATTAATCTAACTGAGGCATATTTGCCAATAGCCTATAGATTAACATCGTATAAACCAAATGAAAGCATAAGATTTGTCCTCTTTTCAGCTTGAAATGAATATTGTATGCTTATCCAAAGATTCAGATTATTGTACTTCACATTTGGAATTATAACATCTATTCAAAAAATACAGATTATTAGGTACAAAAAGATTCATTGCTCTAAAATAATACAATTTTTCCATTCAGTTACTTTATAATACAAGTTAATGTTCTTAGTGAAGCTCAATAGTATGTGTAAGTCATATCATGATTGATACGCAAGTTTATGTGTAAAAACTTATACAAAACAAAAAGCATATCCCTTCTATTTTAGCATTATTTTGATTTTTGCAGTTTTTTCATCACTTCAGTAGCAGACAAATTAAATGGTAAAAATATTTCATCGTGGATTTAGTTTTTGAAGATTGACAAATTCTTCAACTTAAAATTTTTGGGTTTTGTTAGCTTTTAGTTATTGTATTAGAAGTCTGAACAAGTGAAAAGACAGTTAAAATGTAGACTGTCCATATTCCATTATATGGATTGTAACTGAGAAAAAGTGATGTTTTGTGTACTAAAGCAAAAAATCATTTAATTGTGCATCACTAAAAGATTTGACTATGTAACTAAATTATGCAGATTCTAGAACTGAAGTTGAAAGAGAGAAGATATGAAGGGAAATGGTGCAGAAGTGCGGCTATCTACCATTAGCAATATCAGTAATTCGAGAGATCTTGAGGAAAAAGGCATCTTTAGATGAATGGACAGTAGTGAATAAAGACATTGACTCTTATTTGGGAAAAGAAGGCTCTAATGGTAATAAAGACATTTGACTTTGAGTTATGATGCCCTACCATACCACTTAAAGCAATGTTTTCTTTCCTTTGGCCATTTCCTAGAGGATCTAAAGATAGATGCAGTTGACATGTATTTCACATGGTTGGCTGAAGGAATAATTTTGCCGAAGAAACAATCTGGAAGAGAAGAGACTGCAGGGGTAGTTGCAAAACAATATTTGCTCGAGTTGGTAAGTAGGTCCATGGTTATTGTTGAACTCGATGAGTTTGCTGCACCAGGATTATTAAAGTACAAGCATTGCTATCTTCATGACCTTATGAGAGAACTATGCTTAATGAAGTGCTCAGAAGAAGACTATGTCAAGGTTGTGGATTTTCAGGGTGGAAGGCAACCGGTGTTAGAATGTTTTCCTGTTATTATGGATGACACTACCACTTTCAACACATATAGACTGGCTATCCATACAGATGGAAACTTTAAAGGTGATGCTATAGGAAAAATTATAGAACGACTCTCACCACGACTACGTTCCATTACTTTTACCGATATGAGTCAAGGTGAAAATTTTTCGGTAGATATGGCATGGACATCCTCTGAAATATTCAACAGGTTTAAATATCTTCGAATTCTAGGCTTTGACTAGTACACTTTTGTGAACAAGAAGTCAATAGAATTTGTAGGAAAGTTGATTCACCTAAGGTCTATATGTTTCAACAGTTGTAAGATGGATGAGTTGCCATTACAAGTACTTAACTTGCCCTTTTTACAGAGCCTAAATCTTGAAGGGTCTGTCTGGATGAATCCTACTAAAATACCAAAGCTAGATGTAGTGTGGAAAGCAAAAAGATTGAGGCATCTCCTCTTTCCTGGTAATAGTGCGAAAATGGTTGATCAAGGAAAATTTAGATTATGTGGATTAGTTCAGCTGGAGGTAATAACTGATTTCGACACCAATACAATGGAAGTTGCAGATCTTCTTGAACTGAGTAATATTCAACAGTTTTCTGCAACAATTTATGGCAATGAGAGCCTTTCTTTAATCCTCAATTGCATCAAGGTCAATTGGCCCAATATAGGGCATGTGTTGCTTGCTATCTACAACTGTAATTTTACTGAAAATGAAAGTGGGACCAACTCTAATCTTGTAAGGAAGGTTTTCAACTGTCGCCACCTTATGGAGTTGATGATTGAAGGGAACCTAGGCAACAAATTACCTAGGTACGAAACAAATTTGGCTTCGAGTCTGAGACGTTTGGCACTGTTTGGATCTGAGATCGTAGAAGACCCCATGAAAATTTTGGAGAAACTCCCCAACTTAAGAGAACTTCAACTGCTGATGAATTCCTTTATGGGCAAAGAAATGGTTTGCCACAACATGGGGTTTCCTAGTCTCACTAACCTTTCCCTCAAAGGACTGCACAATTTAGAGAAGTGGAGGATTGATGAAGGAGCTATGTGCAATCTTATGAAACTTGAGATCAGGAATTGTAAAAAGTTGAATATGACTCCAATTGGATTGAGATTCATCTCAACAGTCAAGGAACTTAGTACCGCTGACATGCCTGCTGAATTTATTGAAGAATTGCAACAGTTGATGGTCAAGTAGGAGTAGATTATGACATTGTCTCCCGTTTGGAAAAAATCCATCTTGGATAAGAATAACCAAACATCACGTCAGCTTCATTTCTCCCTTTTTTTTTGGGTTGTCTTTTGTTGTCTTCGCATGCGTGACTATCTGTACATATACATTGTTTTACTCACAACTTTCCTCTCCAAGATTGATACATTTGTCAACACTAGTAATAGTTCACGTGCTTTGCACGTGATTGTAATATCTTAAAATATATTATTTTTCAAATACTAAAATTTTTTATGAAATTTTGATCATCAACATCATAATATAGTATTTTTATGTTATTTATCTTTTTAAGCTAGTTACTTTTAAAAATTTTATTAAATGAAAAGAGACAGAAAACATTTCAATATAGTTGACATATCCCTTAAGATTGAATTTGAAATCATGAACCAAAGACTTTTTGATTTATAACTTGAACTCTAACATATCAAATATTGATAATATCATGTTTTACCAAAATTATTGTATATTCATGACTCTATTGCATATAAACCACAATCATCACAATTTTTTATAAACGAAGAATATAATTAAGTTAGAAAACATAAATGTAATTTAAATTCTTTGTATTATGTTAATTCTATATTTGTCAATAATGGAGTATAAATGATCCATCACGTAAAATTTTTTTGGCTTGTACATCCTAACAATTGAAATTTTATAGATAGAGATAGTTGGAATTTTTCTATTTTCCTTTTCTTTTATTCATGTTTTTAGCACAATCCAATGTGAAGCAAGAGTAACAAGTCTACTTTTTTCATATGAGCACAATATTTTTGGTTTTAATATTAGTTTTTTTTATGATCAAGAAATTGGAATGAGAATTGTGGCTAATTAATAATTTTAATATTATTTTTTTGTATATTGCAGTGTTTTAGTTTTTAATTGCCAACTTTGAATCCATAACTGCTATCATTATTATCAATTATTGGAATGCATTAAATCTGTTTAATTACAATTGTCACCATAAATGAAATTTACTTAATTTTAAAGCTTTTCATTTCATAACCGCTTCCATTATTCACTAATATTGCAATACAATAAATATATGTAATCATTTGAAAAATAAGGGTATTTTGGATATCACCAAAAATAATTTGGATATCATTTTCATTTTATCATTCTTCATTTTATATTTACTCTTATTATAATTCTTATTTTATCATTGGAGATGGTTTCTGATTTGATGGATGGATTTGGTTTGTTCAAACCAATACAAATGAAGTATTACTATATTATTGTCAATAACAATGTTTGTCTTTCCTTGGATATCAGTGATTTAGATGTTGTCTTTGGTATTATTTGAATTGTATTCTAACTTTTTAATTCATTTGCTATTTACTTTATGTCATTTTATAAATAGTTTTCAATCTTAGTTTAGTTTTTCTTGTTTTGATCGGTTGCTATTAATGATAATAGTGGTTTGTATGGTGCTGTTTTAGATTTCTATTTTCTAGTTTAATACTGCTATTTCAGTTATAACGGTGTCATCATTTTTTGTATATTGAAATTTTATTGGGTGCAACATGAAAAATTCTTCATATTGGTAAAAGTGTATAGTTGTAAAATTTTCTCGTGATATTTGTGTGAAGATATACAGATGAATAAGGGTTTTTCTTGTCATTGTATGTTTCTTCATTTTCTAGAGAATATCTATTTTTTGAAATTGATTTTTTTTTAACAATCTCAACTAATGACTAATGAGAAAGTTTTCATGCTTCAATTAAGAAATTTTGATACGTATAATAATAGGAGATGGAGTCCAAGGGTAGGTAAATAGTTTTTAATGAGGAATTTTTAATTATAATTACCAATACCATTAAAATGTAATCAATTGGAGTGTTTTATTTCTTTTAATTAGTGCCACTTAAAATGCAATAATTCTAATTAAAAGACATGAGGGTAATTTAGGGATAACAAAAACTAAGATAAAAAAGTGCTTACACTTGCACTCCCTAACACCAACATTCATACTTTTTATTGTATATATATGTTTCTCCATTTTCTAGAGAATATCTATTTTTTGAAATTGATTTTTTTAACAATTTCAACTAATGACTAATGAGAAATTTTTCATGCTTCAATTAAGAAATTTTGATACGTATAATAATAGGAGATGGAGTCCAAGGATAGGTAAATAGTTTTTAATAAGAAATTTTTAATTATAATTACCAATACCATTAAAATGTAATCAATTGGAGTGTTTTATTTCTTTTAATTAGTGCCACTTAAAATGCAATAATTCTAATTAAAAGACATGAGGGTAATTTAGGAATAACAAAAATTAAGATAAAAAAGTGCTTACACTTGCACTCCTTAATACCAACATTCATACTTTTTATATAGTAATGATAATGATAATGATAATGATAATGATTAGGTTGCATAAATATGATATTCAGTAGATCATCCAGTTTTGTTTAAACTATTACAGCTTAATTTGCAGATAGGATCATTATCAGATGATCATATTTTTTCTGTATTATTCGGACTCGTAACTTCTATTGTTTCTTTAATTTACTCTTTGTGTAATTTTTTCTGGTCTGCAGAAGATGCTGCAGGCATGCTGACGACCATCCAAGTACAAGGTAACAAATATATGCTTTATTTGTGAATTTGTTAGCACCGGGTGATTTTATTTATGTGCATTCTAGGTAAGTGAATGGATACTAATTGGCATTTTCCTTTATGAATTGCAGGATACCCAATTGGTTTCCTTCAGAATTTCTAACAAGCAAGCATCTGTGGATTCTTTTCCTTCTGCTTATACTTTTCCTTGCTGGTTATACATTATGCATGGTACTCGTGCGACTGCTTGGCTATCCATCTCATGTTGTTGAACATCAGAGTTAGATAATTCGTGCTTACAATGTAATAGTGTAAAATAATTACCATATCCATGAACTAGTTGTTAAAATTGTACATCATACAAATTTGTTTTTTGCTTAAATTTCACTTTCAGTTGGTGCCCATTGCTGTTGTAAAAAGTTTCGAGACTGTACAATTTCCAGCAATTGTTCAATCAAATCATATGATGTCCAATGATTTCGTTCATTTACCTAGGTCCATTCTCGCCCTTTTCTCAAAGAAAATTTATTTGCAGGATAGATAGAAGTTCCTAAATTTCAGGTAATTAATCTACATCTGCTTTATGGTATGCCCAGAACATTTTGTTCATCGATCAGCCCTGCAGTTCATAATTCAACATGCTTTATGATCCTAACCATCATCGATCGCTTTTACACATTGGAATTGCCAAGTGAAAGCTGCCACTATAAACTATAAACACATTGGACGAAATAGTGGCAGTAAATTAAAATTTTTTTTAATGAGTGTAATTTTGAAAATAATGAATTGCGAATTAATTTTTTTTCCATTTCTTTGGCTTAATCACTCAATATCCGCTAGCAATTTAATCCAAAATATAATAAGCCAAAGTTGTCTAACAACAAATTTTTCGTTACGAAGATAATTTTAAGAAAACACCCATAAAATCAAATCCACAAAATATAGTGCGAAAATCATGTACCGAGTATTGAATTAAAATATGCATTAGTATGTTAAATTTGCATTGTAACCTATGATTCTATATTCTCTTTCTTATCACCCTACATAAGGAAAAGTATCTATCAATATGAACATACTGCAAATTTGACTTTACCAAATGAAATAGCCAATTAATTACAAATGTTAATCATAATACATGTTTAATAGTGGGATATCCTTGGAGATAATACACAAAATTCTAAGAAGATAATATACAATATAAAGCATTTAAAAGGAAACTAAATTTTGAATATCAACAAATTTAATAATATTCTAAAAATATTTAGAGAAATTAATATTTTTTCCAAGGCAAAATTTAAGTTGGGAGACCAAGGAAGGAAGAAGCAAATTCCATTCAAAATTTACCCACATATTAGCTTGAGATTTGGCAACTCCTTGCCTTCTCTAAATGGAGTTAGAAGGTTGTAAAGTGTGATCCTCTTTATACCAACGATAGGTTAGTCATTTCACACACCCACTTGCACTTCTGCCTGTTAAGCAGATGCTTGCTTTTTGCTTCAATATTTCTTTTAACTGCGCCATCTTACTACTTAGAAATGCGAGGCACAAGTTCATTGTTTCACTACATTTACGTTAAAAAAAATGAAGAAGAAGAAAGAAAAAGCAAAACCTCTTCTCTTACAGTAAACTATATCAACTTCCAAACAAATTTAATGCTTTGGTTGCACAGTGAAGTTCAGTACATATCGTCAATCTTTAACTACCAAAAAAAAAAAAAGAAAGAGGCCACAGAATTTAATTTTTAAAAGTTGGATTAATAAATAATAGGGTAAAATACATAAAACCCCCTGTGGTTTACCTATTGTACATAAAACTTCCTCATTATTTAAAAACCCACACATAACCTCCCTATACTTTGGACTTCTTTGGATAATGGACAGAAATCATCCAAATTGATGGAAAGATGTAAATTTCCTATATTAACCCTATTTCCAAACTAAATCAAAGGTTAACTTAGGGCTCAATTAAAGTTTTAAAAACTTTATTCCTTCATTTGAAACAAAGGTAGAACTAAGGGGCTCATTTGAAATTTTATAAGAAGTATCATCTTCTTCAAGGAAATGTCAAAACGTTCTGGGCTTTTATTTTTTCCTTTTTTTCAGAACATTTTTCTGTTTTCCCTTTCTCCATTGATTTTCCCTTCTTTTTCTTGCCCATCAATCCAGCCAACACCACCCTTTCATTGCTGCCATCATCTCGCTATCACCATCTCGCCATCTTCATTTTCAACAGCATCTCTATCACCGCCGATCTAGACTCATGATTTTTTCATGTGTTCTTCTGTAAAATTAAGAACCTAAATCTAAGCAGCAACTTAAATCTTAGTCTCTTTCTCCTCTGAATCATTAGTTTCTTAGGCAACAAAACCGGCTCTTTCGTCTGTATCTTCATCACCAATCGTTCGAAGGTCTCGGCCCCATCGCAGTTGATTAGGAGGCTCTGTCTCTCAGTATTCCAAGCAAGCCAAGAGGGTCTTCACTCTCCAATTACATGAAGGCAGTGGACCTCGATTTCTCCTCCTTGCCCGCCAGTTGATTTTTCTTTTTTTCCTTCCCTTTTCCTTTCCTTCCATCCGTCCTTCAACTGACACCACCGACAAATGGCCATCGTCAGATCTAATTTTGCTATTCATATTTCTATTGAATTTGGGATTAATTTGAAGTTGATAGCGGAGCCACTATGTGATTAATATGTTGAAGGCTTTTGGTGTTAGGTTGGGATCATTGATTGAGAATTTTTAGTTAATATTTTGAGACTATTAGATTGAGAATTTTTGTTGTTATTTTGCGCTCTATCTAATTGGAAATTTTTTGGTGTTATTTTGGGATCATTGAGCGTTGAAATTAGTGATGATTGGTGGTAGAGTTGCTGGTGATTGGTGGCGATGGTGGAGCTACTGGTGATCGGTGGTGGTACTGATGATGATTGGTATTCACCGGTGTCGTTGACCATTTTGGTGTTATTGACCAGTTTGGTTGTGAGCAGGGAAGAAATGGAGAAGGAAAATAAACCAAAAAAAGGAAAGGAAATAAAAAAGAAAATGACAAAAAACTGCAAAATACTGAATTGTCCTTGACAATGTCACTTGAAACTCACTTAATACACGCGTGTATCACAAACTCTGTTAGTTTGGATGCTTCTCATCCAAGTTCCAAAGAAGTCCAAAGTATAGGGAGGTTATGTGTGGGTTTTAAATAATGAGGAAGTTTTATGTACAATAGGTAAACCACAGGGGGGTTTTATGTATTTTACCCTAAATAATCCTTTGTTTCTGTTTTTAAGTTTATATTTTTTGTGGAATCAAGCTAATCATAAATATATATAATAAAGTCGTATCCTCATTCTTATCGCTTCATGTTTTTTCTTTTCTACGTGGCTTAACGAGACGGCAAGTAGTTTCCTATGTGGCTTGCTCCTTTTTTGTTTGGATTTATATCAATTCTTATTTCCTATATTATATGATTGGTCCGATAAGATATATCAATTCTTAGTCTGATAAGAATTGTTATCACTACAAGAAGTAGAAAAGTAACTAATTTCAATTAATAAATCATCTTTTCTTCAAAAAAAAATAGTTATTTGGACGATTGTGGTTTTATTTCCTATAAGAATTCTTAATATTATAAGATTCTTATTTTCTACCCAAAGTTATGTATTTTAAGCAACTTAAATCAAGATAAACCTACTTTTAATATTCTTATCAATATCTCTTTATATCCTTATCAATTCTTATTTCTTATGCCTACACTACATATAACCTCTAATATATTGATTTCAAGCATCAAATTCATGGTTAGGTATTTTCAGTGCAAGCGGTTGGTACATTAAAGCATCGAGTTTCCACTCCTCTTGATTATCAGATACATCTTCTTTCAATACATATTTTTTTTTAATAAAAGGCATGTTGATCTTCAATTG
This sequence comes from Coffea arabica, assembly GCF_036785885.1. Taxonomy (NCBI): domain Eukaryota; kingdom Viridiplantae; phylum Streptophyta; class Magnoliopsida; order Gentianales; family Rubiaceae; genus Coffea; species Coffea arabica. Next base: position 5,029,986 of record NC_092315.1, read on the forward strand.
TAAGAATTTAGTAACATATCTTGAATTTTATTTATTTTTTGTTTTATTTTCTGTTTGTTTTGTATGAAGACATAGGAATTGATTTAACATGCACGTTTTCAGTCCCAAAATGTAATTGATTTAATGTTATATATTTTAATTGGTTCAAAGACCACTTTGGGTAAAATAAATTTTTTACTGTCCCAAGTAGATAACTCTAAATAATTGAGTAATAAAATTATGCCACCTGCTCTTTGTAAGTTGAACATGACAAAATGAGCAAGATCCATTGAAAATTTGTCAAATGGAATTTCCATCGAATTTCTCTAATTGGTCACATGCATCGAATCAGAAATAAGCTTTAAGGGAATCGCACATGCAGTCATGCACGCGTCAGTACATTGAAATGGGTGCACCCGTTCTGTGGATAGCTTTGGAGTCTTTCTTTTGACTGATTAATGCGAAGATCAATCTTATGACATTGACTAAAACGGAATCCTATTGGGCCGTTTCGAATGCATGATAATTTTCATTTTATAAACATGTCAAAAAAATGAGAACAAACAATTGCTGAAAGATTCAAGTTTACAAGATGAATGAAAAATTCAAAAATGATGCAACTATGCTATGTAAAAACTAAATAAATAGTTGTTGATTCAGTAGATGAACAACTTCCTTGACTAACGAGGTTTTGCATGGATTGCCATTTTTTTTTCAAAAATTACGTATGTTTTTCGTAAATATTTTTTAATCAAATTTTCACCTCATATATATAAATTTTCATGGGTTTTGTTGTCCAGAATTTTTGTAATGAAATTGTTTTCAGCGAGCCAAAAGATTCTTTTTTTAAAAAAATGTTCATCTTCAGATGTAAGAATTTTATGGAAGTAAATGCTATTGTTGATTACGTCCCATGTTGTTCTTAAATTTTTAATAATCAATTGACTAAGATATTTCTTCACGAAATTTGTGTCTTTAGCTATTATTACTGTTAGTTACTTTAGTTGAATTTTTTTTTGCTATGTTTGACACTACTGTTAAATATTCATATTATAAGCATTTGGCCTATGCCTCTTGAGTGATCATGAACTCAAAGGGGAAAATTTATTTTGGTTTCTTTTGCGAAATTTATGTATGTTGGTGTTCAAGGGTCAACGCAACAAGATTGTCATGGGCATCATATATAGTCAACTAAGTCTACAAATACAATTTACTATAAAATTATTACCCACTTTAATACATCAAATACCATAAATAGTGTGGCTAATTAAATCCTACTTTGCTATCATGCAGTGATAATGGAAAATCAATAAATGCTGAGTTGCACGGACAAATCGAGGAGAATGTTCAAACAGAAGAAAAACAAAACAAGCTTCTGAAGAGTAGAATATTATTTTATACTATTTACTGCATTTTTTATTTATTTTCAAGTTTTTGAATGTTATGGTATTGTTGAATGTTATTTTTTTCATTTTTGAATTATTATTCACTGAATTAGATGTTCAAATTTATATTATAAGAATACTTTATATTACAATGCGCATATAGTAATATACTTAAGACAAGTTATAATAGATTATACATTAAATTTGTATTTTATATCGACATTTTTATAAAATTGACTAAATAGTTTATTTTTTTCGACGATTCCCGTTCAACGAACGGGTATAAAACTAGTTAAGTATTATAATTCACGTACTTCTTTTGAATAAAATCAACGTGTCTTTCCCTTACTGAGGAAAAGCAAATTCTCCCCTTGTATCACGACTACTTTCTTCTACTGAATTTATGCTTAGATTACATTCACGGTCTGGGGGTGAGTCTACATCCTAAGCTAGGCTGTACAAAAAGTTTCTTCATTTATATGTTGTCCATCTTCTAAGCAAAATCCTGTTTAAGCCTTGCAAATTCACACCCCAAACCTTCTATTTCACAACAGATTATAGTTGTGAATTCCAAACTTCCTGTTTCCCAACAGATTATCACAAGTTGAGCACATCAGCTGTCAAGAATCCAAGACTAGTAAGTACAAATTCTGCTTCTCTACAAATCGTCGTGCAAGATCATTTAGTGAAGAATGCAATTCTGTCCCAAATTCCTTTATATATATGTGTGCGTGCGTGCTCTTATCTACTAGTATCTCAAGTTAACATCTTCGTTCATGTGTTATCAATAGTGGTTTCCACTTGCCCCTTCATAACCCAAATTTGTGACCTCTCAATTTCACCTTGACTAGACTACGCTTCATTGTCAATTGTTAACATTATCTTAAAGCAAATTAGGTACTTTTCGCTTCTTAAACCAATTATTGTTCGAAACCATGGGTCAATTTTGAAGAAGCTACGATATTGAAATTCTAGAGCTTTTATTTTACTTGAGCTCTATGGACTGCACAACTTAGAGAAGTGGAGGATTGACCACGGAGCTATGAGCAATCTTTTGAAACTTGAGGTCACAGACTGTCAAAAGTTGAGAGATAAATGGATTGAGATTCATCTCAACACTACAGGAAATAATCGCTGTTGAAATGATTTTATTGAGGGAACTAAGACGTTGTAGATTTTTTTTTCCATGTCCACCATGTAGCTACAATTTCTCTTCAATAAGACTCACCAAAAATCAGGTCAGCTGCAAGTCTTTCTCTTTTGTTTTCAACTATCTCTGCAATTTGGTAGTGTGAGGTGGTTCTTATCTGCATTCTGGCTTCTCGAATAAGTACTCATTGGCATTTTTCTTTATGTGTTGCAGGATACCAAACTCAACTGGCCGCCTTCCCTAATATTTCTGACCAGCTAGTTTCTAACCAGCATGACTGTTTGATCATCGACCTCATGCTGTTAAACATCAAAGTTAAACTGTTCATGCTTGAATTAAAGCTTACAATTGAGGACAAATTAATTATTATGTCCACAGACCCGATGTTAAAATTGTAATATGAAGCTCATGTTCAAATTTCATTAATACTTCAATTTCTCTTTAATTTAGTGTCCATTGTATTACACTATTGCATTTGCAAATTAGTTTCTACACCATGTGCAATTCCCAGCAATTGTTCAATACAGTTATGCTATGGACTAATTTTTTTCGTTTCCTTTTATTGTCATTGTGATAGCAATTGGGCGTCATTCTATCAAGGGCTTCTATCCTTTTTTTTCTTTTTTTTTTTTAGAGTCCGAGGGTGGAAGGAGGAAGGCTTTAGAGTCAAATTAAGGACTTTTAAGTCTCATCTGATTAATGTCCCTATTAGTTAAGTTGGATCTTGTAGATTCTATCATTCTTTAATTTAAACAATTTGTTTGGATTGTAATTTTTTGTAAAAAGATTTTTACGTTTTTCGTAAACACATTTTTCAATTACTTTTTTACCTTATATATATATATATATATATATATATATATATATATATATATCAAATTACTATCGCTTTTCCTACAAAAATTTCTAAAAATAGCAATTCAAACAGAAAGTTTGCGGGCACATGGCATACGAACAGTTCTTGAAGGGCCATGTTGCAATTAACTCTGAGAAATGGTGCCATTTGTTTAGGTTTTCTCTTCTTGGTTTCGTGCTTTTGATTAATTCATAGTCTGCTTTATATTTATGTTTGAACATGAATAATGCGTAAAAGATTTTCTTCATCAACTTGGAAACTGCAGCAGTCTTTTTCCAATGTGTGACATTCTCTTTTTCGGCTGCTTCCTTCTCTTTTTTTTTTCCTTTCTTTTCCTTTGGTCCCAGTCTGTAAACGATTAATAGCCTGTTAGCATTGGCGATCGGCAAGATTTCCAAGAAGAATATGCCCGCCCCTACATCAACGTGCCCTCTTGGATGATGACAATTTTGATTTCCTTAAAGTTGAAAAGAAGAGCCCAGCGGATGTTTCAACTTGATTCTGTCAAATGTTAGTGCTGTGTTCTATGAAGAAACTAGGAAGAAATTCCATTTTCTAGGACATGCTCAAGACATATGTTTATTTATTCTGTCTAATAGTACTGCTGTGGTCTTCAATTTCTCTGCAATTCAGTGCTTAGCGTATTATATCTGTAAGAGTTAGCCCGATGAAGGTAAAAAAAAAAAAAAGCGCTCTGCCATTCTTTTGCATGCCATCCTTCGTATTTGTTTCTCCCTAATCTAGGCAAGGAAAAGAAATTCATCACAAATATGCAGAGTATCTATGTTAATTCATAACAAGCATATATACACACAATGAAAACTGCAGGCAGATTTCAAGAAAAATCAAGACATTGAAAGAGCATTAAAGAAGGATCAGCAAGCTGAAAAAGCTACAGATACTGGTCTCTCCTGTCAACCTCTTTCAGCAACTCCATAAGGAGACATGCTAAGAACATATTCTTGTCCAGGGGTAATTCACATAACCACTTCGATACTGCCAAACTAAGATTCACATAGCTGAGATAACAGTCTCGTGATTGCAGAGTGAATCATGTAGCTGAGATCCACGAAGAAGCAAAATTCATAACTTGGTGATTTTCCTGCAGAGAACAAGATGAGGAAAAACATAAAGTGGGAAAATCAAATCGGATACCCATCTGTGCTGAATATTTTGAAGTTGGAAAGTGACATATGCCCATATCACATTTTCTAAACCTCCTCACAAATGGCTAATCTGGGTCATTTTACACTAACTAATGACAAAACTCCAATGCTAGACAGGCTTCAGAGGAGGAACTGCCCATATTGGAAAGAAATGAAGATTAAGACAGTAACCTTGCACAAGACATGTTTTCTTTGTCACTCATCAACTAGGATTTCTGACATGAAAACAAAGGAAGACACAACTGCAACTGAACTCTCAAAGTGCATCCCACCCAACAACTACTACTGTCCTTTTGTTGATACCATAATTGGTAATAGATAGTTTATCTAGCAACATGTCTCCAGCAATGGATAATGACTTCACAGGCAGACTAGTTTTAATCTGGATCATATATTTCAGTTGAGAAATAGTCATGGAACTTGGCAAGTCTCGTGAAGAAATTCCAATATCTGATAATTTGAACTGGCGCTGTAATGATGGTGCGTAGTCAGGCTGTACTGATGGTCGGCAGAGAGCCAACTGAATGGTGGAGTGCTTTTGGATGTTGTAACTAGCCAAAGTCCGACTATTATTTAGAGATTTTCCCTCAAACACTAGACTTTGAACATCAGCCGGCAATCGTAGTTTATGAAAAATCTTGTCCTTGACCTTTTTCACTAAATCCTCAAGGCATACATCAATAGTCATTGTTTTGCCACAACAGTTCTTGATAAATACCTGAATACGTTGAGGTGACATCTCTAACACAGATTCTGCTGTAATGCCCAAAGAAGATAGGGTCTTTGGATTCTCAAGCTCCTCTCCATGATAAGTTAGATCATTTAGGGGGAAACCAACTAAACTCTCAGCTATAATTTTGACATCATGAACAGTGTACAGCCCTTTAACTTCTAACTTCACGACTTCTCCAGTTGGCATTTTAAGAGAGACTGGAAACAGATCCCTTGGAGTAATCACCATATAAATGGTAGACTCCTTTTGAATATCAAGAAAGCCTAAAGTCTTCTCATCGTCAAGCAGCTTTCCTGCATAAATCAGATTGAAGTCTTGTGAATTGATCCCTTCTTTGGCTGCTATCAAACATTTGAAACTCTGGATGGTATCACAAGTCCTAGCTTCAACCTCAATAATTTTCTGACCAGATGGCACTTTAATGAACAGTCTTATTGGCATAAAATTCTGGACAAAGAGCTGGAGAGTGGAATTTTGCTGAATGTTGCTACTGAGTAGCTTTTGGTCATCCCGAAGCCTTTTGCCATTGTAGAAAACCTGCTGAAGACATTCGGATATGCCTTCCTTGTCATTCAACTTTTCTTTGACACTTCTGACAGTCGCTGATTTCTTTACAGTCACAGCAACAGTTTTGATGACCTTCAGGTATATGTTCATCTGCGAGATACAGAGAGAACAAACAAAGATAGGTTAGAGAATTATTTGGTGAATTGAAGTTCCATTGGCAAAGTGACAAAATAAGCACTAGAATTCACATTGCACTAGATTATGCTGGATGAAGCAAATTCTTCTATGCTTGCCACTAGAAAGCAAACTAACTAGGTCCTTAGGTCCTTTAGAAAATTTTCCTTTGCTTGATTCCACAATAGCCTGACTTTTCAATTTTTAAGTTACTGCATACATTTGCTTCTTAACCACCTAGAGAAACATTAAAAAATTCCATCCACAATTCAATGCAAGTCACAACAGTTGTAAAAAAATGTGTATTTCAATGAGAAGTAGACTAAGATAGTAACACAAGTACGATTGCCTAGAACCTCAATGTTGCACAGTTTCCATGCCTTAGAAGCCACTTTTTCAATTCAAATAATAATACTTTTACAAAGCAACCCAAAACTTTATGGCCTCAAATTCCATGTCTAACACCAAAAAAAAATTGATTATGTTACAAAGTCCACAAAGAAACCCCCCCCCCCCCCCAAACAAAAAAAATTTCTTTTTTGGTCGTTTCTTTTGTTTTAAATTTTAATTTAGCCAATACGCACTTATTTTAGTCTTTTTCAAAAAAAACACTCCACTTTGCTCCCAGAAAGTAGAAATAAGTTTGACAACTCTTCATTATTAAAACCCAAAACATGCAATGCTTAGTTTATAGAAGCCAAAGGAACAGAGAGTTACGTGCTTATTTCAAAATCAGAAGGAAAAGAGCAACCAACTTGAGAAAATCAACAATATAAAAAGCCTTCTACAATAATGCGTTTTCACTTCCTTTATATTGTGCAAATAAAAACCAGAAAAGGAAAATAACCAGAAAAAAAAAAAAGTAGCGCCATGATCAAGGTTCTACAAACATACAAAGCTGCAAACTTGAGATAACCCATGATGTAAAAAGCAATTTACTACAATGGGATTAAGTAGTTCTTTCTGTTTTTCCACATTTCCTTACAAATACTAACAGACAACAAACGTGGTACCATGATCAAGGTCATACTTATGTACAGGCCTATAAGCAGAGGTAAAAAAAGGTGCCGTATTATCAAAAGAAGAGCAGAAAGATTGCAACTTTAACCTCTTCTTCTTCATCTCCATCGTTGTGTTGTGATGATTGGCCTGCTTCCATAGATGGAGGATTTTCTTTGCAGCCCAATGGTAGAATTGCAATCAATTGGAGAAAGAGATGAAAGAAGGAGTTTTCTGAAGCTAAGAGGAAGTGGGAAAAAGCCTAAAATGGATCAAATTCTGTAGACTGCTTTGATTACTAAACTGTACTGGTTTGCTTATAAGAGAAGTCTTCAGCATTTGACTGGTTGTTTTTGTGGTGGGGGTGTTGCGGGGTGTGTTTAGAACTCGTCACCTTTCTGTTTGCGCTGTAAAGGATTTTGAATTTTAATTGCCCAAAAGAATTTAGTCCACCAATCAAGATTCTTACTCCCTTTTCTTTTGCAGGAAAGGCAACCAGTAAAATTTTGATGGGAAAAAAAAAAAGCTTTCTACCAGAGAAAAAAATATTTTTTTCTCGCTATGGGATGTGGATCCAAAAAAAAAAAAATTTCAAGTGGAAGCAGAAATATATTACAGTTATTGTTGCTCTACGGCATGTAACAATAATATTAATGTACTAAGGAAAATAGCTAGCACATAATTAATCAAAAAATAAAGAGGGAGGATGTAAAGAATCATATAATTAAACTAAACTCCCTTAACTTGTCCATCATTTTGTTTTTAAAATTTGTCATTAAATTACTCATTGGTATGAAATTCTAGTGACTTTCTTTTCTTCCAATTATATGGTCCTCACAAAATCTTTAACAATCCAATACCTTAAATGTACAGTTTACTTTGGTCAGTGGCAATACATTATTGATAAATTAGCAGGACCAAAATAAAATTTTTAAAAATTGTAGGCCTAAAACACATATTTTTTCTTTAATTCCATTGATAAATGGAGGTAGAGAGCTTCTTGGGAGAATTGCTTGTACGATCAAACTCAGCATAGTGTATGCTTTTCTTTTAGCGCAGATTTCACCTGATGAATGTATCAGCGATGAATCAATCAACCACAATCTCCCACAGAAAAGTAACGATATCAACAATTCAAACCACAAAAAAGCTTACAGATACCAAGAGTACATATGCATATGTACTCAAAGAGGCTGTTTCGTGATCAGAAGAATACACACTTCATACTACTGATACACAATCACAACCTGCATAATCAAACTACTAATCATCGAACCTAATATCTACGCAGAGTCACAAAAGGGGTTGAATCCAGGTGTGTAGGTAATTCTGGAGAGAGATAATCACAGTGCTTTGTAACATTTGAAATTGGAGTCAATGGCAGTTTGTTTTCCAGTGGACTCAAAGGAAGATGGTGAGGGGCGTTCCGGGTTCCTTTTAATGGGCGCAAACAAGCTAGGCGGCCTGGAAGCTGGTTGTTGCAAATTGGTAGCTTCGATGCCTGCATTGTCGCCTCTTTTTCTCTTGGCACTGGAGCACCAGAAGGATCCTGTTCAGAGAGTAATATTCATGTCAGCTGTCGACAACTGAAGGCTAAGATGTAAAGCATCATTAAATGGTGGCAAATACACATCGTCTGCACGGAAGGGTATGATGTAAAGTTGAGGTGGTTACTGGGTTCTTGTTCTAATAATCCTTGCGTTGCTTTACGCTATAGAAATTTTTCTTCCAATAACTAATTTCAGGGCTTTGTGTTTGCTGAGAACATAGACGTGGAAGCAAAATAAGGAAATGCACTTATGGATACGCTGAAAGAAGCAACTTTCTGTGATTGTGGCTTCAAAATGTACTGAAAATCTGTTTGGAAGAAAGCAGAAAGGGCTATTATGCTCAGGCAAAAGATGCATTTCTCTTAAAGAGGAAAACAACGGCAGAAGAGGAATTTTTGAAAGCAGCCAAATCTCCTGTTCGATGGAAATAACTGGAGACATGTATGACATGACAACTCAATATGCATGGTATGATGTCCGAAAAGTATCTGATTTTTTCCTACTGCAGTTTATGACTAATTTTACCTGGTGACCTATGCAATAACATATAAATTACTATATAGAAGAAGATCATGGGTGATATGCATGGTATGATGTCCGAAAAGTATCTGATTTTTTCCTACTGCAGTTTATGACTAATTTTACCTGGTGACCTATGCAATAACATATAAATTACTATATAGAAGAAGATCATGGGTGATATACATACCCCGAGCACAAGGAAAGTAAATGCTTGATTATCTCCGCCAAGATGAATTTCTATCAACTTCCGCAGATCAGCAAGAGTTGAATCTTTGACAACCTTTAGTGTAGTGATGAACTTCCCAGGGTTCTCCATTGATGCCTCCCATTTCACATAAACATCAAGGTCTCCAATTTTTTCATCAATAGGATTGCAGTTCTCCTTTGAGGCTAAGGTACTCTCAAAAGAACTAGGTGCCATCTTCTTGTTTCCCATCGGTGTCTGAAAATTTTCAGGGATGTCTGACACCAAAAGATCCTTGGAGAGGCTTTTCTGAAGCAGTTTAACATCACTAATTGACTTTGCATCCGAGCCCTCTTCAGTTGTCCTCACTGGTGATGCCATGGGGTCAATATTCTCGGACCTCTTTAGGGCAGGCATAGGAGTTCTGATGTGGTGAGAGAGCTCTCTGTGATTCCCACAAAGGGTGAATATGTTTTGTATCCTCATTAGCCTGGAAGAGGCTGTATCTTGAGCACTTTCAGGTTCACTGGGTGATTCTGCTTGCAAAAGTTTATCCACTAATGTCTCTCTGAAGTTCTCTACTTTGTCTTGATTCTGAGATGAAACTTCAGGAATAGATGGAGCCTTGGTTGCCAGTGTGCTCGAACAGACCTTCTTTTCCTCTATTACCTCTTTCTGAACTTCTTCATCTGAGAACTTCTCTTTGTCATCCCCACTACCTTCTTCTTCATCCTCCTCAAATACAGTGCTCAAACATCCCTTGCTGGAAAAGCTCCGAACGAGAAGATCATCATAATCTTTGTCATCTCTTGAGTTCTTTCTACTGTCAAAATCCAAATAACTTTTGGTTTCACCGTTTCCTGCTTTAAAAACCAGCACTTCTTGCTTTCCAGCATCCAAGTCATATGATTTGTCCAAATCCATTGATTTCACCATCCCTGAATCTTCAGAATAGGTATCCAACAGCTTCCTAACAAAGTTGTTTCCATCCATGTCCAGGGATCCACCTCCAACCCGTGATTTGTACAGCTCAGATTCAAGTTCTCTCAAACGCTGTCGAAGCATTTCAGACTCTTGTTGAAATTGAAGTACCACATTTTCCATCTTCCTCCTTTCCATTTCAATTAACTCATCTGCCATTTTCTCACATTCCTGTATCCTCTTCTCCAATTCACTTTTCAGTTTCTGAACCTGCTGATTTGCCTTTAGATTGATCTCCTCCTCCATTGTATCATGTCCTTTTCCTTCTGCAAGGGCAACTTTAGCCCTGAGGGCAGCAATTTCTTCTTCCTTCTTCATAAGTTCTTTTTGGGCATCATTACGCTCTTTTTCTCTCAGCTTGTTCTCCATCTGTAGCTTGTAAATAAACTGGTCCATAGCTGCAATCCTTGACCCCAAAATGACGGCTGATGAAGAATCTTCCGCACCTTTTTCCTTAATTGGAGTATGAGGACCACGAACTATGCACTTAGCTTTAGCACCATATTCTAGAGTGGATATGGTTTTGTGCAGCTCCTTAGGATCAGGGCTGGCACAGAGTATCATCAGAATTTTGGACTTGTCATCCTCAAAAGAATCCTAGACAAAATGATTGGAATTATTTCACAAAAGTCATTAAACATTGAGCTGGCAAGTTGTCGCGATGAAAGATCCACCAGACCACAAAAGAAATGTACCTGAAGAAGCATTGTTAACTTGCTGTCTCTGAAAGGTACATGGGAATCACCATTTGCAATGGACTCAACCACACGCTTCAGTGCTGTGTTCCCTTGGTTAATTTTTGCTGTCTGAATTTCAGAGAGAGCATGATCATGGTTACAAGAAGAACATGATCATAACTTAATTGCACCACAAAAGCTACTATCCATAGCAATTCAATACCTGCAATTTAGCTTCCAATCCATTTTGACCAGCTTGTTCAATATTTTCAGAACCTGCCATGTCTACAAGCATTAGCCGTCCTCCAACTGTAGGGACATCAAGAATTATCTGCAAACATGAATAAAGTGGGATTGTGTTAGCAATGGAGCGACTAAGTTAACAAGCAAGCAATCAAATTATAAGCTAAATGATACCATGCAGTGGCTCCGAGAACTTCTCTCATTACAGAGTGTGCTTTTGACAATCCTACGCTTTTCCACCTTTTGTATCTCCCTTGATATCTTTGTAGCTTCATGACCAGCAATAAAGCTTGCATTTTTAGCCTTCTTTCCCATTACTTCCAGCCTCACCTACGCAATAAAGACCAAGAATATAGTATCCTGATGTGCCCAAGCCCAACATAACAACGAAATAAAGTAATACCATATCAATATCCGCCAAACAAACATTTAATAGCCATTTTCTGTAACTGTAGTACTTACAATCCAACTTCTCCATGGTCTGGCACTGTACAAGGTCCTAGCTAAAACAGAGTGTTTTCAGCTACATTCTAGGTTTATGCAGGACGAGCACATGGATAACAACAAAAAAACTAGAATCGACAATACTGATTCTACAAATGCAACAGGCAAAGTTCCAAACCCCTATCTACTTGAAGGTGAGAAGGTGCATCTTCTTCATGAGGAAGGTTACTTTTATCACTAAAGAAGAAATAGACGCATTTTTCCATATGCCTAACAAATTAATCTCCACAAATATATACCTAAAATACCTCATTAAAAACCTGCAAAGAACAAACGAAGTATATTCTAAGACTATCAAGTTCAAGAAAATACATGAATATGATGCTGGCACTAATAAACACTATCAAATCTCATGCATTCCATAACAAACTTAAGTGATCATTGGTTAGCCAAAAGTTTCCGGTTTTTATATAACAACCATAACAGTTCAACAAAAGAGGAAATTTTCACCTTCGAAGCACTTCCTCCTTTAGCCCAACCAAGATTGAATCCTCCACCATTATTAGTAGACAGCAAATCATAAATCTCCTCATTGTATATCTCTAATACAGTCACTTGAACAAAAGTAGCAGGCCCCAACTTCTCACCATTTTCTTCACCCACTTCTTCACCTTCCCATAATATATCTTTCAATGATTTGTACACAATCCCTGGCTGCTTTCCACACCCAAACATGGTGTGACTTTTACCAGCACCAGTTGGCCCGTACATCATAATAGTGCATTTATCTCCTAATTTCACCCCATTAATCCGTGACTCAACGAATTTCTTGTAAAATGCATCAAGATCCTCTTCTTCAGACAGTGAAACCCCATCTAAACTAAAATCCCTGTACCCAATTTCAGTCTTGACCCTTAAAGATTGTTTGTCAGGATTGATCTGCAAGGCTGAGGATGAAGCGGGATTCTTTTTCTGATCTGGGTAGTCACGAATTCGGCCTATTACTTCCACTGGATGCTCTGCTGGTGGGTTGTTGCTCTCTTTTGCCATTGCTGATGAATTGGGGTTCGGAGATGGCTTAGAAACGTTGAAATTTAGACGCTGCTTTGATTGTGGGGTTCTGGTTTGATTATGGGCTGGATTTGATTTTGATGAAGGGGTCTGCATCATTGAATGGGGCTTTGATGATGGTGTAGGTGCCATCGCATTTAGCACAAGAAATCAGGAGGAAAGATGGGAATATTTACCCTTTTATTGGGATTCTTGTGGGTTTCAAGATTCTGATGACAGATTTCTTTATGAGTTAGTGTGTGTCTGTGTGTGAGATAACAGGGAAAAGATGGGATTTGAATGTTGAAGGAGATTCAGAATTGAGTAATTTTTGGAGAGCTAAGAATGGAAAGAATCAAAGGAAAGAAGAGGAGTTTGATTGAGAAATGAGAAGGATTTTTTTTGGGGATGTTTTCTGAAGTTTAAAAATTAAAATTTTATTGAAATTGAATTAAAAGTAGCCGTTACTCTCCAACGGCTAAGTGTATAGCTGGGACGCCTACTCAATACTCATGACTCATGCTTTGGGTTTAATGGAAGCAGGGTTGGGCCTATGAAATTTTACCAGCCCAACCATCATTTTCGTGTACAAACAATTTCTTCCGGGAATTCATTTCAAAAAATTTATCAGCAAGTCTTATTATGAAATTCTAAGAGCCAATAAGTTCTTTTGATAAAAAAGGAAATAAAGCTTATGATTCATACTTAAAATGACTGTAAAATAGCCCAAATATTTTTAGTTTTTTTTTTGAAATTCGCATTTCATACCTTACCATATAGTTTCTTCTTATTTCGTGTTTTGTTTTGTGGTAAAGTAAGTCTAAAATAGTTATCATAAAAGAGTATCCTCAAAAAATGTATGCTAGTTTAAGTTAATTTCTTTCCATACTTCACACAATTATTCAGAGGAAGTTTGTGTCCATTTGATCAATCAATATCGAAATTAAAGATAATATATAACATTTGTTGAAACAATTAGCGAATAACAAATCATTGTATGTTAAGCTATGAATTGGGCACAAAAACTGAACTGTAGAAGGATCAGCCAGAGGAAAGAGCTAAATGGAGAATTCATGCCTTATTTGTGATTTATATGCCAAAAGTAGACTTGTTTGTCTTCACATTTTGGATAATACATAAAGACTAATTGATTCTCTTTCAATGCCCTTTTGTTCATCTAAAAGGGAAAAGGAGTTAATGTGCTTTGTCATATCTCAAGATTTCTATCGACTTTTGTTTTCTTTGTGGGAAGGGGGACAAGAACCAATAGTACCTTTTCAGTCACAGGGTGTTATTGGTAATGCATGAGATAAAATGAAGCTTAAAATTTGATTGATTGAGTTTCCCCTTCTAACATTTTTTTTCTTCTCAACCTTTAGGATGACCAAAGAGCACCAGCCCAGATAAATAAGAGGTTCATTGAATATATTTCTGGCATCAAGTTAGTTCCATTTAAGGGGCTATAGATACCACTCGGAACATATAGTTTCATGGCTTTCTTGATGCACTTCAAAAACAAATCTATGAATCTCTATACAATTAATTGTGACAAATTAGTCATTGAGGTTTTCCAGTGCAAGTCTGTGGGCGCATACATATGCAGAAGGGCCTGTTTTTACGTGTTTCTGCAGTTACAGTAGATCTACTGCCTCTGAAAGTATGATAGAGATGCATCAGTCACTGCAGGTATGATAGAGCTCATCATTGAAAATTATGAGATGACAAAAACCCTTAGCTCTTCCCTGTCTCCCCTTGTGATTCGTGTATCAGAGTCGAGATAGGTAACTTCAAATTCACCAGTTCCGCGGTTAGAAGGTGGCCTTAAAAAATCTGGTATCCGTGGTACCTCCAGCGACGGTAACTGAGATAAGTTTCCAGCAGTCTTGACGGTAGTTTTTTCAAATGTTATCTTGATGTTGGAAGTACCTACATGTGCCAACAAGCAGGTTATGATGATAGTGGTGAACTGATGCAAATGGTGAAACACTGAAATCAGACTGACGTAGAAAGTTTAATTGTAAGCACCAACCTATAATTTCGAATTTGTGGGCTAAAGTAGCAGTCAGTTCGACAGGTGGAAGAGGCCATGGAGCACCTAATTCAAGGTCAACTATGTTATCAAAGTCTTTGCTTAAGACATCAATCCGTTGAAATACCTAACAGAAAACTTTATGCCATCAGTGATGAGATAATAAAGCACGATATTACATTATGCAGTTTTTGTCTAACAAACAAGTGGGCAATCCATAAACTAAATCACAGTTTCAACAATCTGGAGAGGGAAGATATGGACACCATGATATCCTGGGAGCAACCCTCTTTTAAGGCTTTCGTTCACTTCAGCATTAAGGAGAATTCCGCTGTTTTTGCCATTAAAATCTAAAAAACATTGTCAAAGTATCCATTCTTGTGTATGATCTCATACTGTAGTCAAACGACAGCACTTAAGGAGATTTCTTAAGCAAGTACGTCTCACCTGGCCAAGAGTTATAGGAAGAAGCCTTCCAGTAGGGGGTCCAGGACGGCTTCCACCAAGAGTGCGAGAAGAAAATGCACTGCTATAGATCAATTTCCACCTTCCCTGCAGTTTATCAATGTCAACCAAGAGATCGACAGGGCCAGCAACAGATTCAAGATCCTTGGCAGCAGCATCTGCTTTCTGTCGATCATCTTCAGTAGCAGCAAGCCCTCTATTTAGCCCAGAAACTGCACTCTGCAATTTAGGTTTGTTGAAGCCTCATAAATACCAAAACATCATATTTCACACATCAGATTGCAAAGGAAGAAATTTGATTGTTGTCACAACAGATTGGAATTCACAGTTGCAAATATAGCTCTGCTGTCAACAAGCACCTTGTACCAGGACCACGTACTTTTAACTTAAAGAGTCAAAAAGGAAAGCTGGTACTGTCTTGTACAGATTAATGATAATTGAAATCCATTATGATATAAATGGAACTCTTTCTCCTCCCCCCCCCCCCCCCAAAAAAAACTCTTCCTGAGGAAGTGGGCTGTTAAGCATGCCTAACTTGAGATGGGAGCCAACCAACCAGAGACTCAACCTCTAAACCTTTGGGCATGTATTCCAGACCACTTTATTGATTTAGATGTTATACGACAGTATTCATCCTTACTAACATACTCAGAGCAACTAAAAATTAGAAACAAAAATCCAAGGAAAAAATCAAAACAAACAATGAAGGAAAGTAGCAAGGAAACGAAAAGGAAAAAGATTAAAGGCACTAGGAACAAGAACGTAGTATGTTCTCTAGTCTTCTCACTAGTAATCAAATGAAGGAGGAGAGCACATTTTGTTCATAACCAGAGGCATGCAAGATCCATGGAATCAGAACAGGGTCTTTGAGTGGAAGAAACTATGACAACGCACTAAGATCAAATTAGCAGTTCAGAATTGGAGGTGACCATCCTTGCTTACTTCAACAGAAATAAATAACACGTAATGAAATGAATTCAATACAACATGAAAAGAAATGAAAGTGATTTCACTTTTACAGATAGGCAATAAGGTTTGTGTCCTAGGCTTAATCTCCAGGATTGTCATAGCAGGAGCCTCGATGTCCTTGTGCTTTCAACTAATATGCAACACTAAACATCAGATTCCAAATTAAACAATGATAGAATCCTTTTCCCGGCCAAAAAGACATAGCTGAGGAACTTTTTGATTTGTCCAATCCATTATCTAGTAATTCTTGTGATTGTTGATGCACTCATATACAATGTCTTCTCTGACTAATCTTCATGCAATTTTAGTTGTTACTCAAGGCATGCAGCTGACAGGCATGGGCCAAGTTGAAAACCATGGCAATGTAGACACTGATTCAAGTCCAAAGTGATTGCATTGCAACAAATACATCCTCCAATCTTCCACTAGAAGAGTCTAAAACAGTGTCCTGATTTGTGGTAGTAACTGCAAGCTTCTTGATTCTACAATCTCTGGATGAATAACACTGTCCTATTTAACTGCAACTGCAATAATCACATATAACCTTTAATCTTTTGTGTTACTTCTCTATACTAGGAGCCTCTAAAGGATTCCCAGATTCTGTGGTTGGCAACTTAAGCCTCACCCTAGAGTCCAATACTTTCTTTACAGCAAATCAAGCTTTTGTCCTTCTCTGCTATCTTTTAGATTACCAAACAGATGTCCATGTCCATATCTTATGTACCAAAGTTTTCACTATTTTCCTGATTTTGCTATCCTAATTGAAAAAGCATCTGTACACTAAAAATAGGCTAATGCCAGAAACTTGCAGAACCTAACCTATTGTTGAGCCTATTCAAAGCATTCAAATCCATGTTTCTGTTCTAAAGAAGTGACTATTGACATTGGCCAATCCAGATAAAAATGCATTGACATACTAACTTGTCAGAAATTTCTGGAACTACTTAACTACTTAGGCATACTGGGGATGAAGCTACAAAAAAAGTTCATACAAAAATTGATACATCGCAAGATTCTATGGTATTGATTCAAAAGCAACAAGGCAGTTTAGCCAGCTTCACAATTCAAAATCAGGTTAAATGTAACTAATTGAAGTATAGAATCACTAAATTCTTCAGAGACCTCAAAAAGTAGATTAAAAGATGCATCCAATTGAGTTAATTAACCAACAATTTCCCCGTTGCATCTAATTGGGCCATAGGCTGTTTTAGTCATTGAAGCAAACACGTTCTTCAGCGATGACTGATACTTCCCAATTAAGGAGCAATAATTCAGCATCCCACTAGAGAAATTATACAATTATCACTCCAGACACCATCAAACCAAACAGGAAAAATAAAGAAAAAACATATAAAAAATCAGCTATACAAGTCTTCCAAAAAAGCAAACGAAATAAAAAGACAGAAAGAAAAAAGAGACGAACGGATACCAATAACTTAAGCTTTGAAGAGCTAACAAGCTCAGCTTTTGATTGCTCAGCTTCTGAAGAGTATTTCACTGAGGCTTCATCAAGGGCTGACCTGCAAATGCAGCCTCTTTTGATGCAAGATTTTCTTTTTCTAAACTCAGCAGAGCAGAACAAATTCCGGGCTCTTGGCAGGTAACTATTTGTGTTAGAAGATGATTTTGGTGAAGGGGTTATGGATGGTAGTGATGATGATGATGATGTAGAATGATGATGGTACAATAATGGCTTAATTGGAGGGTGAAATAGAGATGCCATGGCAGTTTCTTGTAGCACTTTTGATTGTTCGAACTGAGAAGGTGGCTGGATTATCTAGCCAGTGCAAGAAATGAGTCTGGTATGTTTTGATTGGCTGGAGGCATACGTGTAGATTGTACTTGAAAATTCTTGGTCCCCATGTCAAGTCCCTAAATCCCAGGTGATGGTCTACTGTGGCGGCCTGTGGTTCTAAATTAACGTTGGGGCCTGAGGAGCAAACAACAATAATCAAGAAATCCAAGATGCTTTGTCATATTGTTTTTGTTCTTTTCTTTTTCTTTTTTATCATTTTTCCCTAGGGGAGGTTCATAGCTCTGCACGTTTGGATTGCTAGTTTTTAAGGAAAATTTTTAACATGGATATTTTTTTAATTATCTTTTTACATTATATACATTAAATTGTTATGGTATGTTTATCTACAAAAACTTCAAAAAATAGCAATCCAAACAAGAATCGTAAGCGGTGGCTTGTGATAATTGGAGAATTTGGTTGATATTGCTGAGGAACTTTTGGTCGGCTAACATGTAATTATTTGGTTTGGATGAGGTACTTAAGCACTTGTATGAATTGGGCAGTTTCATTTGATTATTGTGTAATCTAATCCCAAATGGCACTGATGATCCAAAAGTTTTGAAACTTTGTTAGCACTATTACTTTCTAAAAGTATACATGGCGAATTCCTTAGAATATCATCATTTGTATAAAATAAGAAAAGGGAAAAAATCGGTCAAATATTGATGTTCGGAATATTAATATATTGTTATTAAACCTAACACAGTCCGACGGTTCAATCGATCAACTTGATGAACCGGCCTTGAAATCGGGTTGGGTTACTAATTAAATCGAAGTTGTATGGAATTCATTGATGATCGTTCAACTCAGATAGTTTGACTAAAGAACCGGGACACTCGGACGATTATTGATAAACCCGATGGGTTTTGGAAATTATTGTGGAATGACTTTGTTACCCAAATTTTCATTTGATCAGGAACACTAATTCGTGCATTTTCGTCTTTCTTTGCATCATGCTAACAATTAGGGATTTAACTTAATTCTTCTTTCTCACTTTCGCAGCAAAAAATCAAAATTCAAGAATAGAATTCTCTTCCTCTCTTTGCTTTATTCTTCCAATTTTCCTCTTTTTGGCTGTTTGTGACTTATGTTTGGTGGTCTGACACTTAAATTTATAATTATATTGGAAATGTAATATCAACATGAATTCATGAATTGAGAACCATGTTTAGATATGGCTTGTGTGTATGAACTATGAACAAATTACGACCTGTTAAGGTTTAAAAAATTTTATACTTATATTATAATTTAGGAAAAATCGTTCAAAACATTTCTCACATTTTGTAAAATGACTTTTTTCATCCCTCACTTTTAAAAGTGTAATTTTACATCCTTTATAAATTCACATTGGTCAAATTTTATCCCTACCTAGGTTTTTGACTAATTTTTAGTCAAAATTTACCACTTGCATTGCATGTAATATTTTTTGAGGAGCAACATTGTCAAATCAATTTTTACATAATTAGATCCATAGTCCATCACATTTCACAAAATAAATTGTTTTGTCCATTACATTTCACAAAATAAATTTTTTCATTTCTCACATTTCACAAAATGAAATTTTTCATCTTACATTAACCATATGTTCGAATATATATTTTTTAAATCTATGTACATATCTATTTGAGTTCACTTGAACAGTATGAATAGCATATAATATATCTCAATTTGATTTTTTCTAAATAAATTAATTACAATTGTACACATGTTATTCAATATATATACATGGGTTTAAAACCAATAATTTTGTTTTAAACCATACGTATATATCTATTTGATTTTACTATGTGAACCTATCAATATTTGTGGCCTTTTTTCTTTTGATAATAATTCATTTATTAAGTTGTACAATAAGACCATCTAATTAATGGGCACTTACTTGGGCAGCATTTGGCAAGTGAGTTTTTTGGGTGTTTGTCTAAAACTTTACTGTAACTTATTGTAGAAGTTTTTAAAAATTTTTTTGAAGTGTGTGTTTTTTTTTTAAATATTTTGAAGTGTATAGTTTTAAAACTTTGAGAAGTTTTTTAATGTTACTGTAGTTAAAGTTTTTAAAAAATTTGTAGTAGACAAACTTGATAAAAAACTTGTCTGCCAAACAAGGCATTGTATTCTATAGTCATACTAACAAATTATAGTTTAAATCTGAAATTTCTACTTACCAATTTTAAGACCAACAGTTGAACTACTTGCCTTGTGATTAATTAAAATTTAAAGTACCAATCACTTACTTCTTTTTTTTTCATACTTTTCCTTTGTTTATTTTTCTGTCCAAATTTAATTTGATATAAACACTCAATAATGTTTAGAATTAAATATTTTCTTTGTTTTCAATTTTTTGAGTAAAAAGAAATGAAAATGAGTGAAAAAACTAATAATTTTTTTAACCCGTGTATATACATTCAGACGAAATCAAATAAAGATATATTAAATGCTATTCGTACTATTCTAGTAAAATCAAATATATATATATGTGTGTGTGTGTGTGTGCGAGTTTAAAAAAAACTATTCGTACACATGATCAACGAAGGATGAAAAAATTCATTTTTGAAATGTAAGGGATGAAAAGATTCATTTTATAAAATGTGAGGAACTATGGATCGAATTATGTTAAATCTAATTTGATAATTTTGCCTTAAAAAATGATCACGTGCAATACACACAGTGAATTCTTGCAAAAAACTAGTCGGAAATCTAGGTATGGACTAAATTTGATTAATGTGAATTTGTAAGAGACGTAAGATTACACTTTTAAAAGTGAGGAACAAAAAAATTATTTCATAAAATGTGAGGGACGTTTTGAACTACTTTTACTATAATTTATGTGTTTATTTAATTATATAACATATTTTTTATTATATAGTGTGACCCAACGGTTCAACCAGTGAATTGCGAATTAACCACTAACCTGCCAACTCGATCCTCACGCTGGGTTGATGACCGGGTTGATTTTAATAACTATGGTTTGGAGTTGGTGACTTAATCTATACTTGTCATGCCCACATGCCACAATGGATCTAGGAAATTTTTTTTGAATACCCAAAGGGTAGTCACCCAATTTTTTTAGTGGGAATTTTACTCTTCTAAGATATCCTTGTAAGAATATTTTGTTGTCTGTTTCATTTTCTAGATTTGAGATTTGATAGATCTTAGAAGCAAAATCTTGATTTATTAGAACATATGCATATAGATTTATTGGGCAATAGTGATATTCATCTGATGGAAGATTTTTTTAAAATTTCAATGTTATGATCAAGTTTATTATTTTTTCGATTTGTTGTATTAGATTATTATCAAATTTATGTATCTTTGTCATGTTTGATATACTTTTTGCCATGAGCTTAGATATTGGAATAAAATTATCCTTTTTATTGAAAAATTCGCTCATAAACAAATATGCATACAATTTAATTTATCAAGAGCACGTTTCAATCATTTAACCATTTGTTTTTTCACTTTTATATTCTAAGAGTTCATGTATTTTTAGTGTTTGGTAGGAGATAATTTTGAATTTTTTTTTTGGAACACCATTGTACTATTAGTGCCTTTTTGTGATGTGATATATATAAGATAATATGGTGATTGTGAAAATCAAAAATATTAATAAAATGTGTTTATGATGTAATCAAATTTCTTTTTTCTTATGATGTAATCAAATTTATTTTTTCTTTCTTTGCAAACAAATGCCTTATCCAAATACACTCATTTGGATAAGTGATTATTTGGAGAAAATTTCTATCTTGGATCATTATAAATACATTTTTTTTATTTTTTTCAATTATCTCTTTATCTCATATACATTACACTACTAAAAAAGAAATACAATAATATTCTAAAATTTTTTTATGACAATTTATTGTCTAAACACACGTAATCATGTAATAGAAATGACCAATATTCGATACAACTTAGCACTTATTTTTAATTTATTATTTTAACTGATTGTAGATTTTAATTTTAGACAATTAAATTTTATAATATTCACATTTATTTTTATATTCAGATTATAGATTTTTTTAATAAAAAAAATTAAAATTTATAATCGATCAACAAGTAAGTTGTATATGTATAGATTCTAATTATTCTCTATAATCACTTTCCATGATCTTTTGGTAAAATCTAAACAAACAACAATCGCCTTAAAATCGGGGATTAATTTCAGAAACCTCCCCTGAGATTTTTTCTAATCACACCTAGCACCCCCAACTTTCAGAAATCATATTTACCACCCTTAGAATGACAACTTTTATCACATTGTCAGCCCTTTTGTGTAAGAATTATATTTAAAAATTGTTTATAGGAGAGAGACTATTTTTCTATTCCACTTTTGCCCTATTGGAAGATGAGTTTTGAATTTACAAGATGAAAATAAAAACAAAACTATGTTGTGATAGTATTTTAGAAGCTAAAGAGGTGTAAGTGTAACAAGCACAAGAAGCTTCTTAACATTGATACTATAGAGGACCGTTGGGCAAAACCATTCCCACCTGTTTGGTGCTTAAGCTATATTAAGCAGATTGGAAACAAGATAACATCATTCACCATCGATTTTCTTTGGGCAAATTGCAGCAACTGGTGCATCAATCTAACACTGATTGCTATCTACATTTTTATTCAGATTACAAAATCAATTTGATGAAGTCCAAGTACAACATGCAATGCTGTAATTGATTACCAACTGTTTTAGCCTTCATAGTCATAGGCAATTCAAAGTAGAAAGTTGGGGAAATTGAGCCTGTTTTGTATGGTACTTGTGACAATCCAATCAGATGTGTACTTCCCACGGTCACATGTTTAGCTAAGTCTAAGCCAAACTAAGATTCCAAAAAATGTGCTACTATTCATATCTGTCCGTACAACTAATGCATCAACGTGTCTTTCCAAGCAACTAGTGCATCAATGCGTTGCTATATATTATAAGATTAGTATATGGCAATGCATATTCCACCAGATGAAATACACCAAAAATACAATAAGTCTTCTATCATACATTTTGATAATAAAGAGTACTTGTACTACTTCAAAAACCAAGAGTAAGGATTGCAGGGAGCCTTTAACATCGTTAAAACCACTTGGAAATGCTCTGATACAGTGTGAGAAGTCTCTGTTGTAGAAGTGTTGATGCTAATAGAAGTTCTAGGTTGAGAACCATCATTTTGAGTAGCTTGTATAGGTGGTCCAGAGGGGTTTTGCTATCCCCATGTTGGAGTTACAACTTCATCATAGGTGACATTGTTCACAGCATCTCTGGTTCTCTTTGAAGGCCTCCCTTTCTACATCAAAAAATTACAACTTAATCAATATTATGTTGGTTTATTGTTCAGCAAAAAAAGCACTTGTTCGGGATCAATTTGATCATGAATCTTTGGCATGATAATGCTTACTTTTTTTTTTAAAGCAGCACTTGTGCTAGCCTGCAAATTAACTTGGGCATTCAAAGTAGCATTTTGTTGTGCACGACTTATATTACTCCCCTGACCTGAAACTTTCATAGGCACATTGCCCTGTACATGATCCTGGAATTAATGATAGTGCGAAGAAGCTAATGTACACCTATTACTCAATTATATTGACTTTACAAGATAACAAAAATGGCGCTCAAATTGTGCGCCAAAAATGAGAGCAATGTTGTTCTTTCAATTTTCAATTAATATAGCCTCAATTTTTTTTAATTTTTACGGCATTTTCCTGCACAAGAATTACTTAATAATAGGGGGTAGCATTGTAATTTCTCCTCTACTGATTGGTACAGCATGTCACTTCATTCTGCCAAGGGTGGTAAGTGTGATTTCTCAAAGTTAAGGGGCGCTAAGTGTGATTAGGGGAAACCTCAGGGGAGGTTTCTGAAATTAACCCTAAAATCGGAGACGGCAAAGCTGCCATATGGACCCGGCAAGTTTCAAAATTCAAAATCACAAAAATCTGGGCTTTTCCCTCGTCACCAACATTTCATCGTCTACTCGCTATCCTTAACCTTAATTCGTACCTTAAAAACACCAAAGAAAAGCTCACAAAATCATACAAAACCTCATTTTCCTCACCCTAAAATCACACCTCAAATCCAACATTCCAACAACTTTTGGCAGACAAAATCATATTTATGTCTACTATGTCATCAGTTCGCCGGCTTAAGGAACGCGGCGGCGGCGGAGCGAAGATCACTGCCACCGCCGCCACCACCACATTGAAACACCCAAAATCCCTCACCCCACAATCTGAAAAACCTCTTTTCAGCCGTGGCTGCGGCAGTAAAGAGAGTCTCAAGAGGCCCGCCGGAAAGGAGAACTCAAGGCCTACATCTAGGGGCCGGGCGGCGATGGTGCAATCCCAGAAGCCAATCATGAAAGCCATGCCTAGGATGGATAAAATATCTGCCGCAAATGGAGTGGGTAATGGCTTTCATGGGTTTGCCAATAACGGGGTTGAAGGACGTCCTCGATGGTCGACTTCATCGGTGCCGGTGCAGGTGTCGGTGCAGAGAGGTAGGAGTTCTAGCCCTTCCGAGTTTAATAGAGGTTTATTGAGTTCTGGGAAATCTAGGAATTCGTCTGTGGAGAAAAAAAGAGGGAGCTTTAAGTGTTTGAATGAGAAAGTGGGTGAAAACAGTGAGCTTCTGGAGGGGGGTGCAGAGAATTTAATAAAAAGTGGTGAAGTTTATGATGAAAAAGAGGTTAATTTGAGCTCAAACTCGGTAAAATTCAAGTTGGATGATTCTGATGAAAAGCTGAATTTGATTAGGAACGTGAAAATTGAGAATATTAAGGATGAAAAGGTGGAATCTTGTTTGGGAAATGGTGTTGAATTTAGTCAAAAAGAATCAAAATCTTCGAGTTTGATGAAGCATGAAGAAAGAGATGGTGGTGAATTGAGTTTGATGATTCCTAAAGAAAGAGATGGCGGTGAATTGAGGGGCTCCATAATGGGGAATAAAGCAGCTGGATTGTCTGGGACATTGAAGGAAAAAGACGTTAGTGAAATTAATTCCAAGGAATCAAAAACTAAGGAGTCAAAAATAATGAACAGATCGGGTGGTGTTTTGAAGATTAAAGATGGAAATGGAAATGGGGTCAGTGGTTCAAGTGCCAATGTTAAGTATCCAAGTAAACTTCATGAAAAGCTTGCTTTTTTGGAAGGGAAGGTGAGGAGGATTGCCTCAGATATCAAGAGAACAAAGGAGATGCTGGATTTGAACAATCCCGATAATTCAAGGATGATTTTGTCTGATATCCAGGAAAAGATTACAGGGATTGAGAAGGCAATGGGTAGTGTTGGCAACAACGATGATGATCTGAAGGCTAATGTGGTAGCAAGTTCTGAGATTGATGTTGAGAAAGTTAAAGCATCGGAGAAGATGCAAGTGAACAAAGTGGATGAAGGAAAGAGTTTGGTTAAGGCGTTGAATGCAAATGAATTAGAAGCAAGATTGTTTCCACATCATAAGTTACTTAGAGATAGGACATCGCAGAAATCAGCCTCTGAAAGTGCTGAAAGTCACAAGATTGAAGTTGTAGTGACAGATGGTGAATTGAAAGTAGAGAAGTCAATAAGTCCTGTTGATGAGAATCCTATTGCTATGGAGTTCTTGGCTTCCCTCAGTCAGGGGAGGTGTGAGGATACAATAAGAGTTGGGACTTTTGGTCCGGAGATTAGTGAAGTCCAAGAGACGGATGGAGCTGTAACTTCCAGAGAGAATAATCGTCTCTCAGACTCTCTGAATGGAAAAGGTTCATTTGATCTTACACTGCTAGCAGATGAAAAGCTTGAAGAGTTTGACGACCAAGAAAACATGTCGCGAATGATTATTGAAGAAGAGACAGAAGATAGTTCTTTGTATGAGTTGAATCAAATTGGACAGAAGATGACAACAGGAGGTTGGTTTGTGTCAGAGGGAGAATCAGTTCTTCTTGCTCATGATGATGGTTCGTGTTCCTTCTATGACATAATTAATAGTGAGGTATGGATGTCAATTTCAATTTGGAACTTCATTATAAATGCCTAATTTATTCCCTTTCTTTTGCATATTTCTTTTCCTGCATAAATATGTTTACACGTCAATGTTTGCTATTTAGTGGAACTCATTGTTGACATATTTAGTATCTAATTCGTACCTGACACGTCTACCTTGAAAGTCATAATTTACAGTCTGAAATAGGAGGAAGAAGGATAAATGTTGCTTGTGTTTGTGTATATGGCTATGTTTTTACTGCACTGAAGATTAGATTTTTATGAAAATTTTGATTAAATGTAAAGAGCCAATAGGTATGCAAGGTATTCAACATTTTGGGGGATTGGAAGGGCTAGAGTGAATGAAGGCTTACATCGATTAACTCTGAGTAATTGTAGCCATCCATCTATCTTACCATTGTGCTTTAGGATTATAGTTTTCTGTAATCATCTTATTATATTTTAGGTCACATAGGCATCAATTCGGCCTGAGAATACTCCGGCTTTCCGCATTTATTTTGCTGGAAATACATTTCATGTGGCTTCTGAAATGTTATGTTCAATGGTTTTTTTGTGTTTTTCATGTTTATGCAGCTAAGACACAGCAACTGTGTAAGCGTTAATATTGCAATACCTAGGGGACCGTGTAAGTGGTAATACTGCGACACCTAGGGGTATACTTTGAGATTATGCTTTCTCTTTTTGCAGGGAAAGGCTACTTACAAGCCCCCTCATGGAGTTTCTCCAAATATGTGGAGAGATTGTTGGTTAATCCGTGCTCCTAGTGCAGATGGTTGTTCTGGACGATATGTTGTTGCTGCATCTGCTGGGAATTCAGTGGTCTCAGGTTTTTGCTCGTGGGATTTTTATACCAAAGAAGTACGTGCTTTTCATGCTGAAACTGGACTTTCTACTGCTAGAACAGCCCTTGCTCCCCTTCCTAATAACACAATTTTCAGAAGAAATGTGTTGTCAACAAGTATTGCTCCAGAGAACCAACAGTGGTGGTATAGACCCTGTGGACCGCTTATTGTTTCTGCAGCTAGTTCTCAGAGGATGGTACGAGTTTATGACGTTCGTGATGGAGAGCACATAATGAAATGGGAGCTGCAGAAACCTGTGCTGGGAATGGATTACTCTAGCCCTTTGCAGTGGAGAAATAGAGGAAAGGTAGTCATTGCTGAATCAGAAGCTATTTCCCTTTGGGATGTCAGCTCCCTTCATCCTCAAGCATTGTCATCTATTTCGTCTTCCAACCGGAAAATTGATGCTCTTCACGTGAACAATACGGATGCTGAATTGGGCGGAGGAGTTCGACAGAGGTACAGTTTAACTTACTTCATCCAGTTCAATGCATTTTGAGTACTTTATGTTCTTTTAAACATTTGATTCCCGCCCATGGAGTCACTTGTTGATACATTCTTGCAAAAGCTTGTCAGCTGCAAGTTGAAGCTCATGGTGTCTTCAGTTAGTTTATCTCATAGTATTGTTTGAATCAGTACTTCTTACAGTTCCTTGGCAATTCATATTTTCCTTTCCAGCAAGCATCCTAGTTTTTGGTGTCACGGCATTTTAAAGAGGCAGATATTTTAGCAACTTAGTATTTTAAGACACTTGGCGATGGTCAAGAAAACATTCTTTATGTATATATTCTTTATGTATATTTGCTAATGTGTGTATTCTTCATGTGCAGAGTGAGCTCCTCTGAGGCTGAAGGCAATGATGGTGTTTTCTGCACCTCAGATTTCATCAATGTATTAGATTTTCGCCAACCATCTGGAATAGGCCTTAAGATTCCTAAAGTTGGTGTTGATGTGCAGTCAACTTTCTCACGTGGTGATTCTGTATTTATGGGCTGCACTAATTTAAGGTCAGCAGGAAGAAAGCAGCATTGCTCTCAAATCCAACAATTTTCCTTGCGCAAACAGAGGCTTTATAGCACCTATGTTGTACCAGAATCAAATGCTCACTCCCATTTCACAGCTATTACTCAAGTTTGGGGAAATTCTGAACTCGTCATAGGAGTTAACGGACAAGGCCTCTTTGTATTTGATGCCCTGAAAGATGATGTATTGCAGTCACTTGATACTGATTCTGGTAAAGACATGTGGAATGTCAGAGAGGTGATTGGACCAGATGACTTGTATTCGCCTTCTTTTGACTACCTAGCTTCTCGTGTTCTCCTTGTATCTAGAGATCGCCCGGCTCTTTGGAGGTATTTATCATAGCCATCATAGTTCCTCCAGAGACTTATCCTTTTACTCAAAAAGGAGGATACCCGATTGTACCCCTTACAGGTTATATGCCTGCTTTGTAATCTACTACTAGAATATTGCTGTTTAAGTTTTGTGTTAGTTTCTGTGAGATAATGTTGTACTATAATGTTACTGCAACTCGGTAGCATATAAATTATTCTGAAAATTTATAGAGGCTTGTTCAAATTGTTGCAAAGCATGAGGCCTCCTCTCGGCCTTCTTTATCTGAAGCTGTGCCCTTTGACACGAGCCATGAGCACACTCAATTGACATCAGATGTTTCTCTTGTTTGTGAAATATAGAACTAGCTCTAGCATGAAGCTCCAAGTAGGCACGCTTTGCTCGAGTTGTTTTAGAGCTCTAATAGTACTACTCTTCGTTAGCTTTGAGTGATCTGGTGATCACAAACCAAATGCACTTGTTTTTGATAGATCAGAGATGAAGTCTCTCATTAATTCAGACTTCCTTGAGATGTTACAAGGCAATTGTTTGATCACTATTGCAAAGGAATTGCACTATGGGTCTGTTTGTTTGGGTGGAAAACATTTTCCACATTTTTCGTTGTTTGGCTGTCAATTAATTTGGGAAAATAATTTCTGACAGAAAATAAGTTATACCGAGTGGAGGAAAATAACTTCCTTATCCATCATTGTGAAGTTATTTTCCTTTCGTAAAATCAGTCTTCTTTTCACAGCCTCCAGCAGTGAACCATCGATAATTGCTAGCTCCAGCATGCCAACTGACTCTCTGTTAGGTTTTCTTTGAGATGTTGTATAGCTTTACTGTGCTGTGCACCCACAAGGACAAACAATTTGTTGCCATTCGTATAAGCTCAGGAACAAAGCAGGAGTTTTGGGATACAGCCATACAGGTGGAGAATGGACAGCAACATGGGCTGCACCAGTTGCTTTTGATAGCTTTGGCTACCAAATACACTTTAATTTTTTGCTTTAGAGAAAAATTGGGCATCTATCAACATTCCACCTAACTGTAAAGTACTAAGAGACAGGTTGAATGGCTTGTAATTGGACAACTAAAAGAATCTTTTCGGAACCGTACCTTACTTTTACTTTTGTTAGTAGAAGCTCCAATAGAGAGTCACAACTGTTCAGCAAGATTTGCTACTAAATTAATTTCAGATGTAAACTCGGAACTGATTTCAGATGGGAACTGATTTCAGATGTGAAGTGGGAAATGGGAATTAGATTCCCCCGTGATTTGATTTGTAAAAGAAAGGCACAGGCTTGATGGAGCAGTTGCTTCTTTTTGTAAATGCTATGTGAAGGCACATTTATATCAATAGAAAGAAAGGTAAAAAGCAAAAAAGCCTGGTGACAAACCTAATACACAAAAAAGTCTCCTGTGATCTAAAAATGTCTAACACAACATCTCGTATTTTAAATTAAATTGTAAAGGTGACGGAATCTGTTAAATTTAACGGAAATAGATGAAAAGACAAACATGCCTTGATATAATTAAGTAAAAGACAACTCAACAAAATTATTTGTTTTATTCTCTATTTGTTAAGTGGTAGAATAGGTATATTTGTTAAAAATTAGGTATAAATTTTTTGTTAGATTCCAATAAGTCATTTCCGTTAAGTTTAACGGATTCCGTCACCTTTATAATTTAGTTAAAAACATGAGGTGTCATGTTGTACGCTTTGAAACCACAAAGGGACTTTTCTGTATATTAGGTTTATCACGGAGTTTTTTTTGTTTTTTACCCAAAAAAACACAAAGGTATTTTGACAATACATATATATATATATATAAAGGCTTTAAAGTGGACCAAGAAAACATAAAGTGAAAAAAGAAAGAGTGAGAACCACACGAATTAGTTGGGCGTCACAACGCTCACAAGAAGATCATGTATGATAACTAAGTGATAACACTTCTTTCTGCCTTTTGCTATGGGTTTTGTGACTCAATCAAACTGCTTTTCTTTCCCCACCCTAATCTCTTCTTACATAATGCGTCAGTTTTCAATAATACTTTAAAGATTAAAGGTCAAATATGAACAGACATAATAATGTGTCACAAACCATACAGTGGTACATGCAAGAAAAATTTCAGATCGGTAATGTAAAAAGCATTAATATATACGTGTAATTTGTCTTCGCCAGTAATCAGTGTAGCCGTCTAATTTATACACTATGATTTAAAGTCTAAACACTCCCAACTGTAAAAAGTGCATGAATTTTAGATGGTGAAAAATTTATGTAATGAACAAACTTAGATCCTACAGTGGTTTTCTTTCCAAAATCTATTTGCTAAGATAATTAGACTTAATGATGCTCGCTTTGTTTGTTTGCAGGAAAATAGTCCTTTCACAATCCATTATTGTCCTTCATGCATGTGAACTTGTGGGGGGCTTAAACCTATGTGCCTTATCAATCAATCGCCATCCTTATCCAAACTCCCATGTGGAAAATATCAACAACTGTAGGCCTCTGATTGGAGTTGAAGTGTATCAAATATAATTTTTGATACAAGTGATTTTAAGTTATCAAAAATTGGACTTCTGAAGTTACAGAAAATTAGTTATCAAACACTTTAGTAGTATTTTTAATGCTTAAAAGTGCTTTTTTTTTTTTTTTTTTTAATCAAAGTATCGCAATCCCAAATGGATTGTAATGTAACACGATAAAACCCATATGCGTGTACGCTGAATTCAAATTGGTGGTATGATCTTGAACCGAAATCATGGCAAGTTGTTGGTTGTGTCCCTTTGACACGAAGGCGTTCTCTGAAACTTCTCTGGTATCTTTTGAAGTATGGTAAAAAGAGTTGGGTTTAAAATTAAAACCTTATATATTAGTTGGGGTTAAAAGTAAAGTCCATTTATGCTCCTATAAAACCTTATAAATAATAGTTTTTTAGTTAACCTCACCAGACCGCTTGGTTATTTTAACAAAATTCAACTTTAGTTTTCAGATTTCGGATTTCAGATTTTAATTTTATCAAATGCACCTTAGTGTAGGAGCATGGTAGATTGTTACCATTTCCTACAAAAAAAAAAAAAGAAGTAAAACCTTATATATAATTAGTTTTTTTAGTTAACCTCACCATACCGTATTGATTAATTTAACAAAATTCAAGGACTTGACTGGATTTTTTGATTGTTTGAGCATTGCATAAAAGTATATAAACATTTTTAGGGACTGCTGCAATCTCAACCTAGAGAATGGCATCACTTCATATTTCATATTAATTTCTCTCTGAATTAGAGGCTGGTTATAGTGATGTTTCCAGGTCCCAAGAAAGTAACATTTACAAACTATAAACTCCCCAAAGCCTGTCGGTGGGATATTCAATCACAAATTGCAAACCCCCCCAACCCCCACCCCCAAATACAAAAAAGAAGACTTTTTACCTATGATAAACTCATTCTTGGTAAGTTATTCAAAAAAAAAAAAAAATTGGATGATGCACTCTCTAGCCTATTGGGTTTTTCAATTCATCAAATGGTGCAACTTTTTTTTTTTTTTTTAATGGTATTTTGTAAGAGATCATTTGGCAACTTGCAAACATTAAAAAAGTTGGTACAAATTTGACTTAACCTTCCCTGACACGGAAAAAATGTAAAACGGTAAGGAGACTGTGACTTTTTGTTCTTTTCCCAGTTGACTCATGGGATTCATTTGCTGCCGAAATCTGACTAGAAAATCGTTTATGTATTAATTTAGAAATGACACAATAGATGTCTGTAATTCCTAAAGTCAATGGCACCTGTTGGAACTCTTATGCAAGCCAACTGGTTTGACCTCCACAACTACTCCCCCTTTGCCCAAAAGAAAAATGATTTTGCTGCATGACAATTTGATGCAAGAGCTATTTAGTTTAGTTGACATTTAAATCCATGACCAGGAATCACAATTTTTATTCTTTTATTTCTTTTTAAGTGGGATGTCTTGGGTTCAATATTTCTCCCAATTACCATCCAACTCAACCCTCCGTGAGTCACAGATGAATATTGAGGAAATTAGTTCGAGTTTTTCTTGTTATCGTTCCTTGTGGTTTTGAAATGAGGGTTTATGAGGAAAGATCAAAATTAGTCTAAAGCAAATTGTCTCCATAAAGAGTATTGGAACACAAGAGTATTTGAAAATTCTTCTTTGGAATCACACTGCAGCACTTGTTATGGTTCAATATAGGTGTGATAATAAAAAGGTAGTTGGCAACGGTGATTAAAGAACGTATTTATGATGCGATACAAAAGAATATTTTTGCAAAGAATGAGGTTTTCAAACGAATATTTTAGAATGAAAAATTAATTCAAGAAACGGTTTTGTTTCTGATTGATGGTTCAATATCAAATTTGTCCTATTTAAATTGAATTGCTACTAATATTGGTTGCAACTTGAAAGAATGAAAGATAACAATATAGTTAGATGTCATTCGTTAAAAGGCCATTAATTATTTCTAGTTGAGCCAATTACAACAGTGCAAAGCAATGAGCTTTCCTTTTTTTATTTATTATACATTAGTAGTCGTGTTAGTTGGTGGTGCCACATCAGTATCTCTTTATGATATTGATGAGAAATTATTGTTGGTAGGCCGTAGGAAGATATTTGCCCACCTTAGATCCATTGAAATTGAATAGTCAGACTAATTTAATTCGTAAACCAAAAACGAAGAAAATCAAGAAATTAAATTCAGTTCTTCTGAAAAAGAAGGAATTAAATACACACAGTAGGACACGAATAAATGAATCGAGCTCCACGTTTGTAACATAAATACATGGAACCAGATCCTTAAAACAGTCACTTCCCTGAATTAGACGTTAACAAACAGTTTGAATCAACAAACTCAACCAAACCCTTAAAATTTGGCATTTCAACACAGCATTTATGGTCTAGCCAGAATCACACCTGGACACATTCGGATAATCTGGAGCCCAGATTTTAAGTAATCAGAATTAGTTTAACGGTTTGGAAGGTTGTCATTAATTGTTATCATGAAAACAACACATAACCAGTGTCTCAAGAAATAAATACATGACACGATTTACTTTCCTTTGGCATCAGTTTAATTAATTACTTGAGCAAGTGGGCAAACCCTGGTTTAATTGCAATGGAAGTCTCAACTAAACATAACCACATAAAATTAATTCCAATGTTTCAAACCACGTTTCTTGTTTGATGGTTTTCAAGAGATGAATAGAAGGTTAAAGAAGAAAGTAGAAACCATATGTGCTTAGAAAAAGATGATCCAGAAAATCACATCAAAATTAGTGCGCGTTAATCATATAAAGCTACGTTTAGCACCCGAAAGCTTCGTCCCACCAGCTAGACGAAAGATGGCCCTCGACCACAAAAAAGTGATTAAACATCCCATGATAGTCTTATTGATTGAATATCCCATGATGGTCTTATTGATTAGTCCTACTAGTTTATCCAAAATACACTGGGTAGAACCATTTTGCTACATTAGTTTGTCTACGAGCTACAAATTTTACGAGGATAATGAAAAGAACAACAGTTAAAAATCGCCATTTCTAGTAGCAATAGTGCATATCTAATTCCATTAATTTACAATAGTGAACGTACAAGTCTAGACTCTAGAGTAAATTGATTGAAGAGAACACTTCAAACAAACAAATACTAAATCCAATGTATAGGATAACAGATAATTTTGATATGGGTCTGTCTAACGAGTACTCGGTCGACAGACTTAACATTCATCAATATAATGTTCAGGTGTGGTTATTTTGAAAAAAATAAGATTAATTAGAAAAGTATAGAAAATAGGGTATTATAATTTAGCGCGTGCACTCATATTTTAGGTTGATCATGATTTGGGTATATTATCACATGCCTATCAGAAAAACTCTTTCGATGTATAGCAAATTTGAGACTTTTGATATACAACGCCCTGTTTAATAATTTAATTCAGTATTTAAATTTAATATATTCAGATTTTAACATATTCAAACGTGTTTGATAATTAAAAATTGAACCTCTGAATTAATTAAATGACATTAAATTTTCTAGACAGAACTTACTCTAAAAAATAAGTGATAAGCCATATATTCTCTTATCACTTAATATAATATATACTTAAATGTGTCAGATTTAATATTTAAAAATTTAATAACTTAATAGATTCAAATTTTAGATTTCAGATTTTTGAGAATGAATGTACATCCACTAATAAATCAAGTGGGATCTCTAGGAAGATAAGTGGGGGCAAAGCATGCATGAAACAAACAATGCATACGTATGTGTCCATAGACCACACAATTTGAGACTTGAGAGACTCATTTTGTAAACCAAATGGGATCATTGCATTTATATGGTAGCTACTATTAATTTGGTCCACTCATCACTCATCGCATTTAAAATTGCTTTTTTTTCTCTCTAAAAAAGGATAAAAAATATTGTGATGCATCTGATTTCATAGTGACATGCATACAAGTCTAGAGTAAATTGATTGGATAGAGTCGTTCAGAGAACTAAATACCAAATACAATGGATATAGCTTAACGGGATAATTTTGATATGTTAAACAATTTGAGACTTTTTTTTGGTGTCTATAAAACTATGGCCCGCTTGATACTAGCTAAGATTGAATTCAAATGTTAATTTGTTTTTTTGCAAAAAACTAGAATCAAATCAAAAAATTTTGTAAAGGTAAAAGAGGAGGCTCTGTTTGGATTGTAAATTATTTGAAATATTTTTACTGTAGCACTTTTTGTGATGTGATGTATGTGAGATAAAAAGGTAATTGGGAAGATAAAAATGTGTGTTGAAAATTGTAATGATGATGTAAGCAAATAAATTTTGGCAAATAATCCTTAATCCAAACAAACCCGAAAATATTTATTAATATGTGCATTCATACGATGAGTTAGATGTAATTTAGTCGTGTTAATAAGTACTCCATCAGAATCCGTTACAAAACTCCTT
Organism: Coffea arabica; assembly: GCF_036785885.1. NCBI lineage: Eukaryota > Viridiplantae > Streptophyta > Magnoliopsida > Gentianales > Rubiaceae > Coffea > Coffea arabica. Next base: position 5,064,953 of record NC_092315.1, read on the forward strand.
TTCCTATTCAGTTTTGTTTTCCCTTTTGAGGGAAAGTTATCTGACTGGATAGAATAGCTCAAAGAAACAAGTATTAAATGCAATGGATGGCTTTTTTTTTCCCCAAGGAAAAAAGTATATTTTACCAAATAGAAAACTACTCCGATGACTGCATCAAGTAGCACCTCCAGGAACCCGATCAAGTGGGGGTAAAAAATGCGCGAAACATTAGGATCAGACCGGGGTATAGTGACTGACTCGAGTTCATAGTTCAAAGTCCTTAGGTAGGCTATAAATAGGGAGAGCTGCAATTCATTGGTCCATATTGTTCACTCTTCAGCCTCCAAATTTGGTTAAGCCCGTTTTACATATTGAACAAGCTGTTCTTTTTGGCTCCTTGTATCGCTTTTGCTCTTCTGTTTCTTTGTCCCGGAAAGCAGGGAAAGGAGAGAAAAGAAAGAGATGGAAAAAGATCAGTGCCATCCTTCGCTGAGGGGAGGGAGAAGAGAAACAAAATACAGCCATGGTTTTTCTTCATCAGAATTGGAGGCTTTAACTGGTATCTGTGAGGCCTTTATACCACCTTTGCCGTCGAATAATTCTCCAGAGATGGTTGGGAAAGATGGCAAAACTAAAGAAGCTATTCAGTCTTTTTACAAATCTTCAGGCGCTCAGTACCCAATCCCTGATGAGGTAATAAAGAATTGCCAGAGCATATTACGCAGAAAAACACAGTGACAACACTTTCTTGATGACTTCTTTGATTGAAGTGCTTATGGAATTGATGTTACATGTTTTGGATGTTTATGCAGGTTGCTGAACTTGCGGTGAAGAGAGGGTTTCTTGAGGCTGTGATCTTGGTAAGAATCCTGTTGATAATTCTTTCAACAAGGCTGGGGACTTTGTTGCTATGTGGTACCCTGTGTTTTGGTGAAAAATGGCCATACATCAACAAGTTTTCAGACATCCCAGTTGAAAACAGAGAGAAAATTATCCAGAAATGGTTCAAGCATAGGTTCCTTACTCCCATCAGGCTGCCATTTGTATTTATCAAGTTCTTGTGTCTTTACGCCTTCTTCACTCAGGTAATGGCCTTCCCTGCAGGCCTAGTCTCTGATCAGGCTGACATATTTCAGTTTTGTTCTTACATACTGAAGTTTGCATATATGATTTTCCTGTTGGGGCAAGTAAACCGAGAGTCAAAATGATTCCAGCTCAATGCTTTTCTCGATTATTTTATTGAAAGGTTTAATGGTCTTGAAAGGACAGTTAAGAGTCCCAATAGCCACAGTTTTTTTTTTCTCCAACAATGATGTAATCACAATAAATAAATTATGTTTGACAGGTAATGCATATGATTTGCGCTCTAATGAACTGTTAAATATTGTATCAAGTAGTATTTTACTCGAATTCACTTGCATGCATAGGCGTGTCTTAGGTTTTCATTGACCAATTCTTTAAGTATACAAAATCCACTTAGAAAATTTGGTGTCACCCAGTCTTGTGTTATGCCAAATAACTTTACTGAAACCATATACATCCATTGGTATGTGAGGCAGCACAAAATGTTCGATTCACTAGATCATGGTAGGCAAGGATGGTACAACTCCTCCTCTTGTGTCCACAAACAATGGCCAACAAAGATTAGCTTAGCTCCTTGGTTTTCCACTTTACAGTCATCAAGAGCACTAGATGAGCTGTCTCCGACCAATGGAATTTCTTGTTCTTTAACAAAAAGCACTGTGAGTTCCAAAAACAGTAGCAAGATTAACAATTTTGTCATCTTACTCTGATTTAGCTGTTCTGTCCTTTTTCCCTTTTACCTGAAGTGGGGGGAATTGGGGTTAGGTGAGCAATTAAATTTGTCCTTTTATGGGGTTGAGATTAGTGTCTCACCACTATAACTGACCTTTTTTAAAAAAAAAAAAATTTTTTTTTTTGGGGTCAAATGACCCTTGCTTTTACGAAAGCTGTCAATAGTGTAATTCACTCAAAACTGGCCATTTCCAGAAACAGAATGTTTATGCTGATAGCTATATTTCCACAATCATATCAGAGATGCGAAATTATCTTGGTTTCATTGTTCTTGACTGGTAGTCCGTGCCAAAGCACACAAATCATCGTTGCCAGTTTTTTTAAGTTCTACTTTCAAGTCAGATGGATAGTTTTTAAAAAAATCAAGACCCCTAACGATGTTGGACAAGTATCCTTTTTCTTGAGGTAGAATGATATTATAGCAGCCTGACTTGATTGTCCATCTACCTGTGAATTCTGCTTGTTTTAATGCCAGAAGAATAGAGGATAGAAAAGGTTCACAAAAACTTTCTAATTCTACATCTTTCTTTTTCCTTTCTCACTATGACAATAGATGCATACATCAGGTTAAGTTCACCTACCACTTGGGGCAAAACTGCACAAAATATACAGTTTAGAAAGTTATTTTTTACAAATTTGAGAAGTATAATCTTGAAGGTACGTTAATATACTGTATATATTTGGAGCAGGAAAATGCATTTTCAGTAACAAATGTGCATATAATGACAAACAGAATTTTAGTACAACCTCTAGCCATTTTCCTCAAATGAAAAACATGTTTCAAAAGTATGATGTTGAAGTTTGTGAATTGAGTTAGGTTGCCCCTTTGGTAACTTTCCTTGTCTGTGATAGGATAGCAAACTTCGTAACCGATGCAGTGAAATCTTCACCATCCAGGGATAAGGGCTTATTGTAAAGGATGCGATTTGTATAACTCTTGAGTTGTTCTTAAAATCTAACTCATATGTCGAATCACAATTTAAATGTCATTATATACCATCCAAATCCTTTTTCTAAAGCACATGGTTTGATATCTCAACTTGTCATAGGTATGGGATGATTTAAAAAATCCAGCATGGGAAGCCATGGACTATCAGGTGGATAATCGCAAGGACTCATCAACTACGCCACATGAGAAACCTCTAATGAAAGGTATGGTAGAGACCACGCACGAAACTGAGTCGACCATCGTCAGTTCCCTAGTCCAGAAAGGCCTCAGAGTCAAGGAAGATCCTAAAGAGAAGCTCTACAAGATCAAATGTGATGTAGTAATAGTTGGTTCAGGGTGTGGTGGAGGAGTTGCGGCTGCTGTTCTTGCAAAATCTGGCCAGAAAGTAGTTGTCATCGAGAAAGGAAATTATTTCACTAAGACAGACTACTCTTCCCTAGAAGGACCCTCCATGAATGAATTATATGAATCAGGAGGAATCCTTGCAACGCTGGATGGAAAGATGATGATGCTAGCAGGATCAACAGTAGGGGGTGGCTCTGCTGTTAATTGGTCAGCTTGCATCAAAACACCTATGTCTGTGCTCCAGGAATGGACCAATGATTGCCAAATTCCACTTTTCACAAGTTCCCAATATACATCTGCCATGGATACAGTTTCTCAAAGAATTGGTGTTACAGAGAAATGTAGTGAAGAGGGGTTCCAGAACCAGATCCTCCGTCGGGGTTGTGAAAAGCTTGGGCTTGAAGTTGAATCTGTGCCAAGGAACTCCTCGGAAAACCACTACTGTGGTTCTTGTAACTATGGTTGTAGAACAGGAGATAAAAAAGGAACTGATTCAACTTGGCTGGTGGATGCTGTGGCTTGTGGTGCAGTGATTATAACAGGATGCAAAACTGAGAAGTTTGTACTCGAAAAGAATAAATATGGGAGATCGAGAAAGAGTAAATGTTTGGGAGTGATTGCCAAGTGTTTGAATGGAGATATCAGAAACAGACTATGCATTGAAGCAAAAGTGACAATCTCAGCATGTGGATCTCTTTTGACTCCTCCTCTAATGATCTCTAGTGGTCTGACGAATCAACATATTGGAAGGAATCTTCATCTACATCCAGTATTAATGGCTTGGGGATACTTTCCAGAGTCCGATTCAGAACTTAAGGGAAAAATCTACGAGGGAGGCATTATCACCTCTGTCCATAAAGTGGGATCGGATGATTCCAGTGTAAGAGCCCTTATAGAATCGCCTGCTTTAGGACCAGCATCATTTGCAGCATTACGCCCTTGGGAATCCGGGCTTGAATCAAAGAAAAGGATACTGAAGTATGCCAGAACTGCTCATTTGTTTTCGATGATTAGAGACAGAGGATCAGGAGAAGTCAGGTCAGAGGGAAGGATAAGCTATACATTCGATGCAACAGACAAAGAGAACCTCACGGCAGGGTTGCGTCAAGCATTGAGGATTTTGGTAGCAGCAGGAGCTGTTGAAGTAGGTACACTTCAGAGCAATGGACAGAAATTCAAGTGCAAGGGTACTAGTGAAAGAGAACTAGAAGAGTTTCTTGATGAAGTTACGGCAGCAGGGGGACCAAAATCTTTAGTACAGAATTGGACAACATATTTTTCTGCACACCAAATGGGGAGTTGCAGAATGGGGAAGAGTGAAAAAGTCGGTGCAGTGGATGAGAATGGAGAGAGTTGGGAGGCAGAAGGTCTATTTGTTTGTGATGCTAGTGTTCTGCCAGGTGCTGTTGGTGTCAATCCAATGATCACTATCCAGTCAACAGCATATTGCCTCTCGAATAAGATAGCAGAGATTTTGAAAGAACGAAAGTTCTCAGATTGAGCTAATTTTTCTTGCCTTTCTGCTTTGATGTTGTTAGAACAGACAACATTAGAGTGTTGCATGTAAGAAGCACAGAAGAAACCTAAACTTATAAAGAAACAAAAAGCATCCATTTGTAGCAACAATTTTCAGTTTTGATTCGTCAAGTTTGTAAATTAAATGGATCAGCTATCAATTATTCTACTTCGCTGTTAGCATTTAATTTGTCCACAAAGCCACCAACAGGTTCAAGCGAATGGATAGATTGAAAAAGCCTCTTAGAAAGCAGAAGCAACTTCGAGACACCGGAACAGCTCCAGATGCTCGGTTACAGAATTGCTAAGTAAAAGAAAATCAATCCTAGTTACAAACCAAAGAAAACGAAAAAAAGAAAAAAGAAAAAGTAGCTTATTTACCTGAGAACTAAATTTTCACACTTCATTAGCCTTTGGCAATGAACCAGAAACACATAAAAGCAATGGAATTAGAACCCAAGGAATAAATGTTGAATTCATCAACAAATTTGCCTTTTGATGCCTGATTAGTTGTGCATTCAAGTTACTAGTAACACTTCATCATCAAAATAGAAAGCACCATCTGTGCCTGTCTCATCAATTTATAGTTGGTACCCATCTTAGTAAGCTACACTTCATATCTAATAGCATCAAAATTAAGGAACGTGGACTTGCTCGATCAATAGGTGGTAGGTAGCAACATATTTTAGTTTGTAATATCCAGTTTATGCCTTCTTTTTCAAGACCTGTGATGGCATCATCAGTTTGGGGAGTTTTCTTTTGGGGTATCACTGTATTTACTTTGAGTCTCTGCATCATCAAGACCGAGAAAAGATATCAAGAAACAATAAGCTAAAGACTTGCAAAGGGCTTCTTGTTTCTTGTTTGTTTTTAATGTTGAATAGAATTTTTTTTATATATATTCGATACAATAGGTAATGTGATGATGATACATTAATTCTTACAAAAAATACAAAAACCCGTCAGAATCGGACATGGTACAACTGTATTTGCCTTTAGTACATAAAGAAGTCATCGCAGAAAAACTTTATTTGGTACCATATTGTATTAAAAGAAAGGATCAGATTTGCAACAACCATAGTTATGCTTTAGTACCTTCACGCAATTGTGTGGCTTAGAAGTTAGAGCCCTAGACGTCTTTGACTAATTTTTTTTTGATTTCTTCCATTTACATTTCCCCCCCCTCTAGTTAGTGATGTGTGGTTGAATTGTTTAATGATGTTGTGTTCCATCTGTCCTTTATAGAGTGTTGATTTTTTATTTTTTGTTGGTGTTAGATTCCTTTTTTATTGCTTTATCGTTCTATTAATAAAACTAGTATTTTAGCTTGTACAATAGTGCATCAATTTTTTTTGACCTTGATTAGTTGTACATGCAAGGCATTATATCAATATTTTTCTTGCACATTTATTCATATTTATGTCTGAAAAATTATTGTATTCTTAATGCCCAACTACTATATCAATTTTGAAAAACTCTTATGCATCAAATTAAGATAATATGAGAATATTCATCAAATACTACAGCGTATGTTAAAAAAAATTTAATAGGTATTTTTTGAGATAACGATTAATCTTTTACAATGATTTGTACACTTAAAAACAAAAAAGTAATGTACTTGCTTTTAGAATTCTGTCATGAACTAATATTCAATTCCAATTTCTGGCGTAATTGATAAATTTACTTATCAAAAAAAATGAAAAACCAAACTAACCAATATATGGATAAAGAAATAATTTAAGTTTATTAAAAATAAATAAAGATTGTTAGAAGAGTGTAAAATTGATTTGAGGGGGATTTATGCAAGAAATGGATAAAACCCAAGTTTCAAATAACCCATTGATTTTCTTTAACTAAGCATGCCACATACTCATTCAAGCTTATTGAGCAAAAAAGTAGCCTTGTTGAGATGAATTGACAATTACCAAATCAACAAGATAGTTTATAGGTAAAAGGACTGTGTATGAGTATTTTATGATAATTCAACGTATTGATATGATAAATCAACGAGAGGTTATCATATTCGACCTGCTTGTGAGATAGTTTATTTGTAGATATTTGGAGAAGTCTGAGTTAAGATGATGAATAAGACCTAGATTTGATGAATCAACTTGCTTAAGGTCCAGCAGAATTTGAAGCTGTTGCATCAGAATCTCTCCTTTTCCAAGAAACTCGGTCTCTTTAGCAACATGAAATTCGTCCAATTTGTCAAGCTTCTCGTTGAGTTTGTCAAAGAACAGTTGATCCTACGATTAATTACATGCACGGCCATAACAAAAAAATTATGACATGGGATTTATCTCCATTACAAATGCTCAAATTTTACTATTAAATTTGCTATTTATCACTTCATATTCTTAGAAAAGAGTTGAAGCAACTTGTTTTTATGCACTTCTTCTTCTACCCCTTCTTCTCCTTCTCTAATATTCTTCCTCTACCTGCAATTGTTTGATTTCAAAAATGATGAGTCGACTTATTCTCTCTTTTGAAATCTTTTTTCTATCACATATTAAATCTTTTTTCAAATCTTGTTTCTGTCAATTTATTAAATGCCATTTCATTGATTTAATTTGTGATCTTTATCAGATTCGTGGTATACAGTCGAGGCAAAAAATTTGGGATATCCGTGTTTTTGAGCTCAAAAAAATCAGAATATCATCCTAGTGCCTGTCTAGATCTTTTGATAATCTCAACTTGTGATAAACTATTCACTTATCATTTAATGTGATGTACACTTAAATTCATTAGATTTAATACTTAATAATTCAGTACTTAATAAATTGAGATTTCAGTTTTCAAAGGGATCTATTCAATTAGTAGTAATTTTTCTTGGGTCAATCACACTTTTTGTCCCTCTAAACTTTGGGATAATCACACTTTACAACCCTGGACCTTAAAAATATATACGTTACTCTTCAAGGAAATTAGTCATCTTGGAAAATGTTGACTTTGTTAAAAGGAAAAAAAAAGTGAGTATTATGATAATAGGGAAAATGGCCAATTTCGTCCCTAAACTTTTTTTTCGTGTCAATTTAGTCCATGTATATTTTTTTTAGCCAATTTGATCCTTATACTTATTTAACGGTTCCAATTGAGGAACTCCGCGGCGGCGCCACCGTATAAATTCAATCAAATCACTAATTGAACAATTAAGCAAGGGTATTTTGGGTAGTTCATTGTTGGAACAGTAACAAAAGAAGTAAAATCCGGCAAAAGGACCCAATTAGCTTTTTATAATTGCAATAATCCGGCAAAAGACCCAATTCTATTCTAAACTTAGAATTGGGTGCTGAGATTTATGTTGGCAAGATTCCAATCGAGTTTTGAGAATATTGAGTCTTTATTGAAGAAGCTCCACTGGATTTCGGTTTCCTCTGCTATTCGGCTACTGATTATCACCACTCGAAAATCCCTTTCCACTACAAACCAGCAGAGCTTTTCCCTTCTTTTCCCAACTGTTTCGATACGTTTGAGGACCAACAGAGTTGAGTGTTTTGGGGACCGATTTTTATCACTTTTTTTGTTCTTCAGAGCGCCTTATACCTGATATACACCCCTTTTTCTTTTATTTTTTTGGAAGAATTTAAATTATCTTGGGTAGCTGATTTTTGTTTAATTATGTTGCGGGATACAAACACATTCTTGAGGATTTTCTGGGTATTGAAGGAGGTGCCGATGGTGGTGCTGGAATTGGAGGAGGTGCAGGTAGTGGTGGTGCTGCTGGAGGCGGCGTTGGAGGTGCTAATGGAGGAGCTGGAGTTGGAGGAGGTGCAGGTGGTGGTGGTGCCGCTAGAGGTGGCGCTGGAGGAGGTGTAGGTGGTGGTGCTGGGGCTGGAGCTAGTGTTGGAGGAGCAGGTGGTGGTGGTGGAGTTGGAGGCAGTGCAGGTGGTGGTGTTGGAGGTGGCATTGGAGGAGGTGCAGGGGGTGGAGCTGGTGGAGGAGTAGGTGGTGGTGTAGGTGGTGGGGCTGGTAGAGATTGGTAGTGGAGTTGGGGGTGGAGCAAGCGGGGAAGTAGGAGGGGTCGTTGGAGGCATTAGTGGGGTGCCGGAGGTGGAGCAGGTGGAGGTGTAGGAGGAGGAGCCCGAGGAGGCGTTGGCAAAGGTGCTGGAGGTGGGGCCGGTGGCGGAAAAAGGGGTGGAGCAGATGGTGGCTTTGGGAAAGGTGGAGGTATAGGAGGTGGTGCAGGTGGTGGTTTTGGGGCTGGAGGAGGTTTTGGTGGAGGGCATAGGGGATTTGGTAAGGGTGGAGGAGTTGGCGCGGGCGGTGGATTCGGAGGCCGGACTAGTCCTAGAATTGGACGTCGCAAATTGTGATCTCTCTGACGCAGTTGAAAAGAAACAAAGCAAAACTGGGCAATTTTTAAGCAATGGGAGAGGAGTTCGGACAGCCTTTGGAGACTTTGTTAGTCAAGAATCCAAGGTTTAGAATTGGATCCTTCAAGGATTTTACTTCTTTTGTTATTGTCCCAGTGAACTATCCAAAATACCCTTACTTAATTGTTCAATTAGTGATTTGATTGAATTTATACGGTGGCGCCGCCGCGGAGTTCCTCAATTAGAACCGTTAAATAAGTATAAGGATCAAATTGGCCAAAAAAAATATACATGGACTAAATTGACACAGAAAAAAAGTTTAGGGACGAAATTGACCATTTTTCCATGATAATATAATATTGTCCTTCTGTTACTAAAATTATACACCCTTTGTAATTATTGCCAAAAAGGATGGGGTTTGATGTGATCTCTGTCTTCCTCTTCTAAGCTTACAAATGAAGCACGTTGGCTCTTTGTAACAATTTTAATTAAATCATTGATAGTTGAATAAAATTTATATAAAGTGAAAAAAAGCTCTTTGAACATTAACAAGTTTAACATAACATTATGTTTTAAAAATTTTGCTAACTTTATTTATTGTTATATACAATTATAATTCGATTTAAATTCTAATAATTGAAAAAGAATATATAAAAATGAACATTAATCGAACAAAGTAAGGAGGATTTTACATTAAAATAAGGTGGATGATCTATTACTAGTTACTTATTTACTGGCAATACCAAAAGCTATGGATGGCAATATAAATTCGCCTTTTTTTTTTTTTTAACTGAAGGCTTTTGTAGTTTTTGACAATACTAAAACAAATCTTAAGGAGCCCTCTTAAAAGTAAAGAGCCAGAAATAGAAAAAGCACCTGAATTTATCTGACTTGGAGGAAAATTTCATGAATTCGGTCATCTTAAAACGTAATTTTTTTTTTTGTTTTTGGTAGCAAAAATGAAGAACCTGCACTTTAGCAGCTTTTCTCAAAATATAGTGCTGATAAAGGTTTTGACTTTTGAGCTTTCAAAGAAATGTAAGAGGAGGAACAAACTATATCGAATTCAATAGAAACTTTACTTTGTTTGGAGGCGTTGGTGTTCCTTAGGTTCAGAATTCACGTCTTAAGGAGTTGAGAAACGAAGGCGCAATTTTCGTGTCAACTCGTGCCACACAAGTAACATTGCACTTGTAACATCTTCATCAATAATTTTGTGGCAATATATTTTTTCTTCTTCTGCTTCTTCTTTTCTTAAATTTAAATTCATACTGATAACTATAACCGTCACTATTAAGCGCGATTTGGAACTGTCTAATTGGTTGATACACTCCTTAATAAGAAATTGTGTTTACATCCATATAGTTAAAAAATTATAACAAGAATTAATCCATCACCTTGTCTAATTATCTTGGTTAATCAAATTCATCTTCTTTAAGTATCTCTATTCTCAACCTTCTCCCTACTATTCTTTCTTCATAGGAGGGAGATCTTGGCTCCTCTCCATTGGTTCTTGCTTTTTATTTAATAAAGTTTCTCCTAGTGTATTCTCTAGTGACAGTTTTTTTTCTCTTCTAAGCTATCTCAGTGAGAGTTTTGTTTAGTTTTTGTTATTTTTTCTCATATCTAAGAGTTTTTTTAGATCTATATGTTAGATCTAAAATTTTTTGGGTCCTCTCATCAGATGTCAACATCAGTTTTGAACTTGAACCAATTGGATAACAAATTTGAGAGAACAAACATGCATAGATGTCTATGGAGCAACTTGTTCAAGTAGTCAGATTTGATGATTTGTGATTCATTGTATAATCTTTTATATTTTGTAACTCTGTTAAATTTAATGATTTTTCAAATCGAATATATCTGTGACATGTTCGATGTATTTTCTGCCATTAATGCAGATTATTTTGTTAAGCAAATCGTGCTGGACGATTTCCCACTAGTTTATTAACAATATTGACTTCATTTTTATCAAAAAAAAAAAAAAGAGTAATGCTACACAGACAACTTGTACTATCTAACTTCATCAATATTTATGTACAAATTCATAACATCCTTGCCATTACAAGTAAGCATAATTCATTAGTTGATATACTTTTTTAGGAAAAATATTTCAATTTTGAGATCAAACTTAAGCAATAGGCTTGCGCCATGAGTAGGTACACTTTACTAGTATGAATGTTATCAGGATAGGATAGAAATTGTTCAAAGACCAAACTGATGTTATTTATATGTAATTGAAGTTAGAACTCTCCAGATGTCCCATTGAACACTTGAATGGTAATGTTGCCCAGCTGAGCGCCTCCTTTGTCACATCTTCACATGTCTGATGCCTCACAGTTCACTTCTTTCACAATTTTTGATGAAGGAAATTGATCACCATGTTTTGTCAGATCCAAACCTGGATCCTTTTCCAATTCTTGATGATTTCAACATGTTCCCCGACCCCTTCTTGGTAGGATGTCTCTAGATATACGTACTCTAATTTTTTTTTGGGTTATCCATCTGAATCAATGTCTCTGAATGGTAAAGGAACTGTCTTGACTGCCCTGAACTTCCCAGCATTGTTCAAATGTTCATTCTCCAATCTGTTCAAAAAAAATGAAAGAAATTATAAAAAATGATTTATTTATTTTCTTTCCAATGGCAGAAGCTAACACAGAGATTAGTGCAATTTACTCTTTGTGTGATACTGGAGGAAATTTTACCTGTAGTAGTTCCAATGCCCGCGTCTGATTACTTCCAGTGAAGCCAGGAGAAAGTCCAGCATTCGTGACTCAAATATTCCAACGTTGTTGAAATGCATCACAGTTTCGACCCAAGCTACTCTTAGTACAAGATTGAAGGCCTGCATTGGGGAGGTAATCTGATCAGAATGGAGAAAAGCAGTTTATTGTCTTCTTTCAGAAAATTTAGAAGAGAGGAGAACGGTGGAAGCTTACAATTGAAATGTAATAGATGCATTTGTTTCTTAAAATCAAATTATCTCTAAGCCATGGGTTTCTTGATTTTGGGTTCAAAAGCCCCCAGTCCTTCACGAAATCCCAGTACAACTGATAAACTGTTGCCACCAGTGAGGTCACCAATGCTATGATCATCCAGAAATCTGAGGGATTCCTAGCATATGTAATTCTTGCCCCTGCTGCCACCATTGCTGAGACATACTTCCCCAGGTTAGCCAGATGGTTTACGTCACATTCATCAAACCATCGCCTTGCACACTAGTTGTTGAACCAAATAAAGTTTTGTCAAGCGGAATGTACAAAGAATCCAGGAAACAGAATGATACAGTGAATAAATGGTACTGCTCATGGTTTAAACAAAAAATCTGTTGTAGTAGTAACTTTGAAATGGAAATTTAACATTATAAGATGTCAATAATGTTTGAATTATATGTAGCATAATGGTTTAAGTCCGTTCCATTATCATAGTTCTTAAAAATAGATAATGGATTTGAATTTGCTGTTAAATAAATCAAATGTTCTAATACCTGCATGGCACGCCAATAATATGGTGCGAATGAGATAACATAGGCAAGCTCCCTGTACATTTTCCCTGATTTGCAGGTTGCATAACGGTGTGTTTTGAAACTTCCAGCAATGAAGTAGCAGGCTGTTGATTCCATATGCCTGAGCAATGGAATCTATTTGATGGAACAGACTGCATTAGTCTAATTTAAATATCCCCCCCCCCCCCCCCCCCCCCCCCCCCAAAAAAAAAAGGAATCTATCATGAAATGTGTTGTAATTACCAATTTTTCTATTCTTGGGCTTGCATTAGTCAACTATTAACAACAAATAGAGTTCAGTCGGATGGTTTACCTGGCTTGTAAGCTGGTCAGCCATGAAGAAATCGACCATTAGAACCTGAACAGGTGAAATTTGAAAGGAAATATTCTTTAGTTGGCTCATTTGACTATTTATAGAGAGTACATCTTTTTCTATAAATGAACGAAGATGAGATTGAAGTACCTTATAAAAGGGAGAGCAGATTATGTTGCGCATCACTTTGAGGAAGTTGTAGCGGGTTGGGCGGTAGAAGATGTTTAATGGACATATGAGCAGGGCTAGAGAAAGCTGAAAATGCAATTCAAATCAGCCTGATATTTCAGTGCATTTAAAGATGAATAACATAAGCACAGAACTATACAGAAGGTAATAAGTTGAACTCCAGCTTTGATGTCAAAATGCAGGGTCTACTTTATGAAGATGGATGTAACTGGACTAAAATAACCATGTTTCATTGGTATACCAACATTTGCTTCTGGATGAATGAGTACAATTTTTGAAGCTATGAGTATGTACATTCTGACCAGAAGCAATAAATTTTTAAATCACAAGGTTGCACAAAACTATAATTGCCAAGCCACTGAACCAGTTAAGAGTGATGGCATAGTTTTTTCAACTTAATTATTATACAGGACTGCACAATCTATTGAAAAGTTTACAAGGGATGGACAAAACAATTGATTCACCATCTTAATTTTGTTATTTATAATTCGTATTGGTTTAATGAATCTTATCTGTTATTGTTATGCAGAAAATTTGGCCAAAAAAAAAAAAAAAAACCTGGTTATGTAGATATGCTATTGTTTATCAGTGGTTTATTTGATTACATATTGCCATATATTTTCTCCTATTATTAACCTTTTTAACTTGTTCCAAATTGGACAATAACTAGTTGAAATAAACGGGAGTTATGTCAGTTGCAAGATTATTGAAAACTAACCAAGAGAAGGACTCCTGGAATGGCATCTACTTGAGTTGGTGGTAAATTGTTTGATAGAAGGATTAAGTGAATGACCAGTGCTGTCACAACTGCAGTCATTAAGGAGGTGCAGATGAGGAAAGCATCTCTGTATTTGAGGGCTGTGTTGGGCTGGAATTCGAATATGAAGTTGTGGTTGATCCGCGTACTCTTCCAAAGGAACAGATTACAGCCATACATAAACAAGTGCAAGCTTAGCAATGCAAACATGCTGCAAGTGGACACACCTATAAATTCAGCAATATGCTTGTGGGAATAGACTTTAAAGTAAATGGAGAATGAAAGCATGGAAACATTGCATTTACTATCTGACTTTCCATCAGCCTAAAAGTGACTATGGCAACTGATTCCAGTTTAAATTACCTTATGCTATTATATTTTGGTGTCAGAAATGGCTAAAATCCTATGGCAAAAGATGGAAGACCGCAAACAATTAAACAGGAAGAAAATGGGAAAGAGATGGAGAGAGAGGATTGTTCATGTCTTCAACTGAACCAACATTGAAATTAAGTTTTTAGCAGTCAGTGGTATGATTTTGACTTAGATTTTCATTAGACCATGCTACATTAGGAAGCTAGAAGAAACAAAGCTTTTGTTTTAACGAGTTTGATTGTACTCTGGTGTCACAAAATCATTTCCATTGTCCATGCACTAACATGTTAGTTTATCTTCTTCCAATAAAATCCTGAGTCAGTAAGGACGGCAAGTAAGGATGGAGTTTTTGACCCTTTATCGAGGAAAACTGACATTTCATTTGGCAAAATCTTCCACCTAGTAGCATAAGAATTTTCTGCTGCATTGCACAGGAAAGGTACATGAAAACTTTTTTCAAAAGGTAGAGTCAAATTTTTGCCCGGATTATATGTACTGCACAACATTGTACATGAGGCTTTGCAGTGTCTTGGTAACTTGGCTATAGGAATCAACGAATGCCTAGCAGTTGTACCATCCTAGAACTAATCTAAGAATTCAAATTAATACAGTCTCCTATAATTGATTAGAAAATTCAGCACACATGATATCTTGTCATTTGATCGGAGACAAAATACAGTTTACTTGAACTGATGGAATACATCACTTTCCCCATAATTCATGGCCAAATTTGCACATTGCCTTAGAGACCATAACAAGTGACGTTTAAATGATGACAATTGCATAACAAACACTGCCTCCTTTGAGAATGCAAATGCACAAAAAGCATGAGAAGGAAGTGCAAGCCACGAAGATAATGTGATAAAGTGTACCTGAAAACAGGGTAAACAGTTTCCATATAATCTTTCTCTGATCTGGGCGAGAACATGCCACTGATATGCGCCAAAATTGCATAAACAGTAAACAATGTTACAAAAGAACCTGTAAAAAGTCCTGCAATGATGACAACGAAAAAGTTTCCATAGTCAGAATGATTCTGAAGATTCATCCATAGAAATCCTGTTCTAATCTGTCATACTCCATTAATTTTTTGTTACTGGTAACTACACACCAAGAAAAAAAAGGGATGCAAAAGACTAATGGGTGTCTGAAAGTGGACAACTTTATGCATTTGTACAAATTCGTGAAACAAGATAAATTGTTCTTCAGTGACCCTTTGCATTAAAAAGTGGAGAAAGGGTAAAAGCCCTTCCTGGTTGAGTATTTTATCAATTGCAATCTCCTATGTATCACATGCATGCTACAGTCAATTGTCTAGTGAATTGTTCCAAACAATCTGTCTTAGAATTTCCAAAGAGTGTTGCTTTTATGTAATGTAAAGAGACAGATGGGGAGAAAGAGTACCAACAAAAAAGGTGACCATGTGAGAATCTTTGTTCTGTTGTGGTCTTAGGAATTTCATTGCCTTTTTCCTGTCATTGTTGGCGAAGTGCTGTGTGAACAAGGACTCCACCTCGTCCATTAGCCTAACAACCTTTGTCACAACAAATAAAAAAGTACTTGTAATGTCATCAGAAAGCTAAGAACCACTAACCGTTTCGTGATGTGGATGCAATTCCAAAATCTTATTCTACAATTAAAAAATTGTATAAGATATGATTTGGGGAAAAAAATCCCTTATATAACTAATTAACTCCAAAAAAATTTAATTTGTTTCTGAATAACCCTATGGAGCATTGAGTAACTAGGGTGTACCAATGTCATTAGCTGATATTGATAATTTTATTTTTAACTGTAATTTGTTCACTTTAAATTTCATCAATTAGAAAAATGGTTCTGTATTATGTAATGTAAGCCTTCAGAACATTTGCGTTATGATCCAATGAATTACCTTGTCTGAGCTAATGAAATGGGATTCCTTCACCATTTTCAGGTAACTTGCTGACGTCTGTTGGTTTGATACCTGTTCATATGGAAAATAGCTAAGGATTACAAATTACTCAAGTACCGCATGAGAATCAAACGCAAAATTCAGCACTTCAGAGTCGAAATATGAAGTCTTCAAATTGTTTAATTATGTCGTGTAAAAGTCTTCAATGATCCATTTTGGTCTATGTCACCTCCTTTCTGGCAACAAAGACGTGCCCACGTCTTGGTGAAGGCATAATACTGTCAATTATTTGGTGTTAAGTGTGATAGCTAGCTACCTAATTGTTTGGAGACTGTCACAATATCCCAAACCTGATTTGGATCGTGATTTTTTTTGGTCAAAATTTATTTTCTTGCATTATCAATACATTTTTCAATCACTTTTTTATCTCATATATATCACATCAAAAAAATGTTATAATATCATTTTTTTTTTAAAAAAATCCCAAATAATTTGCTATTTAAACACGCTCATTGATAAAAGCATTCTTCTTCATGAACTGTTGATACACCTGATAGCTCAATTACTTTGGTTAACTGATAAGAATGACTAGTTCCTACCATTTCCATACAAACCCAAAAAAATAAAGGTGATGAAATGAAAACTTACCTTATCGAATTTCTTAAGTATCTTGATAAAAGCCATCATATTCAAGGAGCTGCCAAAAGTAGTGAAATCATTAGTATATGCTTGCATGTACTCAACAAGTGAAAAGAAACTTGACGAGTTTAAAAGCCAGAGGCAATTTAGTTAGCAATACGTTTAAGTAACTTCCACAGGCTTTTGATTGCCAACTCTACGATTGTCTTTTCCTTTTTCATCTTTTTCTTATGCTTTTCTTCTTATACTACTTCTTTTTTCTTTGCAAGAACAGGCAATCTTTCTATCTATTCAAGTTTCATTCTGCTGTCAGAAATGGTCACTCAACTTTGGGTGTCACTACCAAAACATAAAAGAAAGCTTTTGCATGGCTAAGTAATTCAGCAATGAAACTAAATCGATAAGTCCATGCATCTCGATGAATTTAGCCAATTAAACGTAGAAAGATCCAGTATGAAACCTGTATCTTTTGAGTAATCCCAGGCCCCTATAGAGCTCCACAAATGCCCCTCTAATCATCTTTTCAGCACATTGAATCTTCTTTCTATTGATACAATCTCCTGGACTTTCTTTCTTAGGATTGTTCACCAAATCCTCCCAAAGCATCGATGAAACAGCAGCAATGGTACGTGCAGGGGTAGTAGCAGGAATATTAATCCTCATGGTCATCTTAGGCTTGCCCATTTTTGTCTTTGATCTCGTTGCTGAGTTGATGAAATTTATGCCGTTTTTTTCTAAAGCAGCAATAACATCATCTGTTTGGGACGTTTCTGTGGGGGTATCACTAAACTCACTTTGAGTCTCTGCAAGACAAGACATGAAAATAGATTTAAGAGACATATTTAAAAGTTGCAAAGCGATAATATATTTGTCTTTTAAAAACATGTAGAAAAAAAATCTAGTTCAACTATGCAAATTGGTGGCGTATTAATAAACAGCTGATTGATGCTACTTAGCCTTCTCATCAAAACCTCATCAATTATACACTAGATTTAGAACACTATCTTGTGGAACTAAGTTAATTTTGGGAAATTAAATATTATTTGAAATATAAATGTCAATTCAGAAATAGATACTCATGTACGTTTTACAAAGAAAAAACTTACATGTAAGTGCTACGTGTAATTTTTTTAAACATTAAATTCGATTAGTTGTCATATATCTAATAATGATAGTGTATATATTATTTGTTTAATAGAAGATTTATTAAAAAAGAAAAAAAAAAGAATTTGCAAAACTTTGTTAACTAGGTAACTTCACCTTAGTATATAAAAGATGAAATTAATGATTGTTGATTAACTAAATGACAAGGTAAAAACATCTAATGGCATAAATTTGCCTTTGCCTATCACCTATATACAGCAATATCCTGAAACCTTTTGGAGTACACAAGGCACGAGGTTCAGGATCATATGGTGATTGCATGCCCTCACATGTTTGCCAGCAATTATATTTAAGCATTAAAATATTTAAATCAAGAATATATATATATATATATATGTATGTATTGAAGAACTAGTTACCAACAAGCCAAGTTAGCGTAAAAAATGCTCAGTTCCATATCAGGTTAGGACACCGCTAGAAGCAAATCTTAGAGGAGATATAACCCTGACATCATGTTCCTTTTGCTTTTTCTTTTTTGGTTTATGTTGTCAAAAGTAAGATTTTTATACAATTGTAGCCTGACCCAATTGGCATGTCAATCTGATCTTTTAGTTGAACAACTGAATTATAGTGAAGCAAGAAATTGAGTGGCTTTGCCCTATCTGACTATCTTTGCTTTCTATCGTTCCGGATAAAAAAAAAAAAAGACTGTCTTTGCTTTGTCCAGTCGAATTGACAACCACCAAGTCCATTTCCCATGAGCTAGAAGAACTATATGCTGGAGCGGGATTCTTTAAATTCAACCATGAAAGAGGTCTTCCGGGACACTAATTATGTCCCCCTCAATTTTTTTTTTTTTTTGACTGATCTCTCAATTTTCAGGGCTGGAATTTGAAGTTCAATGACTTGGGTTTGAGCTTAATGAGTCGTACGTGGATTCCACTGGGCGGTAGGAGTGGATGAATGGTGTGCAAGAAACACAATTTACAGGTGTTTTGTAGGTGGACCACAAGTTGGAAATGGAGGAACTATTGCTTTAAGATTTGATGCAAAAATCTTTTATGGTGCTAAACAAAGTGGTCTTTCGAAACACTACTTGATATGGGCATGTCAAATTTAGTCCTTAAGATTTAAATTAACTTAACTGATAGGAACATTAATCATCAGTTACTGTCAAAAATTAGAATCATCATTTAATAAAAGAAACTCTTAAAAGAACAATCACGGATTTTTTTTTTTCAGTACTTAACTTTTCAAAACTTACCTTAGATCGGTTGTATGATTATGAGAATTTTGAGACTTATGTACTTTGGACTTGTAGTTTAATAAATTGTGCTTATGCAGTCAAAAGAAATCTAGGGAACCCGCGGGAGAAAGGAAAGAATAACCCTAGTGTTTGAAAATTAATCATTACTTTACATACTTTCTCAAGTTATAAGACAATCATAATTAGTCATTTCTTCATACATTTTTCAAGAAAATCTACAAACAACTTGAAGATATTGAAAGAGCAAAAAGACGATTCAGAAATATATGATTGTCTAAAGGCAAAAAAGAGAAAGGCACATTAAAAAAAAAATGAAGTCAAGTTAGTTACCTAGCTTGAAGTATTTTGATTTCCAACATATTTTACCAGACAAGTTTCACTTTTGCCCAAAATCCAAAAGCAATCGACCGACTAATTCACTTGTTTTTTATTCGTTTATATATATAATTTTCAAGGTACCGCACTAGAATTAGCCCGGAAAGTTATTTTTTCAAATAAATAAAATTTATGATGTATTTGGCAACTTGATAGGTCTTTCCCCAAGAGTTTATGACCACCTAAATTTTCTGAAATTAATGAGGCTGCCGTCACATTGCAGGAATTCAAATCAACGTCAAGTTGTACTTTTCTACTCAGGTGATTTACCACATAGGTCAACGCATAAGAGGCACACATTTCAGCCATGGCCCATGAATATATAGTGAGGGGTGGTTGAGTTTCTCAAACAATTGTTCCACACAATACACAATTGTTGGAAAGAATCCATGGTTCATATGACCATTTCATTCTTTTTTATTATGAAAATTGATAAGCATATTAATGTCTATGTAATTGTTGAGTTACTGTTTAAATTCTCTGGTGCAATCAAATGTGGTAAATCAACAAGCACTAGAGATTAAATTATGAGTTTAAAAAAAAAAAAAACACTAGAGAAAAGGCATAGAACTCACCAGAGAAGTCTGAGTTTCTGGTTGAGGATGAATAAGACCTCGAGAGAAATCCACTACTGGATCTCGAAGACAATTTCCTGCGTCGGTCAGACAGGACTGGTTTGAGGTCCACCAATATCTGAAGCTGTTTATTCAGAAGCTCTCCTCTTTCAAGAAACTCGGTTTCTCTAGCCTCATAAAATTTGTTCACCTTTTCAAGCTCTTCGTCCAATCTTTCGAAGAACAACTGAATCTGTCCATGCATGGCCATAATAAATTCTTGACATGGGATAGTGCTAAAATTCTTAATCCACATGAAGTATAAAACGTAAGACAACTAAATTCAAGGTAGTTGATATGTGCATGTATGTTTTGTTTGTCACCTCATCTTCTTCTGAGAATAGTTGAAGCAGCTCCTTTTCATATCCTTCCTCTTCTACACCTTCTTCACCTTGACTGATCTTCCTTTTCACCTGCAATAAAACGAAAAAGAAAAATTTGCGTAAACGTCAATTAGTTCCTCTTTTTTGTGTCCTTTCCGTCGACATCTTTTTCGGGTTGTTACAACTGTTTCTTTTCTTCACGGATATGTCATGACACAAACGTCTCGCTGCTATTGTATCCACCTTTCAAATCGTGGAAATGCATCTTTTTCAACTTCAAAACACCAGAATATGACTTCAATGGCCAGTTTTCGGTTTTCGGGAGAACTAAAGTTGATCAAAAGAAATGAATATTCCAAACGAAACGGCAGAACTTGGAGACCCACAAAGTTGAAGAATATTTTATGAAACTGTGAAAAAGATAGCGAAAAAGGAGGATCATGGGATACTAGTAGTGGAGCAGAAAGCAACGGAGCACTCCTGAAAATATTTTACAGTTGAGATTGGACTTCTTCCCTGACAATGATATCCTTTTTTCATTTTTTTTCGCCGCTATGGCCACTACCAGAAGCAAAGATGAACTTGAAAGAGCATCATTGCATTTGGATGGACATCTATGAAACTTATGTTTTTCTTGCCACCTTTAACTTGTGCGATTAATAAACAGCAGCAAGAATTGCCACTTTTGCATAGATAGTCAAGACGGCAAGCTAAAAGATTAGCCTCATAAAACAAAATCTTTAATGGATATTAACTTTTCCACCACGCATTCAAAGTTAAATCATGGTCATTCTTACCTGGAAAAGGTCTGGATCACCCCTAGCATTATGAACTGTTTGAGAGATTTTGTTTGCGAAGATGCAGATGGGGTTGAAAATGGAGCGACCAATACCACAAGTTTTGTCTTGAACAAGGTGTGATTTTCTTGACAGTTTAACGTTCTTGACATGTTTCTTTAAAATCCAATAATTGACAAAAGCATCCTTCCACTCCGGGATGAGCTGAGCTTCGAGCTCTTTCGAGAACTTCACCATTGTACATGGAAAGGAAGACAGGATAATCTAAATGGGAAAAGTGGTGAAGAAGGAGACGAGAAGAAATGGAGAAGAAGAGTAGCAGACTTAAGAGCTATGAGGGTGCTTAGAAAGGTGACATATATAGAGGGAAATAGCTTTGAGGAAAGACAAAGCAATAAAAAGTAGGGTAAAATACGCTTTACACCCCATGGTTTAGCATTTTTTCACATAATCCTTTTGTAGTTTGAAAAACTATATATAACTTCCTTATAGTTTGGACCAAAATATCAAAGTGACGAAATTTGTATTTCAATCAATTAAAATGTCAAAAGTACATATCTATAAAAGTGAAAATTATTAATTAACTACAGGGTTTATTTATATATTTTAAAAACAATAAGGGAGTTATGTGATAAACCACTAAACTAGAAGGAGATTACGTATTAAAATATAAAACCATAAGGCATTAAAGTGTCTTATATATTATGTTTCTATATTTTGGTTATTTCAGTTCATTTTAGTTTTTAAACAAAGATATTCCTAACATTTTTTTGAATTCCGTTACAAAGGATTCTTTCCGTCACTTTGATACCTTAATTTAAACTATGCGGGGATTATATATATAACTTTTGAAACTATAAGAGATTATATGAAAAATTGCTAAACTATAAGGGGGTAAAGTGCATTTCACCCTAAAATGTAAAATCTTTTGCTGCGGCTGAGTTTTCACTGCTTTCAGACGAACTGCGTCTAATCCCCCCCCAAAAAAAAAAAAAAGGCACATTTAGTAAAAACCAAAAAAAGAGGCATATTTATCACGTACTTTCTATAGTCCGATCCATCTTCCACTACCGACCCGAACTTGGGAAATTCCAAATTTATGCTGACTTTACATCCACCAATCTATTTGTAGCTATATAGTACAATCTTTATTTTAAATATACGATTAAATTAAAGTTTGCTGCAAAAACATGAGTTCGGTATAATTAGGCATATAAGTATAAATATGTACGAATTTGAAATCCTGAGTTCAAATCCTTCTTTCCCCTTCTTACTTCTTAAATTCCATTAAAAAAAAATAAAAATGTACAGATAAATTTAAAAGTTATAATGAAACCAAAAGAAAGGTACTTTTATTACAATTTTCAAAACTTATACTACTTTAATACAACATTTAACTATTATCTTTTTGTAGAGACATTACTTATAGGAAGATTATATGATTATATCATCTTATTTTTCTCACATGCATAAATCTATAGAAATTATTACATATATTGATGCTATTTGGTATATAACTCAGAAGATATGTAATTATCCTCAGAAAAAATATCTTATTATTTTGATTAATGTTCCTGTAATGGTTGCCCAAATTCTCTATTTTCTTTTTGTCTTTTCTATCAAAATTTTGAAATGAAGGACTACATTTTTTTTTTTTATTGGAACTTTGGAAAACACTTTAGTGTGTAGAGCCTAAACTTTGGGTGTCAAAATTGTAACACTCCCATAATTTTAGACCGTGCTTTTTTTTTCTTCATTCTAGGAGCCACAATATAAAAAATCAATACTTAATCATAATATGAGAGAAAAAAAAAGAGAGAGAAGTGCACTTGAGAGAGAGAGAGAGAGAGAGAGAGAGAGAGAGAGAGAGAGAGAGAGAGAGATAATCATCTTCTAATCTATAACATGGGCTAAAGTAGAGAAAAACTACAAACTACAGTCCTAATGGGAAATTTAACAGAAAGGAGAAGAAAATTGTAAACTACAACTCATTTTGAGGATTCTTAATAAAGATCTAATCAGGAAATAAACATTAATTTCAAAAGCTCAGCTGAATAATTAAGGTCCTATTTGAATTGTTATTTTCTGAATTATTTGTAGAAAAGTATACTGTAACTATTTGATAATCTTATACTATATAAGAATGAGTTGTGGTTAAGGGAGTTTGAATTTCAACCGCATGGATAGGGGTTTTTTGGAAATGTGAAATATTGTGTACTTTTGTTTTTAAAACTTTTAGTACAATGAGGGTAGCATGTATTTAGATATATTTAGCGAAAGCCCTCATTTTTATACATTGGGATAATTTCACATACCTCCCCTGAGGTTTCTGACACTTTCACTGGCACCCCCTGAGGTTCTCAAAATTTCACTGACCTCCCTTGCTTTTGAGTTTTTGGTAACATTGCAGTCCAAATCTGATTGCAATATTATTTTCATGTGTGAGAAGGTATTTTTATTCCATGGCTGCCCCTTTGCTCCTTGTATTAGTAGAAGATTGAAAGAAGAATAAATTATTAGAATGATTACTAAAATTGAGGGGGAATAAGTACAATACAAAAAAATGTAAGCACCAGATGTGCCAGGAAAAATGTCGGTTTTCATAAATTTTAAGTCAACTAGTAGGTTATCTATTTAACATAAAGTAAGTAACTAATTAAACTAATTAAATGGGAGAAACTCGTAATAGAGGAAAACTATAAAGAACTGATATGTTATGGGCAATTACTTTTTTTTTTTACTTTCACGTATTTAATTTATGTTAAATATAAAACCTACTAGTTTTCCTTTCGTAAAAATATTAGTATATCACCTTTTAAATTTTACTTACGTTAAGTAATTGACAAATGTATCTGCTGGTTGGTAATTACATTTAACTAGAATAACATAAATTTAATATCTAATAAAGGTGATTAAAAAATCATTACTCCTAGGCGGCAATAGAAGAAGTAATTTGACGCCAATTTCTGAAAGTTAAATGTATGTATTTAACATAAATTAAATGTGAGTTAAAAAAAAAAAAGAAATAGCGCATAACATACCAGCTCTTTATGGGAAACTGGCAGGTTTTGTAGTATGTTTTGTACCAGTTATTTATGGGAAACATACCAGCTCTTTATAGGAAAAATTGGTTAAATTGCGACCAAAGGAAAACTAATATGTTTTGTATTTAACATAAATTAAATATGTGAAAGTTTAAAAAAAAAATAGCGCATAACATACCAGCTCTTTATGGGAAACTGGCAGGTTTTGTAATATGTTTTGTATCAGCTCTTTATGGGAAACATACCAGCTCTTTATAGGAAAAAATGGTTAAATAGTGGCCAAAGAAAAACTACTATGTTTTGTATTTAACATAAATTAAATATGTGAAAGTTTAAAAAAAAAAAGAAATTGCCCATAACATACCATAAAGCGGTTTTGTATTTAATGCGCTATTTAACCAATTTTTCATATTTAAACAAATTTATGAAAACTAAAATAACGTATTTGAAAATTGCGTTTTTATTTGGAGGTAAAATACTCATAAATAGCTAGTACTTTATTCATATAATGAAAAAAACTCGTAAAGAACTGGTATGTTATGGACAATTTTTTTTACTTTCAAATATTTCATTTATATTAAATACAAAACATGCGAGTTTTTCTTTCGTAAAAATATTTGTGTAACGGCTTTTGAATTTTATTTGCAAATATTTATATATTTAACATAAATTAAATAATTCAGAATAAAATGTCCATAAAAACCTGGTACTTGATTCATGTAATAGAGAAAAGCCATAAAGAATTGGTACTTTATGGGATATTTCTTTTTTAAAAAAATATTTAATTTATGTTAAATAGATAACCTACTAGTTTTTTTTCGTTAGAAATTACCGGAATATGTTTTTGAATTTTACTTAAAAACATTTATATATTCACAGCAGGCACAAGAATGGCACAAAAATGGCGCATTACTCCCTAATCCAGCTTTAATTCATGTATTAACCATCAAGTTTGTGTTATTGTTGTTAAGTTTAATTAATCACTTTAGATGCCTTTTTCTCCAACTAAACGATAGTAATAAACCCCAACTTCATAGGATATATTTGTAATTTTGGCCTTCATGATGTCAGCAAAGGGGCCCAATTTAAAAGCAAGGGAGGTCAGTGAAATTTTGAGAACCTCCGGGGGTGCCAGTGAAAGTGTCAGAAACCTCAGGGGAGGTTTCTGAAATTATCCCTTATACATTTAAAACTTTGATTCATGGGATAATTTCAGAAACCTCCCCTGAGGTTTGTCATAATATCACTCAATTCCCCTCAAAATTTTAAAATCTCACTTACCTCCCTTGTCAACTTGACAAGACTAAATATTCCTATCAAAGGTCACAAATTAACAACATTACCCTTGCTTTTAATAACTATTTAACCAAAAAACCAAAACAAAATAAAATTTTAAAAGTAAAATATGTAAATTAAAAAAATAAATTGCTAGCTAATAATAGTCCATATTTCTTTACATTGAAGTCATGGTTGAATAGCAAAGGATATGAATAAATTAAATCTAATCAAGATCAATCACTTAGGAGGATTTTAGAGAGTAATTAACACCTTAAAGAATTTTGTGCACAATTACAATTAAGGAAGCCAAGATATTTTTTGGGGAAATATGTTTTAATTCATGGTATTGTTTAAGTCGTATTGAAAACTAAAATAATCTATTCATATGTGTGAATTTTTCAAGATGTAAATTTTGCTTTTGTTCCAATACAACTAAAATAAATAATTTAAGTCAAGAAATTTAACCTTATTATATTTTTTATTGTTGTTCTAATTCATAAGTAGGATAATATAAGAGTAGTATTGGAACAAAAGTTTTATCTTTCTTGTATTTCCTCCAAAAGGGTTAAAATATTACAAGAAATGTTAATTCAAGGGAGGTAAGTGAGATTTTAAAAACCTCAGGGGAGTTGAATGATATTATAAGAAACCTCAGGAGAGGTTTCTGAAATTATCCCTTGATTTATGGAGACATCTGGATATTTCTGGAATATGGAATTATTTTGCAACCGTTTTTGCATTGAGTACAACTCATATAAGCTTATGTATTCGTATAATTACTGAAATAATTTTATAGACACATTTAATTGAAATGTGGCTTTTGTTGTACAATTAACACAAAGACGTATTAACACGTTGCTATAACGAGCCATTGGAGAATATTCCTTTGTCTGAAACAACTTATGTCTGCTCTTGGGTGATTTTCAGCTGACATCTGTAGAGATCTTTTGGGAATGTTAAAATTGTAAAAGTATTGATAAAGTAAAATGTATAAGTATGTATTGCAATTAGAATATACTATTATTAGTTTTGTTATATTTGATGATTGCTTCTTTATAAAATGTACTATTATTCGTTCGATGAAAAATTATCTTTAACCATAGGCACCAAACGCCCGCGCGATACGCGGACACTCCCCCTAGTATGTGAAATAAAAAGCTGATTATAAAATATGATTATGAAAACCATAAAAATGTTTCCTTGAAAAACTTCAATCCAAGGAAAACCTGACTTTCTACGCATTTTACCTTTTGGTATGGGTTAACGCTGTACTTTTGGATGATGCCTACTATTTAGTATTGGCTTTGGAGGAAAATGTCCTTTACTGAAAGTAATTGGGATCTATATCAAGAAGTGATACCATACTAATTTAGAGGTTTGTCCATGCACCAATACTTGCATAGACTTGGTGTACCAGTTTACTAGTAGATTATAATTATGTGACATAAGTAATAGTCACATAAAATTTCTAATATTATTATACATTATTCACAGCCCACATTTATTACATTATTATACATTATTGACTATTGAATCTACTATATATATAGTCTATAAATGGGGCTGAAGACATACTCTACGTAAATATTTTCTTGGTCGACAGAAGAAAATTATGGATGCAATAGCCTAAGCAAATAAAATTGTGAGAACATTTCCAGTTCCAAAATTCAACATTAACCCTAGTTGAAGTATCGAGAGAAATCGCTTTCTTTATGTTAATATGGGTGCCGTCACTTGTTCCAAAAAGCATTAATTTCACTATTAATTTCATAATCTGGTACATCAATTACAACCTCTTATTTGTTTTCTTTTAACGTGAGAGGAAGGCAATACGACGTTAATTAATAATTGTGTGCTCTATCTTTCCAATGTGATCAGTTAATTTATATCGTATGTTCCTTTTTTTTTTTCTGCTATATGAAGTTATTAGTTGTCAAGAAGGCAATACGACGTTAATTAATAATTGTCTGCTCTATCTTTCCAATGTGAGTTAATTTATATACCCTATGTTGAATTTTTTTTTTTCCCATACAAAGTTATTAGTTGTCAAGAATTTTTTTTAACACAAATATTTGACACATTAATTGTATTTCAGCTGGCATCCTAGCATTATTCATGTCTCCGATGGCTTCAATTCTAGTAGAAACCTAGAATTACGAAAACCGCATATTGCATATGTAAAAGGAGGCCAAAAAATGGAACAATTTTGGAGTCATAAGCCTGTATTAACTCTTCTGAATCGTTTACTGAGTTCAACTGTTATCCTGTCTTAAAATGCTTTACTGTTTTATTTCTTGTCAGATAGCAATGCATGTATACGCCATGTTAGATTATGATGTTTTTTGCACCCAATATGAGGTTATTATGTATAGAGTAAAATTGATGCTGCAACTTGTGAGGAATCATCCAATGAATTGTTAGGACAGCACAACAATGCAACTTGTCTCCTGACCATTAGGCCAACCATAGTGATTAAGATTCAGTGAGTTGTTAAAACAGTACGAAGCTGCAAATCTAATACTCCCTCCCTTTTTTTATAACTGACGTTTAAGAAATTTGCTCTAGTGTACTTTTATCTGTCATTTTATTATCCCCATACAGTATTAATTATTTTTTCACAATTTTACCTTTTTTATCTCTCTTTTTCAATACAGGGTTCTTAATTACTACTCCTAGTAATTATTGCTTCTCTCTTTGTAACAACCCTAGTAATTATCTGCCCCTCTGTATTCTTTCTTCTTTTCTCGCAGTAGTACTCTAGTGAGAGAAAACATGGGTGAATTGGACAATTAATGAGGGTACAAAAGAAAAGTAGTGTACAGATTTAAACAATGAAAAACTTTTCTTAATTGGTGTGCAAACCCTTAAACGTCAGTTATAAAAAAAGGGAGGGAGTACTAGGTTTACGGACTAGGACTTTATGGACCATTTTTTCACGCAAATTGGAAAATAACGCCTAGTATTCATACAAAACAGAGCTCTATTTATTGTACCAAACAAAAAAAAAAAAGAAGTAAAGGAATAACGAAACAAAACCCTAATTAAATTGCTTTGTACTAGACATGTGACTTTTAAATAGGGACCAATGGAAATTACCTAGCAGATTGTGACATTTCAGCCTCCTCATTCGAGAGATCGATTTGTTATTATCAAAAGTTAATCGGTCCAAAACACAAGTTGATGCAATTAAGTAAGAATTAATTAATCATCTATTGATGGTGCAAAGTGAAATATTAACAATAACCTGTCTGGCGTTTGCAACATGTAAGCTGTTTTGCGAGTGATCTAGTAACAGCCATACCGATGCAAATTGAAAGTACATTTTTGAAGAAATTAATGTGGCGTTCTTTATGGGAACTAGCAATGAAAGTATCTGGAACTAGACATGTAGGCTTTTAGCAAAATCCAATTGCTTAATGCATTAATGCTGGAAAATGCTGAAGGATTAGGTAAACAAACCTGCTGTCGCATGCGCGGTGAAAACCAGTGAAGTAATAAAAGGATGTTGGTCCTTACAAGTTACAAGAATATGTTGCTAGACTACATGAATGTCTAGGACCATTCAGGACCGTTTGCTTGAAAGTTGCAAATGCCCAAAAGACTATCACTGTACATAGAACCAAGAACTCTTTCCAAAATGTTAAAAACGGGCCAATAGAACAAAAATTGAAATGGTACGTGAATATTTATGAGAAACCCATAAAATTGGCACATTGCTAAGACATGCTTTATTTTCATCAAAAAGCCATTGCCCAAACTTTAAGACTTGATGAATGGCCTCCCCTATTCTTTTTCTCCCAGATTTAATAGGTTCTAATCTTGATTCAACTTTTTGATCACTAGGGCCTTATTCCTTGTTTGGTTTCAATGGCAAAATTGATGAGAAATTCGGTAACAAATTACACCATTTTGAAAATTTTTCTTTCCAGCCAAAAAAAAAAAAAAATCTCGAATGGTAAAAAAAAAAAAAGATAGGATAACGTGAAGCATCGTTTATAAAAAAAAAGAAAAATAATAATAACGTGAGGGATTAAGTTGCTCTCAAACTATTGGTCCTTTTAGTGAGACATTCCATTTTTATTTGAAAGAATAAGAGTGATCATCACGAGAATTACTTACTTTTCATGTATCTAGTCAACAGATTGTGTGAAGAAATGTTCTATCCCTAAGACGCTTTTCTTTTCTTTCTTATTTCAGGAAGTCACTATTATATCTCCTTTTTAAAAGAAAAAAGCAACCCAAAAGAGCAGGCATGACTAATACAATTTGGAGTTTGATTACTCTTATTTAAAGTTGACTGGTCCACCTCCAAAGATCACAGTTTCAAGATTTTTTTTTTTTTTTTTTTGGTGAAATGGACTGTCGAGAAAACGGTGTAATTTTGGATACATCCTGTAAATGACTGAATGGTGGAAGATTGTAGTAGGAGTAGCATTTTACAATGATAAAAAAAAAATTTATGCAACCATGATTTGACAACTGAAAATGCAAAATCTTATCTGTATTTGGAGCCTCAATTATCTTTGTTAGGAAATGTGACCGATAGAACAAGAAGCTTAAACATAAAGTTGGTTTGTATTTCTTTAATAAGGTATTTTGCCCTATGACTGATTGATCTTTAAAGCTAGTTTGCTTTAGAATACTGCACTTCTCTTTTTTTTTTTTTTTGGTGAATAGGGGGGCTTTCAATTTGTTTGGCGTGGATGCCCCATTGACGTTAATGCTATGGCACAAATTAGATATGTTCCTATTAATATATGCGAGAATATATATATATTCATTTGATTAAAAATGTTATTTTGCAACATTATATCATTGAAGGCCAAGAAAAACACATTTTTGAAACGATATATGATAACTTGCTGTATCAATAATGAATCTTCTTTTGGTTGACTGAACCAACGAAAAGAAACTCAAAGACAAGCCTATTTCTAGATTATATATATATATATATATGTTTCACGTATATCTTTTGCATATGTTTTATAAATTAAATAAAAAAAATAAGGAAATTTAACGTGCCAAACACTTCCACTATTGTTTGTTCATGTTTATTTAAGTTTTAACCAATGTTTTGAAAACCGGACCGGACCGGCCGGTTCGACCGGTTGAACCGCGAACCGGCCATGGCACCGGTCCGGTTCAATGACATTGCTGACTTTGCTAGAAAATCGGTCAAAGACCGGTTGAACCGTGAAAACCGCCGAACCGGATTGAACCGGCGGTTTTCCGGTTTTTAGCTTTTTTTTTTTTTTTTTTTTTTAAGTTTTGCAAAATGCAGCTATCAAGATTCGAACCAAAACCTTTGTAATAAAAGACCAATGTATTAACCGTTGCACCATCACATCTTATTAGTTTTTTTTGATAACTTATTTATATAAAGCAAACGCTCATATTTATTTTTTTCATTTTTCTTACAAAATCTCATTCCCTCATGGCTCTTTCTTTTTAATTTTCAACTCTCTCTCTCTCTCTCTCCTCTTTTCTTTTGTCACTCCCTTTTTAATCAAACCTCTTTATTTTTAATTTATTGATGTTTTCTTCCATCTTTTAATTTTGTTTTTGTCCATTAAATTGAAAAAAGTTAAAAAAGAATTTTTTTTAACCCAAATTATTTAATGCCACAACCACTCACTTTTATCTTTTTTTTTTATCAAGTTTACATTTCTATTTTCGATTTTCTTGACTTCCTTCGAATTCCAAATTTTCTTTTTTAAATTGCAATCTCTAAATCCCAAAACGTAAATTAAAACTTAAGTTCATAATATCTAAATTCTGTATAATTTTGTATAATTTCAAAATATTGTGATATTTTGGGGTTGGAGTTAGATATAATTGAAATTGAGATGAAATTTATTTGTTTTAACTTATAATTTAAAAAATTTATTTTTAAAAATCCAAGTTATTAAAAAATAGTAAACTTTTCATCATACAAAGTATTAAATTAGTCCATTACATGTCTTATTTTGTACATATATATATTTATATAAATTAATTTTTAAAAAATTCATTGAACCGAGGTTGAACCGGTCCGACCGGTTGAACCTCGACCCTTTCACTTCACCGGTTCAATTAACGGTCCGGTTTTTAAAACATTGGTTTTAACCAAGGACTAGAATCTACAATAATTAATAGAAGAGCTGAATCATGTTGTATTTTTAGTTGAAGAATAAAGAAAAGTTCACCTGACAAACAAAGACGTATAGCACGACGGCCTTGTAGCATCCAAATTGCTGGGCACTTCGGTATTGAAAATTTTGGTCAATTTAGGAGCTGGGCACCGTTTAGGATTGAACATTCTTGCCATATTTTTCAGTAAATGAGATCCCAACGTTGGAAGCAAATGGAATCATTCTTTTATGTACAATACTGATACAAGAGAATATACCTTACTAAAATTATTTAGCCATGCAAATTTGCTACTTTACTTCATTCATTAGCCTAAACACCTTTACGTTGGGTCCTGTTTGTTTGGTGGGCTACCAACATGAGCTACTGTTACACACCTTATAGTAGTCTATGTGCTAAATTGTGAGTTAATTGATGAACATTATAAGATCAAAATCTGTTTTACTAAATAATTATCACATAGAGAAAGAGACGTTATCTATTTAAAATAATAACTGTGAAGCATCCATTCCATATTGCAAATAAGGCTTCAAGTTATAAACTTTTTATTTGTCGAACCAACTGTACTTAATTCAATAATATTTTTTTTTCTAGTATAAATAGGAGGTGTCGAATTCAGAATCTCTCATTTACACTCCTTTCCTCTCATATTCGAAGATCTTAATAAATGATGAAGTTGTCAAAATAAATTTGGACTTTGTTCATGAGAGTCCTCATTATTATTACTTTTACTCCATTATTTTAAGCTGCACCGGTTAGATAAGTCCACAATAAAAAACACATAACATATTTAAAATCGTACAAGTTACAACTTTGTTTGGAAAAACTTTAGGAAAAAATGACAACTCCTGTCAGCGAATATTTAAATGTAGAATGCAGAAATGATTAACAAGTTTAATGTACCATAAATGCTTTCCATGCTTTATGTTGCGTCCAAAATTGAAAAAAAAAAAACAATCATTGTAACACCAAGCGGAATCCAATTTGTGATGCCCTTTTGTTTCTTTTACATTATTTCATGTTGTTCTAATTTGATAACATAAAATTAACCTATTAACCCAATGTGCCAAAGTTCAATTAGTATAGCAATCAAAAAGTCATTGAGAGATTGGAAGAGTTCCATATTTAAGAGACCGACAACTAATTAGCACTAACCACTTACTGCCAAGTCTGAAAAGCAGCAATTTTATAGCCACAGCACAAGATATAAATTAGGAAACTTGTTTGGTGAGTTCAAACACGTGTAGAGATTCATTACCATAATCCACATAAGAAAAGAAAAAAAAAAGAAATACATAAAGAAGAAATGTAATGGAGATTGATAGGAACTCTGAGGTGGTGGTCATGAATTCATGATAAAGGGCTTCGGAGAATTTCTTTTCATACTGTTGGGTTGTTGTTCTGTACAGTGGTGCATGAAAGGGAGACACAAAATAACAAGTACTGGTCTTAGTGGGCATTGTATGATCGATCATGATTCATCATTACCATCATCATGAATAATCAAGGTTAAGCGAAGATATAGTTATAGCATTAATTTTTAAAATTGAGTGTGCATGACGTTGCAAAATTGCTTCCTTTCATTTTATTGTGTTCCTCCTCTAAGAGTCTCAGACCATTCACAATTAGAGTCTTTTATTTAAGGGCATGCAGAAAATCATAGGGGACCCTTCTGTTTCAAGGGCCATAATTATGTCTGTCTCAAGGAATCATGTCATGAATATTAGCTTTCATGTTTTGCATTAAAAATTTGATTAGTTGATACATTGATGACGTGAACGATCCAGAATGGACTGATGATTAACAAATTTTCAAATTAGTGAAAGATAGAATAAATCATAAGGCTTTGGATCAAGCAGCTGAAAGGGGGAAAAAATTCAAAGAAACAAATAAATTCAGAAGAAGAGGAAATCGATGGATGGAATTGAAGATAAAAAGTAAATTTGTCACAGAATAGGAGAAAAAATGTTTTTGTTAATCAGAATCTAAGGCAAAAAAAGGAATAATGTACAATCTATTTTGTATATGCACAGCAATTTTTTAGTAAAAGAGCTATAAACTTGGAGATGGAGTACAAACGACAATGCGGCCTTTGAGACCAGAAATCATTTGGTAGCTCTTATTGAAAGAAACAAGAGAAAATTGCCCCTCGCATAGCAACAAGGGTCAGGGGACAAGATCCGATTAAGACCTCTCCCGGACGAGACAGGGGAAAAAAAATCAAAATCAAATAGTAGTAAATTAAAAAGCCACACATGCATATTTTGTCATTAGCCATGTACACTGCTTTCCACGAAAGAATTAGTACATTGGAAATGGTAATTATTATTTCTAGTGTATGAAGGCAAAAGGCATTTCTAAGTCATCTTTCCATCAAAATGCATGGCAAAACGCATAGCTTTTTGTGACAAAAATTATAATTTTTTCTTCCACTAACTCGTAAATCTCTTTACACTAATTAACTAGAGATTTAGTGTCGTGTCTCTTTCTTCAACCAAATTTCGCATGTAGTTTTGGGGTTGTTCTATTCATTAAGTAAGTTTGGGCACAAAATGCACTACTTGATGTTGTGTAATCCATTTAGCTTCTTTCAAGAAAGTCAGCAAAGGGATTGGACAGTCGGAGAAACACATTTCATTCACATAACAGTGGCTGTAGTGCGTTAGCTATCGCTGCACAATTGCATCTTATTGTACTGAAGATGGAAAATTTTTGTACGCCTTGTTCCTGTAAAGCAAAGTTTTTCCTTGCTAAATTTGAATTCACCTTTATGTCAGATCCACATCATAGAACATTATCCGTGAGCAAATGATTAAAAAAACAAGGGAATGAAGGAAAGAAAATCTGGATTTGCAAGCTATATTTCTCATATCCAAGCCGCCTACAACTGTTATCCCGTGAACCAAATTCTAGTTCATTTGTTTATGAGCCTTTTTCCTCTTAAACTTGGTGTTGTTAACCAAATCATGTGACTTTTAAGGGGAAACAAGTTGTTGTGGTACTCTAGTTATATATTGACTTATTTAGGCCTTTATATATACTTACGAGCTAATGGCTGATTTCATTGAAGGTTAATGAACTTATTGCTTTGTACATAAAAAAAGGTTTGATATGCTTACGGGCTAGTGGAATATTATCGTGCTAATGGTGTCTTAATTTCACGTTTCCTTTGTAATTTTTTTTTTTTATTTCTGTCATCACAAGGAAAAGTCAAATAAAAATATGAATGTGCTCCATTACTTTAAATTGGCTATTTTTTATTTAAAAAAAATGTTTAAGTCAAAGTCTCAAAAAGATGTAGACTCCATTTGGAATTGCAATGCATCTGCAAAAAGAGCGCTTTTAAGTACTGAAAGTATCTTTAGAGTGTTTGGTAACTAATTTTCTGTAATTTAAATAGCCTAATTTTTAGTAATTCAAAAGCATTTTTATTAAAAATACTTACGTCAAAAATGGTTCTTTATAAGTCATCGCATTTGCAAACGACACCGTAGTATGATAGAAGTAGTTTAGGCACTCTCACAGGGATGTAAAGTTTAAGCCCCCTCGTTTTTGACACGATTCATGTACTGAAATTTTAAACGGAAAAGAAACAATGAAACGCCTGAGTTGTAGAAGGTAGACATGGTTTTCCAATTCCACAATTTGACTTAATATGACTAATTAAATATATTTCTACCCAGTGTCAGCAACACCAATCTTCATCAAAATGAATTTGGTTTGATCTTCCAGTCTCATGCTTATCAAAATGACTTTTTGGGGAATTTTGTATGAATATTGCGAGTATAATATTTTCAGATGAAGCAGGTCTATCTCCACTTCTTCCTTAATTAAATGCTCATAATTCATTTTTTTCTCACACTTCTAAGAGGTTGATGATTTCATTACGCATATTATCCAATTAAAGCCATGAGTCAAGCCAAATACCAGACTTAACGACATGAACCACCTAAAAGTAGCGTATTTGTGATAGGATAAGGTGTTTAGAAGTAAGAAGCACTAAGCAACAACTATCCCATGAAGTATTTCTTCTCCATTTACTTCTTACTCTGGAATTATGCTTCTGCTTGCTTTAAAGGCATTAGTTTCCTTTTTTTTTTTTTTTACTTTTTCTTTGCTATTCCATGAATTGGGGCTTATATTTTGTTCTAGGAATATGCTATTCATCTCATGCAGGTAGCAAATGTGATTAGACTGGAGGGAAAAATGCACTTTTCATCATCATTGTTTAGGGTATTGGACAATTTCGCCCCTAAAGTTTCAGTCAAAACTCATTTTATCCACATAATTTTATAATTTTGATCGATTTCGTCCCTAAAATTTTATGCAAACACATTTCATTGTAATAGTTTCATAAATTTGACTAATTAAGGACAATTGATGGATTGTCAAGCGATTTGAATGGAATATCATCACTTGACCATAGCATGCCGATTAGTAAAATACAACAAAACATTGGATCAACAAAAACTCAAAAATAATTTTTTAATTCACTTTATTATTTAAAAAACAATTTTTAGCCAGTATTACTCTCTTCTTAATCACAAATTGTACAAAAGTTTGAGAGGAAACAACATCATGGGGAAGAAACAACCCTATTATAGCCAATTGGAGAAAATTTTCAAATAATTCCATTGCAACCAATTGGAGAAAAATATTAACGTGAAAGAAAGAATTGTTTAGATTGTCATTTATTAGCAAAATTTTGTTTTGTTGCATCATATACGTGTTTCTCAAATTGTTTACCTATCATCCAATCTATTTTTTATCTCACATATATCATATCACAAATTTAAAAAACAAAATCTCTTATCCGAACACACTCAATATTATTTATGTAATTTAATAAATGACCGAATTAGGTATTAACATTACAATTATTAACAGGACATACTAGTCATGTGATGATATTCTTCAAATTGGTTAACAATCATTCGATTGTCCTCAATTGATCAAATTTATGAAAATATGATGATGAAATGTGTTTCATGAAACTTTAGGAATGAAATTTATCAAAATTATAAAATTATGAGGATAAAATGTGTTTTGACTGAAATTTTAGGAATGAAATTGTTCAACACCTCATACATTGGGGATGAAAAGTGCATTTTTTCCTTAGACTAGAAGAGGGCGTGCACCAGTAAAAGTCATGGTACGCTAAGAATTCATCATTGATATGACAACATCTCCACCAAATGAAAGGAAAGGAAATCAGGAAATTAAAGAAAAGATGACGAAAGCAAATAGTAGTGGTCCTAGGCATGTTGATAAAGTATTAAATTGACATTATTAGAAGAATTAGGTTATGACCCTACCATTATTTTTATGCATTGCCTGTTTCTACCATTAATATGCTACTGCCAATCAAGAAAAGTTTTAGATCTTTCTCACAGGGTGGGAGCATCCTTTGCTATAATAATGCAATTATATTACCAAGTCTTTTGAGATTGTCCACTGTTTAGCAATGTGAAAAGCTAGTCATATGGCAATAATGACTTTAATTTATACATGTAACAAGAAACCATATTGGTTGACTACTTGATTTGTTCATCTAAGGAGAAAAATGAATAGAAAAGAATGAAAACTAGCCAATATGTTTATCAATCTGCTTACCAACTTCATATCACAACCATCTAGGTTAATCATATATATATATATATATATATATAATAAAATCGTATCCTCATTCTTATCCCTTCATATTTTCTCTTTCCTACGTGCCTTAACGAGACGGCAAGTAGTTTCTTACGTGGCTTGCTCCTTTTTTGTTTAGATATATATCAATTCTTATTTCCTATAAGAATTCTTAATATTATATGATTCTTATTTCCTACTCAAAAAAGGAACTGAAAAGTAATGCGATATAAATAAAAGAGACATAAATATCTCTATTAAATATATCTCCAAATTCATGCCAATAATTTGTGTACTGTATAGGGAACCAAAGTAAATAAGAATTGTTATCACTACAAGAATGGAAATAATATTCTTAATAAATTTTATTATTAAGTGCGCTATCAAGACATAATGCATAACACGAAATTTATGGAAAAGAAAAAGTTAATTGAATCCAATTAACTATATGTATTTGCCCCGTACGGTCAAATATAAATTCCTATTTGAGCACCGGATTGTAAATTCCTATAAATCCGTTCGTTGTTAATCAAAACATGCAGGTTATACTCATTGCTAGGTTATAGGATTCACAATACTTCTCTGCTCAGATGTGGGGAGTATTTAGGGTGTGGACCCACGCCACAGGAGTCCATGCACTTAAAGGACTCGATATCGTTGAGGTGGTCTTTCAAAGTAGGTAAAATCTGTCTTGATAACACACTTTTATTTCCTATAAGAATTCT
The DNA here is from genome assembly GCF_036785885.1 of Coffea arabica. Classification (NCBI taxonomy): domain Eukaryota; kingdom Viridiplantae; phylum Streptophyta; class Magnoliopsida; order Gentianales; family Rubiaceae; genus Coffea; species Coffea arabica. Next base: position 5,102,828 of record NC_092315.1, read on the forward strand.
TACTATTATAGGATTCTTATTTCCTACTCAAAGTTATGTACCTTAAACAACTTAAATCAAGATAAACATACTTTTAATGTTCTTATCAACATCTCTTTATATTCTTATCAATTCTTATTTCTTATGCCTACACTACATATAGCCTCTAATATATTGATTTCAAGCATCAAATTCATGGTTAGGTATTTTCAGTACATGCGGTTGGCACATTAAAGTATCGATTTTGGGTTTCCACTCCTCTTGATTATCAGGTACATCTTCTTTCAATACATATTTTTTTTTTAAAAGGCATGTTGATCTTCAATTATAAAAGTTTAGTAACATATCTTGAATTTTGTTTTTTTTTTGTTTTTATTTTCTGTTTGTTTTTTTATGAACACATAGGATTAGTAATATATCTTGAATTAGTAATAAATTTCTCTTATATTTCACATATTATATCTCACATAATATTTTTGCCTTTAATTTTGATAAATCATTATTAGATTGGTGGAACTGACAACCAATACCAACTTGAAGCATCTTCTTCCCAGATCCCAATTAGTAGAATAGATGATTTTAATAAATAACATTTCAATACACTTCATCTGAATCATTCATCAGAGGGTTCAACAAAAATCACAGAGGAAGGGAATCCTCATAAAAAGATATGCATGAGAAGGTAGATTTAATATACTATTTTACTTTCTTAAATTATAATCTTTATGTATTGTTATACACAGCCTTAAATGCGATAAATCATTTATTTTTTTATTCTTAGTTATCCTGCTTTGCTATCATGCAGTGATAATGAAAAATCAATAAATGCTGATTTGCATGGACAAATCGAGGAGAATGTTCAAACAAAAGAAAAACAAAAATAAGTTTCTGAAGAGTAGAATATTATTTGATATTATTTACTGTACTTTTTATTTATTTTCAAGTTTTTGAATGTTATGGTATTGTCGAATGTTATTTTTTCATTTTTGAATTATTATTTACTGAATTAGATGTTCAAATTTATATTATAAGAATATTTTATATTACAATGTGCATATAGTAATATACTTAAGAAAGGTTATAATAAAATATACATTAAGTTTGTATTTCATATCGACATTTTTATAAAATTGACTAAATAGTTTATTATTTTTTGAAAATTCCCGTTCAACGAACGGGTAAAAAACTTGTTAACAATATAAACCTAAGAGCATGATTATTGGTCCAACAGCTCTGAAGTCCACAACAAGTGGGAATGTGGGATTGATCTGATCCAAGAAGAAATTGCATAACTCTCAGATTACGACTCCTCCGTCCGAAATGTCTCCTATTGTACTTCTATTTTTCAAGAAATTTGAATGTGTTACAAGAATTCATACGTCACCTGGATGGTCCAGTCTTATGCTTCGTGGACTAACTAACGTACGATTAATTAACAAACAATTTTTTGCTATTAATCAGTTTAATTAGTCCAAAGTTGGATTAATCAACTTGGTTTTGACTGGGTTGGGATACAGTTCGAGCTATTCAAGTTATAATTGAATTTAACTCTTTAAGGACTGAGGCTGTGAGACCATTAAAGTCAGTCTCAAGCTTCTTGAATTTTATTGATTACACAAAATACAATGTGCATATCCTAAACTAACGAAGAAACTGAGTGCTTTTTTTTTTTTTTTTTGAAAGATTGAACTTGTGCTTGATAAGGCAAAAGTTTATAAAAGTTCATTCAAGTCAAATCCAGTTCTTCTCTATTAACTATTTAGTAAAGGATGAACTTGAATTGACACGTTTAATCCAAAAACTTCAATTACTAGAACCTTTTGCAACTTTGAGTTTGATAAATCAGATATTCAATTTGACTCTGATTTACAAAATCAGTACACTTGTTATGTCAAAGGGGAAAAAAATTTGCAAAATCAGTACACATGTTTTCTCTATACCAATTAGGGTTTAAGTTCTTTATGAACAGCACATAGAAGAATATAAATCCAAGAAATGCACAGTAATAGCCATATCTCTTCAGCCGGTAATGGCATCTGGAAAAGCTTATAGTTTCAAACATCTTTACAAAGAAAGTAAGAACTTCCCCATTCAGTAGGAAAAGAAAACCACAAGCTTGAAGTTATGATATCATGTTGAAAAGTAGTTCTATGAAGATAGGGCACAAAATTATTGCCACCTCATATACACTGTATCTTTTTCTGCATGAGCTCAAGAAGCACCAAGTCCTCTTTAACGATTAATGTACCCTCCCCATCCACCCCGGGGGGGGGGGATGATCAACAAAGTCTCTTATCTTCAAGATAATAAGAGAGGGAAGAGTAAGAGATTCCCCATGATTGTTGAAGAAAATGCTAAAACAGTACTATTTCATGAACAAGTTTGAAATGTTACCATCAAAACTATTGATTATACCAAACCAGATGGAACCTTTCACTTCTGGAGGCCATATTGACAGAAAAGATAGTCCAATATGGAATGGAAAAGGCCCAAAAAATGCCACATTTACTGTCTGCGTGCTACTACTTGGACAAGTTGTTTGATTGATCGTAGAAATCCTTAAATCATAAAGACTCAATAATGTCTATCAGAATCCAAGAACCAGAAATTTTGTCACCCCTGCAATAATGTCTTTACCTATAACTCTATCATTTGCCTTTTTATCGGCCTCAACGTGTGGATAACTTGCTTTAGATCGCAGATTCGAAGAACTTCTTGTCAACCCTGAATCTGAACAGGTTTAAATTACGTCACAACGCAACTCTACTCAGTTGTACTTGAATATTTCCCAGCCTGAAGCAGGTGCTAGGCTCATAAGGTACTAATCCTAATTTGACTACCGAAAATGGGGGAACAATGTGTTACGTATGGGTCCTAGTCCCCAACATAGCAAGTAATGAGGGAATAGCTGTGTCTGATGCTGGTGAAATCATAAACAATGAAGAACTTATATTCCTGTATACGCTGGAACCCATTTGATTCATTAGAACTCGCATTTATGTTTAATTTTGAGCATAAATTTTGTGGACTTAGAAGCTCGATGCAACACCTGAAAAATTGTGCAAAACGTTTGCGTAACAATTTATTTTATACACACACAGATATATATATATATATATATATATATATATGTATATATGTATACATACACACACATATATATACACACATATTTACATATACACATATACATGTGTGTGAGTGTGTGTATAGGTTGAAATAAGAGGATATGGAATTAAACTTTTAACGCATACCGATCGGCTAGTTCGCTACAGTGCATGTTTCATTAGTTTATAAACTATTATACAATGGATAAGTCTTTTCGTTTGCTTGCATCCACTATAAACAAGAAATATGCAAGAAAGGGAAGGGACAAAAAAAAAAAAACCAAGAGTAGAAGATCAAATCGACCTCATTTTTGAGTGGGGAACACTGAAATGCATTAGTACGTTATAAGGCTAATAAGAAAAAGTTAAGGCCACTGGTACAAACGAGTGGAGGCTTTATCAAATACTGATAGGGACTCTACCACAAGACCAAACAAGTAAAAGAAGAATTACAAATAGTGTTAACCAATTGAGCAGGACATGTTGAAGTCTTTTATTGGTGGGTCTATCAAAACACTTGCTTAGTCCTCAACACCTAACCTAACAATACAAATTTATTATCTCTACTAGGAGCAGCATAGCAGACTCCATTCGTCCTCAATGTATGGACTTGGTTTAGGATGTTGCAATTGGGTCCACGGCTTGGAATTTGACCAATTATTGTTAGTATTTGTGGGAATTATTGAAGTCACAAAGTAGACACTATATAATATGAAATTTTCATTAACACCATGATTAGGTGTGGTGTGTAAAGTAGAGAATCACCATTAGAAGTACTACAGTGTTTGCACTAAATCAGTGACATCATGAAAAGTATCATTTTGATCCCAAGAGGAAATAATATGTGATTGTTATAGGCTAAATGGAGTTTCATTTTTCAACAGACACGATAACTAAAGTTATAGACTCAAATGTTACAGATGTTTGGCTATAAAGAATCTCCCATTCATGTTAAAGAAAATGGAAAGTATGGTGGCTTATAAAACTCGGTTTCATAATTTGCAACTTCTAGTTGTTGGATGACAGCATTGTGAAACAATTGCAAGTTCTAGTTGTTACAATCGATGCTGTCATTTGGAGAAACGACATTGAATTTTAATAAATCAACTCTAGAAAGCCTTTATCGTTTTTTCTCCTTTCTTTTTTTTTTTTTTTTGTGAAAGGAGGCCTTATTTTATCAGATGGTTGACGATTTTTCGGTATTGTCTTATATCACTAGCAGCGTTAAAAAATCTGACATATCAAAAGTTTAACAACAAAAGATTGGACATAGCATTAGTTATTACAAAAACGTAAGTTGAGTATTTCTCAAAAGGGGAGGGTTGGGCTAGATGGTAAGGGGAGATTTTGGATTCAAAATCTTTTATTTATTAAGTAAAAAAGGAGAAAAAATTGTATTTTATGAAAAATATTTGTTAAAATTTTTATTCTTGAATAAATAAATTTAATTTTATAAGAAAATGAAAAGGAGTAATTTACTTTGACACGTCACGAACTATCATTGCAGGCAAGCAAAATGATCTTGTACAGTGCCACGATGTTCAAATGTTATCGGTAGGAATGTAATCGAGTTGAATTAAGTTCGAGTATCGCCATACTCAAACTCGTCTCGATATGCAGGAAAGATACTTGAGTTCGAGCAAGTAATATTACTGGAGCTTGAACTCGAACTCGATGCATTGCTCACAGAACTCAGAGCTCTCAAACTCGACTCGCATGGGGCTTGAATCAATGCAAGCCTTATCAAGCTTGAGTCAGGAAGATTTGGAGATTCATTTTTTTGATAATTTTTGAGCGAAAAGGCATTATCGCCCTTCAAAAAATTTCATATGACCGAAAACATTTTGTAAATTTAACCACTCTTGTGGACGCTCAGGTAATTTCATAATAATGATTATTAAAGAATAAAAATTAAATAACTCGATAAGGTTTGATCAGCTTTCGAACCTTACTATTAGATATTCGAATTTGATTTACTTGGCCTATCGAGCTACTCGAATTCAATTAATCCGAGTTCAAGTCGAGTTTTTGATCGAATTGCTCACAAGTAGCTTGATTTAGCTCGGTTGCAAGCAACTCAGTTAGATTATAGCCCTAGTCATGGGCCTTGGGATCAAAATCAACGAAACCGTTAAAGGAATCCATCCAGTGTGTAAAGCAGACCGTTATTTGGGTGGTGTTTGAGACCATTTGCTATTGTCAGGCTATAGGGCACCACATTTTGAGGGCCTAAAAAATATCAGGTTTGGGTCCAAATTCATCTAGCCCATTGGACGAGGATTGGAAACCAAATTGATGGTCTTAGAAAGAGTTAGGTGGTGTTTTCTTATTGAACGAGAAGAGCAAAAGTTCTTCTTTTCCAGCAAAATTGAACTTCTTATCGGATATTGTTGAAAGCCATTGCTTGGAAACAGACTTAAATCTCAATAAAGACTCCACTGGTAGTCTTGAGACTATCTCAAGAATGAGTTCTGGCGGAAAATTCTCTGACAAATTTGGCTCTGGCTCCAAAATTAAATGTTCATGCCAAGGAACTTTCTTTGAATGTAAGACGAGTTAGGAATTCGATTAGTTAGTAGAAGCAATTCCGAGGGTTAATTCTTTTCCTTTTGAAATTCTTAATCTAATCAAATTATAATATCTGTTGCCAAAAGAAATAGGCAGATTCTTTTTGGAAACATAAGAAATTACGAGACATTGGATTGAGATATTCAAGACCAGTTATGGTCATCATATTAGGAAAATTCCCAACTGCAAAGAAGAGGTGCCGTTTGGAAGCTTCTTGAACTGATTTGCCAAACTACCTACACCTAATTTACTTCAGCTATGATGCATAAAATTTTGACACCTTACCACGAAATTGGACCAAATTACAAGAAACAATACAATTTTATGTCGCACTTGAATGAATTTTAAAGGGGAAAAACTAGGGATGTTAGTTATTGAACCACGCAATTGAAGAGAATAATTCGTGTGTTGGGGAAATGAAAATCACAAATTCCACAAATGAATACATCACGTATAAACTCCCTCCTAAAAGTGAGAGTTTCTCTCTCTGGGTAAGAGCGCGAGTCTCTCTTTTTTGAGAGTTCAAAACTTTTCAAAATTTTACGCAAACTTTTACACTCAATCCCAAGAATCAAACAAAGATCAACAACCTTATTGCTGATGAAATTAAGTAGTTCGGTCTGTAAGTGATGAAATAGCTAAAGCCGAACATCTTGGAAAGATTCTAGCTCCCCATGAGGGGGACAGTTTTCACTTTTAAGATTCCAGCTCAACGTCGGAATGTGTCAAGCAGAAGATAGCTCGGTAATTCTGGTTCAAGGAAACAGACTCCATGGAAGAAGCTAGGGTGCTGACAGGTATCCTCACAGCCATATTTTCCATGGTTCACTCTTGCTTTTGTTACTTTTTTCTTTAAAAGTTTTTGGGGTTTACCCCGATCAATCTCTTTGTTTCAGGTTGTTTAGGATTTAAAGGTTAAAAGTTATGGTTTTTCCTCTTTTTTGAGTAGTTTGGTTTTTTTCTGTTTTTTTGTTTAGAGTCTTTCTTTCTTTTAGTACATCTTTGTCTGCCGAGGTAGTTGTCGTTTCTGTTCTTCTTAGGCTTTGGCCGTCTTGCCTTGGTTTTCTCAGTAGTGGAAGTAGGTTGTTTTTCGAATCTGTTTATACCCCATGGCGGAGGAACTAGCAGATGCGATAAGGAAATTTGCTCTTTCTGACAAAGAGCTGGAGGGAACTGACCTGGGAGGAGAAGAGATTGACAAAGGTATTCAAGAATGTCAGTCAAGCTTAGTGGGGAGGATCAAAGGTGAGAAAGTGGTGAATTTTGTTGGAGTTAAGAATTTTGTGAACTCAGCTTGGGGGTATCCAAGGAATCTTAGGATTATAGAGCTGGGTCCAAATATGTTTCAGTTTTATGTACCAAGCAGGGAGGATAGAGACTGGATATTAGGGGGAGGTCCTTGGGTCATGGACAACCAAATTCTGGTGATAAAACACTGGTTTGAAGGTATCGAGGATGACTCTTCTGCTTTTGATTTTGTACCCCTTTGGGTTCAAGTCTGGAATCTACCTGTGCACTGGATAACAAAAGAAGCAGGATGGAAAATTGGAGCGATATTTCATGAAGTAAAGGATGTTGTGGTGCCTCAAGTAGGAGGAAAGGAAGGTAGACATCTAAAGTTATTAGTGGTTCTGGATACCTCCCTACCTCTCTTAAGGGGAACGACAGTTAAAGTAAATGGAATCCTGAGATGGTTGAACTTCAGATTTGAGAGATGCCCAGACTTCTGTTACAAATGTGGAGTGATTGGACATGGTGAAAAGAAATGCAAGGAAGTAATACAGATAAGCAAAGGGATGCAGGAACACCAGTATGGCCCATGGATGAAGGCCAACATAGGTAAAACATCACCCCAAAAGGAACAACAGAATAAGTATAATTCTGAGATAAATTATTGGGGCTTTAGAGATGGAGAGATGGTACGGTTAAATCCTAAGGCTAAGGAAAATATGGAACATGGTCATAAGGACTCTATGTCAGGAAGGAAGGATGAAACTAGGAAGAGTAATGATGGAAATATGACAGGCAAGGAGAAGTCCAAAAAGGATGAATCGCGGGAGTTTCAGCAACTAAGAGCTGAGGCTAGCAGTAAAGAATTGGAAAGAAAAAGCTTAATCCAAAATAGCTGGAACAGTCAGAAGGAGAGCTCTACCTCAGAAGCTACAGAAACTCTCCCAAGGGGAATCAGTAAATGTGTATTAGAGGAAGCAAGTTTGAGTATCCCAGTGGAGGTAGAGATAAATGGTAAGAACAAAGGTGCAGTGGAAAGAAATGGACGTGAACAAATAGCACAAGAGCTTATGCAAGTCACAGTAATGGAGGATGATTTTGGCAGCCCTGAAACAGCTTTAATGATAATCGATCCTGGAAGTTCTGAGCTGGGTACTATGGCTGCCCAGAAACATAACAGGAAAATGAAGAAGCAGTTGAGATCTCCCAAAATCTCTCGTCAGCCTTTGAGGGATCTGAGTGGGAACAGGATATTGGCTATTCAACAAGGAAAAAGGAAACTTAATTTGATAGATGAGGAGATGGTGGAAGTGCAGGTAACGGAGATGGTTCATAAGAGAAACAAACTGGGAGTTGGGGAAGTGAATCCTGGAGAGAAACAAGAGGGGGAAGGGGCCAACCTTAACTGGCCCCTCAAGTTTCAATGAAGGTTCTGGTGTGGAACTGCCAAGGAGCAGGGAGCCCCTTGACAGTTTCCCAGTTGAGGGAGGCTAATAACCTCCTCTCCCCAAATATTATATTTCTGAGTGAAACCAAAAATAGGTATAATTACATGAAAATGGTCCAAAAAATTCTGAGGTTTGAGGAAAGTGTGATTGTGGAAGCTATGGATAGGAAAGAAAGTATGGCTTTGTTTTGGAATAAAGATATTGAGGTCAGGGAAGTAGTTACAACAGCTCTCACTATAGAGGCATTGGTTTTTGATCCGGAGCTGCAGATTGACTGGTGGTTTATTGGTGTATATATGAGCTGTGATGCTAATATTAGGAAACAACAGTGGAAAGTTTTGACTGCGAGAAGACAGTTGTGGGGAGATAAATGGCTTCTGGCAGGGGACTTCAACGATATATTAACTAATGAAGAGAAGTGGGGAGGTAATGCAAGAGCAGAGAGGAGTTTCAAGGAGTAACAGCTTTATTGAATACAACAATCTTGTGGATATAGGTTTTACTGGGAATCCCTGGACATGGAGCAACAATTGGGATGGTGAAGGGGAGATTAGGCAAAGACTGGACAGAGGATTAAGTACCATTAACTGGAGCCAATTTTTTGACAAGGCTAAATGTGACCACGTGGAAACTGTTGGGTCAGACCACAACATGTTGCTCATAGATAATTGGCCTAGAATGGATAAAAAAAGATCAAAATTCTTTTTTGACAAGAGGTGGCTCAAGAGGGAAGGGATCAGTCAAGTGGTTGAGCAAGCTTGGAAACAAACAGTGGAAGGAAATAGGATTTATAGGATTACAAGGCAGATTGCTAACTGCAGAGTGGCTCTTCTCAAATGGAAGAACAATTTCACAGGAAATTCTTTGCTAAAAATCAATCAAGTGAAGCAACAGATTAAGGAGATAAAGGAATCTAAGGAATCAGGAGTTAAGGATAAAATCTCAGAGTTAAAAATTCAGTTAAAAGAGGCCTACACAGAAGAAGAGCAGTTTTGGGCTTAAAAAGCAAGGATTGATTGGCTGAGAGAAGGGGAGAAGAACACAAAATTTTTTCATGCTTGTGTGAAGGGGAGAAGAAGGCGAAATAGGATGCTCAACATACAAAGAGATGATGGTTCTTGGACTAAGAGTGAGGAGGAGCTGGGAAAGGAAGTGGCTGAATACTATAGAGTCCTTTTTGCTAGTTCTGGTTGTGAGGGTCTGGGTGAGATTCTAAATGGTATACCTACCACTATCACTACTGAGATGAATGCAAGGCTAACTCAGGAAGTGGAGGAGAAGGAAATTAAATCTGCTCTTTTTTCCATGAATCCAAATAAGGCACCAGGCCAAGATGGCATGAATCCTTTGTTCTTCCAAAAATTTTGGCACGTTGTGAAATCTGATTTAATTGCTGCCATTAGGCATTTCTTTTGGTCTAGCAACATGCCTAAGTCGTGGAATCACACTGTCATCTCCCTCATCCCTAAAATCCAGAATCCTACCAACTTGAAGAGCTATAGGCCTATTAGTCTCTGTAATGTTGTTTACAAAGTGATTTCTAAAATTCTGGCCAATAGACTCAAGAATGTTTTAAATCACTGCATTAGCAAAACTCAGGCAGCTTTCATCCCAGGCAGACAAATTCTTGACAATGTCATTCTATCTCATGAATATTTGCATTACATGAACAATAAGAGACAAGGACAGAATGGACTTATGGCTGTGAAGTTAGATATGTCAAAGGCCTACGATAGAGTGGAGTGGAAATTCCTTGATGCCATGATGGAAAAAATGGGCTACTGCACAGTATGGAGGAAGTGGATTTGGAGCTGCCTCTCCTCAGTTACCTACTCTTTCAATATTAATGGAGTACCACAAGAATTTGTAACTCCAGAAAGAGGAATAAGACAAGGTGACCCACTGTCACCTTATCTTTTCCTTTTGTGCTCAGAAGGTTTCTCCAATTTACTGAAGCAGGCTGAAGGAGATAAAATGATCACAGGGGTGAAGATATGCAGAAGTGGGCCAAGATTGACTCATTTATTCTTTGCTGACGATTCTTTGATTTTCTGTAATGCTGACAAAGAGGAAGCAAGTGAACTTGTTCAAATTCTGAGGAAGTATGAGAAGGGGTCTGGTCAATCCATAAATCTGGAAAAGTCCTCAGTTTTCTTCAGTTGCAATGTCAGTCATCAGAGGAAAGGGGAAGTGAGGCAAAGCCTTGGCACAATCCAGGTGGCTACTCAAGAAAAATATCTGGGGCTCCCTATGGTGATAACTAGATCAAAGCAGCAAGTTTTTGGTTTTATTAAGGACAGTATCAGCAAGAGGATGAAGAACTGGAAGAACAAGCTGCTCAGCCAAGGAGGGAAGGAAGTCTTATTGAAGGCAGTTTCTATGGCATTGCCAGTGTATACAATGTCCTGCTTTAAACTTCCAAACACACTGTGCAAAGAAGTGACCTCCATTTTGGCTAAGTATTGGTGGGGAGAAGCCGAAGGGAGAGATAAGATGCACTGGTGCTCGTGGGGAAGAATGGCCATGGAGAAAAAAGAGGGAGGTTTAGACTTCAAGGACTTACAAAAGTTTAACAAAGCCTTGCTGGCTAAACAGGTTTGGAGGCTGATTACCAAACCAAACCTCTTAGTCAGCAAGGTTTTGAGGGCAAAGTATTTCCATAGGGACTCTATCTTCAAGTGCAAAGTCCCAAAGTGTGCTTCATGGATTTGGCAAAGTCTGATGAACGTAAGAGATTTGGTGCAAAAGGGAACTAGAAAGAGGATAGGCAATGGCAAGACAACAAACATTTGGGAGGACATTTGGATCCCTGGTAATGAGGATGGGAAAGTTACTTATGCAATGCCTCAGAACTGCAATATCAGAAGAGTGGATGAGTTGATCAGTGGTTTTAGGTGGAATAAACCATTAGTGCTTAGAACTTTCAACCAGAAAGATGCGGTGGAAATTTTGGATATCCCTATCAGTATCTTTGGCAGGGAAGACAGTAACTATTGGGTACATAGTGGTCATGGTAGCTACACGGTCAACTCAGGATACAAGGTACTGTGTAGCGAGAGAACTCAATCCAGGGGAAGAAGAGAAAACGAAGCAGAAACAAGTTCAGCAAATTCCAAAGGGAAACAATGGAAGTGGCTGTGGAAACTGAAGCTAAAAAGCAAGTTAAAACATTTCATTTGGAGGTGTCTAAATGGTATGTTACCAGTTAACGACCTTGTTTTCAAAAGAACACACCAAGGTGATCCAATCTGTGATGGTTGTGGTGAAAAGGAAGAGTCAACTGAACATATGTTTTTTCACTGCAGCAGAGCTCAAGAGGTTTGGAAGATGGCACCAGTACAGTGGGATGGGTTGTCTGATCAGACAGGGAACTTCACAACCTGGTGGACAGCTATGCTGGATGCCATATGTAGGACAGAGGGCAGGGAACATATAGAACTAACCGTAAACATCCTTTGGCAAATTTGGAAGAGGAGAAATGAATGGAAGTTTAATGCAAAACGTAAACATCCCTAGAAAACAGTCAAAAAGGCTCAACAAGAATGGCATGAGCAAGCAACAGTTTGGAGCAAAGAGAATATGACCCTTGAGATTGCTGCAAGAGATAAAGAGGAAGAAGAACCAGAGGAGGGAGGACATGATGAAATGCAGATCAGAATCTCAACTCAAGTGCAAGAACCAACTAATAGAATTGGCACAGGGATTATAGCAACTAACTTCAACCATTTGGCAGCCTGGGCACTTATTGACAGGAAAGCAAGGAATCAGGTGCAGAATATTGCTGAAGCTGTGAAGATGGCCATTATAAAGGCCAAACAACAGCAATGGCAGAAAATTACAGTCTACATACCCAACCCTCAGCTGTTGAAAGGGTTAACGGAAGGAATAGCCAAGGATATCAAAATGGCTACCCTGACTGATGATATTAACAATTTAAGAGCCTTGTTTTAGAAATGCTCCTTTTGTTTAGATAGGAGATTAGACTCCAGATGTGATTTGATTAGTGGTTATGCTTTAGGCATATTTCAAGATGAGGAATGGATCAATCCTCAGTGTGTCTAACACTTGTGTATAGTACTGCTTGAGCCTTTGCTCATATAAGTGTATATCCTTTTGTCTATTCAATACAAAAACTACCGTTGCTGAAAAAAAAAAAAATACATCACGTATAAAGGTAAGATTACAAACATTCAAGGAAAACGAAAGAGAGCAAAGAATAAAGACATAAGCAGTCTTCCCTAAAAGAATACGTAGGTCTCAAATAGCGTTATGAATTTATAAAATATGAAGAAACAAATTAAAGGTGATCTAAATAACTAAAGTAAATAAAATCATCCAATCTGTTGTTTCTCTTCCTTCTCGGTGGCCTTTCTTGATTCCCATCTGCCACACTTTCAACGTAAGGAAAACCAAACAATTGACTACTTTCGGGATACTTTTGCTGCCTGACATCAAGCAGATTTCTACTTTTCAGATCGTATGCCAGTACTTTTTGGTGATTTTCCACCATTACAACTTCCCCCTTATTCGTCAAAAACACAGGTACCAAGGAATATCTTGGAGCATTCAAGTGCGAGTTTACAATTGTAAACAAAACTGTCCAAGATTCTTTCACCCCATATTCCCTCATGGTTAAAACCTCCCAGCCATATGTATCTGGACGAACCATGCAAAGACATCCCTCTATAACGCCCAATCCATGTACAAGATTTTGTTCGTCATGCTTAGGGTCTGGTTTTGGCAACAATTTGAATTCGTCCCTTTTTGTATCAAAGCAAAGAATCAACTGCTGTGGAGCATTTGGACGTTGGTTTCCACCATTTTTTCCTTCTTTTTCTTGGGCTAAAATATGCAAATTTCCCCTCATCAATGGAGCGACCCAATCCGTTCGAAGAACCTCATAAGGGCAAATTACTTTTGTCCAAGTTATGCTTTTCAGATGAGAAACGAAGGCATATATAGTTGGTTCAGATTTCCTAGGTTGAGAGATTATTATTACTACTTTGTAATCATCAACAGAATCATCGTAACAAAATCCAGATGCCAGCACCCTGCGATAACCATGTCCCAAGGAAAGAAGATGGTGAACGGCTCTGGAATATCTAGTGGAAGGGTTCCATAAACATATGTTTTTCCCATAGCCAAAAAGCAGCAGACCATCACAAGAACCAAGAAATTCGTACTCAGAGAAAGGGTTATCAAACTCTTCAACATGGAGATCGCTGTTTAGTGACCAGTAAGTACTGACTTTGGTTCCCGTGAGATCCTTGTTCGACCTTCTGAAGAAAAACAAGGGTTTTTCACGGCATCTTGCGTCGTTACGAAGGCTGAAAATCTTGTGGGATATGAGAGATTTCCATTGATTGCAGACTATTTTGAATTTCATGAGAGTTTTCACAGGTAGCCTTGAAAGTATCTCGACGATGATGTCTTCTGGAATGTGTTCCGGTCTTGCAACTCGGCTTCTCTTCCCTTTTCTCATCTTTGGCACAATCATAGATGTGCTTCGATGCCAATGGAAATTGTTTTCTGGAATCAAAGGATCTAGAGTCTGGAAGACGACACTGTCGTTGACGGGGATGAATCAATAGCACCACAGATTTTGGTTTGAGATTCATAGGCGCATACAAAAGTTTGAATGTATGAAATAAGGAAAGAACATTACCAAGTCGTTGAGTTGTATTAGAATACAATCAAAGCTGAGAACAATTGGTAACTTTCGGCCCAAAAAAACAATTAGTAACTTCCATGGTTGTAATTATACAATCAAGGTTAAGAAGAGTAACTTTTAATAATAAATATGTACAGTAACTTTCACTGTCGCAGATTTCCTAACTTTAGCATCCATGGGCAGCATCGCAGCTAGACTCTACTATTTTAATATTTTTTAAATATATTTGTATTTTAAAAAAAAAAATATACCTACATATTTAGTTTTATTTTATTCTTTTCTTTTGTTTCGGAGAAAACTCCTAATTTCTTGGGATTGCTATTCGAGTAATGCAGCGGGTCAACTAAAAGAGTGTTGGTACTTGAGGCTGGACAGAATCAATTACGTGAAATGAGTAGATGGATGAAGTATTTATAACTTTGAAACTGGATTCTAGCATGGACTCGATTGCCACCTCCGATATTCGGACCTGAGGCACGGACGGTTATCAAAGCCTTCACAGACAATCTTGTTAGTATGTCTATAGTAATTTCATTTGAGATGTGATCAGTGATTTCACCGGCAATTTCCATTCAATTTGAGCAAATCTTCTGTCAAATTAACCAGTTCTAGCGGCCTTTAGAATATTGTCCATTTGTTTATAAGCTATAAGTCTATAAGCTATAAAATCAACTTCATATTCTATATGGACATAGAATAGATAGACATCCACATCCGTTTTACGATTTATGACTAATTCTGTTTGAGTCAGACAGCTTATAAACTGTAAAATCAACTTTATATTCTATATAGACATAGGATATGAATAGATAGGTATTCGCATAACTAGTTCTATGACTTTTAGAATATTGTCCATTTGTTTATAAGCTGTAAAATCGACCTCATATTTTATATGGACATAGGATTGGAATAAATAGGTATCCGCATCCGTTTCACAATCAGCGATTAATTCTGTTTGAGTTGGACAACTTATAAGCTTTAAAATCGACTTCATATTCTTTATGGACATAGGATTGGAATAGATAGGTATCCGCATTCGTTTTAAAATCACGACTAATCCTATTCGAGTCAGATCAGCCTTGTGAAGGGGAAGTTCTTTGAACGTTATCCTTTCTATTATCATGAGTTTCAAACCTAAAATCTCATGGTTAAGAGATGCAAACTCTTTTCATTTACATTAAGTGGAGCGTCCCATGCGAGGAAAGCTTTCCCATTCTCATGGATTTCGAACTTGAGAACTCATGAGATGCAAACTCTTTCCATTTACACCAACATCCGTTGGTTGGAATAGATTGTTAGCTCAAGGAAAGTCACAGTTTCCTAGATCTAATAATCCACTATGAATTAGGAATCCTTCTTTTCCCTAAACTATTAGACATTATGGAAATCAGTGTTCGAGACAAATTTTGTACGTGTTCAGATCTACAAGATCGCGGAGATATATATCATGCAACATATGTAAACGTGAATATTTTTAATTTTATCAACGTTTTGCTGAATATTTACTTTTTTTTTTCTAACTTTAGTCCCTTGCTATATTATTTTGCTCAACCGATACTTTTTTTTTCTAAATAAAAAAATCATTACTTGCCGTACGTGGTAAATATTATAAAGGAATAATTTCAGAAACCTCCCTTGAAGTTTTAACAATTTCACTTAGTATCCTTGAAGTTTTAAAAATTACACATACCTCCCTTAAATTTATCATTTTGGTAACAAAAACTATTCAATGGTTAAAATTTTGAATGAATAACCCAAATTGCCCTCATAAAATTGTGAAGTTCATTTTACCATCTTATAAAATTCTATTTTAAAAAAATGGAATATATACAAAATCTCAAACCTACTTTCAACCTTCATCTCTACTCTTTTAAACCTTTCATATTCCTATATCTCAAATTAGTACCATTATCATCATGACCACCGCTACCATCAGTTTTTAAATTCTAAAATCTCAATCTAAGTTACAAAAGAAAAAAAAATCAATACTGTTAAACTTAAAAGATTTCACTAGCTGTATTATATAATATCCCATCCCTCAAATGTTGGACTACCATTTCATGCCTATTATATTTAAATCTTCAACTTACATCTTCTTCTATTCATCTTTAAATCTTTCAAACCAAACTAAAATTAATTTGTAATATGTTAGAATTATATTCAGGACATAGTTAGTTATTCTATAGGTGACCTTGTTTTTATTTCCATTAAATATTTAATTGTGTGGTGCATTCCTATGTACAAGATTAGGAGCGAATTATTTAATTGAATGAAAAATATTAATATATTAAGGTTATTATGATCATTTTATAGGGTCAAGGGAAGTAAGTGTAATATTGAAAATTTCAAGGGTACTAGATGAAATTGTCAGAAACCTCGAGGGAGGTTTCTGAAATTATCCCTATTATAAATTGTCTTTCTTGGGCTAGAATCACAGACAGGCAAAGGTCTCCTGTTGATGCCTGTTATTGATCCTTCTCCCCATGAAAGTTACAAGTACTTATGAATTAACCTTCAACTTCTTTTAAAATTTATTGAAGATAAACCTATCATAATATTGATCATAAATCCAAACCCGATTCCACATTGGCACAGTTAAATTGGGCGCCACTGAGGCCAATGTGCAAAAAATAATATAGTGCCAAGTATCAACTACGATAATAATATTAACCATTACAACACAAAATCACAATATTTAAATAGAAATTCCTAAAACCAGCAGATACGGTAACAATAAAACACTAAAAAAACAAAGGTCAAAGAACTAAAAGGATTAAATTTCACTAATTTCTAAAGTACTTTAAATATGACTACCAAAATTTCTTCAAAAAATATACTAGTTCTAACAAAAATTAGAACAAAAAAAAAAAAGAAGGCAAAAAAAAAATGAAAATAAAAGGTGGTAACAGAAAAGATACGTAAAATTCACACCAGGAGCACCATCTCCACCTGAGAAAAATGTCAAAAAATAGTCATCTCCACAAGTCATAAGAAAGTCAATAAAAAGGTGTTATCCATTTGGTTTAAAAATGGAAGTGTAATGTCTATAAAAATGTGTTATCCACTTGGTTTAAAAATTGAAGTGCATCTTTCTCATGTATTAACCAACCTGAGCATGTGCTCTTTGAATGTCTTGCTCAAGTTAAGCCTTATCCTACTTGTTTCTAGCTGTTGTTGTACATAATCGTACAAAACTGCACATAAAAAATGTCCAAGTACATAAAAATGGAGAAAACTTTTTGTCAAAAATTGTGGTAATGGTCCCATCGATAGCCAGAAGATGGCACTAACCTATAATTAAACATGACAGGCTCAGAAATTACTAGGATAGGAGACATTTAAACATAAGCAGCAGATAGCAATTAAGAAGTACTACTAGTTACTATTGGGAATCAAGCTAAAAGCAAGTGATAGAAAATTAAGAGATGAATATAATGGTGGTAGCTAGCAGTAGTATTATTAGTTTACTTCTAATCAAAGGTGATTTTTCCAAAAGCCTCAGGATCAATAAAAAAATGTCCAAGTTCCCAAAGAAATGTGGTAAGCAGATCATTTTATAGTTCAAAGAAGCAATCTTGATTGTCAGAAGTACCAATATCAATATTAATTTCTTCTGCAACTCCACATGTACTAAGAGTAAGAAAGAAATGTTTAGAGCAACAATAATCAAATTGAAAGGCATAAACACACAAATATATTGGATGAGATATAATTCACTACAACACCATCATCGGCTTCTCCTTTCTACATTTATTTATTTTTTTTGTCAAAACCTTTCTACATTTATTTAATTGCAAGGTATAACTGACAAATTTTAGCAACTGTAGGCACTCAATTCTATGTTGTACCAAACGCACCCTAAAGCTAATTAGGAATAGGTGCTAAGCTTTCAACATACGTACATCCAAACACATCATAGTACTGCATTGAGAAATTTGTGGGTTTCTTTGGCAATTGAACAAGATGCAAGACTGACTCCTTTTTGGGATTAAACGCCCATGCATGTTTAGAACCATGAGCAAACAAGACATCTCCATTCTTGGTAAAAAAGATTGGCTCCAATCCCTTTGTCAATTGCAAACGAGGTGGGAATCCAAAGATAGTCGTCCAAGATTCTCCCACTCCGTATTCCTTCATCACCAACACCTCTCCTTGATCATTGTTTGGACGAATCATGCATAAGCATCCATCAACAACACCCAAACCTGATATCCACTTTTCTTCTGTATTTCTCAGCTCGGGTACAGGCAACTCTATCAAATCATTGGTTTTGGTGTCGAAATAAACAATCAACTCTCCATGAATATTTCGATCGCTTTTCTTATGGTTTGCTAGCCAGTGCGGGTTTCCATTCACTATGGGGGCTATAGCACTAATGCTGGAAAGAATTTCATAAGCGCAGGTTGCAACTGTTGTCCAGTTCTTTCTGCTTTTGAGACTCAAAGACATAATCTCTTCTTCCTTGACTAGTACTACGTTGTAATCATCGGAAGAATTATCATAGCAAAATCCAGAGGCCTTTATACTCCAGATGGATTCGAGTTCCAAACCACGGAGACTGCTTAGTTCTTTACAGGTCCTAGTTGAGGGGTTCCATGCATACATGAACTTGTTATCACAGAAAAGAACCAAGCCATTGCTTGATCCTAGAATTTTAACTAGACCGAGACCTAATGGACATGGAACAATTTTCTCAATTACAAGTTCATGATTTATAGAATAGTTTACCTCTATAGAACAGGAATCGCGTGCCTCCCTCTTGAAAATTAAGGCTCCTCCTCGCTTCCTTCCCTCGTAATTTGAAAGAACAAACTTCTTATCACATATTAAAGCATACCATGACTTGCAAACGGCCTTAAACTTCAAAAGAGACTTAACTGGTAAATGCGAGAGTATTTCCCAAAATATTTCGAAGGGTATGTGCCCTAATTGAAGTTCAGAATGCATGGTCGCCGTGCTAATGATCATGAGGAGAACTCAGAAAATTAACCATAACTTTTCTCAATAAACTAATTCACTTTACCTACTAAGGAAGGTTCAAAATATAGAAATCCACTACATAGACTTTTTAAGACTTTTGAATCCCTCTACAACTTGGATTTTAGTGTCTATAAAAACCACGATTTCCTCCTATATATTCGACATGCTTTATTAGGATAGGAATTTGTAGTAGTTGCAAACCAAGCTACTATTTTATAGGATACAATTCGAATCCATCTACTATTCTGATAGAAAAGAGAGAGCCCGATAGCACGAATTTTAAGGATGAGCATTTTTTTTTTTAAAGTCTAAAAAGGAGAAATATAGAGATTTGGAAACTTGTCATATGAAGTTTTGGAACGATGTACCACTTAACCTTGCTGTGTTCTAGACATTGAGCTCGAGGTTGAACCTAGTCATCAGGATAATCATTGGGTGAAGTTATAATGTTCAATAAACTTCTTGTACCCAATAAACTTTTACACATGCCTATAAATTAACACCTTCCCTTTTTATTCAATTTGTGCACGATAAATCCAAATAATTGATCATAAATCCATATCCAATTCCTCAGTGGCGCAGCTGATTGGGTGCCTCTGAAACTATTTATTTAAAAAAAAATATATATTTCAATAACAATAAAAATCACATAAAAAAATGTCAATAAAGTGCCAAGAATAAAAAAGGATTAAAATTCACTGAAAGCTAATAAATTGTATCACAAAAAGGCTGCTAAACTTTCAACAAACACATCCAAATGCATTATAGCACTGGATTCAGAAGTTTTTTGGGTTTCGTCTGGCAATTCAACAAGATGCAAGACTGACTCCTTTGTCAGATTAAATGCGCATACATCATTCCAAACATTGTCAAATAACACATCTCCGTTCTTGGTTTAAAAAAAAAAAAAAAAAAGAAGATTGGCTCCAACGCATTTGTCAATCTGAACTGAGGTGAGATTCGATCATTAACCTGATCGTACGAGAAAAGCTAGCTGTTTAATTGGGCAGAATTGCGTGTAATCATGCTTTTATACCACTATTGGTGTTATTGAGGTTTCTCACCCTAAAAGGTGGTTCAAATCTTCAAGAATTAATTGAGGTTTTATAGACTAACACACAACAACTTTCACAATCTATGTAGATTTGGTAGCGTTTCCCAAAATGTTTCAGTGGGGATGTTTGGTAATTGAATTTGACGTTGCATGGTCCCTGTGTCAATGATGGTGGTGCAGTGGTGAATTCAGAAAATTAATAAACCCAGTTTGACTCAATAACCTGTTTCACTTTTCCTACTAAGGAAAGTTCAAAAATTAGAAATCCAGTACTTGTATTCTTGATCCCTGCAGAACTTGGATTTTAGTATCTACATAAACCAACTCTCTCTTCTTGCTTCAACCTGGATTTCATATTCGTTTTCCAACCATAAGAATTAGGAATAATGTAAAAGCACAAGACGACAGATCCTACATAAGAAAACACAGACTTGGAGCTCTAACTTAGGATTTTGGATTGCATCATTTGCAAATCAAGCCATATTTTCATTGGATACAATTCCACTCCACCTACCATTCGGATAGATAATTAAAGACAGCCTGAGTAGTACAAATTCCAAAAGACGAATATTAGTCTAAAAAACAAAATCAAACAAAGAACTGCAAACTTGTCAAATGAAGTTTCAAAACATTGTAGGAACTACGCTAAAACATTGTTGGTCCGAACTTTCACAATTACTCTAGGCTCAGTCTATCAATTCCTGGATTAACAAAAGAAGCGTACAATGATACAACATCAAGTGACAAATTTGTCCAAAATGGACGAATGATCTGTTCATAGGAACGCCGATATAATTTGCAGGTGTCCAGTTTGCTATGGTGTTGGTTCAACATCAGATATCCAGCAGCTGTTATCTCTCATAATCGACCTGAATATAGAAAAATAAACTGCCATCAGTCATCGCCAGTGGTTCCGAGTCCATAATGTATATGTTCTTAGTCCATTTTTCTATATGTTCTGAGTCCATTTTTACGAAATACCCAATAAAAACGAGAAGCACTAATCAAAGTTTAAACAGAACAAAAACATGAACATAAGCTCCACCTGAAGCAATGGTAAAAATGCTACTTCTGTTTCAAAGTAATAGGTATATCAGCAATTTGTTTTTTAAAAAAAAATCAATTTAATACTTCCTATTTCTCAGGCATATAAACCAAATTAAGCCCAGAAAAAATTGAAAACCATCTAAATTCAGATCAGCTATAAAAGAAGTACATACCTGATCCTCAAGTTTCAGCAGCTCTTTCCATGCTTCCACTGGCATTTTGCTCCCGCCTTTGATCACGAAGCCGTTCAGGGATTGTTGTTAGACTTTCAACATACATACAAAAGTCATGCGGCATCATTGCAAAGGGAAACTCCCTCATTGTCTGATCTTTCAAACTGAAAACCACTACACTGAGACCATTCGAGATCAAAACTTCGTCTCTTGATCCCTTGATATAAAACAATGGAGGAGACCAAATCCGTGGACCTTTCATTGGTATGCGGCACAAAGTCATCCACGACTCCTTCACACCATACTCTTTCATGATTAAGACCTCAGTAATATGCTCAAGATCCCAAATATTCCCAAATCGCGACAAAGTTAGACATCCATCTAAAACACCTAATCTAAAAATGTCAGTAGAATCACCAACATTGTTGTCTGGCATTGGCAACTTGACAAAACGATTTGTTGTTTTGTCAAAGTAAAAAATCAAGTCGCGATCACCTTTCTCTTCTCTAACTACCCAATGTATTTTTCCATTAACAACAGGGCCAGATTTAGCTGAAAACATCGAATGCGGATGATTGATTTCTGCCCACGCTTGACTTCTTAAACTAGCAAGCAAAATTATCCTTCTACCAGTAATGGGAGAAAGTAGGATAACTATCTTATAATCATCACTAACTTCATCAAAGCAAATTCCTGAGGCGACTACTGTGTAATTCTCCCTCAGTAGGCTAAGTCGGAGAACCTTTTTACAACATCTAATGGAGGGATTCCATAAGTATATTGAGGTAGAATAGCTGAAGAGTATGAAGCCTTTACAAGAACCAAGAATTACTTGGTTTTGATTAGGCCGATATGGGATTTCAGATAATGGGTTGAGGATGTTTTCACCAAGAAGATCAGGGTTCACAGAATGTAGAAATGGGCTGGTTTCTATCCAGAAAATTGCCCGGGAAACATTGGTTTTGAGACTGAATTTGGGATCAGATACTAGATACTGCCATGACTTACTAACGCATTTGAATCGACACAATGATTTTACTGGTAGTCTTGAAAGTATGTCGGGGATAATTTGACCTGGAATTTCGGGTAATTTAATTTGCTGACCCGTTACTTGGTCTGCCTCTGGCAAATTTGGGGATTCCATTGAAAATTGGATGCGAAAATCTGAATTTAGAGAAACAACTATGTCAGCAAACTAAACAACGAAACAAAATGATTAGGGAAGGGAAGACAATTGGAAAGTGTTAATGTCTTATTCATTTATTGATTTATTATTTCCTCCTATTTCTTTTGCCCTCCTAAATTTGTTTAGGGAATTTTCTTTTAGGGAAAATTTGCTATAAGGGCAAAGTAGAAGTTAATATTTACAAAGTAGGGCACAAGAGCTGTTAATCGAGCCGAGTCGAGCCGAGTATTTGGTTGCCAAGCTCGACTCGAGTTTAATTCGAGCCGAGCTTGACTCGAGCTCGTTAGGAAAACGAGCTTTAAAATGTGTTCGAACTCGACTCGTTAAATGTACATGTGGCTCGAGCTCGACTCGTTTATCACAAACGAGTCGAGCTTCACGAGCTCGAGCTCGAGCTCGTGCAAATTAACCTTAATAAAAACCTATAATTTTTAATTTTTATAATTTTGATTTCTAAAATGACAAATATGCCCTTTATTAACGAGATCTAACGAGCTACTCGAGTATCAAACGAGCCGAGTTTACTCGGCTCGTTAACTAAACGAGCATGTTTCGAGCTCGAGCTCGACTCGTTAACCAAAATTAACGAGCCGAACTCGAGCCTTAACGAGCCGAGCTCTAACGAGCTTTCGAGCTACTCGATTGACTTAACAGCTCTAGGCACAACTTATGGAAAACATGAGAATTGGGGAGAGGGTGTCATTCAATAGAGTCGAAAATTATCATTTGCTTTTTAAAATTACCAAAATGCCTAGGATAAAAACAAATTAAGAAATCCTAGATAGATTAGACACAAATCCAAGATAAATTCGAGTTTTCTAATTCCATAGCTTATAAAATTGAAAGAGTAACTACTTACAAAAGAAGGAAAATCGTCTAATCAATGACTTTTGATGGTGACTGTCAATTGATGACAACGATGAGGATGAGAACAATTATTGAGGCGATGATAACTGTCGATTGACGTCAACGGTGAGGATGAGACTGATTATGCCGGCGATGATGACAACTGCAATGTTACGAACCGCACTAGTAACGACGGCGACGATTGCCCTAATTTGGGATACGGCTTTCAATTGAAGAAGTGCAATTTTGTAAGAGTAAAAAAAAAAAAAAAAAGGAATTGAGTGAGGGTTTTGAGAAAAGAAGAAAAAAGAACTATTAGAAGTCAAATGGACTTTAGGTCCCTTTTGTGTCTATAGCATGATTTTTGATAAAATTGTTGACTGGCCCAAAAATTGACTCATTAAAGACTCATTGGTTCAATAAAATCATCGTTTGACTTGAAAATTGACATCATAAATATATTGTATATTAGTTTAAGAATTATTCTAATGTTCTGGGCACTTATTAGTACACTGAGGGTGCGTTTAATAAAACTGAAATATGAAATCTGATATCTGAAATTTGAATCTATTAAGTTATTGAATTGTTAAGTATTAAATTTGATACATTTGAGTGTATATCACATTCAATGATAAGTGAATAGTTTATCATTTAATTTTGAAGGCAAGTTTTATTTAGAAAATTTAGTGTCACTTAATTAATTTAGATATTCTAGTTTGGGTTATCATAGTTTGGGTTATCAAACGCATCTAAACATATTAAAATTTGAATCAATTAAGTTTAAGTACTGAATTAGATTATCAAATGAGGCATTAAATTACATCTAACTTATAATTTTTGTATACGTAATCACAATTATTGCACCTCTATTTTTAGACACTTTTCCAAATTAATTAAACTTTTTTCAAAAAAAAAAAACTAACATATGATGGTCTAAGACTCCTATTAATGAGTGCCGATTGACCACCGGTTAGCCGAGCCATTAATTTAAACCTATTACTTACCTAAATTAAAATACTTGTAGAAACTTCTTTCTCATACTGTAAGGCTACTGGCTACCGATACTGTTAGAGCAGAAATTTTCGTAACAAATCTGCTAAAAATCCCAAAATACCCTCCACTAGTTAATGGTTAAAAGTCTCACTAAATTTCAAACCATTTATACCCATTTAAATAAATGTGTATAAATGGGCACCCATTTATATCCATTTAATAAATGGGTATGGGTATACCCAATTATCCATTATGAATCATTTAAAATGTCACTTATTTTTTTGAATATTTTTTGATAAGAAATAATGGTATTTTATTATTATTAGATTAGTAAGAAATTCAAATTTATTTGCTTAACACTTACTAAAAGTTGAATTTAAATGTATAATTATTTTTAAATTGGTATAAATGGGTGAGTCGAATCAACTCACTACCCACCAATTAAATGGGTTTAATTAACCAACAGCCTTTGGATTATTGGCCACCACCATAGCCTTAAAGGCTTGGTGGGGTGGGAGGTCAAGGATTCTAATCTTGCCTTCCACCATTTGCCACTATATGTGGCTTACCACTTTAAGTGGTTTAAATCCATACAGGTGCGTAGTGCACTCATCTGATCCGATGGTAGTTCAGTCCCCATCAATTCTCCAATAGGTCCAGTTGATGGTGGTATAATTGGGTACCTGTTTAAACCTATTCAAAATTGATAGGTAGGTTTTGATCAATGGGTTATTGATGGGCGGGTATGGATAGGTCAAGATAATTGAGTTGTGATTGACACATTTAATATACTCTAAGCAGAGTGTGGATTTTGGATTTAGGGAAAAAACACACAAGAAAATCCCAAAATAGCGTGTTTGGATAAAATATTATTTGAAATAATTACCGTAACACTTTTTGTGATATAAAGTATGTGAGATAAAAAGGTGGTTGAAAATATAAAAAGATGGGTTGGAAAATGTATTTATGATACAAGTGAAATATTATTTGAAAAAATGTAGCTATCCAAACACAATTTCTAGAATCTCTTCCAGCAATTTTGGTCTTCAAGCAACAAAATATCCAGTTTTTTAAGATTGGATCATAAGATTGGTTCGAAAATTGTCAAATTGATTGTGAGTATGAAGACGGAAATCTAAGAACGATCCTGTCAGTTAAGTTGTGATTGCGAAAATCACAAGGTGATGAGTTATCAATAAATTGACCTCAAATTGTGTGACGAAAATAGTCTATCCAAGTGTGTAAATTATTGCAACGAGAAAAGTATTTGACAATGAAAAATTAGTTCAGATTGATACTGGCAGAATTTGCAAGGGAGATGATTGATCATGATTGTTTGATCTGATCCAAGAAAGAGATTGATTTAAAGGAGGCAATACTGGCATATTAAATCAAAGCTCAAAAATAGAAATTTTCATATTGTTATTTAGTAGTGGTTTAGTCAAGTCAAATTTTTAGTAGTTTTATTGGATTTAAATTATGCTAGTTTTATTGTTTAGGAATTAACATCTTGTTAGGAAATTTCTTGTGGTCATAAAACTTGTTTATCGAGTCATATAGTCTTATATAAATAGGAAGTCTTATTATTGTATTAGTTGAAAAGAGTGAAATTTAATGGGCTTGTTATTTTAGTGTGTGATTAATATATTATTACACATATATTTGTATATGTGTAAATTGCCTCCCCATATATATTAGTTCCATTAAATTTTATCTTCTATAACTTTTTGGTGAAATTTTTTGAGTTCTACAGGAAAGAGGGAGGAGGAGTGGGAGGGGAAGAGGGAGAAAGATACAAAAAGTGGAATAAAGAGGCGGCAAAGATGGGGGTGCTGACCAATGGTGGTTGGAGTAGTAGTGATGGTAAGAAGAAGACAAGGAGAGGAATGAAAGAAAAAAATGGAAGAAAAAGAAAAGGAAAATAAAAATAAATTTTTTTTAAATTTCTCCACAAAATTTTTCTACAAATTTTACTATAAGTTACAGTAAAATTTTATACAAATATACGAAAAACACACCTTCCAAACGGACCCAATATTTTAAAGTTGTGTCAATAAAATCATAGAAAAAAAATTCTACAACTGTTAATAGTTAATTACGAGTAATTATTGCTCATGTGAATCAATTTAAATACATCTCAATCTTTTCTAAGTTTATACTTTATCGTCAAACAATGAAAACTTCATCAAATTAAACTCCGTAAATTTGCAAAAAAGGTCAAAGAAAAGAATTATTTTTGTCGAAAAAATACACTACTACATAGCATTTGATATAAATTGTGTTAGAGAAGGTAAAGACAGAAATGAATATATTCACAGAGGATAGAAAGAAATGGTGAAATGAAGTACTTAAATTTGTGTATATTAGTTAAGGAGACGAAGCATTCCTTGCCAAGGTGAAAAGTTAAACGTGGTCTTTAATTCATTGGAGTGAAGTGACCAAATTTTGTTCACGATTGCATTTGGATAATTTAACAGCCAATTCATTAGAACCCATCAAGATTTAATGGGATGACCATTGAACCGTCAGACTCTTCCATTTCTACATGAATGAAATGGTTTTTAGTCCCCCAACGAGCTTGGAAACTTAACCGGACCGGTTACTAGTTTAATCAACATGTCTAATCGGTCCAGTCCGAGTTAAAACTTTGGTCGTTAACTTAGTATTCCAAACCCTGCAAAGCTATTGTTTCACTTTTACTACAGTAGTTGTATTTAGGCCTGTCAATTAGGCTTTATAAGTTGAAATCTATTAAGCTCAAACTGATCAACTTGCATAAGGTATAATTCTTTTGAACCCAAATTTGAGTCCCTATTAGGTTTACAAATATGATAGCTCATACTCAAACTCATTAAAAAATTTAGGAATCAATCCTAGTTCAGGCGGGTCCAAACTCACTATTTTGAAAATGAACGTAATTACATGATATATAATTAGTCAACCCAAAAAATTCCATAATAGTTAGAGTAAGGTGCAAGAGCAACAAAAATTGAAGTTTCATGATCACGAAGAATAATACAACTTCTTACTAACAATGTTTGTAAAGATAAACAACTAATGCTAGAGCAAAGACAATTTGCAAAGAATTAACCATCGAAAAACATAACAATTGCTTCAATCTAGGTAAATAACTCTTAGCATCTATGGACAAAATACAAGAAAAGAGTAATTTTAGACACCAAAAGAAAAAAAGACAAGACACTGGAAGGTCCGGAAAAAGTAATAGCATATAGTTTCCTATAAATCACCCAACGTACGATTGGTATCTTAAGAAAGTTGGAGTTAAATCTTATGATCTTCTATGACTACTGATGCGACTGCCGAGAGCACGATCCGAGCTGAGCAGCAACGGGCTGAGCGAACTGAAGAGGAGCGAACTAGTGTGCAAGCGAGGTGAGCGAGCTGACCTGCAAAGGGATGAACAGCGGGGCTAGCTCTCCGTTGTGACTCCGATGGTCAAGTTAGTGACAGCTAGAGTAAAGTAACAGTAAAATGATTACTGTAGATGGCGTACCTTACTTTGTCTTATGGTGATGTATTTATAAGCTCCGGGGTAGTAGTTTTCTTATAGGATTAGGAGTCCTACTAGAGAGGGATTCCTCTTAGGGCTCCGTAGGTTGGCTCTGCAAGGTTCGGGAGCCGCGGTCCACCAGGCCCATCCAGTGGGGAGGCGGCGGCCACGCACGAACTGGCGCCCATTGTGCCCGAACTGGTCTGTCCGAACTGACAGGCGACTATGTTCGAACTAACACGTGGCTCCGGTGGATTGGCCCCACTACAACTACATTTTTGGAAGTTTCATGTTGATCACAGTAGTAAGAGAATCAAACACAAGCCAACAAAGTTAGCTTCAATTTCTTCTTCAAAATCACTTTCCTTTGGAAGGCCTCCAGGCCAAGCTTTAAGTTAACTGAATTAGTGCAGTCAGAGCTAGCTTAATCCTGTATGTAGGCTCAAACTTGGTTCAGTTCAAATTTAATGAGATTCAACCAGTGTATTTAGGGCCAAGCAGGTTGAGCTCCAGTTAATTAGGCCAATCTGTCTGGCCCTATTAACAATCCTAATATTGTTAGTTGACACAAATCAACCAAAGATTATAAGCGTCAGAGGCGGTAAACCCTCTTAATGTTTGGAATTGAGACTTGCCAAACGGGCCCAAATAATTCTTGAAAGTGATGCTATTAACGTTGTTCAGAAAATGAATTCTGATGAAGTGAATTTTTCTCATTTCTGACAAGTCTATGAGTTTTATGGTCGGAAGAAGATGTAGTGAAGGGATCAGAATGATCATCGCTATCATGAACTTCACTTTTGGAGGAATAGTTAATGATCCTCAAAAAACTCTCCTCTTCTGCCTTGCGCAAACACAAGTCCCGCTTCGGGTCATGAAGACGGCACGATTCAAATTTTCTGACAGTAAGCATCTCAGCTGTTTTAAGTAACCTTAACCATACCCCGTTCAGCTAATGCGCGCAAGTAACGCTCTGCCAAGTCCATCATGGATTCTTCCCCCAATCGATCCTCCATCAGTAACATGCCTTCAGCAATCCACATTTGGTACAAGGTTTCTGCCTTAATGTCAGTATCTTCTGAAAAGTAGCTCAAATATAGAAAACATGGTTTCAACTGGTATGGCAATTCATTGCAGCTCAAAGCTGGGATTTTTTGTACTTCTCCTTGATGTTGTCCAATGCTTTCACCTTTTCCTAAAATTGCTTTAATGTTCTGGTGCACGGCCTTCCACTCGCTTAGAGCATGCTTGGTTGCGAGAATTCCCCCCAGAACAACCACAGCTTATAATGGCAGATCCCCACATTGTTCAACCATTTTCTTCCCTAATTGTTCCATTTGATTTATGTCCTCATGCTCTATCAGAAATAGAAAAGAATTAGTTGCATCCATCTTACCTCCATGCTATTTCAATTGTGTATTATACCATATAAATTGAGTAAACAAAGGAAAACAAAAAGAAAAATATAAGACAGGTAGAATGAGTTTGGGAATTTCAAGAAGTTGGCAGGAAGAAAAAGATCAGTAAAAATCTTGATTTGAGGGTTAAACATTATGTGCAAATATAGAATGTGGTATGTTGCGCATTAAAAGCTGAATCAGTAAGGATTTCCAATTTAGAGAAGGAAGAAACAGTATTACATAAGATAATGCTTCTACAGTAGTTCTCAAAATGAAAAGGACTTGGGAATGCTAGAAATGAATATCAATCATTTCCTGAGGCATTTTTAATGAAGGATCAAATTATGATGGATAGAAGTCTTGTTCTCACCATCATGATGTAACACTGTATCGTGGATCTCAAATTATCAGAATTCTTGCTTTGGCTTCATGGTTAGTAGATTTTTCAATGGTTAACAGGAAATCCGCAAACAATGATCAAAAAGTTCTATCTTAAAAACTGTAAAAATTCCGGAAAGAATATGGTGAAGACAGAACCAAGCATTTTAAGAGCGAACGGAGTTGCCATTTATTCTTTTAGCCTAAGACCATTTCAAAAGTGTGTTATGATATTAATTGGTTTTCCAAACTAATTGCTTCTTATGAAAACTTGAAACACTTCCAATTTTTGAAGCAACTTTTTTCAATGAGCTTTCAATTTTAGCAACTCTGACCATCATTCTCGAAACAGAACAAACACTATATGCACATTGCATGTAATTCAAGAGCACTGTAATTTATTCTAAAAGCCAGTGAAATCAGACACAAGACCTGGACCAAATCCAGTTCTTATGTAGTTTACTGCTTCAATTCATTAGAATAAGTAGAGAAAATTAAGAACAATTTGAGAAAATTTCATACCTTCAATACGTCTTTCTCTTAGAGCTTTTCTCTGAAGCAACACCCAACTTTCATTCTCATTCAAAAGTCGGGGTTGATGGTGGAAGCCATTAGGACCAGTATGCAATGCCACTTCTCTATTGCGAATTGTAAGCAATATTTTGCTGCCTTTCTGTCTAGTCGGGAAGCCTTGTTTTATGCATTCCCATGCATCTGTCCCCCAAATGTCATCAAGAGCTATCAAGCATTCCTTTGTTGCTGGACGTTGTAAAGTTCCTTCACTAGCTCATCTTGTCTCCACTTCTCGATCTCTTCTCTTCTCTGAGGGACAAGTTTAATCAGCATCCTTACCAAAAGATCCTTTGTTTGCCATTGTTGGATACGCATATCCAAGCAAAGCCATCGAAATGGTGCTTTACATTTGGGTGGTTATAAACCTTGCCAGCAATAGTAGTCTTGCCCAACCCCCCCCCCCCCTTCCTGAAATCATGCTTACCAACATCAGTCGATTCCAATATGACTCGGCTGAATCGTAATCGGAACGGAGGGATCGGTATCGAATTGCGGATAATACCACATCCACGGCGACTCACTCTGACTTGGATGATATTAACCAATTCGAATCCATGATGCATGGTATTGGTCGATATATTCAAGTCCACTCGGATATTTTTTAAAATTGTGCATTTCTTGATATTTTCTAATTTTAGTAATTTTTTCAGATTTTTTGAAAATTTTTATGTTTTATAATGTGTGTATCATCCGATATTCAACCGATATGCCGCGATGGATGTGGAACAACCACGACCGCGATGCAACCACGACCTGCGACCGCGAACCATGCCTGAAATGGAATCAACTCTGTAATAGCCATGCTCATCATCTTCATTCACCAAGTGTTGCACGAGCATATCAACATCGCTCTCCAATCCAACAAAATCCTCCTCACCAATGAAGGAATATGTCTGCCTCAACTCTTGTTGCTTAGAACTTGAGCCTTCCTCCTCCATTATATCTCGGATCCCATACTCCAGCTGAATTTCTTTTGAGATTCAGGATCTTACTGTTAAGAGACTCTATTTCTGATCCAACTTGGTGATGAGATAGCAATCATTCAAGATACAAACACGTCGGTTGAGGACCTTCATCAAACCTCCTCCTCTCCATAATCCAACTCTGAAAGCGTAGCTCTCAAGGAGGTCTCCTGCTTGATAAGCAATGTCTTTAACTTCTGATACCCATTCTCGAATCCTCTCCTTGTCATCCTGTCTTGCATCTGCATCTCTTAAGAATCATTTCATCCGCCTTAGCTCTGACTGAAGTTGCTCCGCTTGGTCCGTGACACCAACAAGGAATTTTGCTTCTTCAATTAACAAACCAGCAATTGTTTCAATGGCAAAAGAAACAACTGCCTCTGCCATTTGGGAATCAGCTTGAACAATAGACTCTTAATCAGGATAACAATCTCGAATGTTGCATGTCTTTTTTGATGTTAAAGAATGAATACTAGGACATTTGATTTATATTGTCTTGGTCTTGTCTTTACTAGATAGCTCAAGCATTATACTTGGCGTACGACCTTGAAGTACTCGATTGCAAGGTTCTTTCTGCCTTATTATCAAAAAAAAAAAAAAAGGTTCTTTCTGCCTTGTCTCGTATAACAAATCTTCCAAGAATTGAAAAAGTAGTCCAGCCCTCTTAAGTTACCTAATTTTTGAATCAAATTATATTCCTTGGTTTTAAATGATCGATCTTGGCATCTTCAATGTCCTCAAATTGGTGCCATTTCCACCCCAGCTATCTGCCTTTGGTATGGTTTCTTTCCTTCTATATAGGGTAAGGAACTTCATTTCTATCACCTTTGACCTTCCAATTGGTTGTTAGCTTTTTGTTACTTTTCTTCCTCAATGAAAAGGATAAATACATATATAGGAAAAAGAGAGAAATCTTGTGCCTCGTTAACTTGCTGTCATCCCATGCGAATTTTGATCCCAAGGTTTCTAGTGAAATGCAAGAACATGCTTTTTTTTTTTTTTTTTTTTTTGTGATTTTGCTTCATTTTGATGAACGCTCATTTCACTAGAACTGCAGATTATCTCGAGACAAATACATGCAGCAAATTGCTAGTTTAAAAACTTAACACAAGAGGAAATATTAATTATATTATTTTTTATTTGTATATATTTTTTGAAAGATATCCCCCAGTTATTTTATCTTCTATATATATATATATATATATATATCCCTTAATTATGTTATTTTTATTTATATGTTTTTTAAAGCTATCTTATTAACTGAGGTGCGCTTCTAATTTAATGTAACAAGAGTTTATTTTGTGTTAATTGTTGTTATTGACCAAGCTACTCGACTTAAACTCGTGAGTAGTTCAGTCAAAAGTTTGACTCAAACCCGCTATTGACAGAGTTCGACTTGCTTGATAAGCTAATTGAGAAAAGTTCAAGTGAAAAAAAAACTCGAGTATTTATTGGATCTTATCGAATAATGTATTTATAATATTATTATTTATTATAAATTATGAAACTTACCAAAAAAAAGGAAGTGATCTCAATTATATTGGATTGAGCTTGATTTGGTTGATTTCGAGCTCGAACTCTAATAAGGTAAGATAAGCTCAAATTCAACTTTAGAATTTGATGGATTCGAACTCGATTCAACGATTTCTACTTAAGTAGAGCTCATCTTTTTTTTTTTTTTTTTTTTTGTGTCAAAAAAGTAGAGCTCATCTAGTGCGCTATTTAATTCAACTTTGATTCGAGTCGATAGCAGCCTTAAAATAATTATGGCGTCGTTAAATTGCCAACAAGGTATTAGTAGTAAACAATTAGTGGAAAGTTTTGCACTATTTGGCTTGGACAATTCTCCATAAAACGAGTATACGTCGTCGTTTTCCACCGGGTTGTGGAAACTAAGAAACCTCGTGCCTAAACCCCTTGTCAATCGTGGGCTTCAGTTTCTGAGAATTGCCTCCGGCCGGCAGCTTCTTCTTTAACTCTCCAACTAAGGTAACCAAAATCAAGAACCCAATCTCCTAATTTTCTTCCTTTAGCAGAATGCACTCATCTGATTCTCGTTAATCCATAAAATCTGTAAAATTCAGTGCTCGTATCCATTACGAAGATGAAAAAATTGTTGAACTTATCTGTTACCCTTTCTTTCTGCCTTTCCTTTTTCTTTTAAATTCTCTCTTGAACTAACTCCTTCTCGGTTATTCTCAAAATCCCTGCTTTGATCCTTCCATGTTTAAAAATCCAAACTTGCTATTCTCTTTGTAAATTTTTTGTAGACTAATTTAAGAAAGAAAAACCACGGCGTAAAAGCTTCAATTTTTATTTTGGGAATAATTCACCTTATCTTTGGTTGCGGATAATTACAACCCTGGTGCAAAGTAAACATTTTGGTGGCATTATGAATATTATTTTTTTAGGGGTTGCAATATTTATGGTTCATGTAGTTAAAGTAATTTTTTTTTCTATTTTTTTGGGATGATTAAAGGTGGGGACAACTGATGGAAATACCACGTAGCTTGGCCCCTGATGTCCAAATTCCAGAGCCTATAGAATACAAAGACGATGCTTCTGAAGTGGAGAACCTAAAAAATCAAGTTGATGAAATCTTTGTGAAGGTTGATCAGGTAAAGTAAGGCGGTAATTGGGATATTAATGTTGTTTGATTTAAGAAACTTCTATCCTGTTTGTGATGTTGGCTTGCTTGCATTTGTAAAACGAGACTGATGATTTTAACTATCTACTTATTTTTTGTCTTTTTTATGAACAATTTTAAACTTCATTTGTGTATACAAAGCTTGTCTTGATGTATACGCAGGAATCTTCTGTAGCTTATTTCAGAGCAGAGTCATTCTATTGAAGTTCTAGAAAAAGACAGGAATGTGATGCCAAATATTGTGTTTGTGATTCATCTGTTCTTTTGTTGTATCAGTCATCCTTCCAAGTGATAATTTAGGAGAATTGTAATAAGCGCTTATGACTGTTGGTGTTGTTGATGGATGATAACGTTCCTTTGGCATGTAATGAATATGATTTCAGCTTGAAGTTTTTGAGTTTTTTGATTTAATTTTGCAGCTTGAGCAAAGATTGAATGAAGTTGAGCAGTTCTATACAATTGCAAGTAGAAAGCAACGAAGTGCGAGTACCCCAAAAAGTTTGTCAGCTCTGAAGGATAAAGACAAGGAGAAGCAAGTTGCTAGCTTTAAGAAACGACAGCAAGATGCAGCACGTAGGGAAGCAGCTGCTGCCAAAAGAATGCAGGAACTTATGCGCCAATTCCACACAATATTACGTCAGGTGATAAAAGGTTTATTTGCATGTGTTCCTGTTGTTGGACAATATATTGGATCCGGCTTCATTCTGTGCTTATTGTTGTTGCCCCCCCCCCCCCCCCTTCTTCTCTCTTTTATTGAAATTTTCATGAAAAGTATGATGTACTTCCTTTTGCTTTTTGAAAGTTTTTCATATTATTTTTTCTTGACAAAGATTTTTACTCGGTCTTGGTAACACACAACTGAAGTGATACTGCAGCAAATAATTTAGAATGAATTGGTGGAGAGATTTTCTAACAGGCATTTCAAGGTTGTAGGAATATACTATGGTGTCCAGTTGTGATTTTTCATCTTCTTTTCTAATTTATGAATGATATTATTGCTGAGCTGAAAAATATTCTCTTAACTATTCACAAAGATGTTTGCAAAAGCTGCAAATAATTATTTCTCGTCAGTCGGATATTGCGCCTTCAAATGTTGGAGAAGATAAGGTGTTACTGAACATGGAATGCATTATGGTTTCAAATTTGTAGAGTTTTCTGTTTGAATTGGCCTTACTTAAATAAAGAAAAGAAATCTTATTTTTTTTTTCTAATATTGGTATCTATAGAACCTAAATTTTAATAAGATTAATATATATGCTTCAATCTTAATTTGAAAGAAACTATTGTTTCTTTTGTCATTTTTAGTTGTTAAGATTATTAAGAAGTTAGCTAAAAAACATGACATGAGCACACGAGCACCATTGTATTTGTTCTTACATGCTGCATATCATATTGTTGACTTTTGCAGGTTACAGTAAAGTATCACTAAGTTGATTTGTTGGCTTGTCAGATCACCCAGCACAAGTGGGCAGGACCTTTCATGCAGCCAGTGGATGTTGAAGGTCTTGGATTGCATGACTATTTTGATGTAATGGTTTTGATCTTTCTACATTTTACCATGATGTTATAAATGCAGCCTAGCCAACTCAATCTCTCTCTCAGCATTGTGTACAAATGCATGTGTGCAAATATGCGTACAGTCAGGCTCACTCCCATGCAGAAGAGACCCTTGATTTGAAACTTGTTTACCCTTTTTATTTCTGGGAGAAATAGTAGAAAAGGTGTTTTCTTTTGAAGTTTGGTCATCTGTTTCCCTTTGGATTAACTTGTTACAAATGCAATGGTTTCTTTAGTCCTTTGTGTTTATGTTGTAATTCAGTTATTTTGCTTCATTTTTTTGTCTTTCCAACATTCCAGGTAATTGAGAAGCCCATGGACTTCAGCACAGTTAAAAGTAAAATGGAGGCCAAGGATGGTAATGGATATAAAAATGTGCGGGAGATATGTGCTGACGTTCGATTAATATTTAAGAATGCAATGAAATATAATGAAGAAAGGGTTGATGAGCATGTAATGGCCAAAACTTTGTTGGGAAAATTTGAGGAGAAATGGCTGCAATTGTTGCCTAAAGTTCATGAAGAGGTATGAAACAAATCGAAAATTTAATTGCCTTACTCTATTAATCAGAAAAGTGTTTAGTGCTACAAAAGTCAAATACTTGTGGTTAACTTTTTGGGGTTATTGAATATCACATAATCAAGTTTCCACAGCAAACAATCATATCTCAATTTTGAGGCCTCAGGTCAATTTTCAAAATTGCAACCTTGTAGGAGAAGAGGCAGAAAGAGGAGGAAGCAGAGGCTCAATTCGATATACAGCTTGCTCAGGAGGCTGCACATGCCAAAATGGCTAAGGATTTGAGTATTGAGGTAAGTAGCATTCTATTGGGAAGCGTTCTAAGAAAGACTACTGAGTACTGCCTCAGTTTGATCTCAATTTTCTATTTTGCATTCTAATTAATTTGGAAAAGTACTGGAAATTTTTGACAGTTGTATTTTGATGTCCAGCTTGACGATGTGGATGCGCATCTTGAAGAACTCAGGGAACTTGTACTTCAGAATTGCAGGTTTGTTATTTATAACGCAGCTCTTTCAACAAAGCTTTTAACTTTCTTTCTTCTTTTTATAATAATAATAATAATAAAAACCTGCTTTTCGTGGCTTCTGTTTTGGTCTGCTTGTGATACATGGCATGATTTTTTAATAAAGGAGTTCATGAATGTTTGACCCAGCAATTTGTTATAGATTTGCAGGGTACTGACGTACTGTGCATATATTACTATTTTGAAATTCAATAACTTTGGGATATTTTGTTACTAAACTTTGGATGGCATTTCCAGAAAGATGACAACTGAAGAGAAGAGAAGACTGGGGGCTGCACTCACCCAATTATCTCCTGAAGATCTCAACAAAGCCTTGTTGATAGTTGCTCAAAATGATCCGAATTTTCAAGCAGCAGCTGACGAAGTGTTTCTTGACATGGATGCTCAGGTATTAAGTTCTGCTTTACTATTTTTGTCTGCTTTCATCTTTTTGTATCCCTGACAGTAGTTCTTCTAAGGTAACTTGGGTTTTGGCTTCTTTTGCAGAGTGAATCAACATTGTGGAAGCTGAAGTTATTTGTGAAAGATACTTTGCAGGTAGGAAAAAGTCCAGCATGTGTGGGAGGAACAACCAACAATATGAACAATACTAGCAACTACCAAAACAACAATAACAAACGTAAGAGAGAGATTTGTGTTGCCCTGGCTAAAACTTCCCATAAAAAGACCAAAAAACTCTCTATTTAGTGCAGGATAATGGTACAGATAGTTATACCCTAGGACTGGCTCCTTTTTTGCCTTTTTTTTTTCTAGTGTAAGTGGGAGGTCTCTACCCCGAGACCTCTCACTCACAGTCCCTCCCCCAGCTGGCTCTATTTAGTTGCAAGTCTTTATGAATATGGTTCTACTGTAGAGAGAGAATTATTTCCATTTGAAGTGACTGGTTTGTCTTCTCCAAGTAGACACGAAATTCAATTCTACTGTATAGTTTAGTTCTTTCGCAGAGATCATTGAGCAAGATTCTGCTAGACAACATGGTTTCACCAAATGCATCCATGTATTATATTTCATATGCTGATAATGACTATTGTGCTCTCAATTATGTCTTCTTCTACATTTCTCCTTGATTTTCCTTGAGATAAAGAACAGTGGTGCTTTTTAAACTAGAGTTATATTGTCAGTTCAATATTTAGTGGGTATGTGATATATAGCTTTTAGCAAAATAATTTGTGCACCTGATAGTAATATTTCCCTTTTCCAACAATGATGGAAAATGCCCTCATCGGCAGATTCCTGCTGCTGTGGAACTAACGACAATGAAGAGCCTTTAAGTTGTAACTACTACACTCTTTTGATGCTACATCCTGCATCCATCTTCTTGGCCTTAATTTCTTGATTTATGAGAATAACGAAGAATCTTGTAGCTGCTTTGCTGCAGGGTTTGCTCTGTTTACTGGTTTCTAGAATTTTTTTCTTGAAATGAAGTGGGTGGGAGCTTGAGGAAGAGTTTGAAAGAGAATATTGAATGCCGGTGATGATCTTGGATTCTTGATTCTTTATTTTAAAATGTTAAAGAAAGGAGGTACCAGAAACCGTTTGGTCCAGTTGCTAATCATAGAGGGAAATATAATGTGTACTAATATCGCATTCTTTGTAGTTTGTAGCTCCCTAGCTTTATCCCTCAAACAGGAGCAGTTAGTGAAAGACTGGCAAAACTTTGTCTCAAGAGTAATACTTGTAATCGTAGAGAGAAGGGTGGGCAAAGAGATAAACATGATACATTTTTAACCGTGCAGGAGTAATCATTATAAATAAACTTGAAGATCCAATTTCCACTAAAATTTTGGGGATGGAACCTTGCCTCTTAACGTACGGCAACACCTATTCAGCAAGTTAACACAATTATAAAATGTACTCTCTAATTTGTAATTAGGGCCGCAAACGAGCCGAGTCGAGTCGAGTTTTACTGTTTTGGCCTTATCGAGTCGAACCTTGACTTAATTTCATCGAGCTCGAGCTCGACGAGCTGGTAATTTTCAAGCTCGAGCTCGAGCTCAAAAAAAATAAAAAATAAAAATTTTATTTTTAAAAAAATAAAAAAATAATATTTTTTCTTAATAAATAATAAAATATTAAGGATATTTATGTAATTTTACTATTAAAAATAAAAATAAAAATAAATAAATATATATATATATATACTCG
The DNA here is from genome assembly GCF_036785885.1 of Coffea arabica. Taxonomy (NCBI): domain Eukaryota; kingdom Viridiplantae; phylum Streptophyta; class Magnoliopsida; order Gentianales; family Rubiaceae; genus Coffea; species Coffea arabica. The sequence goes on from NC_092315.1 coordinate 5,141,328, forward strand.
AGCTCGCGAGCCTGACGAACTTAATGTTTTGAACTCGAGCTCGAACTCGACTCTGGCTCGACCAGATCGAGTTCGGGTCGACTCCTATTTGTAATCTATATACAATCACTTTCCCATAATATTCTTCCATTTTCTGTTTTCATTCTTTTTTTTCTGTGGTTTAAACTGTTTTTTCCCCTCAAGAAGTACCAGAACCCTAGAGATTGGAAAGTGGTAGTCCTAGTAGAAACCTTCAAAATAAATTTGTGTTTGGATGGAAGATTATTTGAAATATTGTTTGGGATAATTATTATGACACTTCTATGATTTAATGTATGCGAGATAAAAAGATAGTTGTAACATAAAAAAAAAATTTGATTGAAAAGCGTGTTTCTGATGCAAGCAAATAATTTATTTTTGCAAATAATGCCCATCCAAGAGCAGAGAGCAGAGCAATATAAATATGCTCTTGGAGGAAGTTATGCACAACTGATAATGAACAAGAAAGATTAGATTCTGGACTTAATGCATGAGTTGAAGAAATACGAAAGGAATAAAGTTGATAGGAATTGGGATTGCTTAAACTCAAAGCAAAGGCTTAGAATCACGATTAACTTAATTAATTTTATAATCTATGTACCGAATGTCTATAGCCTATAAAGCTGTAGAGATGTATTTTTGCTGATCATGCCTAAACCTCTTTGAGCCTTAATTTCGACAATCACAGATGGCCGAGCCCATTGTATCATTTCTTTTGGAAACGATCGGGCATTTGTTGATTGAAGAGGGAAAGTTCTTAAGTGGGGTGACTGAAGAGGCTAAGCAGCTTCATTCAGAGCTAAAGATGATGCGGGCACTATTAAAAGATGCTGACGAAAAGCGACATGAGGCTGAAGTTGTTAAAGAGTGGGTTTCACAGAGCAAAGATCTAGCTTATGAAGCTGAAAACATGCTTGAAACTCACGCTTTCAGGCTTGCATCAAGACAGATGGCAAGAGGTACTAGGAATGTCATTCGTAGATACACTTGTATCGTGAATGAATGTTATATTCGTCATAAAGTTGGATTAGAGATTCAAAATCTCAATGCCAGAGTCTCTAATCAGAGAAGATCTTTTCAAGAATATGGAATAAGGGCTGCAACAGAAAGAGAAGAATCAAGCTCTCGGCAGCAACAATTGAGGATGACATATTCCTATGTTGCTGATGATGAAGATTTTGTTGGATTGGAACACGACATCGAGAAGCTAATGCAGGTCCTGGTGAATGAAGCTGAGTTCTCTGGCTCCTGTGGAGTTGTTTCCATTTGTGGCATGGGAGGTTCAGGAAAGACAACTCTTGCACGAAAGCTATACAACCATTCTAATGCAAAGCATCATTTTGATAGTTTTGCGTGGGTTTGTATATCCCAACAATGGCAAACAAGAGAGATCTTGCAAGGAATCTTGGTTAGCTTCTTCCCAGAAAGAAGAAGGGAGATTGAGAAGTGGAGAGATGATGAGATGGTTGGGGAACTTCTTCGATTCCAGCAGAACAGAAAATGCCTCGTAGTTCTTGATGACATCTGGTCGACTGATGCATGGGAATGCATCAAAGTTGCATTTCCAATCAGAAATAAGGGCAAGATATTGCTCACAAGTCGTAACAAAGATGTAGCAATGCGCATTGGTCCAAATGGTTTCCACCACGAATCAAGACTGTTAACCGATGCTGAAAGCTGGGAGCTGCTCCAAAGAAAGGCATTGAGAGACAGACCTATCCAAGGTTTGTTATATCCTGTTACTCCAACTATAAACTGTAAAGTTTGTTTACAATCCTGCATCATGCCATTAGGAGCATAAATTTCCTGACCTGTCTACACCACCATGTCCAGATAAAGGGATTCAGTGAAAATTATCATAATTTGGAAATAGTAGCCATACGGTTCATATTATTGAACAATGTATAATTGGTCAAACTTTGTGTGAACAACATAAGTATTCAATACGGTTCATGTTATTCAACAATCATGGACCAATTGACTGAAATGAATATCTACAACATTCATCTAATTCATGTTGCTGACCTTTAAGATCGAATATTGATCGCGTACATAGATTTACATATTGGAAGCACATTGAATCTTAACTTTGTTTTAAAATTCAGATGACAAGCAATTCCTTGAGTTTGCTTTTCCCTCTAGATTATTACCAGTTTTTGACCTTGCTGGTTTTCATCTCTGTATTACAGAGACCTTAGGTTCTCTGAAGTGTACAGTTTTGTTATGTCCCCATCAAATAGAAGTTCGGTTTAGGCAAAAATGAAAAAAAGAAATGCTATAGAAAATATCAATTAAGTTGTCCTTAAACCACAAAGCCCTTTTTAAATACATCCACTTATTAGAGAAATTATGTTTTCCCTGCCACTTCTTGAGCTGAAAAATATGAAGAGTGATAAAATCTAGTACATGGTCATAAGGACAAAAACATAGACAGGTTTCCATAATCTTTTAGAAAAATAGAATTGATTGCTCTATTTAATTGGCTAGATGAAATCTGGTTGAACGTTCCGAGGTATGCCTTCGAAAATGTAATCCATGACTAATTTACACTACAACCAATGCTTTACAGGAGATGGAGATGTTCACGACTTTGAAGTGTTAGGCCAACAAATGGTTAAATTTTGCGGAGGTCTTCCTTTAGCTGTGGTCGTTCTAGGAGGAATTCTTGCAACAAAACACAGCTTCAATGAGTGGAATGTAGTTTACAGAAATATCAAGTCCTTCCTAGCAAAAGGAGAAAGCATCGAACATCAAGGAAAAGTGCACAAGATTTTGGGTCTAAGTTACGATAACTTGCCATACAAATTAAAGCCTTGTTTCCTTTACTTAAGTGCATTCTATGAAGATGAAGAAGTGCCCATAGAGAGGTTATATCAGTTGTGGATGGCTGAAGGGATGGTCTCTGCAGAAGACCAAATGGGGGAGGAATCAATGATGGACATTGCTGAAAGCTACTTGGGAGAGTTGGCCAAACGATGTATAGTCCAGGTTCAACAGGTGACGGTAGCAGATGGGGAGACACTGCGAAGCCCTAGAAAGTTTTGGTCATGTCACCTTCATGACCTCATGAGAGACTTCTGCATAGCAAAGGCAAGAGAAGAAAATTTTTTGAAGGTCTTTGGTTATCAACATGGGAATGAAGTCGAGTTGGCCGGCTCCACTTCATCATCAACCGGTAACATTCACAGACACGTGATTTATTTGGGTGACCAGGATGCTTCCAAGTATGCTCAGGAAGGGGAAACAACGAAGCATCTTCGAACGCTTCTGTTTTGTGCCACGAAACATGGAAGTATGACAGCACAATTGGCAGAGTCCCAAATGAATATGTTCAAGATGCTAAGATCTTTGACAATTCAAGGCGTCAACAGTCCAGGCCTAGAAAACAGTAAAAATAGTCCCAAGTTACCGATAGGTCATCTCATTCACTTGAGATACCTGAGTTTGAGAAGTTCCAAATTTGTCATGTCGCCCTCGTCCATAAGCCGCCTGGAACACTTGGAAACTCTTGATTTATCTAATGCCAAAATAGTATGGACGAGAAATGTGCCATTAAGGATGCTGCGACTGAGGTACCTATATCTTCCTCATGATATCTCTGTGCAAATATATGCCTCAAGTAACCTTGAAATCTTAGAAGGCGCCAACCTTGGAAAAGTTGTAATAAATTTCTCTGAGTCTATTAATCTTCAGGAGCTACAAGAATATAGGGGAGAATTGGAAGGTATAGAAGAAATCATCAACTGCGTATCACATTCACACAAGCTAAATCATGCAAGTATCTGGACTCCAGTTATTCCTAAATTTTTCGGCCTAGAAAAGGGATTAGCACTTCTGAGGCAATTGTTCCGCAGCAATCTCCAATGTCTACGGCTAGAAGGACCTTTAGGAAAGTTACCTGAGTATGAATCCAACTTCTTCGGAAACCTATTGGAACTGCAGTTAAGAGAATCCAGGCTTGAAGAAGATCCCATGGCGATACTGGAGAAACTCCCAAACTTAAAAACACTCAAGTTCTGCAACCATTCCTTTAATGGAAAAGAAATGACTTGCCATTCGAGGGGATTTCCTCAGCTCAGGTTTCTTCTGCTCCATCATTTGCATCAGTTAGAGAAGTGGACGGTGGAGGAAGGAGGCATGGCTAATCTTTCTTGTCTCTATATTTGCGACTGTGAACGCTTACCAATGATTCCAGAGGGATTGAGGTTTATTAAACCACTCAAAGAATTGGTGATTCAAGGAATGCCTGGTGAATTTCTGAACAGGGTTCGATTGGTGGATGGTCAGAAAGGAGAGGATTTTGACAAAATTTGCCACATTCCTTCAATAAGGATCGATGAGCCTCCACTTCTTGAAGCAACATTCCTCGTTCTCCCGGTCGTAATGCTGTTTGCCTTTCATTCTGTGATGTAATATTTTTGCGTGCTCTTCTAGCTTTGATTGTTCTCATTTATCTCTATTTCAGCTTATTTTAAGGCTAGTACCAGGGCCTTCTACTGAGGGGACAGTGTTCTGCTTAATTATGTATTGCTGCATAGATTTAATTATATAATACGGGGGATATGATATTTGGTTGTTTTATTCCTCTAATCTTTGGACATTGGAGTTTGATATCTAATTTTTAAGCTCAATCTTTAACACAGTGTTAAATTGTCAACCTAATTTGATTCGAACGTGATTTGGTTCAAAATATTATGATAAATACATCAAGAAGACCTGGAACTAGTGAATTTAATAATTGAAACTGGGAAAAGGAATGAAAGCTAGAAAAAAAAGGTAAAATCTGTGATATTCATGTATTAAACAAAAAAGAAGGAAAATTTGTCAATTAGGTCCCTCACATTCTCAAAAAAAAAAAAAAATTAGTTTTTCACATTCAAAATCAGCTAAAATAATCCCTCAGGTATTAAAAAAAAATCAGCCAAATTTTCCTTTGAAAAGATTTTAACCACAAAGCCCTGGTTAATTTATTGACCTTTTTAGACGGATTAATGCTGTTCCTAGAACTTCCTAAACTGAAAAGTACGAATAGCCCAAGTCATAGTACTACAACCCGGGGCATAATGACAACAGTCTCGAAAGGCTTCCATATAGAGTCTTTCAGAAAAATGAAGAAGATAATAATAAGGTTTGTTTGAATTGTAAGTTATTTGGGATATTTCTATTTTAGCACTTTTTGTGATGTGATGTATGTGAGATAAAAAGGTGTATTGGAAATTGTAATGATGATGTAAGCAAATAAAATCGGGGAAATAATGCTCAATCCAAACAAACCTGAACCCATCTGGGATTTGATGATCTTTCTAGGTATGCCTTCTCAAATGTGAGCCATGAGTAATTATAGCAACTTTAACTATCCTTTTCTTCACAGGAAGGGAAGATATGCATTAACTGGAAATGTTAGGCAAAGAAATGACTGAATTTTGTAGAGGTCTTCCATTAGCTGTTGTCGTTCTTGGAGGAATTCTCGCAACTAAAGACAGCTTCAAAGAGTGGAATGTGGTGCACAGAAATATCAAGTCTTACTGACCAGCATCAAGGAGAAGTGCAAAAGATTTTGGCTTTAAGTTACAATGACTTCCCCTATAAACTGAAGCCATGTTTTCGTTACTTGGGTGGATTCTCTGAAGATGAAGATATAAAAGCAGCGATACTGCATCATTTGGAGATAGCCGAAGGAATGATTTTTGCTGAAGATCGAAATGGGGACGAATCGCTGATGGATGTTTGGATAACATCCACGTGAAGATAACATACAGTGAGTATCAATCCAAGGGAAAGTTTGGATCATGTCACCTTCACGACCTCATGAGAGACTTGTGTCTGGCGAAGGCAAGTGAAGAAAATTTCTTACAGGTCATAGATTATCACCATCGGAATGAAATTGCTGATTAATTTGCTAGGTTCCAGTTCTTCGTCAATAGCTAAAATTCATCGACGACTCTTTATTTATTTCGGTGATCAGGGTGCCCAAAAGTATGCTCCCCCTGCAAGGGAAGTAACTGAGCATCTACGAACACTTTCAATTCGTGCTATAGATACGGTATGGTCATTTGAGGACACAATTGGCAGAGTTCCAAATGGAAAGGTTCAAGATGCTTAGATCTTTTGACAATCCAAGGCCTGGAAAACATCAAAGTCAACAGTAGCATCCCGTATGATGTTTTTAAGTTACCAATAGGTAAGCTTATTCACATGAGATATATACCTGAGTTTGAGAGTTTCTAAATTGGTCATTGAGGATGCTGCGATTGATCTATCTATATCTTCCTTCCAGTGGCAAATCTATGCCTCAACAAATCTTGAGATATTAGAGGGTAGTGGCCCTGGAAAATTTGTTAGAGACATTTCTGAGTTAGTTAACTAATCTTGAGGAGGTGCATGCATGGATGGAAGACGTAAAAGCTGTAGAAGAAATGATCAACTGGCATATCACATTCCAACAAGCTAAATCATGTAGCTCCTGATGTTGAGATTCCCAAATTCTTCGGCCTAGGAAAGGGAACAGCACTTCTAAGTTCTAACTTGAGGCAATTATTCGACAGCAATCTCCAATGAGTATGATTCCCACTTCGTCAGAAACCTTTTGGACCTGAAAGGTTCTAACAATACTAGAGAAGCTTCCAAACTTACAAGGGCTCAGGTTTAAATGGGACAGTGTTTTCGTGGGAAAAGAAATGAAATGGTTTGCCATTCAACTGGTTTTCCATGGCTCAGCGATTTGCCTCTGTCCCGAGGGATTGAGGTTCATTGAACCACTCAAAAAAGTGTTGGCAATCCGCGGAATGCCTGAAGAAATTCAGAACAGGGTTCGAGGAGAGGATTTCGACAAAATCTGCCACAATATTCCTTCAGTAAGGATCCTTCCACCTCTAAATCGTATTTTGATGCAGATACGTCTTGAAGAAAAGCTTAAATTCTGGAAGCCTTTCATTCAGTGATGTAATTTTTCTCCGTCTTCTTCTCTATTTCCCATTTTATTCTTGTTTAACTCCATTTTTTAGCTTCATTTCAGAATAAATAGTGAGTACTAACTTTTTTATCATTTTCCTGCTCCTTCCTTCCTACTCGAATCCACAAAACCAAAATGTACTACGAAACGATCGCAGCATTCCTGTGATGAATGGTTGTTCTAGGTTGATTATTTTACTTGATTATAAATTATGATTTCCAATAATTAGTTTTTATGATATTCTCGAATTTCACGTGTTGGCAACGTATCCTGGGCTGTGACAAGAATTTTGGTCTATAATTGTGAATCCCTTCTTCAATACAGCCTTACTAGTATATTGTTGTGAATATCACAAACTTGAGCCAAAGGAGTAACATCACAGAAACTGCAATACAACTATGAAAACATTATTAATTCTACCGAGTTTAAAATTACAAACAAAAAATAATACTACATAAAAACTACAAAAGAAGAAAAAAAAAAAAAACAAAGAACATCCATAAAATCAATTCGTCTAGCCACCCAAAAAAAAAAAAAAAACAAAACTGAGAAAGGATAGCAGCTTAAATGAGATGGCATTATTAAACAATTCAGAGTTGAAACCATCGAGCCAGCTCCGTAGGATTGACTACACCAGGAATGTGGTTCCCATCACTCTTCAACAAGCTCGCCACCTCAGCGTAACTCTGGCTACGCAGCTTATTCGGCTCGGCTTCAGGTTTATTTCTCCAGCTCCTCTCCACCTTCCTCGAGTGAGAGCCAGCTGACTGAACAGGCGCGGCCTGGGCTCTAGCCGGGTCAAACTTCTGACCCAACAGAGTCCCTTCCGTTAGATACTCGTAAGCCATGTAACCAGCTAGAAGCCGATTATTATGCAAAGCTGATGATTCCGAACCTCCTAACGACGTCGTTGGATTTAAATTATTAACAGCCGTCGCTTCAGCTGACGATTTTCTGGTTGATGGGAAAGGGCTAGGATGCTCCCCCCTCTCTTTACGCTTTCGGTCGCTCAAACTCATCTCAGCCGTCCGGATTAATCAGAACACCAAAACAATTAGTCGGAGGACTATAAAAAGGCCACGTCAGCAAAAGATCCAAAAAATGGTGGTAATGGGATGGAACGAACAATTCAAAAAACCGGCAAGCAAGAACTGAGGAGTGTAAAATAGAATCGGACAGTTTAAAAAGCTATAAAAGGTAAATTTAGGAAATGAGGGTGAAATGGTAATTTCATATTAAACTCCTTTTTCTTTTTCTTTTTTTTTTTGGTAAAATGGATAATGAAGAAAGATTGGGAAATGTCAATAGGGCAGAACTTTGGACATAGAATAGAAGATGGGTTCTGATAAGGTGTGTGTGAGGTGACTTAAGATCGAGATGGAGGGTCACCGGAAACTGATAACTAAGATGAAGATTTGGGGGTATGGTGGCGGGTCACGGGGTGGCTCCGCCTGGGGAGATGGAGTAAGATGGGGTTGATCAAGGAAGGAGAAATTGGAGCTGAGAAGAGAGCTTTAGGAAGAAGAGAACGTAGAGACCTTTGGTCTTAAATCTATCTAGGAAGGTTATAATTACAGCCCTTGATTTAAGAAGCTATTTGCTAAATTGCCATTGCAATTTGTTGTCAAATCAGGTGAAGGGATGGCTGGCTCAATAGCTAATGGAAATTTTATGTGCAGATGGAGGAAAAAAATGCTGAAAATCATTAAAAAAAATTTGGGGTAATTAAGGGGCATATCTCTATTAATTTTAGAATCATCAATATGATGGCACTAATGCTTATTATGAGGTTGATGTGGATACTTTTAGGATGTCACTAGGAACATTCCGAGCGTATTTTAAATTCATATGGGACGAGTTAGAAGCTGTTCGTTGGATTAACTCTCTTAATTCCGTTGCTAAGTATTCATTTTTTTTCTCCCCTTCTTCATAATTGGTGTTGAACATAAGAGGTAAAATAAAGGTATTTAAATTGAAAATGAAAATTGATAATTAACACTTGCACGTACTCGCTAAGTATTAGTTTAGGACCAAAAGATGATCATAAGAGGTAAAATAAAGGTTTATATTGAAAATGGAAGTTCAATATTAACATTGCACATACTCGTTAAGTATTATTAGATATGCCCAATACTAATTCTACCATCAACTTATTGCTAATATTAGAAAAAATGAAAACAAATACTAATGTATGATTGATATATATATACATACTTGTGAATGATTAATTAGATATATGCAATAACCATATAAAATTTTTAAACATCATTATGCATTACTTATCATTACAATTCTAATATCATACACATTTTACAAGTGGACCGTTCAAACCTATCTTCTTAAAACGGTATCATTGTAATCTCAATTGTTTCAGTTATGATATTTTGAAACCCAAAATTGTAATTGGCAATATCTTTTTTTCCTTTTATTTGGGTTCAATCTTTGCACTCAATTCAACTAATTTATTGCGCTCAAAAGGAAATCTTATCTCTTGGCAACCAGATAAAAGAATATATTCCAGATACAGCTGCAAAATGCTCTGTGCAAGTTATATCTATATTAAATTCATATTTTAAAATATCACACAAAATCAAAATTATAGATACAAAAATCACATCCATGTGTTTAGCAAAAAATGTATGAAGAGTTCAACGGTTTAAACAAATAAAATTAGTTTCACTGCAAACCGACAGTCTCTTGCGTTAGCCACAGCAGCTCTTATCAAGATTTAGACCTACAAATAGAAGCTTTCCTTTTTGCAGGTTACTTTAGATTTATGATGGCAATGCAAGAAGAGATGACCAAATTACGAATTATCAGAATATGGTAGATGTCAATTGTCACTCTGGTTTGGTTCAATGAGGGATAATTTTAGAAACCTCCAAAGATTTGTAATTAATAATATCACTTAGTATTTGAAAAATAATATTTGTCTCCTCTATTTTTAATTTTTTAGCATTGTCAACATATTTCATAATATATTATTAAAAAAACTTGACTGATGTGGTTTTTAAACTAAGAACTACAAGACATTAACAAAGTTGGAAGACCGTTTAATAGTTTTCGCTTCATGAGTCTACACAAGAATGATAACAAATTTTACATTATTTTAAAAACTCATAAAAGTCACCTGAAATATTTTAGATGAAGAAAATAACATTTTGCACTTTAAAAACAACTCAAACAAGATTTTAAATTTATAGTTAAGAAATTTATCTTTTACTAAGTTTTCAAGCCATTGAATTGGACAAAAAAATTTAGAAATTCAAAAAACTTGTCAACAATTTATAAATCCTTAATTCATCCGTAAACATTTATTCGATAAAAATTAAATTTTTCATATTTTGAAAACACCATAAATGGGTTTGTAAACGTAATTTAAACATTTTGTCTTTTTCTATTTTTCAAGCCATCACAATCTAGACAAAAATTTAAAAATTTTCAAAATTTCTAAAAATTTTCAAAATTCTTAAATTGACCCAAAAAAACTGAATAATCTTTTCTGGCTTGAAAACACCTAAAATATACTCTTAAAAATAAATTATTTGTGCCATAAAACATATACTATTGTATTGTTTCCTATCGAATTTACACATTCACACAATTTGTCTATATTTTAAAGCTTTTATTAATATATTTTTAATTATAAAAGTAGGACAACAAAGGGCACTTTTGGAATGAAAACATCTTCTGTATCAAAAAATAAGTTATTTACTAATATAATTTGAAATAAGTTGATAACGTTATAAAAACTTAAAAGTAGAGGCAAACAATTTATGGACTCTAAATGATACACTGTAAGAAGACTCAAGGAATGTTTCTGAAATTATCCCTTTGCTTTTAAGGTAAATAAAATAAAACCCTCTTAGTGAGTGAACTTGGTTAGGCAATCACCATCAGCTGGCAGCAGCAGTAATGAAGAATCTGGACATCTACAATTCCTATTTGATTGATGCTTAAAGTGCCGATCCGACCCCATTGTTTAGACCTAAATGTGCCGACCTAGTCATCTTGCATTGAATCGACCCCGCTTTTAGTTTGTCATACTTGTCAATTTTATGGCAAGATTTCTGATACGTACTCGATCATTTTCACATGAAACTGGAAACCAATATTAATTTTGAGGCATCTTGAATGCCAAAGGGAGAAAAAGAATTAAAAAAAAAACTCGAAATGTATAAAAGGATTATTCAAGTAGAAAAGATAATCTAAAATTTGAGGGATCGGTTTCTATAACTTTTCATGCATACACTGAATGACCATACAAGAAAGTAAGTTGAGAAAAAGAGCAGTTCTGCTAGTTCAGTTTTCTTGAAATTGTTGTTTTTGATACTGTTTTCCCTTTCATTCCTTCTAGAAGTGGAAATGATGAAACGGCATAAATAGAGCCCATCATAGAGAAGTAAATACCCATCAAAATGGTATGTTTGCATTTCAAAACTCGGATGGGGAAAAACAAGATGAAAATAACTAGTGAACCCCTTGATTTTCATTATCAACTGGAAATACCTCTGTGTTATCATATGATTAATGCAGTTTAATCCGGTTAATTAGTTAAGCAATCAAATATGTCATAAGAACAAAAGAAAAACAGCTCAGTAATTAGTAGAGCTGTTAAACGAACCGAACTGTTCGGTAGCTCGGTTCGTTTCGACACATTCGTGTTCGTGAAAGACTCGTTCGAAACCTTAAACAAATCGAGTTCGAACGAATTTTTTTGTTCGACTAATAATCGAGCGAACACGAGCATGTTCACGAGTTTTAACGAACGTTCGCCAACATGGACATAATTATCATTTGACAAATTTCAGGGTTAATTTTATGGCTAGACTTTGATATTTGGAGGGTTTTATTTGTTATTTTTGTGTTAATGTTAGTTATATAGTTAATGAATAATAAAATTTAGTTACTTAGTGCTTTAATTATTTTTTAGAATGATTAATGATTTGTATGGTATATTTAAGGCTTAAAATAATTTGGATTCGAGCATGTTCGCGAACGGCTCGTTTATGTTAAACGAGTCGAATACGAACTCGAATTCAAACATGAACTTTGCTTAATGAACCGAACACGAATACAGGGTTGGAGTTCGAAAATTAACGAACGAACACGAACATTGTTCGAATCGTTTAACGAACAGAGCTCAAACATGAGTTACTCGACCCGATTCGACTCGTTTACAACTCTAGTAATTAGTTGTAATTGTTAATGAATTTTCAATAACAAACCAAATCAATTTTGCATTTATAACCCAAAACAAAGTCAATTTACATATGAATGCAGAAAATGGATTCTGCTGGAGAACCTGTCAAGTTGAGGCCTCGCACGTAAATCAAGGAAAATGGTTACTCTTTGCATGTTGATTCACTAACCCGCTATCGACATGTATTCAAGTCAACCTAATTAGCACGATTTCAAGAAATTTGCTTCTGTAATTAGCCAGTGTGAAATTCCTTTCCTTAGCGACGGAAAAAAATAATGTCACGTTCTTATGTTAACTTTCGAATTAACGTTAACCCCTTTCGATGAAAACATCCATAACCATTACAATAGTTCAGAAAGAGAGAAAACAGTTGAAAATGACTCTCCCTGAGTTTGCTGTTCAAGAAGCTTAATATATGATGGCTAAGCGCATCTGTTTCCATACGTTCAATCACACTCATTTGCGAGTTTAGACAAACACATAAATGGAAGTCATTTTCGCTCGCCGCCTATTATCAAGTAAGTTTGTCTGTCATCTTTGTAGATGCATTTAGTTTTCGTCAGATACCAAACAATTCTGATCAACCACAATGGCTAGTAAAACTAGTTGTGTCTAGAAGAAAAGCAATGTTGCCAAGAACTTGTAGCAGGAGTACCAAATTTGGAAAATTTGATAACTTTGTTTGTATTTTATCACTTTTTTGAGGGTTTAAAATTTGGCATGAAATCCATGTCGGTGAATAGTTCTGTCTTACATTGACCCTCATACAAGTTTCCAAGGAATAAGTATATAACATCTGAATGTAAATTGAGGATGGAACCCATGTAGTTGTAGTACCAAAACAAAAGTAGTTCGTGTTCTGAGAAAACGTGGAAGTTGTGCAGTTTTAGGGGAACTAAATTGTAAATTGAGGAAACATTGAAGCATTGATGTTTAATGCAGAAGGGAACAAACAAAAATGCGATTGGCTGAGATGATAAAATTCCACCACAGCATTGAACCGACGAATGGCATACTATTTCATGACCAGAACAAAACCATCCAGCCAGATCCAAGAAGGATATGATAAATGATACCAGCACTGGAATTAGATGGAAGTTGAAAATACTACTACTAGTATAAACAAAATTTCAACCAAGCATTAATTTCTTTGGTTTCTTCCATTTTCAATTGCATGTGCGTGCGTACCATATTGCTTAGGAAGGTCCCAATGTATTTCCTTTACAAAACTTTGGACTTTTGTGTCATATCTCTTTAAGTTTCCCATGGTAATTAGGTGCTAGCTGTTTTCTTTTCACGATGTTCCTGGAAAAAAAAAAAAAAAAAAGAAGCCCCAGTGTGTGATTACCAAATTCTAGGTAAGATGACATTTATGATGCCACAGGGCTCATTCTCAACCAACCTGTTTCATTAGAGATAATTTTGTTTTCACAGCACAGATATTGAAAGTGGTGCACAGTTTTGTATTTGTGGATAACATAAATGGTGGTATAGTAAAGAAATTGCTGTTAAATGTGCCCAACCCAGTCCAAGAAGGCTCCATTTCATTCTTATGCATCAGTTGCTTTATAACCTAAGGCTAAGATACCTCTATCAATCATCAAACAATAGTGAATGGAGAGTAATAGTGGTTTGCCATAGATTTGGGCTTGGAGATCCATAGAACAAATCTATTTGTGGCTAAGATAAGGATCATCTACCATGTGATATACCACATTTGTGGTATCTCATGATTTTTTTTCTTTTCTTTTCTTTTTTTAATCACACTTTTGTTTGTATAATGTGATTTATCATAATGCGATATGGCACATTGTAGAATTTCCCCCATAACAAATACGAATACATAGTCAAAAGGCAAAAAATGTATGTGATTGACATTGGATTACTTCAAAAGAATTTGTGTGAAATCTTGAATAAAGCCTCACAGTCAATAGTAAATTTCTGGTAGAATTCATGGTAGCTATGCTGTCACTTCCGTTTGGATTAGCTGTTTTTGGAGATATTTTTGAAAAATTTTACTATAGCAGTGTATATGAAAAATTTTTACTATAAATATTTTTTGAAAATTTTGATATACTGTATGGATAAGATGTTTTTTGAGTTATTGTGTATTAATGTAACATTATATTTGAAAAACTTATTTTTGAAAAAAGGTCAATCCAAACGCTATAGAATACCCGCAGGAAAATATAAGGGACTTATTAGTCGATACTGGCATACATCAGAATCATTCATGTTTCTGCATTTCCACTTGGTCTGGATGCACATACATGCATGCAACTCTCGAAGGGTATAGGCCAAATTTCAACTCTATGCATGCAGCTGATATCTGCCATCTGCATCGTCAAAACAGCCAACCAAAAGTTAAAGCATATGGTTGACTAAGAACATAGAGCATTTTTTTTCATTAAGCTTTTACTCAGAATCGACCTGCAAACCGGAACACCATTGCAACTGAGTCATTCGTGCATTTATTATGCTATGTTACGACATTTTGATCATCAGCACTTGGGTTGCAGTGGTCAGAATGGCCCGACGAATGTGCAGAGGAGAGAATACTATCTACTTATCTCGAGAGTACTACAGAACAAAGAATTTGGTTATACTCTCGAACAACAAAGAATAATGCAGTAACTAAATTCACTTGTAGTCGGTAAAAAGTTGTAATACAGACAAAGTTTGGCCCCAAAAAAAAAAAAAAAGAATTGCATTTTCTTTTTGGCAAAACCACCCCATGCAACAAATGAAATTTACCAAAAAGCTCGTCAAGAATTTTGATAGAGCACGTTAGTTTTTCTTTTTTTTTTTTCAATTAAAGGTTATAATTATGGACAACGGTCCTTAATCCTTATCAATCCTATTCACTCTCTCAATTTGGTAAAATACGGCCTTATACTTGAAGATTTTATAATATGGTCCAATATAGTATCAAATCTTGAACTTTCGGTTAATTACGAAAGACAAACCATGTATACTTCTGCAGAAATAGTAAAGAACAGAGGAAAATTTATGGTCCTTCAACGCTATTCCATATAAGTCAGTGAATAATTTAATGAATTAACTATCCAGCAAGAAGTTACTTCTGACTTTCTGTACATTTCAGCCTCAGAATTCAAAAAACACTACTGATTCCTGTAACCTGTTTTTCCAATGACGCGTATTCCTATATATGAACCAGATGCTACAATCCAACAAAAACTACAGCTATGTAACCATGTAACAGCAAAATTTTGTGTCAGCTCGTCCCAAGATGACCAGGGAAATTTTCTTTACTTGGAAGATTTAAGAAAATCATTAATGATGCTTTTACCAAACACCCTTTTTGTAAATGTAGACATTGAATTTCAAATTTCTGGCAAACAGTTAGTTGTTGGGCTTTCAATTAATGCATAGGAAGACTGAGAGCATGGGAGTGTTTGGAGAACAAGTATAAATAAATCCTCGGTCGGCTTACTGAGTGAAGTGTAAGTTCAGTGATAGAGCACTAATATCTAAGTAGATTCTTCTGATAAAAATGATGAGTGGGGCAATGAGAGTTGCGGTTCTATTGCTTTTTTGTTTTCATTTTTTTGTAGTTAGTCGGGTTGTAGGGAGAGATGTGAATTTTGTTAAGGATGAGAAGTTTTTGACTGGTGTTGGTAAGGGAGGTGGGTTTGGATTTGGAGCTGGGGGTGGTTTTGGGACTGGTGCAGCAGGAGGAGGATGGGGAGGTGGAGGTGGAGGTGGGGGTGGAATAGGAGGCGGCGGCATTGGAGGAGGTGCAGGTGGGGGATTTGGTGGCGGTGGTGGATTTGGAAAAGCTGGTGGTATAGGAGGAGGCGCCGGTGGTGGCTTTGGAGGAGGTGGAGGCGGAGGAGCTGGTGGAGTAGGCGGTGGTGCCGGAGGTGGCGTTGGAGGAGGTGCCGGTGGAGGAGCAGGTGGTGGTGGTGCTGCTGGAGGTGGCATTGGAGGAGGTGCTGGTGGAGGAGCCGGTGGTGGTGCTGGAGTTGGAGGAGGTGCAGGTAGTGGTGGTGGTGCTGGTGGTGGCGTTGGAGGAGGTGCTGGTGGAGGAGCAGGTGGTGGTGCTGGAATTGGAGGAGGTGCAGGTGGTGGTGGTGGTGCTGGAGGCGGCGCTGGTGGAGGAGCTGGAGTTGGAGGAGGTGCAGGGGGTGGTGGTGCTGGAATTGGAGGGGGTGCAGGTGGTGGTGGTGGTGCTGGAGGTGGCGTTGGAGGAGGTGCCGGTGGAGGAGCTGGAGTTGGAGGAGGTGCAGGGGGTGGTGGTGCTGCTGGAGGTGGCGTTGGAGGAGGCGCTGGAGGAGGTGCGGGTGGTGGTGCTGGTGCTGGAGGTGGCGTTGGAGGAGGTGCCGGTGGAGGAGCAGGTGGTGGTGGTGGAGTTGGAGGCGGTGCAGGGGGTGGTGCTGGTACTGGAGGTGGCATTGGAGGAGGTGCAGGGGGTGGAGCTGGTGGAGGAGTAGGTGGTGGTGCAGGAGGTGGGGCTGGTGGTGGAGGTGGGGCTGGAGCAGGCGGGGGAGTAGGAGGAGGGGCTGGTGGAGGCATCGGTGGTGGTGCCGGAGGTGGAGCAGGTGGAGGCGTAGGAGGAGGGGCTGGAGGAGGCCTTGGCGGAGGTGGCGGAGTAGGGGGTGGAGCAGGTGGTGGCTTTGGGAAAGGTGGAGGTATAGGAGGTGGTGCAGGTGGTGGTTTTGGGGCTGGAGGAGGCTTTGGTGGAGGGCATGGGGGATTTGGTAAGGGTGGAGGAGTTGGTTTTGGAGGCGGGACTGGTCCTGGAATTGGACGTCGCAAAATGTGATCTCACTGACGCGGTTGGAAACAAAGCAAAACTGGGAAATTTTTAAGCAAGGTTATAGAAATTTTATAGCAATGGAAATTTCACATGCATCATTTTTCATTTTCATTCTGTCCGTTCAAGTCTGTAATCAGAATATATGAAAGCAAAGTTTTATTTATTATTACGTCTTCTAAATCCTTAGAATGGCTGAACGACGAAAACCAAAATCCACAGGAATACACACTCATACACCCAGATTGCTGCTTCAACCCAGATTCTCAAATAGCCCCAGATTGCTTCAACCCAGAAATTCAAATTGTTCAAAGATTCTCAAATAGTCTCAAATAGTCTCAAATTGTTCATGGTATCATCGTCGTGTTACTTGGTCTACTTTCAGTCGGATCAAGTCAAGGTTTTGTGGTGGATCCGACGACTATCATAAGCATTAAAAAAGTTCAGTTGACAACAAAAGTCGACCGTGACAAACTTTTATTGTTTGTTTCTTTCAGATGAAATGAACAAAGGAGTTGGTTCTCTTTGCTGTATTAGCAGATTTTTTCACATTTATTCATATCCACACCTGTCTTTTCCCATTTGATGCTGAATGTCAATCCCACCCGAGCTAGTTTAGCGGTAAAGCAAGTTCTTAGATTGAATGAGGTTTTGGGTTCGAATATTTTCCTAAACTTCTCAGTCTAACTTGAGTGCCCTCGTGTGAGGCTGCGACGTATCCCCTGATTTGGTGTGTCGATTCGAGTCTTAAATGGCTCGGATCCGCATCACCAAAAAATAATCTAAAAGCCAAAACAGTACCTCTTATTTTCTCCGAAACAAATGGAGTTAATTATTCCAAGTCGATGGAGCCAATTCAATTCATCCCATTTTATCTTTCCCCAGGCCCAATGGTTAAGAAATCAATTTGGGCATTCTTACTTTCAGTCCAGCCCAATAGTTTAAACTTAGCTGAAACATGGTCGACTGCCTGCCAAATGCAAGCACAATCATCCAAGCAAGTTCCTGTTGAGTTTTACCATTTTCTCTCAACTTATTCCTTCTCGTAGCATGTATTATTGTTTGAATTAAATCAAATTCGGTTGAAAATATGAAATAACATATGGTTCTTGTAGCTTATTAAATCAAATTCTGTTTAAGAAGGAAAAGATGACTAACATATGGTTCTTGTAACTTATTTTGAATTAATTATTATATTACTCTTTTGCAATGTAATATATATATTAGATACAAAAGGTGATAACGAATCTAAAAAAATTGATGGAACACGTGGTTATAATCTAAAAAAGCCCATACGAATGCAAGTGCTGGAACAAAAAAAAAAAGAGTATGTTTAGAGTTCATTTGAATTGTTATTTCTTAAAATTTTTATTAAAAAAAGTAGTGTATTGACTCGTAAATTAATGTACGTGACATAAAAAATTGATTAAAAAATGTATCAAGGATAAAAGTAAGAATCTTTGTGCAAAATCCAACAAACAAACAGTCTTTCAATCCACTCGCTCGGATGATATAAAATGGATCAACTCCATCATGGAGGCCCTGGCCTAGCCTTTTAAGCTGGCAATCAAGCAGTCAAGCAAGCATGCAGTTGACTATGGCAACATGGCATCCAAATTCAACAATTAATGTAGGGCGTCATCATTCCTTCAAACGACCATCCAATAAACTAATAGGTTTAACATACTTTAATAATCTAGAATTAATAAAATTAATATATCTTAGTCTTATACAGTTATTACCTAAATCCGATTTTTGTTCACACCCGTGGTGAGGAAGATTCAGTTCAGGTGTCGTACTGCCAGGTACCAAAATTAATGCAGCCCCAGCAACTTTCTGACATATGAATGTTCACTTCAACACTTCCCCAAACAGCACCACTAAAAGCCAAAGAAAATAATTTCGAAACAAGGAAAAAGAAAAATGCAGAAAAGCTCAAAAGATCATCTTTAAGTAAACTTTGGATTCTTGGTAATTAGTCCACAAATTCAAGCACCCTTTTGGGTGAAAGAAAATGGGTTGTCGTGTATTTGATGTTTTGTGGGCTCAGTCAATGACTTTTACAATAAAAAAGGTAACTTTTTTTTTTTCTTAAACTGTAATGTGGAATTCTGTTCTGTTTTACTATCAAGTGTTTCTTCGCTGTGGTACTATGAGTGGACTGCTTTTCTTGAACTTTTAACTGATAAAGTTGGTTTCTTTGGTCATTTTGCTATCTCTCCTGATGAATGCATCTGGGTTTTGCTGAATTATTCTGGAAATTCTGAGCTTTTAAGTTTATACTTGGATATAATATCAGATTTCTAAACTGGGATAATATATGGGTATTGAGGTACTACGAAACTTTCGGTTTAAAAATTTTCTATCTCAACGCTGGTTTTGATGTTATTAGGCGACCTTGAGGTCAGTGTATAGATATATGTGTAGAATCGTTCTTTTTGTTCATTATACTTATTAAATTGTGTTCTTCAGAGAAATTTTGTAGTTCTGATTGCATTAAAGACTTCATACATGAGTTTAGGGTCTCATGTGGAAGCGACAAGGCAGGGATTTGATCAAAAGCTTCTTGCTCTATTGGAAATTTAGGAATTCGGCACTTAGTTCACTATCAAAAGATTTTCACAAACTATTTCCTTTTTCCTTTCAACGCCACCATCTTATCATTAGTTTGGGTATTCACTAATAACTACCCTGTGATTCCGTGGTGATCAGAAAGTCTGCAGTGAGGCGGAATGAGAATTAAATACTGGCTTCACAAAAGAAAAAGTAGATTTAGTGGGAGATTGCGGAAGATGATGAAATGCATTTGTTCTGGGGAGCAGCTAAGAGTTGATGAAATAATTCCTTCATCAGAGTCTTTGGCAACCAGGGACTACTCAGCAAGCGGATTTTCTTCTCGAACTGGTGAAGCTGATACAAAGGTTGATACTAGCAACATTGAAGAAGCCGAATCTTCACTACGTGAGAGTGGCTATTTGAATTATGAGGTTGGTGAAGTTGGCTTGTTGCATATTTTATTGACATAAAGCATTAGTTATGCATCATAACTCAAGATCAACTGCTTCTTATTCTGCTTTAATAAGAAAAGTTGTTGCGATTGCAATCACTTCAGCAGAGGTAAATTAGTTGTTTATTCTAAATATAACTTCTGAAATTTATTCAACAATTGCCGTTTTATTGACAATTAAAAAATATTGCTGAATTTGATAGACTTCCAAAACACGAGAGTTATCTTTCATGCTTATAAAATACAGAGAATTCATTTTGGACTGGACATTCAGCACTATAGAAAGTGGATGATGATCATATCCTTAAACAGTCAAAGCCTGTTCTAAATGGGGGTCAAGGTAAATGATGATTTGCCACCCTCGGTACTGTCTTGAGTTGTTGTAGTATAGAAGTTCTTGAGAAAAACTTCTCACTACTGAAATCAACTTCTATTTTAGTTTTTCAGAGTTTTTCTGACCTTCTATCTCAACTTGAGAAAAACTGAGACTTCTAACTGATTCCGCATGTTTAATGACACTACTGTAATGATAATAAGTATCATATTATGTGGTTTGTCTTAAAAGCGTTTTTTGTATGTGTAATGTGTTCTACTTTAGGTTCAGTTGCCTTCATATTATAGTGGCAAGATTTGAAAACTTCTCAAATCTGCAGGAAGCGAGAGCTTTATTGGGGCGACTTGAGTTTCAAAAAGGAAACTTAGAGGCTGCTCTTCATGTTTTTGAAGGCATAGACATTGCTGCTGTGACTCCCAAGATAAAACTTTCAATTGCTAGAAGATGTGAGCTCCCCAGACGTCTTTCACAAAGTGATCCAGGTCCACCTATGTCGATGCATGCTGTAAGTTTGCTCATTGAGGCAATTTTTATGAAAGCAAAATCACTTCTGGCCCTCAGAAGATTCACAGGTACTCCCTCTAGCTTTATTTGTGTGAAGTATCCAACCTTTTTATCAGTTCATTCCATTCCATCAGAAGATTTTGACCATTATGTCTATGCATACTTATGAAGTCAATTAAATCCCATATGCTGCAGAATGATTGTACTAGAAACCATGTGTACTTTTACCTGTCATATTATCTGAACAGGCTGAATTGAATTTAGGTTTGGATGAATTTGGGTATAACCCGTATTTCGGGAGTTACAATAGGTTTTGAGCACACTCTTTCTTTGTTCGTTTCATTATATCTTTGAGCATACTCTTTCTTTGTTCGTTTCATTATATCTATCTGTTTAGTTGGATCTCTTTGAACTGAAGCAGCTGTATTTCTGTCCATGTAATGTCGCAGAAGCTGCTCAATCATGTAAAATAATTTTGGACACTGTTGAAGCTGCAGCCCCGGAAGGCCTGCCTGAAAGTTTTGTTTCTGACTGTAAATTATTGGATACATTAAACAAGGCTGTTGAGTTGCTTCCAGAGTTGTGGAAACTTGCCGATGTTCCTCAAGAAGCAATTTTATCATATAGGCGTGCTCTTCTGTATCAGTGGAATCTTGACATGGAAACCAGAACCAAATTAGAAAAGGAGTTTGCAACCTTTCTTCTCTATAGCGGCACTGATGCAGCCCCTCCAAATCTCCGCTCCCAGACAGAGGGGTCATTCATTCCACGAAACAATATTGAAGAGGCTGTACTCCTCCTATTAATTCTGCTAAGAAAGTTTGTTACGAAGAGAATTGGATGGGATCCATCAGTTATTGATCATCTGTGTTTTGCATTATCGATCGCGGATGAATTTAGTACTGCTGCACACCAGATTGAGGAGTTGCCTCCTGGAATAATTGAAGACAGAGAAAAATATACTACTCTAGCACTCTGCTATTGTGGGGAAGGGGAAAGCTTGGTGGCTTTAAACTTATTAAGGAACATACTGAATAACAAAGAGAACCATAATTGCATATTTGAGCTCTTACTTGCATCAAAGATCTGTGGAGAGAATTCTGAATATCTTGAAGAAGGTGAAGCATATGCTCACAAAGTGGTTTCCAAGTTTCAGGGAAGATGTGACCATTTGGCAAGCATTGCTCATTACTTAATTGGAGTTTCACTCTCGGCTCAATCAAAAAAGGTTTGCTCAGATTCTCAGAAAATCTCCAGACAGTCTGAAGCAATTGAGGCACTTGAAACTGCCCAAAGACTGACAGATGACACTAATCCTAATGTGCTTTATTATCTTAGTCTTGAAAATGCTGAACAGAGAAAATTGGGGGCCGCTCTTTATTATGCGAAGAAAGTATTGAAAATTGAGGCAGGATCTGGTCTAAAGGGATGGATTCTTCTAGCCCGCATACTGTCTGCTCAGAAAAGGTATGGAGATGCTGAAAGCATAATAAATGCTGCTTTAGATGAGACAGGAAAGTGGGATCAGGGAGAATTGCTAAGAACCAAGGCTAAACTGCAGATTGCGCAGGGTCGTCTGAAGGATGCCATTGCGACATATACTCATCTTCTTGCTGTTCTTCAAGTTCAGAAAAAAAGTTTTGGTGTCCATAAGAAGCTCTTGAGGGTATGTGCTTCACAATTCACAACTTACATCTGCTTTAAAATGATTTCCTTCTTGGTAAGAGCTCATGACGTTTCTGAGGAAGGTCTCAACATATTCCTGAAATTTCTTTTTGGTACTTTTCTTGTGAAATGATTTTCTGGCCTTTCACCTTGTGTCTCTATTTTGAGTTTGTTTTTGTGAAAATGATGAACACATGTAGCGTATACATTAGAGATCAACACAGGGTAAAGAAAATCAAATGCATGAACCGATGTAGCTTGAGGGGCTAAGATAATCTCCCTCACTATATTTACATTTTTGTACTACTGTTACGCATCGTGCTTTGGGGGAAGACATGATTGAGGGGGAGGAAGCACTAGTGCAGTATGCTTCTGCTGCATTACCGTCTCAAAATTCCTTTAATTCTTTTTATTTTTTATTTTTTGATTCACAGAACAGGAGGAACATTAACAGAAGTTTAGAATTGGAGACATGGCATGACCTTGCAAACGTATACACAAGCTTGTCACAGTGGCGGGATGCTGAGGCTTGTCTTGTGAAGTCGGAGGCTATTAATCCTCATTCTGCTTCTAGACTGCACTCAACAGGTATGAATGCCTCCTTCAGTTCCCAACTTAAAATCTGTGCCATAAATCATCTTCAAATTTGGATCATTCTCCGCCTACAAGTGCTCAATTAACCACACAAACTGCATGAAGTGACCATGATTTTGCTTCTAACTTTTGAAACTTCCTAAGCATATTAGCCAGATGAAGAAATCATCCACTCGGCTAGCTATTTGCATCAAAGAATAATCCTCATGGAATTCAAAGTTTGAAATGAAATTCCTGCTGCTCTATCTTTGCCCTTCTAAGCTGCCAAAATCATCATTGCCTATTATAAATCTGTAGTGCTAACTGTTAAGCATGTAATTCTACTAGGACATTTTCACTCTTTTTAGGTTTTAAGTCAATTACTGAGATTCTGTTAAAGATTTAAATATGATGGCGACTTTTGTAGGTGTACTTTATGAAGCAAGGGGCATGAAGAATGAAGCCCTGAAATTTTTTGAGGCGGCATTGAACATCGAACCAGACCATGTTCCGAGTTTGATATCTGTTGCAACTGTTTTACGACAACTGAGTAACCAATCACTGCCAGTTGTGAAGAGCTTTCTTTCTGATGCATTGCGCCTTGATAGAACAAACCCTTCTGCATGGTACAACCTTGGTCTGCTCTACAAAAGTGAAATTGGAACGTCAATACTAGAAGCTGCTGAATGTTTTGAGGCAGCTGCTCTTCTCCAGGAGTCTGCACCAGTGGAACCTTTCAGATGATACCAATCAAAATCTTGATCTCAAACGTGTATATACCATACCACCAGTTGAGGGCAGAGAGAAGATTGGCATGCCATCGATTTACAGGTGTATAAACTTCTGGAGAATGTGTAATCAAGATCACATTTTGGTGTAACCACTTCAAACACTTTGTAGTGTACATAATTTTGTTGTCGGTGAATTTCTTTGCTTTTGCTTTTTCGTTTTTCTTCGCTGACTTTAATTTTGTTTTTGTTATGGATTCAAGATGAAATTTTGTTCTTGGTACTAGCACTTGAATATATTCTCTTTACTAGCAACTTGCTAAAGTAAAGGAAATAGCCCCTAGCAAATTCTCATTCCTTCTATAGTTTCATTGTTTTTGGGAGTAACATTTAATTATTTCCTTGCAGACAGTATACTTAAATAAAGTTAATACTTGCAATTGACATTTTTTTTTTACTTTTCTTCTTTTTGGCAACTTACCAATTGAGTCCTTATATTTCGATACAAGAAAAGAAAACGAAAAATACCATATTAAAAGAGAATACTTCTAATAGTTCTAAA
The DNA here is from genome assembly GCF_036785885.1 of Coffea arabica. Taxonomy (NCBI): domain Eukaryota; kingdom Viridiplantae; phylum Streptophyta; class Magnoliopsida; order Gentianales; family Rubiaceae; genus Coffea; species Coffea arabica. The sequence continues at coordinate 5,165,651 of NC_092315.1, forward strand.
ACACTATAGAGAGCCTTATACAATTTCCACATCTCATTGTTCAAAACCTTCATACAGTTTCTGGTTTTGCATAAAGGTAAGAGAAAAACACAGAAGAAAATGTCTGTTCTAGTACTTTATGATCATATAAAATTATTAAGAAAAGAAGCCTCTTCTTTATTTAAAAAAATTGCTGAATGATTTCTTGCAATGATCAATTTTCAAACATGACAATCCTTTTTGAGAAAAACCTGAAATCAAGCTTTAGGTGTAATAATTGATATTTATCATTTTTATATTTTTTGAAAATTAAAATTTATGGTATCTTGAATTAGGCTAGAGAATGCCGGACATGCAGGGGCTTGTGAATGAGTTGATTGACAAGCTTAAAAAACGGCGAGTAGTAGAAAAATATTCTGAAGCTTCCTCTGTTTTATAGTTTTTGCCATTTTTTTTTTGAATTCTTTGCCTGTTAGTGATGGATTGATTAATGGGCTGTCTTTCGTTTTGGTTTTAATGTTAATACGTTGGCAGAAAGGTGAAGGGATCACTGGAAACTCCTTTGCAGACTGCAGAGCTGCTGAGGTCTGTGATTTCTGTACAAAAACTTCCTCCTACAAATAAGGCTGCAGCATTGATTAACGCTGTGAGGGATGTAGGGGAGAAGTTGATTGCTGCAAACCCTGTTGGTGAGCCTCTTGCTAGCTTCTGTCGTAAATGAGCTTCTTCTTAGTGGTTGATTGGATATGTAAGCAAGAATTCAGTTGAACTCAACGTGACAGCACTAAATTAGCGTTGAACTATAGTTACCAATAATAGTTTTTGGTTGATTGTTGCGTAGGAAATGTTCAAATGAATGTAATTTAATTGGACACAAAGAACTGAATTTAGTGATGGATTGTTGTTACTCGTTGGTAACTTTTGCTTCATTGATTTTTATTAGTAACATGTCATTGTTGCAGAATGCTTGTTGAAAATTCATTTCTTTGGCTAGTATTGCATCTGGGACTTCTGCTTGTAGATTAGTTGCTTTTCTTTAGAAGTTTGCAAGCGTTTGAAAAGGGATCTCCAGCCTCTGTATCGTACCCTGTTAGAAGGCAGATATATAAGACGTGTAACGTTCTGCTTGCTGTGTAAAACTGGAAACATTTTGTAAACATAGAAATCAACCTCAAAATTGGATTTTCGATCCTTTCCTTTCAAGTGCCTTGCTCGTTGACCACCTAATCGCTCAGTACCTCTTTTCTTCTTCAATTTCAGAAGTATACAGAATTTTCAATGTGAATTTGTGCAATTTCTGGTTTGCTGGTTAGAAGTCAAACTTTTGTGTTTGCCCCGCGGCAAGTATCATGTTTTAAGAACTTTGAATTGAATTGCAGAACTTTCTGTTGGGAATGTTATTAGACGCGTCCTTCATATTATTAGAGAGGAGGATTTATCCCCATCAAGTGATGAAGCTGGGGATAATGAGGAGGAAATCACTTGGCTCAGAGACAATACTGCTCCATATGTTGCTGAAATTATACGCCCTCCATTACTGCACATGCTTCATACCTTTTCATCTGCCGAGGAAAAATCCAAATGTTAGGCTTGCAACCCTTTACATTTGAGTGTTTTTTATCAAGTGTAGGAAACTTGATTTGGATTACACATAATAATCCCTTTTTTTTTTTCCTGTTTTTCATCTCAGTTTATATATTTGGAAGGAGCAGGAAGCTAAAGCATGATGTCATTGAGGCAATTAATATGTTAATCGAAGATATTAATATCTGTTATGAACTAATTGCAGAACAGGCAGTTGAGCATATTCATCACAAGTAGTTATCGTTGAATCTTTGCTCAAGTTGATATGTTGATTTGCTTTGCTTGTTCTGCTCTACTTATCTTTGCGTATGTTATTCGTTCCTGTTTAGTAATCGTCCCGGAACATCAATGTGAGGTGACAAAATTCTAGTTCTTAAGAATTGCCAAGTCAATGAAATTCCAAGCTCTTTCTTTCTGTTGCTTATATCTGGGGCTGACTAACAAACTGATCCTTCTTGGATTCATGAATGTCATAAATGATCATAGGAAAGTTATGGCGTTTCTTTTCCATTGTAGATAGGGTTTAGGATTTGTATGTCGAAAGCATCTATCATCTTGCTAGATTACATTTTTACATGAACTAGGCGATTCTGCTACCGATCATGGATAAGAAACTTCCTAACCAGAGTATGTTTGCCAACTTGATGAAGGAAATGTTTCTTGAATTATTAGTAATTTCAGCAGTTTGAACCTATGTTTTCAGAACCGGACCGGATATCGACTCGGCCGAGGTCAGGGGTCAGGGGTCAATGGGTTCGACCGGGGGTCGATAGGGGTCGAACCGGATGACGTCATAAATAAAAATTATTTAAAAATTAAATTATTGTATATAAAATATCCAATAACATATTGATATTAATAAAGGTATATTCATATATATTTGATGTTTCAAATATATTTAACAAGAAAATACAAAGAAATTAGAACAATCAAGTAACAATTTATATTATTTAATAAACATTAACAAGTTTAAAATTAAAATTATGGATTTAATTGAAAAATAACATCAAATTTTAGGACAATATTTATAAAGTATGAAATATTTGAGGTATATTAATAAGTTTTCACAATTTAGGGGGCTAAAATATAATATTAAAAAAGTTTGAACTTTTTTTACAAAAGCTCCTGTTGGACCGGTTTTTCCGGTTCTGTACCGGTCAAATCCGGTCAAACCCGGGCTTTGACCGTAGTTGACCGGGTTTTGAATCTTCCGGTTTTGATGAGCAACTCGGACCGGACACTCGACCGGTTTCCGGTTTAACCGGTCGGACCGGCCGGTCCGGTCCGAGTTTGAAAACACAGGTTTGAACTGAGTTGAGAACATGGTTCAAAGACTCGGCCGAGTCATCACTAGAACGGAGCTTTCCGATCCAATACCGGGACGAGATAACGAATCGCCGAGAACTCGTTCGAGACGTCTCTGCGACAGATAAAAACGGCCGAGTCGTCCCGACTCATCTCGAGTCAACTCAAAATTTTATTTATTTTTTGCTATTTTTAAATTATTTTTATTTATCATATTTTTTGTAATTTTTAAAATATTAAATATTTTAAAATTTTGCGTCTCGCCGAGACCACGACCAATATACCGAGACCGATATAGAACGGTCTGAGCCGCAACCGCGACCACGACTTTGAACCATGGTTGAGAATGTTTCAAATCTTCTAAATTTTGTAGGCAGATACATGTCTAGAAATTCGGTCCCATAAAGAAATTTTTTTTTTTTTCATATATTGTGAATTAGGAGCATTAGTTTTTAACCATTTCCTCTGATTCCAGTGAAACGATATTGACCCTGGGTTGGTCTAGAACTGTATTGGAATTCTTACTTGCTGCGAAGGACAAAAAACGTTCATTTCATGTTTTTGTAGCTGAAGGTGCCCCAAGGTCTGTGAATTTTAAGCTCATCTTATCTGTAAAGTGGCAGACAATGGATGATACTCTTAATCTTCATAACATTATGTGCATATGTTATGCATCAGGTGCCATGGCCATGCTCTTGCACAAGAGCTTGTTGGAAGAGGTTTAAAAACTACAGTAATTGCAGATGCTGCAGTTTTTGCAATGATTTCTTGTGTAAACATGGTAACTTTTGGGTTGTCATTTCTTTTAAGTTTTAGTGTAGATAATAGTCGTGTGGCATTATATACTCTTAACCACTAGTTTTATGAAGGTTATAGTTGGAGTTCATGCGGTGATGGCCAATGGCGGTGTCATTGCTCCTGTTGGCATGGATATGGTCGCACTTGCTGCTCAGAAGTTTGCTGTTCCAGTTGTTGTCGTTGCTGGCATTCACAAGGTACATCATGCAAAAGCATTAGTGTGGTGCTTCCAAACTTCTTGATCATTAGATCTCCGTAATCAATGAGAACAATTTGCCAATTTTTTTCCCATAAAACCTTGCTCATTGTGATCTTTTATGAAGTATCTATTAGAGCATCCACAGCGCAGTGCAATAGGGGGTATAATGGCTCCCCATAACACCGTGCCATGGAGATTACACGCATAATATCCATTATGCGTGTAATTCATGATGCCGTGGGACTCATAATCATTTTTAAAATAATTCTAACCAACAACGTTCATATCCAATTTTAGCTCTAACGGTAAATTTGCCAGCAACGTTCATAGAAAAAGATATATTATTCAAACTTAAAAATTAATAATATCATTTTTAGAAAATAAAAAATTCAAAAGGTAAAAAATTTAATGAAAGTTAGTACTTTATTTTTTAAAAATAACAAAATTATTTTTAAAAATTACTTTATTTATTTATGGGATATGAGTTATGCATTATTGAAATAAATATTTGATTTAATTGTGGATCTATGCTATTACACCTTATGGAGTGTAATTCATTGTGAGTGAAAGTGTAATAAAAGAGGAAAAAGTGAAATACTGATGTGACATGTGGATTACACTCCACGAGATGTAATAACATTGTGGATGCCGTTACGGAGAATCCCTTGTTCAATTTCAGCTCCATAGCTACGTTTTGTGTGTGCTTTTCTGAAAGACCTGCTTAGTGTAGACCATCTTTTGTCACATCATTGCAGTAGTGCCCACTGTATCCGGAAAATCCTGAGGTATCATTAAACGACATGAGATCGCCATCAGAACTGCTGGAGTTGGGAAAGTTCTCCGATTGCATGGATTTTGGAAGCGTAGATGGTGCTCCTCTCGTTCATGTGGCCAATCCTGTGTTCGATTATGTGCCGCCAGAACTTGTCAGTCTAGTTATTACTGACATGTAAGCCTGCCATGCTTTACCATGTTTCAGTTCATCTAGTCCTTGCTGAACTGATCAGACCTGATACATACAAACTTTGACATCTGATTCTAGTTTGGAAAACCTATAACAAGTTTTACCCTTTATTAGCTTCTTGTCACCCATCTTTTAATCAAATGATCTAACTGATGCACTCTAATGATCATATCTTGATTTCAGAGGAGGGCATAAGCCATCATATATATACAGGCTAATTGCTGACTACTACTCCAGCCAAGATTATGTACGTTATGGGAGGGATGCTTTATTGTAAGTTTCTTCTATTTTGGTGTCTTTAAGCTTCATATATATCCTTCTGAATTGGAAGAATGCCTTTTGGTCACGACACATACCTTCTTGGTTTTTTTTTTATTTTCAGCAAACTCTGAAATATTGGCATCATCATTTCCAAAATGAAGCTTCAATTATTCCAATTCGGGGAAAGATGGCAAGGGATTTTCTGTTTTCATCAATGTACTTCAGTGGCTGTTCGTGAAATGACAAACTCACTTGCAGGGAGTTCTTTTAATGAGTTAATGCTTCAATTCTCAAACTATTGAATGTACGGTTTTGTGTAGAATAGAAATTAGTCATTGTAAGATAGGTTGAATGTGGCTTCAGCGGCCAAGAAGGGAACCAAACAACCTCTGCTAATTTGCCTTGACCTCATGCACCTCATGACTCTAGCACGAGGCTCTAATATCTTCTCAACATTGCATGGTGGAGGCAAAAGGCACATTCTTGACTCTTGAGAAGGGCTCAAAACCAAGGTTGTGGATGTAATTCGGAAAATTATTGGGCAGAAGGTCCTCTTCTATCTTGCAGTTTCATGCGAAGAGCTTCAAGTCCAACTCAAGAGTGAAATAACCAATTCTCAAGCTGAAGTATGTGCACCGTAGGCTGATTTTACCAATTGAAAGTAATGAAAATACAAGTTGGCCTGAAATTTATTGCGTGAGCATCCGCAGGGCAGACACAGGATCTAAAACTTGTATCGACTTTTGTCATGAGCCATACTGCACTCTCCAAATTTGGCAAACATTTTCTTTGGTCATGTGGGGAAGCAAAACATGTCAAAAAAATGCAATAAGTTGGATTGGATTTTCCACTGCTTCACGGAATATCAATGTTTAGCACTGAAAATGCTAGGACAACATTACAATCCTGTTTTAACCTTATTCCTTGCTAAGATTGATCCCCGCCTTCTTGGCAACAGCATCCAATCCATTTTTCTCTATTGTCTTCATAGCTTTAGTTGACAAGCGAAGTTTAACATAGCGTTTCCCAGCCTCCCACCAAACTCTTTTGTACTGCAGATTCACGAACTGTAATCTCTTTGTCTTGTGGTTTGAATGAGATACCTTGTTTGCCTTGTTGGATTTCTTTCCTGTTAAGGGACACACTCTCTCTGCAAATACAATAAATACCAACATTTCAACTTTTTTTTTGAGGAAGCTATGCACGAACCTTTCAGGCAAGAGTCCAGAATTCTCTAAGTAATAATTAAAACAAATGAAGCATGCAGTGTCATATATAGCAGTGACCCCAAGAACTTATTTGTATAGACAGGAATAACAGGAGTCTGGACCATTTTGTTTCCTTGCATTTTCACTAGAATTAGCAAAAGGATAGTGCAATCAAGCAATATGTGTTGACTAATGCTGTTCAAGTATATTAATCTAACTCCCTGAACTGAGTTTCTTCTGCTATTTAACAATATTATGCAAGCATCATGAAGCCGAACGCTAAAGAAGATGAGCATAGAGAAAGCTTAAGTCTTGATTGTATAGAGTAATCATCCATAAAGCTACTAGCCAACTAGGTACTACAAGCTAAACAAGCATCTTGATTCCTTGACAAGTTTAATCTCCATATTCATATAATTTACATCTTAACACGACAGCAAAATGATGCTAACATAAAATCCAAAAGAACTGACAAGATAAAGAATTCAGCATCTCCCTAACCACTTGGTTTCCCACAAAACTAGATACAAGCTACCATACACCTCAGTTTCCGCAGATTTTATGATCATGGATATTATAATATCTCCACAGACTGTTAAAATTTCCTTCTTCAATTAGAAGGCAAATGCTTCTCCTTATGACAAACATCAACCACCCTGTTTCCACAAATTAATGGTCGCATAATGCACATTTGAGTGACAGTTGTTGGCAACAAGGTCCTCTAAAAAAGCTACTTAGAAGTTCAGCATCCATAGTTTAATTCATTGATGCAAAAAAGTTTGCAGAGATTAGTCTCCTGTGTTTGTACTATTAGCGTAAGTTAAAATAATCTGATGTACAATGCACATGGATTCCTTGATTGCATATCATCAAATCATTGGCTCTCTGAAAATACAAAACTTAGCCCAAATAGTCGAGTCAAACATGCCAATGCAGAATGTGGTTATCCAAAGACAACGAACAATATTCACCAGTCATTTTCACAAGCAGTTTTGCTTCTTTGTCACGCTCATGTGAATCACTCTCGTAACTCCTAACACTAATTTGTTCACTTTTGAATGTTAAACCCGCTAGGAATTCCCCTCCTAAACCCACCTGAATCACCTTCCCCAACTGTCTTTTACATTTAAAGCTTAAACTCTGAAATGAAGAAGAGTTTTTGCATCAACCCAACCAGAATCTTCCGTGATATCTAAACCACATATAATCCCAAATTGCTCATAATATTGCACTTCTCTCATGAAGCACTCGTTAACTGAAGCTTCTTGTATCATCAAATAGTATTCGTCTCACAAAAAACTTGTATCAACAATTCTGAACAATGTCAACCATCCTAATAATTTACATACACCATCCGCAGTCAAGGACAGAGGATATTTGTCGTCTTCACCCCATCTATCAAACAGATAGATATACAGCAAAACATTCTCCAATTTACATCGCAGTAGTCTAAATGCAAAAAAAAACTAGTAGTCATACTACTGCAATTGTCCAGTACTACAATATAAGCATGTTTAAGCTTTCCTTCTAATATAAATTTTACCAAAAAGGTTCCATATTTAATATTATCTTAACAGGGGCTATAATTACGAAGTAAATCTTCTACATTCCCCCAAACCTACCTTACCACATAGAACATTAACCTAAGCACTAAGCAAACAAGCAATTATTGATCAAAAAATGACACAAAAAATTAACAAGAGCCCAACAGCAGAAATCAAGCAAATACCCAAAAATGTAAAAAGAGGAAAAACGAAAATAAAAACAATAATCCACAAGAAAAAATGCTTAAAAGACACAAGAGCCACAAGAGGAAGCGTGAAATTTACTTGCCACAGGCTGAAGAGAAGGCCTAAAAGGAACAGAAAGGGCTGTTGAAGGCAGCTTAAACTGATTGGGATCGCAAGAAATCTTGATGCCATTCAACTGGGAAGTTACAAAGCCCAGCTCTGAACCCACTGCTTTCATGGAAGCCTTGAGGAGTGGCCTATTTGCAGCCATGACTGCCTGTGAGCCCACTGCCAGTCCTCCTATCGTTGCTGTAATAGTTGTAGCCATTTTTGGGGGATTCTTGAAACTCTGTATCTCTGAGTTTATCTTCCACTCTTCTCTGATTCTTGAATATACTTTTATGCTGCAAGAAACTCTCTGCTTTGCTATTACTGCTATTTTACTGGGAGGATAATGTTAGTCATTTGTGGGTGTTTTGTTTGGGTACTGCAACTTTTTGTTTTCTGGCCTCTGGTTTTGTAAACAAGGTATTTACAATTCAGACTTCAATTATTGGTGAATGTGATATAGACCCTCGAGTATTTTCTGATAGCCCCAAAAAAAAAAGGGAATTAAAAATATTTCTTTTAAAATAATTCTTTTTCAAAGACTGGGCAAATGACTAAAATTCAAAAAAAAAAAAAAAAGCATTGAGAATATAATTAGATTCCTTAACAAAATTTGCTTCAAAAGTGGCATATGGATTTATGAGTAAGGATCTATTCTCACAAATGCTTAATTCAAAAATTGCCTCAATTATCTATTTTTGTGTAAATCCAATTCCACCTTATTACTTGCTTACATTTCTATGTTTGGCTGTCATATTATTGCTCCTTTTTGCTCCAATTTGCTAGTGGAAAAAAAAAAAAAAGAGAACATATTATGAAATCTTGTTCCTTGGAGTACCTTATTTTCCTTAATTTGCTGGCATCTTTGGATGAATAGGAATATAATATTGTCTGAAAGTCACAACAGGCCGTTGAATTCACCTGATTTTTGTATTAATGTTTGCTGAATTTTTGATCTGAGGCCCTGGGATGATTAATCTGTTATGATACATGAGACTCAGGTTGGGAACCATCTCTTCACTGCAGTGATACGGCTCCGTTTGAATTCATCATTTTTTGAAAAATAAGTTTTGTTAGGTACAATATCACAGTAATACACAAATAAAAACAATCTTAAAAATACCAAAAATAACCTCAAAAAAATAACTTCATCTACAGTAAAAAGTTTTCACCTGCAGTGCTATAGTAAAATATTTCAAAAACACCCCCTATAAACAGTTAATCCGAACGAAAATTTTTCCAGACTGAGCAGTAGAGATGAGAATTGGAAAATGTGATGAACTCCATGGGTAAACACCACATATACGTGCAACGATGGTATTAATGTGTGAATATGCACGTATTTTTGTGTGTGTGTGTGTGTCTGAAATTTATGCCCATGTTCAGAGAAAAAAGACACCCTTTTTCTGGTGAGGGGTAATGGTCTCGGTCTACTAGAGTTGCATAATATAATCCTTTAGCCGACTTGCATCACTACCAAACTTCACCAAAGAACCTAAGTACAAAAGAACAGATGGTAAGCCAAACGAAATATAACAGGAACCTATATACCGTTCGATAAACTTGAATCAGTAATCCTATTACATGTATTTCCCCTCAGTTGAGCACTGGTGACCTACAACATTACTTCCATTCTGCTCAAAATGGAATGGAATGGAATGGCATGCTAAATAGCTCCAATCTACAAAGGGAAGGGCAAGGGTCATGAGGGCGATCTTTAGCTGCATGCTTCAAGCCCCATTACACTCTTTTTTTGTTTTTTTTTTCTGGGTAACTTTACATGAGAGGCATGAGAAGAAGACAGCGATACAGACTAAAGCTGGAAAGACCAAAATCCCAGAGGCTGTGCAAGACTTACTCCATGGTTTACCACCAAATTTGCATACAAAAAGAGTTACAAAGAACAAAAAACAGATCCGGTCATCCGATGATAACATGCAAGCCTACTCATTTAGGAAATCTCTTGTGGTAAAGATCAGGATCGACATACTCCACAGTCACAATACGGTCATCAAAAAGTCGTCCATGCAGACAATGTGCAGCCATGCTAGAAGCTTCAATTCTTTTAAACTCCACTAGAACACAACCAGCCTCAAAACAATCAGAAACATTGGGCATCTCTTCCTTGTTTTCACCTTTCTCAAGAATGTCCGATCCCATTTTCCCACAGGAGTCTGGTTCTGAGGCACTCGATCTTCCAACATTGTCCAAAAATGATTTCTCCATGACACGCACTTCATTTTTCATCTCACAGGCCCCAACTGTAGCATCAGAAATGCTGTCATTGCTCATCAACTGGTTTGTTGAGGTGTTCAGGTTTCTAGTGCATTCTGTAGAACTGATATCCAGAATCTCCTGGCGGGCTGAGCCAGTATCAGTCCGATTGCCATCGTTAATAATTCGTTCATGACTCTCATCATTCAATATATCGCCGACAGGTTTGTAATGAGAATGGCCATCATGGAAATTGATGTTGCTAGTATCACCAGGTTCTTTTAAATTGCTAAAATGGATGTTTTCAGCAGAGATGGCATCACCATTAACAGTTTCATCAGCACTCACAGATTCTATGCAGCTTTTAGGGGGCTTTGACGTGATATTATTTGCTAACACTTTATCAGTGATACTCTCTCCACTTGCTTCTTCTGAATTGTCCTTGTAATCCATAGCAGAACCACTCCCATCCACTGCTGTAAATGCTGCACCAGTAGTATAATTATCAATGTGCTTGACAACATTGATGGCTTTGACAGTACCAAACCTGCAGTATTGGATGACACATAGAGGTGCATTTAGACACACATTACATTTAAAAGGCCGGCAAGGAGATTGGAAGCAAGTGCAGACTAGAATAATTCAGTTATGAACTTATATTATCATCAACCTGGCACACTCCAGTCTTATGTCTTCCAATATCTCTTCCAGTTCGGCTTCAGACAATGATAAGGGTCCTACTGGATCCAACTGTACATGAGATGCATTGGGAAATAAATTTTATTATGATACTGATTCCATAACAACTGACAAGAAAGAAAAGCAACAAAAGAATGCTTATTAACCATACCACATTTTTTAGCTTCAAAACTCCAGTGGGTTTCTTCAGAAGTGGCTTTGCATGCTCAGGGATCCCATAGAGTGGCAACTGATTAGCATTTCCCTAAAAATTAGCATAACAAGGTTAAGCATAGGACTACAACAGACTAAAATTAAGACGAGAAATAAGGAAATCAGAGATAACAACCAATGTTGGAGTATCTGGAGTAGCTTGTACCACAGTGAGCACTTGTCCTCCCAACTTCATACCATTAAGACCAGCACACGCTTTTTGAGTTACCAGATGATCAACATACTGAACAGTCCAGACCAGTTTTAGATTCTTGAATGAGAAGCAACAGACATATTTGGCTAAATTTAAAAGGACATAAATCACAGAAGGTCAAGGAATATAATGCAGCATGAGAAATAGATTTCATATAATATGGCAGGAGAATTTTCAATCACCCAGTGACAAAAAATGTATTTTTACAAGTTACCATAAAAAATATTCATGTCAAAAAGGATAAGATTAAAGATCCATAATTTCATCATCCAAACGCAACCAGCACTGTCAGAAGTTTTATAGAATTAAACGCCCACACCAAAAACTTACTGCTTCTTTCTTTATTAAAACCAAACTAGTGGATTGAAATTTAGAATAATTATAAAAAAAAAGTAATTTTCTTATGATTCAGAAGAATTTGATCAATTAGGAAACTAATGAAAATAGGTGGTACCTCAAGAAAAGCACATTGTCCAACACCTTCCACATTATGCTCAAAGTGAAATGCCTTTAGAGATCCAAAAGCCTCAACAATCTCCATAAGCTGAAAGCAGTACAGGAACTTTAAGCACAAGAAAGATGGCAACAATAAAAAGTGACATTTGTCAATCATCTTACCATTTCAGCTGAGATAACCTTTGATATTCCACCAATAAAAATCTAAAAGAATTCGAGAAATCCGTTAGCATAAGAAAACATGCCTTCACAAACATAAAATTTGAAGAACCAAAAAAAAAAAAAGGATATCCATAAATATTTTGTAACAAATGAAAGATAACAAGGTGAGCAGGAGGAGCAGATGCCATACAAATTGGATGACACATGAAGATATACATAAAAGGCCCTTATCACATTGATACAGGAAGTATGTTCATATCCCAATTTATAATTGATCAAGTACAAAAAACATAATAAACTGGTATCGCATGCAGAAAAAAAGAAAGAAATAAACCGGTATCGCATGCAGAAAAAAAAAAGAAATAAAAAAAGAACTACAAATCACAATGAAATCACTTCTGAAAGAAAAAGCCTGTTTGAGGTATAAATTTAAGACAGTAAGTCACACTATATAAGGATTGTAGCCCAAAAATATTCACAGCCTTAGGATTAAGGAATCAAACATGTCATAGACAAACAGTTTAGGATTAACAAAAATGAATTACCATTCAAATGATGAGCAGATTATTCATGTTAAAAAGGAATCAAAATATAAAGTCACTACATGCTTGACTAGAGCATCATGAACGAGGATGCAGAAGAACAGACAAAGTTAAACAAAGTTATAACACTCCTCATCCTTAAAATGCATACCTTATGGCTTGAGTCCTCGACATCGTCACTTATTGAAGTAGTTGCATCTACTGATTTGTCATCAACACCAGTCTGCACGAAAATAGCAACTGTCTGAAAACCTGCTACATAAATAGTAACCACAATGTACCTCAGAAACAGAATTTCAGACAAAAAACAACTGTTGCATGATAAACAACTTGGAGACTTCATATGCTAATCAAGCACAAAAGCCTTGATTGAGTTGCCCAAAGAAAAACTATGAAACAGTATTTACGAATACAGGGAACCTGTTGCACAGACTTCATATACGCGAATAAATCACTTGTACAATCAAACATCACAACAATTTCCAGTCCACATTTAAGAATCACAGACCTCTTACTTAAGAGCCAATACATAATCCGGATCAGGAAACCTTAACCTATTTGGGCTAGTGCCGAAAACAGAGGCAAAGTTAGACACAATGCTCAGGAAAGACACAAAACTCCAAATACTGATTGAACAATTACTTAATTCTAGAAACCATAATTCTAGAAACCTCCCGTAAAGTACCTGATAATATCAGACTGTATCCCTTTTCAAAACTTAGACATACCTCCCCTTGGTACTGCAAAATGTTTACAATAATCATGACTTAATCAATCACCAATAATTATGCCTCTTTATATGAAATGAAGAAAAAACTACAAAGAAAAACTTAACAAAGAAATACTAAAACCACGGTTTCCCTCCTTACCAACTCTTTCTTGCTTACCCTCTTGTTCATCATTTTTCTAAACAAATACCTTCCAGTTCCTCCCCAAAGCCATGAGCCCAATGGCCCTTTACCTCCTCCCTTCTCCTATTTTCTCTGCCTCTCAATTTCTGCAATAAATGCATAGTTCACCGGGACGATATATAACTCTTTTGGTAGATAAGGAAAAGGAGGAGGATGCTGAGTTTGACTGGAGTAGTTGATAATAAATTAATGGATTATATGCACAAAAAAGCTCCTTGTGGTTAAGCAAATGTACACTTTAGCTACCTATGGTTTGTAAACCTCACTTTAACCCCCTATGGTTTTAACTAAATTGAAAACGTTAATTTTCCAGTTAATTTTAACAGTCAAAGAGAATAGTCAAGCTATTTAAAATAATGATGTAATTATTAAACTGCTCTTTAGAATGATGTTAAAATGATATTGCAAACAAGAAATGGGGTCAAAGTGCAAATTACACTTTCTTCCATCTTATCCAGGAAGCTCCTTTTGCTTTCTAGCACCTCTTTGCCTTTCTTCCTACCACTCTCCGCCCTTTGTCATCATCCTCTTCACCACTTCTCTTTTATCTTCTCCAAATCCTAACAGTTCCTCCACCGCCCCCCTAATCTCCTCCTCCTCCCTCTCGTCTCATCAGGTTCAAAGTGGAGGCTTAGACCAAGTGGTAGTGCAGACGGAAGGCGCTTAGATAGTGGCAATGGAGAAATCAGCGCTGAAAGAGGGAGACAAGGAAGAATGGGGTAATTCGGTTTTACTAGAGGTGGTTTCAATTGAAAACTTAATATTTTCTTTGTAGAGGATGAGCTGCAATTTTTCAATTGCTATTGTGGCTATCACACTAAGGCCAACTGTATGAGGGTACAGATGTAGAGTGAACCTTGGACAGCTATTATTCTCTGGTTTGATGTCCACATTATTATTTCTGTTTTGTGGGCAATTTGTTGTCGATGTTAGATTGAAAGGAAAAGAAATTGTAGGAGTAATTGGATTAGTTTATTATTCCAAAGCAAAAAGGAGAGACGATGTTGAAGAGGAGGTAGTGCCTAAGAAGGAAGCAGAGGACTAAGGCCTGATAAGAGGCCACGGTTTGGCTTTGGAGAGACATTTTTTTTAAACAATTTGGTGTGTCTAAATAAACAAATGTCTAATTTAATCTTTACGAGTGTTTAATGTAACAGAAAACATAACAGTTCACTTTGGTTCAAACCATGGAGTGTTAAAATGTGGGTTTCCAAACCATAAGTCGTTAACTGGTACATTTGCTCAATCACAAGGGACTTTTTGCATTTAACCCTAAATTAAGAGATTGGCCTTCAGTTGGATTTAAGGTAATTACGTTTTCGGCATATGGGCATTACAACAAATTTTGAGGTTTTCCTTCGGATAGGATGGTATTGAAACTCAATTAGAATGCTATGCTAATTGTGAAGGCTTTGACAGAATACTACCAGTTCAGAAGCAAAGGGGTTGGGAATGGTGGTGGTGGAGGTTCTTGATAGGCTCTTTGGAGAGGCATAAGGGATGGTGGAAGTGCTAGACAGGCTTTTTTGGAGAAGAACAAGGGATGGTAGTGTAGAAGGTTCTTGGTTTTCTATAAGGCATGAGGAATAGCTAAGTGGTGGATGGTGGTGATTGGTCAAAGCAACCAATTTTTATTAACCATAAGGGTAGTTTTGTATAAACGTGTTATTCGTGGGCTGACATGACCATTTTGCTACCTAAACCAACTCAATAAGGGAGGTATGTGTAATTTTTGAAGGATGAAGCATATTGTCTGCAATTATCAGACAGCTCGGGGGGAATACCTGAAATTTTGCCTAAAAAATTTATAGACTGCTCAAGGAACTAAATTCATATAGCAGGAAGAGTGGATAATCTAACCTTATATACCATTACAATATAGTAATTAAGATGCCTTGTAAGGTATTTGCTTCACATCCCAAAACCGCCATCTATAATAATTTAGCTTCCCAGCTAAAGCAATAAAAAATGCAACAGTAAACACTAAAAACTGGCCAAAGAATGAAAAGCTTGTGCTTGGTTTAACAAAATAAACAGTCAAATCACACAACATTCTCCAAACAAGTAAAAACCAAAATCAACCAATAATTACTTATTCATCAAGAGACACAACATAATAAGATTCCCAACCATCTTTGAGTGTAATCAGTTCAAACAAGATGCCAAAAAGCTCTTTTTTTTCTTGGATGACAAGTACCACTTCTGCACACATCTACTTGAGTTTTTAAAGGGGCATCCACACAAAAATAAATAATACCAAATCATGAAATATTAAGAAAGTTACAGTTTTGCTTACCACTTTTTTCACATGAATAGAAATATTATACATTGAAAGTCCAATTAAAGACCACAAGCCCAACCCCCACTCGTAAGAATTTAAATATTTATTCTTCCAGCATTACATTCAAGCTGCTTTGAACATCTATCCCTTAAACCATGCAGCCATAGAGCAAGGGAATGTTTGAGCTCAAGAAATTCGAGGCATCTAGATACCAAGCAGCAATGATCATTAACAAATAGCAGGTCCACAATTAATAGAAAACTTAAAATAAATGAAGGCCATTTTTATTAGGAGTCTTATTAACATCTGAACCAATTAATTTCTTAATTCCAAAGAATGACCGAAAAATCTACCAACATGTTCTTATGGTTCCTCCAAGTAGGAGCTGTACTCCCCACCATTGAAACATGTGGTGCCAACTAGCTCCTCCTCTTTCTGCAACCCCTGCCCCCAACCAGAAAAATAGCAATAATGAAGCCAGAAACTAAAGATGCAGCAAAACTGAGCTTCTTGAAGGAATCCATAGAAGAAACTGTTTCTCTAACCTAATTTTGTTTGTAGCAGATACTAAATTTTGATGCAAATGACACGAACACTTACCCTCTCTCCTCCTCGGATCCTCCATCACGTTACATCTCCTAGTCTTAGTTCTACCAAAAAAAATGAACAACAGCCAGACAGCACTAGGAAAAAGTATGACAAACCAATCTTAGATATAAAATTCTCTATGTACAAAATTGAGGACTGATAAGGAAAATCAAAAATAATTCCCACTTACAAGCACTCAAATATTGCATTAGAAGGCAAATTTAGGAAGACCAAATCATACATCCAGACAAGAAAAAATACTGAAAAGACAGATTGAAGAAAAACCAAGAAGTCCACATCTTAATCAATACGCGATAAGGTGAAGCATATCATCAATCCCTACACGGATTTAGTTATATAACTGCCATAGAAAGAAGCAAGGCTCAAAAAGGGTAATTGAATGCCAATAGCATAAAGCTTAATGGATTCATTGTTCTTACAGTCACTTCAACAAAATCCTTGGGCCGTCTGATTTTAAGAACAGACCCAAAGAAGGATCTGCCATCAAAGAAAAGTGCAGCTGAAGCATCTTCTGGTGTCAAAAATTCAAGAAGAGCTTGACCCTTCTCCTTGTGTATCTGCAGTACAGATACAGCAGAGCAAGTTTAATCTGGTACATTAACATGCATGACAACCAAAAGATTTCTAGTTTAAGAAAAGTAGCTAAATGCCTACCATACAACTGATGCACGGAGAAGTTCCTTTAATATGGTTAACACCCGAAGACAGCAGGAAATCATTAATACATTCCACAACAGCTTTCTCAGAAGCTGTAGGCGGTAAATTCTCCACATAAAGCCTCCTCATTGGCCGTGTTGCTTGTGTTAACTGGATGGAGTCAATGGCATGTATCTGAGAAAATGAAGTATATTGAGAAATACCAACAGGCTTTATTGCAGCTGAAATAGTAGGAATCACGCTCAAAGGCTTGGGTCCATTCTCTGATGCAATTTGGCTTGAGAACTGCACATTAGAGGCAAGAGAACTGCTAGTGTCACTTTCCTTTCCTACAGGTTGATGGTCCCAGCCAGCAGTTTTGCGCTCTGGAGAGCGAGTAGTTGGGGAAGGAGTCTTTGCTGCAGCATCAGTTTTTCTCTTTCTTGGTGAATAGCCACCAAGCCCACTTGAAGATCCAGAATAGCGCCTGTGATTACTATTAGGACCATCAGTTGATACCCTCTTCCTCTCAGTATCGACATGTGATCTTTGAGATTTATCTTTATAAGAGTAGTCCTGGTCATCCACCAACTTCCACCTGTGGGCCGTTGGTGAAACTGAAGAAGACCTCCTACTTCTTTCTTGATCACGCTCTCTGCTCACAGACCTTTTCCTTTTGGGCCTCAAGTCTTCATAATAGCTTCTTGATGGCTCTTTTTCCTTCATTTTGGAAAATTCTGAATTCTTTGATTTACGCTTATCATGTTTTCTTGGAGCATCCTGGTCTCCAGTTCTCTCCTTGTCTTCATCTTGATGTTTCCTTCTGCTTTGCTTCTCTGGTATTACTCTACTTTCTTCGGCATATTTATCTCTCCCAGTCAAAGCTCTTGAATGTCTCTTCTGTGGTTCATTTTTATAATCATGCCTCGTTTGGTCAACATCTCTGCTCCTGCCGTAAACCTGTTTGTGGTCATTATCTATAGCTTTTCTGTGTTCCCTCTCTGTTACAGATAACCCAAAAACCTTTTCTCCAGACCTCTCCTTTCTGCTCAAATCCCTTGAATGTCTCTCACCAGATCCATTTTTAGAATCTTTATTAGAACGATCACTTCTCTTGCTATTGTAAGTATGTCTATCAGATTTGCCTCCACTGGCATCATTACAACCTAAAGTTGTTATTACTGAGCTCAATTTGGCGCCCCGCTCTCGGCTTTCTCCAGATCTGTCCTTTGTTGAATATGTATTATCTTCTTTTCTCCGAGCATGGATCCTCACAGAATCCTCTGAAATAGATATAAAACCACCATGAATAGAACAATGTTGTCCGTCTCCATCACTTTTTGGACCATCAGAAACATTCTCCATATTGTGTTTGCCATTACGTTCTCCAAGAGCAGATTGAATTCCCCCTGTTTTCTTGTTTTTCCTTCTAAGCATTATGTCTTCAAAGCTCAAAGGTCTCGTCCGAGCTGAAGTGCCCTCGTCGCAAGAAACCAGGGATAGCTCTTTATTATTTCGATGCTTCTCTTTATGGTGACTGGATCTGCTCATGCTTCCCACTATTACTTTTCAAACAAGAGAGTTCCAATCTTCCAGCATGCTGAAAGAACCTAAAGCAACAAACAGCTTCAAACACAATACCCATCGAAAACTTGACTACCTCAAAACCTAAAGAGATCAATATAAAACCTACCATAGATAAGTCAACTATCTAGAATTCCTCAAGAAAAGCACAAGTTCACTGTCTGGTACAAAGAAGTCACTACATATACCCATATAAGCACATGCATAAGGCCTTGTGTGATGGCAAACAAAGTCAAAAATCAAACTATTGCTCAACATCTAACGACTAAAGACCACATTATCTCATCAGCAAACAACAAGCAAAATCCAAGTGGGAAACCAAGACAATTTGCAGGCCAACTACTATTGTATGCAGATGTCATCTTCCCCATGTCAAAATGAAGCATAGGTTGGAATGTACATTGCAACTATAAGGACTCAAAATTTATGAAAGCTGCCCAAATGGCAGCACCTAAAACAGTTGAATTATCCATTACATGCATTTATCCATCAACAGAAATCCACAATCAACAAGAAATACACTAACAACCAAAGGTCAAAATTCTAAACAAAAGTAAAGCAAAAATACAACCACCCTCCCTGCTCTCGTCCTTACTATTAACCAATTAATTTTGATCCTTTATTTCGCCTTCAATTCTTTTCACAAGTACGACAAAACTCGATTAGAACATATCGATACAGCCACAGAAACACCTTTTCACCGCAGTCAATCCAATATAAAACATTTCCAATTACACCTCATACATTAATTGCAAAACAAGAATAAACAATGCAAAACACCAAATATTAATTCTTGTTTTCCTCATAAAAGTTAAAACTTTTCATCCCTAGTTAAATTCTAACTTCAAACCCACAAGAGTTTCCCAATTCATCAAGTGGGCCCACTAAATATCCCTCAAATCTTGCCCTCCAACCCCTACACTTCACTCCAAGACATGAACTGTAAATTTATCTATGCCAACCGAAAATCTTAATAAAGGTATACTTTTGCTTCCCTCTTTCCTTTTTTTTTTTTTTAATTTTAATTTTCCAAGAATTGCAATAGCAAGAAAAAGTTAGTAAATAAACTTCCAAATGTTTAAATTAAATGAATTAAAGAATAAAATCAATAAGCATTTGTAATCTGAATACTAAGCAACTAACCAGTGTGCATTTGCGAACAAGAACAATTAAAGGATATAATAAAGAGGGAAATCAACAAAACCTGCTGGAGGGAATTGCAGAGGACGGAGAACTCACCGGAGACACGCCGGAGAAGATGATAGAAAGAATTGATAAAATGAGACGACTGTAATGTTCGGGGCAGCGACAGTTTAATTGAGGGAGAACCGGTGGCATAAAACCTAGACGACAGCTGAAGATATTATAGCCTGTTAAATGACCTTTCTACCCTTATTATGATAGTTTTGCTTTAGGGGAAAGTTTTGAGATTCAATATATATTAAATTGATGAACATTTTTTTTTTTTAAAGATTAGATTGATGAACAGTTGTACTACTATAATATAAGATCTTATTCTTGAATTAAAATTGGCTTGCAAAAGGAAGTCGAGTGCAATTGTGGTAAAAAAAATGATGGTTTTATGATCACATTGTTTGGATTGCTCTTTATTTCCCTAAATATATTTGCTTACATCATCATTACAATTTCCAATACACCTTTTTACATTTCCAATTACCTTTTCATCTTACATACATCACATCACAAAAAGTGTTACAGTAAAAATATCTCAAATAACTTACAATCCAAACAAACTGTTTATTATAGTTTTAGAGTAAATCTTTCCTACACTGACGGTGTATACACTATCATCGTTGGATTCATGACATGTGTACAAAAGTTGAATTTCAAATTCAAATTTTGCATAGTTGTCAATCATCCAACGTTGATAGTGTATACACTGTCAGTGTAGGAAAGATTAATCCATAGTTTTATACGTCATACATATCGTAATCTATTAACTCTAATATTGTGAGTTAATATGTATGATCTATCGTAAAGATCTTGTTCTTGAATTAAAATTGGCTCACAAAAGGAAGTCGAGTGCAATTATGGTAAGAAAAATGATGGTTTTACAATGTTGTTTATGGCATTTTTGTGCATTAATATATATGATTTATCGTAATCCATTAACTCTAATGTTGTGCTTTAATATGTATGATTTACCGTAGTCTATTAACTCTTATATTCAATGAGAATATAAAGCACAAAGTGATGAAACGATTGATTTCTCAAAATCTAAATCATGTGAAAACTTGGTATAAAGGTAATAAACGAATGTTGAACTATAAATACTTGCTAATTGACTTCACCTAATGACATGCAATGTAAGTGCTGATTCCATAAAAACTATTGGCTTTGTAGTATATAAACAAAAATATTTTGATCATTTTGAATAAAATCGAAAATGTGTTGAATAGTATCTAACTTTGTGTAGTGTTCAACAATTACGGTAACATTAGACATAAGATGAGCTTAACATGCGGACCTATAACATAATCATTGCGTTCTATTGCAAATTACAAAATAGATGGAGGATTAATTAATATGTCTAATAGACATATAAGAATAAAATGATAAATCTAATAAACTAAGACGTGCAGGACTTCCACCTGTGTCGCATTTCATTTGCTTTCAAGTGAATTTTTAACTCTGATGTATATTATTCTTAGTGTTCAGTGAAATTATGGTGACTAACGAATGCTTTTAATGGTGGACAATTTCATTCTTGTGCAGATCAAAGTGAAAGGTCTTGGCCACTGCAATTCAGAATCAGGTGGCATATATATCAGATGCTTTTTGTAATTTTGGAGCTGAAGTTCAGTTTCTGCTTTTTTGTAAATTTTAGAAGGTAGATGTTCTAACATGGTGTAGTTGGTGTTTGGTCACTTCATTTCTGATTGGGATAAACAAGATCACCATGAAAAATTCTGGTGGGCATGATCTGGTGGATGACCAACAAAAATTCTGAACATTGATAGCTCCTTCCATTTGTGTAACTTCACATAGCAGTCGAACTCTTTTGATGTCCTGAAATTGACTTCATGTACAGATAGGTTCATGTTCCTGATTACATGTAGAAAGTCCTTTGCATTGCTGTTCTTCAGACCTATTAGTGCAAGATTCTCCAAGAATTTGCAGCTACGGAGGAGTTGGACGGGAAAGTGATGTAATGCATGGATGTGAGATAGGGCAAGAGCCCTGAGTTCAACCAGAATTTCAATTCCAATAGGTAGCTTTGTAATCATAGGTGAACAGGAGAGTTCTAAAATTTTTAGCCTATTAAGTTCCAACATCCACACAAATCAGTGCATAGAGATTCTGCAATTTTGGAATCCTAAATCAAGTCTACATAGTAGAAGTTTCTAAATTGTTATTTCGCAGTGTTTCAATCAAGTCAAATTTTTAGTAGTTTTGTTGGTGTCAAATTATAGTAGTTTTATTATTTAGAAATTAGTATGTTATTAGAAAATTTCTTGTCTGTTTGCAAGACTTGTTTATCAAGTCATTAGTTTACAAATAAAGAGTCATATTACTGTGATTAGTTGAGAAGAGTAAAATTTGAGAGGTAATGATATTATTGATATTTATTCCTCTTTCTTCCACACAATTTTTTATGTGTGTAATTATCTCCCATATACATTGGTTCTATGAAATTTAGCTCTTCTCCTATAGCTTTTTGTTAGAATATTTTTGGATTTTACATATGATATCAAAGATCTTGATTCAAGAAATTGATCTGGGGTACTTGTGAATATTAAAGAATTGACCCGACCACAAGGTTAGTTGTGGGTGTTTTGCGTTATTACACTCAAGAGCATATGAAAAAGTCAGTTGATCAAAACCACAAGGTTGTGTCATGGAGTATCTAGTTGGTGAGGATTGGATCATAGAATTGGTCTCAGAATTGTCATATTGATTGGAGTTATGAACACAGAGATCGAAGAAGAATTCTGACTGTCTATTAAATTGTGATGAAATGAGTTGTCAATGTGTAACATCAAATTGTGCAACGAAAACAATCTATCTAGGTGCACGGATTATTGCAATAAGAAAAGTGTTTGATTTTTAGCAATGTCAAGTCTCAAAAAAGTTTTCCGCCCTTAATTCCAAACTCCTAATTAACGTAGGCTCTATATACGAAGTAACTTGCTAAATATTGTAATTTTGTACTGATCAATGGGGTAATATCTATTGAGAGTACTATTACCAAAAATTCATAACTACAAAATGACAAAAATGATCATTAAATTATTTAACATTCTTTATTTTTGGTCGCCGCACTTTTTATTTAGCCAAAATAGTCATCCAATTATTTAAACATGCAATTTGGGACCGACAAGTATACATTTTCATTAGTTGAATGATGAAAAAAAAGTAGATTTTTACTAGTTGAGTGACCCGAAATATACTTATTCATTAATTAAGTGACTATTTTATCTAAATAAAAAAGTTTAACAACCAAAACATGAAATGTGAAATAGTTTGGTGACGTGCGTGTGCATAGTTGACAACAAATTTTTATTAACCAAAATAGTCATATCCAACTATCTATTCTTGCATGTGCATAATTGACCAAATTTTGGCTATACGTAATCTATACTCACTCCATTTCTTTTTTTTTTTTTTTTAATGTAGTCTTTTCAAGTTGCAGATTATGTTGTTTTTGTATCGTAATCCAATAAAGAAAACTAATTTAGTTGCTTCCGAAAAATAAAAAAAAAGGGAAAAAAAAAAAACAACAACTCGACAGCAATAGCCTAAGTTTATAGGATTGATTGACCGATTAAAATAATAACACAATTACATATACTATATGCTTGATTGACCGACTAAAACAAAGATGCTAAATACATGTATATATAATATACAGGTCAATGGGTAGGGTTTGGATTGGATCACTTTGATCCAAATTTAGAACCATTAAATCTAATTAGATCCAGACCGAAACCCAGACTCATACCCTTATGGGTTTGAAAAAATAAGTCCAAATCCAGATTCTCTTGAATTTGGATATTCAATGGATATCCGTTGTATTTTTGTAAACACACTAAATAAAAATGTATTAAAAATACATACATTTTAAAAAATATAAACACCATCCAGTTTTTATTTTCAAATAATAAATTTAATATTCAAGAAGTTGAATGCAATATTATGAACTAAAAAAATAACTACTATCGACTGCTTCTATTTATTTTTAAAACTTTAACTGTATCTACGTCAAATCTTTCATTTATTTGCCTTTACTTTTTCTCCTTTTTCTGAAAAAGTTTGTACTAATTACAATGACAATTAGAATTAGGATTAAAAACGAAAACAATCATGAAGTCTTACTGTATTCGATCCAATAACCATAGAATATTATAATATTTTATAAATTTACTAATATATATACATACACACACACACATATATAATTTAATTATATATACATGGGTCTGGGTAGGATCTAGTATAGATTTGTATTTGAACATGGATCATAAAAAATTAGACCCTACTTAGACCCATAACTCTTTTATAAGGATGGCAATCGGATAAAAAATAGATTGACGGATCAGATCAAGACCTGGGTATAATAAAAGACCCGCTGATTTGAACACGACCCGCCAACCCACAGTGAATCAACATATTTGACCTGAATACGAAATTTTCAAATTCAACTGATTCGATATGACCCGAAATATAATTTCAATTTACTAATCTACCGCTGTAATTTCTAATAGAACTAATTCCACACAAAACTAATTACATAATCAAATAATAAATACCCTAATAAAACAATCCCAAGTTAGATCTAGAGTAAATAAAGACACCATAAGAATAGAAAATAATGTAATATTTCATTTGTCCAAACATAACAACTCCAACTTCACACAAGCCAAACAAATTCAATTAGAACAATTAGACAAACGGCTACTAGCCAAATACAAGTTTAAAGTCAATACATTACAATGCACATGAAACAGATAAAAATACCTGTTTAGATAATTTTTTTATATTTATTAACTTATTTTTATTTACTCAACGGGTCAACCTGTTTCTGATTTGAATTTGACTTGTTTTTTTTTCAGGCTCATTAGGTTCAACCCGATTTTGACTCGAACTCAGAAAACCTAAACCCAAACCCATTAATTTCGTGTTAGATGTGTTCTATTTTCAAATCATGTAAAAAATTGTTACCCCTGCTCTTTTACAGAGTTTGGGTCTAAGTAGGGGAAAATGCCGGTTTTCATCCCCAAACTTTGGGGTAAGGACACATTTCGTCCCTCAACTTTTGGGCACGACACATTTGATGTTTGAATTAACAATTTTTGACTAATGTCATCCTCAAACGGCAATTTAGCCAATTTTTAACGGAACTGGTCATGTGAAAATCACATGACCGTTAAGTAAATTTAAATCACATTTTTAACAAAACCTGCCAGTTTCCTGCATGCAATCAGTCAACTTTTGGCAATTTTGACTAAGCATCCATCAATAAACACTTGCGTCCCGTACATAAGGGGGGAAAAAAGCTAAAAATAAGGATAAAATGAAAAATAGGCATGAAAAGAAATAACCAGCATGAAAAATGAAAAGGGATAATTTCACAAACATCCCTTGAGATTTTTAATAGTTACAAAAAGCTCCCCTCAAAATTTAAAAATTACATATACTTTGCATACTTTTACTATTTATATAAGAGCAAATTATTTGAGTAGCCATTGAACTATTTGAATAGTAAAAA
Organism: Coffea arabica; assembly: GCF_036785885.1. Taxonomy (NCBI): domain Eukaryota; kingdom Viridiplantae; phylum Streptophyta; class Magnoliopsida; order Gentianales; family Rubiaceae; genus Coffea; species Coffea arabica. The sequence continues at coordinate 5,191,017 of NC_092315.1, forward strand.
TTTGGCCCTTCAATTATTCATAACATATTTTTACCCATTGAACTATTAAAAGTATAAACTTTGAATTATTCATAACATATTTTTACCCATTGAACTAGTATGTTTTGTATTTAACATAAATTAAATATGTGAAAGTTAAAAAAAAATAATAAATTGTCCATAACATACCAGCTCTTTATGGGAAACTGGCAGGTTTTGTAGTATGTTTTGTACCAGCTCTTTATGGGAAACATACCAACTCTTTATAGGAAAAATTGGTTAAATAGCGCCCAAATAAAAACTAGTATGTTTTGTATTTAACATAAATTAAATATGTGAAAGTTTAAAAAAAAAATAAATTGCCCATAACATACCAGCTCTTTATGGGAAACTGGCAGGTTTTGTAGTATGTTTTGTACCAGCTCTTTATGGGAAACATACCAGCTCTTTATAGGAAAAATTGGTTAAATAGCGCCTAAAGGAAAACTAGTATGTTTTATATTTAACATAAATTAAATATGTGAAAGTTAAAAAAAAAATAAATTGCCCATAACATACCAGCTCTTTATGGGAAATTGGCAGGTTTTGTAGTATGTTTTGTACCAGCTCTTTATGGGAAACATACCAGCACTTTATAGGAAAAATTGGTTAAATAGCGCCCAAAGGAAAACTAGTATGTTTTGTATTTAACATAAATTAAATATGTGAAAGTTAAAAAAAAATAATAAATTGCTCATAACATACCAGCTCTTTATGAGAAATTGACAGGTTTTGTTAAAAATGTGATTTAAGTTTACTTAACGGTCATGTGATTTTCACGTGACCAGTTTCGTTAAAAATTGGCTAAATTGCCATTTGAGAATGACATTGGTAAAAAATTATTAATTCAGACATCAAATGTGTCGTGCCCAAAAGTTGAGGGACGAAATGTGTCCTTACTTCAAAGTTTGGGATGAAAACCGGCATTTTCCCGTCTAAGTAGGGTTTAGATTTGAGAAATTAAATCCAAAGTACATTGGATCTGGGTAAGACCCAATCCATTAATATACCTAATGTATATTCCTCTGGGATGTTTAAAACAGAACTGGATTCGGATGCAAAAAGGTCGTCTTAATTTTTTTCCTTTAGTTTTCAAAGTCGTTTACAAAAAGCGCCTGCCTTCCAAATCCTGATCGACGTTGTCTACCAACCTCCTCTCTTAAAACTTTTTTTTTTTTTCAAGAATTAGTGGTTTGATAAAATACCCTTTTGCGTTTCTCAATCCCAATTTTCCTCGGTTGTTTTAGCAATTTCTAATCTTGCTGAAACCAACAATGGAGAAGACGGCAAAGAAGGCACAGGCAGAAGGCAGCGAAGATGATGGCATATCAAAATTACCAGAAGATATTATGCAATACATACTTTCAAATTTCCTAACACCAAAAGAAGCAGCCCAAACAAGGCTATTGTCCAAGGCATGGCGGAGTGCGTGGCATACATCCCCAGTTGTGTGTTTTTGCGAACCAAACTTCGGTAAGAGCTCCAATCCTGAATTTTGCAGAGCCATGTTCTTGAATTTTGTGAATAAGGTCTTGCTGAATTATCGTGAGCATAACCATAGGATACAAACTTTCAAGCTTCAGATGATATTTAACACTGAGTCCGCTCAACTTGTTGATGAATGGATGAAGATTGCTCTAGAGAAAGGATTGAGAAAACTTGAGCTCAGAACTTATGAGAAGTCATATATTTTACCTAGTATAACCCTTGAATCTAGATCCCTTGAAGAATTGGTTCTATACAACTGCAAGTTTGAGCAGAAGCAAGTAATAAAACATATAATGTGTCAAAGTCTTAGAAGACTAGATCTTGAAAATGTGTTTTTAGTTGATGAAGTATTGGAGAATATCATCTTAAACTGTAGGTTGATTGAAAATTTGAAAATTCATCACTGTGACGGCTTGAGAAACATTACAGTAAAAGACCTCAAAAAACTCAAAGAATTTTCTGTTATCTATGATGGGGAACAGAATGTTCAAGTTTATTCACCAAATTTAGAATCCTTTACTTGTCAGAGAGGTTCATGGTATTGTCAGTCAATCCGAGGGAGGCTTAGGTTGTTCGCAGCTCAAAATTTGAAACTCCTAGTATTAAATGGTATTTGCATCACTGACGAGTTTTTCTTGGGCCTTGGAAACGTGTTTCCGCACATTGAAGAATTGAAAGTCAGCAATTCTGATGATACACATAGGATCAAGATATCTAGTCAGTCCCTCAGGAAGTTGGAGTTGATTCGTAACGAGAAATTAGAGGAGGTGCAAGTTGATGCTCCAAAGATTGTTCAGTTTGTATACATGGGCAGCAGCATTCCCCGTGTATCTATCACCAGTGCTCCCTTAAGTCATTTGGAATCAAGAATTGGAGTAAATTGCAACAACAACGTGAACAATTCCTGGTTCTTTAAACTAAAGGAGATGTTAACCAACTTGGGACAATCAAAAGTTTTTCTGGGGATATCTGTTCGTGCAGATGTAACAGTTAATCTTAATGAGATTAGAGATGGTCCAACCAATCCTACACCTGAAATTGAAGAATTATCTGTAGAAGTTGTTTCGTATTGTGCATCTAAACAGACTACTGCTGCAGCACTGCTAGATGCATGTTTTTGGAGCTTTCGTCCTAAAATCATACTCCAGGAGTGGTGTTTTCGTGGAACAATTTACTTCACACAGTTCCTCCTCGAGCTGTTGATGATTAGCAGAAATCAAGACCATCTGAATTTGTTGGAAACCACGTTTTGGCTGAAAAATCTAAAAGATGTCAAAGTTGTTGTGATGAAGAGGTCTGGGCTAAACGATGAGTGGCAGCCTGAGCTTTCAGACTGGAAGCCCCTACTTTATTCATGTGACGATGGTGGTTTCAACACAGCAGTTCATTTCAATTTAGAATGGTGGTGAAAATATATACAGTTTGGACTCGATTAGGATTCCGGGTTTTATGTGATTAGTAAGTTTAGATTACGTTTTTCACTCTAGCAATCTAGTCAGTCTATCAGGAAAATACAGTTGATTGATAACGAGAAATTAGAGGAATTGTCCAAATGTTATTGTGCTTGAATACACAGGCTCGAGCATCCCGCATGTAATTTTTACCCTTCTCTCAAGTCCTTGGGAATTTAGAATTGGTCTAAATTGTCATAATGCGATCGACAATCCATGGTTGTTTAAATTAAAGGAGATGTTAACAAGCTTGAGGAACTCAAAAATTTTTTCTGGGGATTACTTGTTGTGCATCTGCAAAAGTTGATCTCGATGAGATTAAAGATGGTCCAATGGATCCTAGACTTGAAATTGAAGAGTTATCTATAAAATTTTCTCAACGGCAAGGACGGAAGGTTTCTGCAGCTTTTCTAGATGGATGGATGCGGTGCTTTTGTCCTCAAATCATACAACAGGAGTGGTGTTTTCTTGGAACTATTCACTTCACACAGTTCCTCCTCGAGTTTCTGATGATCAGAAGAAATCAAGACCATCTGAATTTGCAGGAAACTAAAAAGCTTTGGCTGGAAGATGTCAAAGTTGCAATCTTGAAGAAGAGTATATTAGATGATGAGTGGCAGCCTGAACTTTTGGACTGGAAGACTTTGCTGCATTCCCACGACTCTGGTGATTTCCACACAGCAATTCGCTTTGATTTAGAATGGCGGTGAAAATCTTTGCAGTTGGAACTGGTGCTAATGCAATTCAGGGCTTACCTGATTAGGAGATGTAAACTAATATGTTATCCTTTAGCTATCTGCAGTGGGATGAACTTTTTCTTGGAACGAACATTTTCTATGGTATGATCTTTTTTGTTCAGCCTTTTCTGTCTAGATTCTAATTTCCTTAAAGGACATTGAAGATTTCAGGTTTCATGACAGTTATACTGATGGAATGCTGGGATTAGTCAGTCCCGTAAGCTTTACTAGATGGGAATTCATCTTTGGACAATGGTTATTGACCTTTTGCCTATCCCCTGTTTCCCCTGTTTCATCTTAGTCGTAATTGTTTTATTCTAACATGTTACCTAAATTGCATCTTAGACCATTTTCATTGATTCGCTAATGATTCTACTTTCCTAAAAGATGCAAATTTAATTGCTTGGAAAATTATTTGCTTACTCAAAAGAATTGTAAACATTAGAATAAAAATACCTTGTGGTGTTTCTTCTTTCCAATATCCATTCCTTAGCTGTAATTTTTTTTGGTTAGGAATTTTTTTTGAAAGTCTAATCTTAATCACACTTAGACAGGCAATGAATATATCAAAGCAAGCAACAAATATATGCATTAAACACCAGCAACCTTTTTGCATGTTTTTAGGAGCTGTGTACAAAACCATGGGAAAACTCTGGCCAGCTGAAGTTACGAAATTTTGCACTAACAATACCAAAAAAAAAAAAAAAAAGTGTCAGACATTGAGGTTGAACAGGTTGATTATTTCAGAGTGATACATAGATTATAGCTATTTAGAGAGTCAGAATTAACTAACAAAATTGATCTAGTATTCATAATTCTCGCTCATAAAACTTGCAATTGTAGTTTAACATTGACTTAAATACCGAAGCAAAAGACTTGCGAGAAAGACATTTTCAATCTTGTCCACTATTTGAATGTGCTTATAAATTAAGGATTTGGGGCAGGGACGGTCATACGGATGACCGTCCCTGCACGGTTCATGGTCCAGATTGGACCTCAAAAAAATGTGCGGCTCAGATAATAAGTGGTAACTCGATTTCCGCGCCAAGTGTGGGGCCCACCACTATCTGTTGTGAAAATACAACCTGTGGAAAAAAAGTTACACGGTGAACAAAAGAAGTTACGCGCTGTTGATGAAGAGGAAATTTGTCAGGGACCTGCCCCGAGTCCATAAATTAACTTCCCAGCAATCAGACCTGAGTTCTGCATTGGGAACTCCACCAACTTTTGACTGTTTAATTATTGGGCAAAAGAAATATATTATCTCCATTTTGATGAACCAAGTTGTTACATTATCAGGGACATTGTCTACTAGCAAGCAAGATATATAATCTCATCCTCAAAAGTGTAGGCATTGCATCAAAAAGAACTTATGGGTATGACATGAACAGTAAGTTCATGCATATATTCAAAGGTAAATTACACTTTACCCCCCGTGGTTTAGTATTTTTGTACATAACCGCTCTATGATTTCAAAAACTATACTTAATCCTCTCATGATTTGAATTAAAGTGTCAAAGTAACGGAATTTGCAATCCATAGCAAAGTCACCTAAAATATAAAAAATATCCCTATATAAAGTTGAAAATGATTTATTAACCACAGGGGGGGTTATGTGTATGTTTTAAAAATTAAAAGGGAGTTATATGATAAAGTATTAAATCATAAGGAGATTATATGGTAAAACATAAAATCATACGGCGTCATGTATATTATATTTATATATTTTGATCATTTCAACCATTTTAATTTTTAAATAAGGGTAATTTTGATATTTTTAAAGATCCTGTTACGAATGGTCATTTCTGTCACTTTGCTACTTTAATCCAAATTATGAGGGGGTTATGTATAGTTTTTAAAATCATAGGGGGTTATGTAAAAACAAATTAAACCATAAGGGGGTAAAATGTAATTTACCCTATATTCAACTGACATGTATGTAGATTCACGTCCGATCAACAAAGCACCATATTCACTAAGCAAAACTTCAGATGTTTTCTCATGTGCAATTTGAAGTTGTCCAACCACTTAAGAAAACATGACTAAAGCCCTGAAATGAGCAAATCTGAGAGTCGAAAAGACGAGCTTCAACAGCGGCAAACCATGCTCATCTGCATTGACCTTTTCAACACACTTGATTTTGTTGAACAGGTAAACGTATACTGGTGTACAAACGAAAGTAGCAAACTGGTGCTTGTCAAAGAAGTTACCAGGCAAGTTCGAAGAAAGTAGCTTCAATTCTTTAACTTTAGACAATAAACTAGTTACGCTGTTTCTTTTCAGTGGAACCAATCAACCAAACAATAACAATATATATTTTGGAGAGAAAAAAAAATGATTGCAACATCATCTTGCAATAAACTTTTGGCCCATTCCAACACCCCGTCGTCTGAGAAGCTTTCTTCTCAGTCCATCCATCCATCCATCCATGGCGGAAGGCAGCACAAGCGGATTATCAGAGCTCCCACAACACATTATCCATCACATCCTCTCTTACCTCTCAGCAGAAGAATCAACAAAAACGAGCTTAATATCGAAATCATGGTTAAGCGCGTGTCAAACCAGCCCAAAATTGGAATTCAATCCTCACGTCTACTTCTCCAGGAAACTCAATCCAGCTCGCTTCTGGGATTGGAGCAAAGAAAAGAGAAGGGAGAAATACGAGGAGTTCTTCCAACACGTGAAGAAAGCCCTGAAGCCGTATAGCAAACAGGGGTTACGCATAAACACGGTTAATTTCACGCTTGAAGCGACTCGCGATTCTCAGTGGAATCCACTCCTTGAGAAATGCACAAAAATAGCCGTGAAAAATGGGGTAAGGAATCTTGATTTTTTTATCCCGGAATGTGATTTGCCAGCAATTGTATTTAGAGCTAAATCACTTGTTGATTTAAGTGTTAGAGAGGGTAATATTAAGCGAATGTCAGTTGGGGAAATTATATGTCCTGGGCTTAGAAAACTGTGCCTTAAATGGGTGAGTTTGGACGTGGAGATGTTTAATAATATAATTGAAAGCTGCTCTTTTATTGAAGTATTGGAAGTTTGGTATATCCAGGTGTTTGATGATTTTAAGGTGACTAAGTTGAACAACCTTAAGGAACTTACAGTTCGGTTATTCGAAAATCAGTGGGTTAAAGTTGAAGCACCAAAGCTTGAGTTGCTAACTTGCACAGATGATGAGAATTGGTTTGAGGGTGAGGATGGGGATGAGGAAGACAGATTGACTTGTGGGATTAGATTCCCTGCCTCGCACTATCAGAATCTCAAGTCTTTACTGTTTAGTGGGATTGGGATAGATGACACTTTCTTTATAGATTTGGCGTGTAAGTTCCCCAACCTTGAAGATTTAATGGTCAGATATTGCCAAGAGCTAGAAAGTATCAAGATTTCGAGTCAGTCCCTGAAAAGAATAGAGTTGATGGACAATAAAAAATTGGTAGAAGCACAGTTTGAAGTTCCCAAGATTCTAGCCTTCGAATATTCTAATGTATGCGACATCATACCCCGATTTCTTTTTGCGACTGCCTCAAGTTGTTGGACTTCTTCCATTTGTTTATGGTGCATGGAACATGTAGATGTTTCATGGTTTGTCAAATTGAAAGAATTATTAGCAAGTTTATTTCAGTCTGAAGTTTCACTTGACATTGACTTTATATGCAGCGTAGCCTTTGATCTGAATGAGATTAGGGATATTGTCAAAATTCGTGAACCTCAAGAGGTGCAGAAGTTGACTTTACATTTTGACTGGATGTTCTCTTTAGAGAAGGGATTTTCAGCTCTCGATGGTCTTTTCTGGGTTTGTCGCCCTAAATATGTAAACACAGAGTGGCATGATAGCTTAGAGAAGAATGACGCGGTGAAGTTTCTATACGACACACTGATGTTCAGAAGAACTCAGGATCAGTTTCAGTATTCGTTGCAAAGTAAGTTCTGGCAGCATGATTTGAAGGAAGTAAACATTGAGGTCCTTGATAGATCTATATGCATGATAGGGGATAGAGTCAACTTTACGACAAAGGGGAAAAATGAGCATCAGCAAGAAGATTTGGACTGGGAGAACATTCTGAATTTGTTAAGGAATGATGGAAGCTTTGGAACGATGGTCTACTTCAAGTTACAGTGGTAAGACATGATATGCCCTAGGTAGTTAAAAGATTGAATCTGTAGAAATCGAAGTTGGAATAATGGCAGAAAGTTATGTTATAGTAATATTCTGTTAGTATGGTAATTTACTTGGGGGGTATCAATTTTGAGTTGATCTGGTTATTTCATAGTGCAGCTCGACATGCTTCTTTTGATTCAGGTACTGAGTTTTTACTGGTTCAAAAGGATGGAGAAACTTATAACTAGTGCAATAAACCATTGTGGGTATAAAGTTTTCGCCTATTGCTACATTTATTTGGGAGAGACACCTTCTTTAGAATTTGTTTTACAAAGTGCATGTGCCTTTTGACATATCATGGTTGGTTCATTTAGTTTATCTTTGAATTCATTCCATTATTTTTTTTACATCACAGGTTGCGTGTCATGGAGAAGGATGGAAGAAATTTCGAGACTTGAAGCTGTTAAAAGAATTTGCAGTAAATCTGTTATTTATAATCATACTTATATTTGGATGTCTAGGAAGTTGAGCAAATGGTATCTAGTATTTGTCTCTTTAACTAGTCCTTGGTAACATTGGATTATAATGATCTGGAGCTTTTGATTCATTTTCAAGTCTGTTTAAGTAGCTGGATGTTTGAACCACAATATGCTTGCTTTGGTCAATTACTAATGCTGAGATATGAGCTTGCTACCACCATTTTGCTCAAACTGAGACAGGAAATTGAAATTTGCTGGCAACTTCATTTGGAATACCCATTTCTTGATCTATTCTTGTAATCATTTTGACTAGTAATAGACTGCTTCAGATCTAACCAGGACATGAAGAAACTTCATCCAAGTCACTGCTTCAGATCTGACCAGGACATGAAGAAACTTCATCCAAGTCAGACGTTAACTATTGCAGACGACACATACATCATAGCTACTGTAGAGAGCCAAAATTGACTATATCATGGTGCCTTGGGAAGGTGTAAAAGGAGAGGGCTTGAGTGATGAAGATGCAGTGCATTCCAGGTGCAAATGCTTAGCTATATTCTTAGCTACAGCAAAATTTACTCGTCAGGCAGGCTTGCCTTTTTGGTTATAAACAATCGTTGAGAAATGTCCACATCTCTGTTGCAGTTTATCATTAAGAACTTTGTATTTTTATTGATAAGTAGCTCTTAGAAAAATCTTTGCATATTCTCTTTTGGTTAGTGAATCAGCAACTTTTTAAATTAGTCAACAAATAAGCAGTAAAATGTCTGCATCTAGGTTTTGATTTGGTTCAAAGTAATGAATTTTCAATAAAAAGAACTTTTACTGTTTCTATCACATAAGATGTTTGATTCGGTCCCACTCTTTAACAATCTACCTTTCTGTGCTTTAAATTTTCTAGAGCTTGTTTTTCTACGCATACCAAATAATCCAATTGGTGCATTGTTTGTAATCATTTGCCATGCTTCTTTGACTTATCAATGCAATGTCTTAATATTTGACGCGTCTTTAGATTATTGACCTGCTTCTTGAAGCCATGAAATGCTGGCTTAATTAAGTGACCGAGTCGAGTATAGGCTTCTTAAGAATTCCAACATAAAGGAGCAACTGATTGGTGTTATGATAAACAAATCTCTATCTCTTTTATCCCGCTTAATTCAGCCATTGACTGCAAACTTCAAATAGTGCCAAAGTCTTTATTCTGTAATTATTTTTTTTAACATTTTCTCTTCACAATTGAGTATTCCATACTCGTAACTAGTGGTTGCTTCTTAGTATTCCACAATTGTTCTTTTCTGGTGTAAATGACTTTTCCACGAAAAAAAAGGAGGAGAAAACAGACAGACATATGCACCATAAGCACTTTGCACAAATTTGCTACTAAAATGATGTACAATTGCAGTCCATTTCACGATTAGAGCTTGCAAATCATGCTGCTTGGAACAAACACTCAGTGACAGTGTTAGGATCTTGGTCATTGAATTCGAAGCAGGAAGTAGCAAGGGTTTTTTAAATAGTTCACATTTTTAATTAGTCAAAAAAAAAATATTCGCTCAAATCACAAGATCTAAATTGATTTTAATATGTATGGGACTCGAAAAATAAATGTACTAAATATACACTGTATTCAAATTGATTTACATTCTGAATAAATGTATTTACAATTTATTGAAATGCATGAAATAGTTCCGAGCCAATTTCATGGGTAATGGGCATATTATACTCCTAAAATGAGGTCCATTTTATTTAAAATAAATTCAATTTAAGACTATGTATTTGTTCTAAATTTATCTTTCTGTTTTAAGCATTCTATTCTTATTCAAAAACTAAGTTATTTTCTTTTTTTGTTAGATTACTCTAACACAATAGTATCATTGGAAAGACGTACAGAAATTTCATCATTTAGGGGGCAATGTGAGAGCAAAATTAAATTATTTGTGTAGGCACGATACTTCTATAATAGTGAGTTGAGTTTGAACTCGATTTTTCTCTCTCTTGGGAGTCTCCTTTCTCTCTCTTGGGAGTTGTGCTTTCTTCTTCCTAGGTGTGGGAGTTTATGTCTGAAAGGGCCAACAGTTTCAAAAAGTTTTCAAAAGCTCACAAACCCGGGACATTGAATTCCCAAATGCTTTGCTATCAACAAAATCAGATTATGTAGGGACCGGCGACAAATCTGCACTTTTTGTCCGAAACCACTTAACTACCAACATCATTTATGGCTGACAAATGAAGAGCATACTAGTAATGAAAACAGAGCTCATACCTGCATAGGTGTAACAAAAAACAGAGTCTTTCCACTCAACTGTTCCATTAGCTCTGACAGGTAAAGGGTTAACATCTCCCTTCTGAACTTTGTCCGATCGTGTTTTTTGTCTCTTCCTCTTTTATTTCTTCTTCGTTTTTTATTTTCCTCTGGTGGCTATAGGTCTTATTTTCTGCTTGTGTAAGTCTTAGGAGTAATAGTCTTTTTTTGGTTAGTAAAGACTAGACTTTTCTCTTGCTTGGCGGTATCAGCTCTTGGTTGGCTTTGCTTTCAAAATCAAAAGTGGTGTTTGGTTTTTTCCTGGGAGGTAAAGTGTCGATGGCAGAGGAACTAGCTTCTATAATGTAGAGGTTCGCACTCTCTGAGCAAGAGTTGGGAGGTACAGCTCTGGAACTGGGAGATGCTAACACGGGTATTCAGGAGTGCCAACTGAGTCTGGTAGGAAGAGTGATAGGGGAGAAGTTGATTAATTTTGTGGGGGTGAAAAATTTTGTAAGCCTGGCTTGGGGCTATCCTCGTGGGTTGACTGTTATGGAGTTAGGACCTAACTTGTTTCAGTTTATCATTCTGAGTGCTACCGATAGAGAGAGGATTCTGAATGGAGGACCTTGGATAGTAGATAGCCAAATATTGATCCTCAGAAGGCGGTATAATGGGATAGAGGAGGACAATGGTGCTTTTAAGTTGACTCCTTTGTGGATACAGGTGTGGAATCTTCCTGTACATTGGATCTCGAAAGAGGTTGGGTGGAAAATTGGATCTATTTTTCCAGAAGTGAATCCCCAAACGGGAGGAAATGAAGGGAGACACTTGAAGATATTGGTGATCGTAGATATTTCCCGTCCACTGGTGAGAGGATCAGTAGTAAAGCTTAGTGGAGTAGGGAAATGGATTAGTTTCAAGTATGAATGGTGCCCGGACTTCCGTTATGGGTGTGGTATAGTTGGACACAGTGAGAGAAGTTGTAAAACTTCTTCTAGCATAGGGAGAGGACTATCAGATAACCAATACGGACCCTGGCTAAGAGGTAACTGGAATAAAGGAATTCCACAGGTTGAACAGACCATAAGTAGAGGAAGACAAGGTAAGGTGCTGTGGGGTTTTAAGGATGGGGAACTGGTGCGAAAAGGAGGAAGTGAGGACCCTCGGGGTTTGGAGGATAGCGCGAAGGGAGGATATGAACAAAGGGTTATGAGAAAAGAGGTGCCAACCAAGGTGATAGAAGGACAAGAAAGGGAGGCCCAAGCAATTCCAAGTATAATGAGCCAGGAAGATAGTTTAGAGGGGACAAGCAGAAATCTGAGAGTTTCAGCACCTATTGAGGTACAAGATATGGAGACAAATAGCATTACTGAAGGACAGGTTATGCGGTCAGGAGACCCATGTAGCATTGAGAGGGAGAGGAGAAGCGAGGCAATAAATGTTGCAACTGTGGATGATGGGGGATGTGGGGATGGAAGAAATGCTGCAGGAAGAAAATGAGATACAGGAAAGGAAACATGTGGCTATCTAGAAGATGAACACTAGGATTAGAAGACAACTTAAGCCTCCGAGCAGGAAGAGGACTCCTTTGGGTGAAACAGATGGAAATGTCAGGAAAATAGAGACTAGAGGAAAGAGAAAAACATATCAAGAGGATACTAAAATGAAAGAAGCTGAAGGTGAGTGCTTGAATTTAAAAAGGAATAAGAGGGATCAGTCCTTGAAAATACGGTTAGAGATTGCTGAAGGTGGGAGGGGGACCAGCCTAAATGGGTCCCCAAGTGGACAATGAGAGTACTGGTGTGGAATTGCCAAGGTGCAGGGAGCCCCTTGACAATTCCCCAACTGAGGGAGGCTTGCAACATCCTTTCCCCAAGTGTTGTTTTCTTGTGTGAAACTAAGAATGGGGACAAGTATATGGAGACTGTTAGGAAAAGACTGAATTTTGATCATAGTGCGATTGTAGAGTCTATGAATAGGTCTGGGGGATGGCCCTTTTTTGGAAACAGGAAGTGAAAATTACAGAAATACATAAGATAGCGTTCACCATTGAGGCTCATATATACATAAGATAGCGTTCACCATTGAGGCTCATATAGTGGACCACAATCAACATTCCGACTGGTGACTGATTGGTATATATGCAAGTTGTGATGTGGCAACTAGGAAGAATCAGTGGAAAGTGTCGAATGAAAGGAAAAGACAATGGGGACAAAGATGGATAGTTGCAGGAGATTTTAATGATATAGTGTCCAATGAAGAGAAATGGGGAGGAAGAAGCAGAGAGGAGTGGACCTTTAGAGATTTTAAGCAATTCATTGCGGATAATGAGCTGATCGATGTAGGTTTTGATGGAAATCCTCGGACTTGGTGCAATAACTGGGAAAACGAAGGAGAAATTAAACAAATGTTGGATAGAATGCTTTGTACTCATACCTGGTTCCAGATGTTTGACAAAACAAGGTGCAAACATGTTGACAATTACAGCTCAGATCATAGTATGATTATGGTTGATACTAACCCTGAAAAGGACGAAAGAAGGAAAAAATTCATTTTTAACAAAAGATGGATACAACAAGAAGGGATTACACAGGTGATTGAGGAAGCTTCGAATTAGAAGTGGAAGGATAAAAAATGTACCAAGTCACTAGAAAGATTTCTAATTGTAGAGTGGCTCTTCTGAAGTGGAAAAATAGTTTTTAGCATAACTCTAGGAACAGAATCAAGACAGACATGGAGAGGCTTAGAGAGTCTACTGAGTTTCACAAAGGAGCTATGGATGATCTTAAGACTCAACTTAAGAGAGCTTACTCTAATGAGGAAATGTACTGGTCTCAAAAATCTAGAGTTACTTGGTTGAAGGAGGGGGACAAAAATTCACAGTTTTTCCATGCTAGTGTCAAAGGTAGAATGAAAAGGAATAGGATGGTTAATGTACAAAGAGATGATGGATCATGGACTTCAAATGAGAAGGAACAAGGAGAGGAAGTGGTTAGCTATTACCAACAACTCTTTGATAGTCAAGGCACTGAAGGCGTTGAGGATATCCTGAGGGGAATACCAAACACAATTTCTGATCAAATGAATGCAAATCTGACTAGAACTGTCACTAAGACTGAGATTAAGTATGCACTTTTTTCTATGCATCCCAACAAAGCCCCTGGGCCTGATGGGATGACACCTCTATTTTTCCAAAAATTCTAGAGGGTTATCAGGTCTGATGTTGTTCCAGCTATCCAGAGTTTTTTTCACTCAGGTTTCATGCTAAAGTCTCGTAACCACACGGTTGTCTCTTTGATTCCCAAAGTTGAGATGCCAATCAATCTTAAACAGTACAGATCCATAAGTCTTTGCAATGTGTTGTATAAAATCATTTCCAAATTGCTTGCCAACAGACTTAAACATAATCTAGACTGTTGTATAAGCAAGAACCAGGCAGCTTTTTCCCCAGGGAGACAAATATTAGATAATGTCATTGTGTCCCATGAATATCTCCATTATCTGAAAAACAAAAGACAAGGTTCAGTAAGGTGTATGGCATTAAAACTTGACATGGCAAAAGCCTATGATAAGGTTGAGTGGAAATTCTTAGGTGCAATCATGCAGAAAATGGGATTCTCAGAGAGATGGATAAACTGGATATGGAAATGCTTGTCAACTGTCTCATTCTCGTTCAAGATTAATGGTGATCAGAAAGGCTATGTCACTCCCAAGAGAGGTATAAGACAAGGGGATCCTCTATCCCCCTATTTGTTCTTAATCTGTTCTGAGGGTTTATCAAACGTGCTGCGAAGAGCCGAGGCAAGCAAAACTGATGTCAGGTATTAGTATCAGTAGAAGAGGCCCATCAGTATCACATTTGTTCTGATGATACTTTAGTTTTTTGCAAAGCAAGCCCAGGTCAAGCTGAGGAACTCATGAACATTCTAGCCACATATGAAAGAGGCTCTGGTCAGATGGTAAACTATGACAAATCATCTGTGTTCTTCAGCAAGAATACACCGAAGGGGGAGAAAGTTGTTGTGTTCAGAAAGTTAGGAAATGTCCAAATGGTAAACCAAGGTAAATATCTTGGACTACCTATGGTCATTACAAGGACGAAGGAGTAGCTGTTTGGTTTATTAGAAATAATTGCCAACAAAGGATGGCAAGTTGGAAAAACAAAATGCTCAGCAATGCAGGGAAGGAAGTGCTACTGAAAGCCATCACAATGGCCTTGCCTACGTACGCCATGTCCTGTTTCAAATTTCTAGGAAAACTCTGTAAAGATATTAGCGCTATAATGGCAAGGTACTGGTGGGGAGAAGACAAGGGAAAAAAGAAGATGCAATGGTGTTCCTGGTCAAAACTTACGAAGGACAAAGGCAGAGGGGAAATGGGATTCAGGGACCTGCAAAATTTTAGTAAAGCTCTCCTTGGCAAGCAACTCTAGAGACTGGTAACATGCCCAAATTTATTGCTAAGTAAAATTATGAAGGCGAAGTACTTTCCAGATAGATCATTATTCCAGTATAAGGTGAGCCCAACTGCTTCATGGGTTTGGAAGAGTATGGCCAGTGTTAGAGATGAAGTGGGGAAAGGAATTTGGCGGAAAATTGGGGATGGTAGCAGTACCAATATTTGGAAAGATCATTGGATCCCAAATAACAAAGGAGGGACACCTACTACTCCTAAACCCCAAAGCTGCTGCCTAAACAAAGTGAAAGAACTGATAACAAACTTCAGCTGGAATAGACTACTGATTTTCAGTACTTTCAATGGCAAAGATGCTGAAGAAATCCTCAAAATCCCAATAAGTGTGATAGGAAGGACAGATAGCAGTTACTCGATAGCAAGCACCAATGGAAACTACACTGTGAAGTCAGCCTACAAGATGTTGGCAGGGGAGGAGAAAACTACTAATATTGGAAAGGGAGTAGCTAGAAGGCAAGGGGAAACCAGCTTTAATGGACACAGAAGGAGAAAGATTGGAGCAAAATGAGGAAAATGGACATTAAAGGTAAACACAAGACCTTTCTTTGGAAATGTCTGAACAAAGCTCTACCAGTGAACGAGCTCATATACTACAGAACCAAAATGGGGGAACCAATTTGCCAAGTCTGTGGCGCAGGAGAGGAAACCATAGAACACTTGTTTTTCTTTTGCAATCCAGCAAAGGAAGTATGAAGGTTCGCACCAGTGCAGTGGGATGGCATTGCTGACAGTAGAGGCAATTTCAACAAATGGTGGAGTGGACTAATGAAGCAACAAGCAGAAATGAAGGTCACCAGCACCAAGCTCTTACTGTGAACATTCTCTGGCAACTGTGGAAAGCCAGAAATGAGAAGGTCTTTAACAACAAGTGCAGGACTCCTTTTGACATTGTACTGAAAGCTCATCTAGAATGGATAGAGTACACTGAAGTGAAAAGTAGAGAGAAGCGGGTGAGCAGCCAGGAAACATCAGCTAATGATGAAGAGGGACCGTGTGACATTAAACACAGCAACAAGATGACAATTGAAGTGGAGGTGAGCCAGCTGAAAGAAAGCAAAATTGTTAGCATTGGCATAGTGGCAACAAAAGACAACAATGTGCACGCTGCATGGGCCATGCAAGGCAGAAGTACAAGTGACATTTTACTGGATTATACTGCTGCACTCAAATTATCATTGTGCAAAATCAGAGAAAAGCCTTGGCCAGATGTTAATCTGCTAGTTTCATCCGCTCAGTTGTTACGAATGCTGCGAACTCACAAGACACAAGACACAAGACATCAGACTTTTTGCTCAATTGGAAGACATTCACATGCTCAAAGCTTTATTTATGAACTGCTCATTCAGCTTGGTTGAAAACAAGTGTAATAGATGAGGGAGAAGAATTGCCACTGGCCATTTGGTCCAGTGGTCATCACCATATTTGGTGATGCTGGAGGTCAGGGGTTCAACCCCTGCCTCCCACAAATTTGCCACAATATATGACTGGTCTTAGTTGACCATCTTCCTTTATCCCTTCCCCTAGATTAGGCTAGATTAGGTTATAGGACATCTATCGTTGCAGGAAAAAAAAAAAAGATGAGGAAGAAGAATTAACAAGTATGCTACTACATTAGTGCAAGATGAGGAATATCTAAGTCCTTTGTGTCAAACGACACAATTGTAAACCTCGTGATGGGCCTTTGCTCAAGTTTGTATAGCTTGTTTTTTAAATCAATAAATTTCCTATCGTTTCCGTAAAAAAGAAAAAGTTGAGTTTGAACTCAAAATACTACAAATATATTTTACATGGGCTGAGCTCGAACTCACTTGAGCCCGGCTCACATAACTCAATTAGTAGGCCTGGCCTTTTTCTTTTTCTTTTTTTTTCTAAAATTAAATACTATAAGCAGCCAATCTTCATCTATCGGTTATTCTATTAAAGGAGGGGAAATTTGTGATCCCTAGGGCTAGGGCGACTCACGTCTTGCCGTCATTGGAGCCCTTAGGGTTAGTTGCTTTTAGCAGATTTCCTCTAAGAAATCCATGGCCGAGACAGTAGTCAGGAGAAGCATGGCAGATTTGCCAGAACCCATCATACATCACATACTCTCTTTTCTCTCAGGTGATCAAGCAGCTCAAACAACTGTGTTGTGCAAGGCATGGTTGAATGCATGGCTCACTCGCCCCACTCTAGCATTTAGCAGTGCCTTCTTCTTCTCCAAGAAAAAGAAAAGGACAAAAGAATTTTGTTGGCATCCGCCGGATAGGGATGAGATCAGGGAATATAACAACTTCGCCAAATACGTGGAAAGGAGTTTCGATAGGTACCATAAACAGAAGACTGGTATAGACACGATTGAGCTGGAGATCGATAAAGGTGTGTTTGACTGGGAGCCGGTTATCAGGAGATGCATTCAAGTTGCTGCAGAAGACAGCGTGAAAAACCTCAAACTCTCACTCTGCAACAGTGAGTTACCTGAAATTCTTCTTTTTGAAGCTAAATCACTAGTAGATTTAACTCTTAGCCAGGTCAAGTTGGTTGAGCGATCAACTGAGAAAATTAAACCGTTTGATCGTCTCAAGAGGCTGTCTCTTAACTATGTAGAGTTCTATGATGTGCCGTTTGAGAGCATAATATCATGCTGCCAATCGGTTGAAATCTTGGAAATTAGTTACTGCAAAAATGGCAACGATTCTGATCAATATTTTAAGGTAGCCGGACAAAATGCTCTCAAGGAGTTGATTGCCGTGTTATCACATCCTCAAACACTAATCTTGTGTGAGGCACCAAGTCTTGAATCACTTACTTGTAAGTCTGACGGCAAGCATGGTCAGTATCCTTGCTTGCTTAATTTGCATTCATCTCAATATGAGAATCTCAAGAGTTTGTTGCTATCTGGTGTTGGCGTTGGTGACGTTTTTTTTGTCAACTTGGCACATTATTTTCCACACCTTGAAAGTTTGTCTGTCCAATATTGCCAAGATTTGAGGAACATCAAAATCTCGAGTCCCTCCCTAAAAAGAATACAGTTGGTGCGGAATTGGGGTTTGAGAAAGGCACAATTTGATGTTCCGAGTATCATAAAATTTGAGTATGATGACCGAAAATGCAGGATCATACCCGAGTTCTCTTTTGCAGCTGCTTCAAGTCGTTGGGTTTCTTGCTTTACTATATGCACGCAGGAAGATGCGGGCAATTCATGTTTCCTCCAATTGAAGAAACTGGTCACCAGTTTAGCTCAGTCTGCAGTTTCACTCAAACTTATGTTTAGATGGAATGAAGCATTCAATTTGGAGGAGGCTATGAAGGATGGAGGATTTGACGAACCTCAAGTGTTGCAGGAACTGTTTTCCAAGTCCATAGATTGGAACTTCCGTGTTTCATCTGCTTATTCAATGTTGGATGTTATTTTTTGGGTGTGTCGTCCAAAAGCCATAGTGGATTTTTGGATTAACAAGCCTAGGTACAATGAGAGGTTGCACTTTCTGTACACGAAGCTTATGTTCAGAAAAAATCATAAACAATTTCACAATTCTCAACAAATGAAGTTTTGGCAGAGCGATCTAAGGGAAGTAAAAGTAGAGATCTTTCATCGTTGCGTAATTCACTCGGAGCTCGGCTTGGACTTCATTTTAGTTGGAGAAGGAGAGCAGTTGGAGGAAACTCTAGATTGTAAGGATTTTCTGAGTTTTCTAAGAACTCGTGCACCCAGCTGGGGAATGATGATTAAATTCAAATTGGATTGGGAGACCAACTGACCAGCATCTGGGGTATCCGATGAAGCAAAATCATCAAAAAGTTCGTGTTTGAAGTTTGAAGAGTTGGCTTTTGATTTATAAGGTAGTAAATATTTCGTGTTTGTATTACTATCTCATCTCAATCAGTCAATACAATTATGCTGCAGATTGAGTCTAGTATATGAATTGATCATCCCAAATAATATATGTAAAATGAAGTGAACCTGTAAATGCAATATGGCATGAGGTAGTTAGTCCTGCTTGGTGAATTAGAAATCATACCCAAATAACAAGGAAGAAAAGAGATTACTAGGATCACAGAAGCTGCATGGAGGTATAAAACCATAGTGATCTAAGTGGTTTTGAACGTGATCTGCATTCAATTATGTATGAAAAATTGATTGTTTGATTATACATCTCAGTGTGTTAGGTGTGTTTCGCGATAATTGTAATTTTCCTTGCATGTGTATGAAGAATGTTAATCGTATTAGCGTTAATCAAGTAATTTATGTCAAATTATGCATGCTTTATTACATTCCATCATATTGATCATTCTTGATTTCTCTTGTATTGTTAGAATTAGTTGCCAAATCTAATATATATTTTGAGCGTGTTGTTGTGTTTCTTTGTAGGATGAATTTTCATATGACGTCAAAGAGATGTATTCATGCAAGTTCCAGATTGTTGAAGGATATTGTCTCAGACTTGAATTTCCATTATTCCAAAATTCTTGATGATGGCTGCAAAACATAGTCTTCCCAGGTAGATTTTGTGTCAAGAGTTAGTTGATCCGTCACCTTCTTGCTCCTTAATTATCAAATTGAAAAGAAAATTTAGACTTTATGGCTTTAATTTGTACTATTCATCCAGAAACCTGAAAAATGATCGAGTAAGTATTAAAGTCTTTGTTATGCAATTTGGGTTTTTTTCCCTTCTGTTAAAAAATTTAGTTTTTCTATGCTCGTAATTGGTGTATGCTTTTTCTGTGCCAATAACATAAATTAACTGCTTATAATATGGATGCATTATTCTTTTCCTCTGAAAAATGTGATCAAAATCATTTTTGAACCAAAAAAAGAACATAGAGACCATAAGCATTTACTATATTATTGGTACCTAAATATTGTACAATTGCCATATGCCAAGATAAATGTGTACACGTATGTGTGAACCTAAAAAATGTTACAATTATTGAGAAAAATAAAAGAAACAAACGACAAGAGTTTATTTCTTTGTAAAAAACTGTCTTGACTCATAACATGAAATTGTTTTATTTATAGAGTTCAAAACAACTCCACTAACTATCCCAATAACTCCACTAATTCCACTAACTCCATTAATTAGGTAAAACAAAATAAACAAACATGATTAATTAACAACAGTAAATATTTCTAACAAAAAAAAAATTGTGTATGTATGAAGATAAATACTGAACATTCACTCTATTTGTAAGACAAATTTTTCATGGTTACTGCTTCCAAATTGTGCAGCACTAAACCAGCATTGCCTACCACCAAAACAAAAAAACAAAAACAAAAAGAAAAATCGCGTGCACACACACACACACACGCATCATCGGAGAATTGAGAATCAATGCAAGAAAAGTTATTCAAATAAATTTGCTGAAATCTCTGCTTGAAGGGATGAAGGCATGGTATCTTGCTGAGTTTTAGTGCCGAAAGATATTTCGCTGGCATTTAATTTGCTGCTTCTGAAGCAAAATAGTTATCGATTGTTTGATTTCTTTCTAGTTTCGCGAAATATAAAAAGGAAAAGGATGCATCATGGAAGATTTCTTACATCTCTTTGGTTTCTTCCTAAAGGACCCAAACATTCAATCCTTCAAGATTTCAGTTTCCAGCCCAGGTCTATAACATTGCAATCAACTAAAAAGTACCCTTTTCTAGCTATTTTCTCAGCAACAGCTCCATAATTTGACCACATAAAATTGTAGAAAAAAATTTTATACTTGAGATGGATATTCACATGCTGCTTTGGAATGAAATTTTGACTAAATTCTGCTTCGGACCAATTCTGTTGTATCCAAGCTTAGCAGTTTTTTTTTTTTTTTTTGCCACAGTAATATTCTTTCTGAAAATTATTTCCCTTGTAATGCACTTCCATATTTTATTCCCATTATGAATTTTTCTTGACTTGTCATCTCCTATTTGCCATGATGAAAAATGAAAATAAGAAAGGGTCACTTATAAATGGAGAAATTGCCATTCATGATAAACAAAAACTTTGAAGGTTTTTTATTTCAAAGTGTATGCCAACCTATCTTACCTTGGTAGTTTACTTATCATTTAAAGTAATTATTTTCACAATATGAACCACGAAATGATCAATCCATGAGAATTCTCAAGATTAATTAAATTTTGCACTAGGTGTTGGCCAAAAGAAAATAAAATGAAATGGTTGTAATTGGAACAATAAAATTTCCAATGGAGCAAAAAGGAAACTAATCCTACTTGAATAGAGATTAAACACCTCATAAAAAAGGGAAGTAATTGGTTTCCATCACCCAAAAAAAAAAAAAAAAAAAAGAGTTAGTAGTATCACAGATACAGCTTGGAGGAATGAAACCACATTGGTGTGGTGGTGTGAAGTCTGAAGATTGATTCTTATTTACAAACTTCATATTGGCAATAATCGAGATACATTATGCAAGAGCAATCCTTTTGGTGTCTTTTTTTTTATTTTTTATTTTTTTTAAAAAAACCTTATTCTTTTTGGGTGTTGCTTATTTTTGTCACTCTTTCAAATGCCAATGTTACATTCATAACAAAGGACAAATTCCTACATATCTCTCACACGAAATATTAACTACAATAATCACCTCCTAATCTGAATAATAATCAAAGGGTAGCTTTAATTTTTAACTTTCTATTGCTTTTTTTTCCTTTTTAATTAAGTACATATATAATATTTACCAAAATCACTAATTCAAAATAGAGATCGCAAGCTTATTTCAATTGCCCGTAATCGAGTTAATTAATTACAAAGCATAATCTTAAACCCGTTATGTAAGTAAAATCAAAGCATAATTTTAAGCCCGTTATGTAAATCAAACCAAATCTCTACATCTGCATAATATTGTGTTAAACAAAACAGTAAACTAAACTAAACTAAACAATGAACTAAAACATCAACAACCAAGTGTTTGACCCGATTATGGTCACGTAGTCTTTCTCAATTATTCTTGGTGACTTTAATACATCTTTAATTTATATAGCACCAAAGTGATATTCTCAAAAACTTGAGGATCCAAACATCATCCACCTAGGGCAGCAAGCAGGGTGAATTTTAAGCCCGTTATACTAATTTTATTCTGTAAAAGCCCATAATAAGTAAACATGCAAATATAAGAGTAGCCAACCTCTTCTAAATCTATATTCCCCTAGGGCAGCTCTTTTCCTTGCAGATCAATTTAGCCTTTAAGCCAAAAATCAAGCTTGCCGATGGCATCAATGGTAGACTTGCCAGATGACATTATAGGTCATATTATCTCTTTCCTCTCATACAAGCAAGCAGCCAAAACGAGCGTGCTGTCTAAATCATGGCTGAATGCATGGCGGGCACGTCCCACGACCGGCTTGACATTGGATTATAACAACTTCCGCAAGGAATTGAAAACAGAAGGTCAGGGGCGTTGGCATAAAAGAACGAAAGAGGAGGGAAAGAGAAAGTTCACTAAATACGTCAGAAGAACCCTGAAGAGCTGCACCAAAGAAAAGATAGGCATAAACGAGTTCAAGATTATTGTAAGTGGAATTTTTTTTTTTTATTGGAATTCTCTCGTTAAGAGATGCTTGCAGGTGGCTGTTAAAAGTGGTGTGAAGAAACTCTATCTTGATCTCTACGGATGTGCTTTGCCTGAAATCTTCTTCGACGCTAAATCACTAGTAGATTTAGGCCTAAGGGGGGTCGCGTTGGTTGAACAATCGATGGAGAAAATTAAAGGGTTTGATCATCTCAAGCGACTCTCTCTATGCATGGTTGACTTAGATAATGTCACGTTTGAGCGCATGATGTTAAGCTGCCAACAGATTGAAATCTTGAAAATTAGTTATTGTGATTTCGATGATGAATATGCTCAATACTTTGATGTGCCTGATTTAGCCAATCTTAGGAAGCTTACTGTGGAGCTGAACTATAATCAAAGTTTGATTTTGCATGAGGCTCCAAATCTTGAATCACTATTTTGTTCGAGTAATGAAGACTTCATGCGCGATATTGGTGATTGGGCGCCTTGTTGGCTTGATTTGCGTTCGTCTCAGTACAAAAATCTCAAGACTTTGGTTTTATATGCTGTTGGCCACTGTTACAAGGTTTTGATCCAAATGGAACATAAATTTCCATGCCTTGAAGATTTGACAATCCAATATTGCCAAGACTTGAAAAGAATCAAAATTAAGAGCGACTCCCTGAAAAAAATACAGTTGTCGGATAATTGGGGATTGAACAAGGCACAATTTGACACCCCAAGCATTGTTCAATTGTATTCGCTGATAGCCAATGCGAGATCATTCCAATTTTGTCTTTTATAGCTGCATCAGGTCATTGGGCTTCTAATATAAGTATAACCTGGAATGAGAATCTGGACACTTCATGGCTCTTCAAATTCCAGAGATTGTTGGCAAGTCTAGTTCAATCTCAAATTTCAGTTAGCCTTGAGCTTTTGGGCAGTATTTCATTTGATTTCAATGAAATTGGAGATAATTTAACATCTCATGAACCTCAAGAGGTGCACGAATTGACTCTGGACATCCACAGGGAATCTTTATTATCATCTCCAGTCCTAGTGTTGGACGCCCCTTTTTGGGTTTGTCGTCCAAAAACTATAAGGCAACACTGGGGTTTTTCGGACGCCATGTTGGCATCATTTTTTGGGAGGAACATTGAGACTTTGAAGCTCCTTTATGACATGTTAATACTAAGAAATAATCAAGAACTAGTCCACAGTTTGCAACAATTGAAGTCCTGGGAGGACAATTTGAAGGGACTGAAAGTTGGGATCTTTAAGAGCCGTCTAGATGGGGTGGCAAGCACAAGAAAATACTATGCAGGGGAACAAAGAGAGCAGCAATTGGAAGCTTTGGATTGGGAGAATTTTTTGAAGGTAGTAAATACTCATTCAGATGTGTTGATTCACTTCGGGTTGGACTGGAAAGCATCCGTCAAGCCCGAGGGGACAAAGAGGAAAGCAACTGACAAGCCTAAGGAAGAAAAATCATCAAAACGGTCAAATTCAAAGGTGGTCTAATTTTTCACAATGTTCATGAGGTCTTATTGAAAGGTTGTGATTTATGATTTGGCATGTGGCACAATTTTTTCAGAATTTAATTGCAATGCTGTTTTACTTGGTAGTATTTACATTTTTCAAATTACGAGTACTAACTTGATCAAAATTTTGATCAATCATATTTGTAGTATGTGCTTTTGCTTCGATTTTCTTTGATGGAATTACTCATAATGACTAATGCAAGTTGTTCCTGGAGTGACTCTTTAACTTAGAAAGTAAAACCTGGTCCCTTAGTCAATATGGCAGCCTCAAGTAGTCTAACTTTTGGTAACTCTTTTGTTCTTGCAATCTGTCCTGTGCAAATTCTAAAGACTAATAGCAAACAACACAATCTGTGGTGGATTCGGGGGAAAGAAAAGATTCAGTAGATGCAGAATAATTCATTGTGACTCACAAGAATATTAATGTATACGCATACGAGACAAATGTAGACACTAAAACAACAAATTTAATTGCATGTAAACCATAATAACCTTTTAACACACATTGAATCATCTTTCACAATCAATCTCATCAGAGGACTTTCATGCAATCATTTTGTTAGTTTTATTTTTTCCTTTTTTTTTGTTACCATCACTCACAATTAATGTACCTCTTGCATCTAGATATTTTTCTAAATTAATTTCACTATTCCAAAAAAAATTAACTTAGCCTCAAAAAAAAAAAAAATCAACCTAGTCCCTCTTAAGGAGTGTCCTGAGACGCTTGATAGCTAAATCCATTTGAAACTTCAGGATCGAGCAAGAAAAATTTTCAAAAAGAAAAAGAAAAAAGTTAAATATACCAGTTGTCTTCTAAGAACCCAATTAGACTTAAGAACAGTGAGCAGAAAGCTTTTAAGACTGTAAAAATAAGTAAATGAATCGAAAGAGTACTTATCCTGTTAGAAATTCCAGTTACTTTAGTAAGACCGATCTCATATGCCCAAAAAAGCAATCCTTCTGATTCGTTAAACAATTAGAACTTTTGTGAGTTTGGGAGACTGGAAATCAATGGTGACATGGAAGTTGAGCTCTTATTAGAGTAGAATTCTAATCCTACATATAATCTCGAGCGAAGCACGACTACAATTACATTTCCCTGGTGCAGGTAGAGTTTACAGTTGCTTGTTGCTATGGCGCAATCAGAAACAGTAGAAGATTGTTCAATCAATTTGCCAGTACATATAATACATCATATACTCTCATTCTTCTACTCTCCCAAGGAAGCAGCACAAAAAGTTTAGGGCAAATTACACTTTACCCCCTGTGGTTTAGTATTTTTATACATAACCCCCGTATAGTTTTAAAAGTTATACCTAACCTCCTTATGATTTGAATTAAAGCGTCAAAGCGATGGAATTTGCAATCCGTGATGGAATCACCTAAAATGTCAAAAATACCCCTATATAAAGTTGAAATTATTTATTAACCACAGGAGAGTTATGTGTATATTTTGAAGATCATAAGAGGATTGTATGATAAAATATTAAATCATAAGGAGATTATATGGTAAAACATAAAATCATACAGGGTTAGTGCGTCATGTATATTATGTTTATATATTTTGGTTACTTTATCCATTTTAATTTTTAAACAAGGGTAATTTTAATATTTTCATAGGTTCCGTTACGAATGATCATTTCCGTCACTTTGACACTTTAATCTAAACCATGAGAGGGTTATATATAGTTTTTGAAATCATAGGGGGGTTATATATAAAAAAATACTAAACCATAGGAGGGTAAAGTGTAATTTGTCCAAAAGTTTATTGTCCAAGGCATGGTTGAGAGCATGGCGCACCCGGCCCAATTTGAAGTTCAATGGTTGGGAATACTCTATATCCAAGAAGAACGCTGACATCCAAGTTCTTGAAAAGCAATGCTGCGATTTCATAAATTGCATCAACTCCACCTTGAACAGGTACGATGAGCACAAGAATGGTATTGATATTTTGGAGCTTATTCGCCCTCCATCTGTATCGCCTGAGCATGTTAATAGATGGATCCAAATTGCTGAAGACAACAATTTCAAAAGGCTTGTGGTTGATATAACTACAGATTCTTTTATTTTGTGTTAACCTATTTCAATTTTCAACCACAGAATCTTTTATTTTGCCTCAGAATCACTTTTTGAACTGAGTCTCTGCGGCAACTTCCAGTTGAACTCCCCAGTAATTAGGAAAATAACTTGTCACAATCTCCAAAAGCTTTGGCTCACAGGGGTTGATCTAGACGAAGAAATGTTTCAAACAATAGTTGTGAGCTGCCCGTTGATTGATTGGTTGAAAATTTCGAACTGTGCTGGCCTTGCCAACCTTAAGGTGACTAAGCTTCAGAAACTTAAGGTATTTGAGGTTATCTTTAAGGGAGGTGGATGCGTTGCTGTCGAAGCACCAAGCCTTGAATTCTTTAATTATAGTAAAATATACTCCTTTGACAATGAAGAAAGAATGCCATCACAACATTGCAGTCTTCAGATGCATTCATCTCAAAATCTAAAGCATTTGCAATTTGAGAACATTGACATTACTGACGAGTTTTTCTTAGATATCAAAGAAAAATTCCCACATCTTGAAGACTTGAACATCCATGGATGCAACCATTTGAGAAGAATCAAGATTTCCAGCCACCCCATTAAACGCATAAATTTGGAATCGAACTATAGACTCGAAGAGGCCCATATTGAGGTTCCGAGCATTAATCGATTTAAATTTAGAGGATGCTCCATTCCTCTGTTTTCTTTTACAGCTCCCTCCGGTTCTTGTGTTTCTCTAATTGAATTTTATTGGTGGGACTGGCAGTTACCAGAGGCTTCTTGGTTCGCTAAATTGAAGGACTTGTTGACAAAACTAAGTCAATCTGAAATTTTGCTCCAACTGAAGTGTGGCAGTACTTTAGCAAGCACCATTGTGGATGAGATAAGAAACAGCGCTTTATATCCAATTCCTCAAGTTCAAACATTGTCGATACCCTTCGAGAAGGGAAAATTCTTTGATGCTGATCTGATTCTGGACGCAATCTTCTGTACCTGTCGTCCAAAAACCATAGCTCAAGATTGGAATCAGAACCTGGATTTGAACTCAAATGAACTTTCAAGCATTGAATAGTTTGGTCATCTTCCAACCATAATATGCCCTTTTTTGTTGAAGTTAAGAAAGTTAAGAACCACACTGGATTACTTTTTTTTTTTTTTTTGTGAAACAGGGATAACAGTTGTTGTGGTTGGAACTTTATGGACCACTTTAGTACATATACTTGGACTTCAGGGACAAAAGTTGCATTTTTTTTCACATAGTGCGTTAGCCGTTAAGAGACTATCTAACAATCATTGAGAGCTGTATAAAATTCGTATCAGAAAAAAGAAATATAAAGAAGGAAAATTTTAAGATGACAAAAAAAATACAGAAATTGCCAATTATTTTTGAGACGTATGTAATCGTGTTACTCAATTATAGATAGGGTGGAGTCTACACCTAATTCCGCCCCTCTAAGGTGGTTTAATTTTGATTAAAAAAAAAAAGGAATTTCACATGACTCCTGCCAATAGGAATTTGTAGATTTGTCAATTACGCTTTCCTGTTTCGAATTGGAAACAATAGGAGAGTCCAATTCGAACTGTTTTGGGTTATGGAAACTGGGAACCAATGGCGGTGACAAATTACTCCATAGTGCATAAAAGGAGCAGTATCTTCAGATTTCCCTAGTGCAAATTGCTCTGCTTCATCAATTCACGCTGACAACAGTACTCTAGCGTATAACCTAAAAAGTTGTCTATTACAATGGTGGAGACAGAAGCTTTAGAAGATTGCACGGCGAAATTGCCTCAACATATTATGCATCACATACTCTCTTTTCTCCAAATCCCAGAACAGGCAGCACCAATGAGTTTGTTGTCGAAGGCATGGTTGCAGGCATGGCGCACGCGCCCCAATTTGGAGCTTTTGTACAATATATATTCAGAACCGACTGATAAAGGCATTCAAAAAAGGCGAAGTGATTTCGTAAATTGCATCAACACCACCTTGCAACGGTACCGTGAGCACAAGAATGGTATTGATCGTTTAAATCTTTGTAGCCCTCCATCTGTATCGCCTGAGGATTTCAATAGATGGATCCAAATTGCTGTGGAAAACGGAGTCAAAAGTCTTGATATTGCTGCCCCTTCTGGTTCTGAATATTTTGTTTTGGCTCCAACTGTTTTTGAAGCTAAGTCGATTGCAGAATTGGATCTTTGCCATTTCCAGTTGAAGCCCCAAGTGATTAAGACGATAAGGTGTCACAATCTCCACAAACTTCGGCTTATGCATGTGAAATTAGACGAGGTATTGTTCCAAAGAATATTGTCCAGCTGCCCGTTGATTCATTTGTTGACAATTGTTAACTGTGCGGGTCTTGCCAACGTTAAGGTGACCAAGCTTCAGAAGCTTGAGCATCTTGATATTGTAGTAAAGGGAAGTTGTTCTGTTGAAGTCGAAGCACCAAGTCTTCTGTACTTTAAGTATGGCAAACTACTTTCCTTCGAGATAGAACGAACATCAAGACATCGCAAGCTTCGGATGCATGCCTGTCCAAATCTAAAGCATTTGCTGTTGGACGAAATTGGCATCACTGACGAGTTTTTCTTAGATTTCGCAGAAAAATTCCCACATCTCGAAGAGTTAGAAATCACAAGCTGGGGCGGCGATTTGGAAAGAATCAATATTTCCAGCCGCTCCATTAAGCACATAAGTTTGGAATTGCACTTGGAACCAGTAGAAGAGGTCCAAATTGATGTTCCAAGCCTTGATTGGTTTGAATACACAGGAAAATCCATAAACCTGTTTTCTTTCACAGCTCCCTCTGGTCCTTGTGTTTCTACAATTAAATTGCAGTGTCGGGAATGGCCCTTACCAGTGGCTTCGTGGTTCTCCAAATTGAAGGACATGTTGACAAAGCTAAGTCAATCTAAAGTTTCACTCCATTTAGACATTGATCAACTTGTGTCCAGGTCCACTGTTTTTGAGGTAAGAAATAGATCCATTCTTCCACTGCCTCAAGTTCAAAAGTTGTCCTTATGTTTTCACAATAGATGTTTAGATACTGCAGACTCAATTTTAGATGCTATCTTCTGGACTTGTCGTCCTAAAACCATTGCTCAAAAGTGGAACAAGTGCCTGAAGCCAAACAAGATTCACCTCGCAAAGGTAATCTATGAGACGTTCCTTCTGGGAGGAGAAAATATTAAGCACACCAACGTGCAGAAAAGGAAGCTTTGGCAGAATGATCTGAGGGATGTAAAACTCGTGAGATTTAAAAAGGGCCAAAGAGTGCACTTGTCTAGTTCTCTGGACTGGGATACTTTTTTGGAAGTATTCCCGCGTAAAGGGGACTGTCGACGTTTTCGCTATGAGCTAGAGTGGGAACCAATAGACGTGGATCGGAAGCAAAAAGTTTCAAACCCAAAAAGAAGGAAATTAGAGGAGAGCAGGAAATAGCAGAAAGCGGTATCAAGAAGCTGATGAATATGATGTTCAAGGGCTTTCCGAATGCATTTAATCGTCTTAGTGACAGGCTCAAATAGTTCCTGGGCAGGAGTTAAGTATTTTGATCCTGATATTCCATGCCAAAATTGAAGATGAATACCTAGACATTATTTAGAGTTTAAATACCCTTTTACGATCATTATTCACCAAAATATTGACCCTTTTGTCAAAATTAAAAAATCTTGACATTTTTGTCGGCAATCCATAACTATATAAAGAAATTTATTTGTAGAAAATTGACGTCTTATATATATATGTCAAACTTTTCATGGGGTCGATCTTCCACTTAACGTCTGAACAAAACCAATACAGAGTCCTACAATCCAGAACAGCCGTGGCTTTTCCTTTTGCTCCCTTGCCATGTTTTCAAATTCTTTAAGAATTTCTTCATGCAGCAGAAGGATGATTTATGATGTTCCTGCTTTCACATAAATTTAACAGTAAAGATACAAGATATGTTGTTCCTTCTCTTTGTATTTAACTCTCTTCTCTATGAACACACATGATCATGATACAGTTCTCGTTCCTACGTCCTTGCACATGTATCTTGTGCTTGTACATTGGAAATATCAAACAGTAGGAGGAGCCAAAAAAAGAGCAAGAGAGGGCTAAGAATTCCTTCGTGTGCTTCCCAGACATTTTGATACTATCCAACATTTTTGACAAAAAAAAAAAAAAAATCCATGAGGCCAAGTCCCTGTGCGATTGTTCGACAGTCAACATGTTTTATCTCTTGTTTACCAGTCCAAGGCTTGTTTCAGCGAGTAATTCTCTACTATCAATCTTGGAAGAACTCATGCTCAATAAAATCCTATGAAATTGGTCTAAAACTGGATAGGGGAATTCAATGCAAACTGATGCCACACACAGAATTTCAGCTTTACTGTAAGAAAACTTTGTGGTACACCAATTCAGTTCCAAGTGCAAGTACATTAGTAAGGACAAAGATGATACTTCAACCATTATTGTTTAAGGGCATGCCCCAAACACTGAGAACGGATTACTTGGCATAGTACATTTGTTCCACGACAAAATATATGAATAACTTCTGACTGGCACTGCAGCAATGGTTTGCTTAATTTCCTTGTAATGTCAACCTTGACATCATGTGTTCAGATTTCTGCCCCGCAAAAGAAGTTAAACAACAGTTAGTAAGGTAACACAGATCAGTTGAACAGGATAGACTAGTAATAGTGCTAATCTCTCAACTTGTGGCTCATCAACAAGGACATGAAGGTATTCCAACCGGCCATTGCTTTCCTGGCTTTAATTGAATGGCAGCTACTCTTATGAATGATGTGAGTAGGTAGTTCGATGAGAACTATTTTATATTTTGTTTCACTCAAGAGAATTCTATACCTTGTATATAATTCTGGCCAAAGAAAGGGAGAGAAAGGAAGAGAGATCCTGCTTAATATATCATAAGCATATGAAATGTCTAAGAAAACAGCAAATTTGATCCGAAGATTGGGTCACCTTTTTCTGTACTATGGTTGCTTAAAGAAAGAATAAGAAGTAATTACATAAGATTGTATGATATACTAATTACACAATAACACAAGATGAACTAATTACATAAGATTGTATGATATACTTAGGACCGCTGAAGGTAAGGTATAAATCAGCATTTTATAGCCTGATATGTATATGAAAGCCAAAGTAATTCATTAGTGCTGTGAGCAGCCTAAATTTGCAGACAAGCAGAACCAGATAACCTTTGTGTCATCCCATTCCTCTCTCTCTCTCTCTCCCCCCTCCCCAATCTGCCCCACTACCTGCCCCACCCCCCGTGCGAACCCACAGAAAAAGACAAACAAAGACTAAGTTATTTTCTCCAAGTCATCAACTCAGTTACATTCAGCACATTCATTAAAGATACAAATGAAGATGCAAGAACCGACCTGCTCAGAATGTGGCAAGTACTTCCCATCAAAAGTCACAACAACACGCTCTTTTCCATCCACACCTTTAATTTTGTCAACAGAACAATAGAAGTCTATAGCAGACATGCTGAAAATAAGAAAGACAAGAAGAGTAAACTGATTATATGACCAAAAAGTTCAGTTGAAATCTGTTCATAAAAAAGGAGATAGGTTATAAACCCTTAAATATGTATGAACCACCATGGCGCCCATTTCCTATCACGACATGCCATTAGAAGTACAGAAAGCGAGGAACAGATATCTAGGTGGATGCATGTGCACAAATCGGAGAACAAACTATTAGAGGTATAATAAAAACTATTAACGCAAGCTATAGAAACCAGCTAGTATTAGAAAAATGTTCTAAACCTAATCCTCACAAGGCCATCAAAAGGGTTTGGTGCAACAGATGATGGACTTCTGCTCAAACATAGCTATCAAAAAAAAAAGTTTCAGAATTCTCCTGGGTACTTAGAAGAACCACCAGTAGAGAATTTAGATATTCAGGAGTCAACATAGCAACTTACATGCCATCACCAAATTCCTCATTGATAATTTCTTTAATGCTCTCACCAAAATGCATAACAGCTTCATTGAGCCTGCAAAAACATGAAGGGAGACAAGATCAGCCTAAACGAAAGTCATTGATTCGTATACAAGTGAGAGTGAGAGACAAGATCAGCCTATGAGAAAGTCATTGATTCCTAACTAATAGCTCTCCGTAGATACTTCTGCAAGCATTTGGATTCAACTTTCATCTTTCTTTAGATACAATATCATAACAAGATAAACTTGAAGAAGGGAACATAATCACAAAAGGACTTCAGTCTCAACTCACTTGGGATTGAAATGACAATATTACAAACTTCAGATAATCTTTCCTAATTAGATAGGAAATGCAACAAGCAATTGCACAAGCTTGAAATTGCTGCAACCTTTACAATAATGCAGCCAAGATTGCTTTTTTTCTCTCACACTTGCATCTTGATTCTTGCAATTCAACAAATGAAATGACTTTCCTACCATGCACTTTCCTTGAACATCCAAAGATAGGGAGTTTATACTACAATAGTTCATGGACAAAAATTGGAGCGTGTCAAATAGTACACTGAATTTACTACAAATTCTTGTCAATTTCTCTCTTCAAATACCATTTCTTTTCAACAAGCCGATTCGATGCGGATCATCGAAGAGCTACTATGTAATCAACTAAAGCAAAAGAAGGCTAACTAGTCACTTTCTTAACAACTTTGTCATTTTCTGAAAATTGATACTAATACAGATTGACTATAGAGGACAAATAGAACACAAGAAACAATCCAACAATATCCAAAAACTCAAGGTACATACCAGAAAAAGGACCCATAAAATACAATAAAATAAAATAAAAACACAGAAAACAAGAATTTCAACCAGCCCACATAAAAATGTTCCACAAAACAGCAAGAAATTAAAACACGGGCTAAAACGGTTTACCTATAAACAGTTGGGTCTTGAATTAAATTAGGATCATATGACCTGAGAGGTGGCCGCATCATTTCTTGAATTAACTCCTCAGGCAGCTCAGGCAAGGATGCTCGTAATTTAGGGACAGTATCAGGCTTCAACTGGGCTTGCCTCTTGAATAGCTGAGCAACATAAACATTCGTCAATCCAGTTTCTTCAGCAATCTGACCATAAGTCTTGCCTGACTTGTGCTTCACTGCTTGAAGTTCAGCTGCTATGCTTAGTTTCTTGCTCTGTTCTGCCATTTTTGACTTGACAAGAAAATCGTGAATCAGCAGCGTTATAACCACAAGAAAGGCTGGCGGCTACCACTGAATCATTTAAGGCGTGGTGGGCAAATTTACCTCCCATCAATTGTCATATTAAGTGATTTCTTAAAAATACAGATGAATACATAATATATTTATCTGATGCATTTATTTGATTCGATAGTAATTCGATTTCCATCACACTTCTAGATGCAGATAAAATTAACGATTGATAAAAATAATTAAAAAAAAAAAGAAAATTAAGCAGGCCATCAGTTTTCTATCCAAAGTTGTTCAAATGGGGCTTGGGGCTACGATGGGTCGAATCCAAGAGGAGGACAAGACTCTAATGTTGGATGGTCCTTTACTTTTAAGATCTTCACATTTGGGCAGTCCAATTTCATTTGCTTTATGGACTTTTGGGCAGTCCAACTGCTTGGGGCGGTTACATTGAAAAAAATATGTTTAAATAGTAATTAAAGAAATGCTTATAGGTAATTATTTTGACAAGACATGTTTAGGTAATTAAAGTAAAGTTAGTTTTTTACAAGGACAAAAATGAAAGTACATAGAGTGCCAATAAAATGTTTACGCCAAACCCCTTCCTCTCTCTTTATATATAGTATAGATATCATGGGAATTTTGGTTAGACATTCAGTTCATTTTTTCCTCTACCATTATAAGAGTTAGAAAATCCGTTTAAAATGAAAAGAGGAGAAAAGAAAAAAAAAAAAAAAGGAAAGAAAGAACAAAAGACCTTCGAAACCTAATACCTTGTTTTTGGTTTGTCTGTACTAGGTTATTGTAATCTTTCCCAAGCAACTTAATTGGTTGTTCCCTAAGCAACTTCGTTGCTTGTAACAGGTTACTTACTACAATCGTCAAGAGTTGCTTTGTGAAGTATTTTTACTGCATGAAATTGGAATTGGTCTACAAGAAACTGAATTCCAGAGTCCCATATTTAAACTGAATTCTTTTGTTATTGGAGGATTCCTTAGTCTTTAAACGTTCATTTTGGTTTTGGTCTTTTGGGCTGTCAGAGTCGAACCAACTCGTGTACTTAACCTCTGCTATGAATAATTTAAAACCATGTGACAAATATAAAAGCTTCTCTGTTCATAAATTAACAAAAGGGAGTAGTTTGCACGTAAGGAATTGTAAAAATCAATTCCTTGTTGCATAAGTATTTTGGATAAGATTCTAGATTATCAGCTGAAGGAAATTATTCTGTTTTTCTTTTTTTTTTTTACTATCACTACTATTTTTTCTTTTCGTGATATAATTTGGTATTCTGTTTTCTAACAATTCATTTTTTCTCATTGAGGTTGTTGTACATTTTATTGTTCTTTTTAACACGTAAAACCAATTTGTCCATGTAACAAAATTATGATTGCCAAATGATATGAGAAGTGTGTAGATACTCTCGCAACTATTTATTGTCCTAAACCGAAGCATCAATTATTCAAAGAACACCTGCTTTGCTATATCCATCTTTCTGTGTGAAAGAAAGAAAGTATGTATGAAACCGCCGAGCTTTGGCTCTGTGGTCATAAAAAAGGAATTAAGTTTCTCTTTGGACTGTAAGTTTGAGAGTTTAAATTCCACCTGCGGTAAAAAAAAATCCAAATGATGTGCCAGAGCACCCCCTTATTCTAGTCGAATCTGTATACCTGTTAGTCCTTATGTAGCTTTTTAGGCTCTTCTTCACTGAAGAACATGATAGATTATGTTACAGAAATGTTATCGTTGCGACTAAAAAGGTATCTGGATTTTCTTTTATCTTTTTTTTTGGCATATTTTGACTAGGTCGAGATAATAACCGGACCACAGGAATGAGAGGAATCCGTCTAGAAGCTTGAAAAATGCAAGTCAAAGTTGAGTGTAGAAACTGCGGTCATTGATGGCAGACGACCATACTGGATGAAGATGAATAAGAAATATAATAATGACCAAAAGACCACTAGGATTTTTTTTTTTTTTTTTGGATTCCTTGAAGAATCTAAACGAATGATATATTTGAACAGAATTTTAATTGCTGCTAGTGCTTTGCTTGATTGATTCTGGTCTGACTTTCACTGTGTTTATGTGATCATATGCTACTTTAGTAGGGTATATTTGCATTCTTTCTGGTCTAAAGTGTGCCATTTTGGCTTCACACATGCAGAAACTATGATATGAAATGAAAGATGTTGGAAATTGATACTTTGCAATTTGTGCTCGTTTGTTTAGTGTTAGGTACCTCAATCCCATCCTTTTCACCAGCTGTAAGCTTTGAATTGGAAAATTAATCTCTTCCCTAAAATCCACATGTTATTCTCATCCCAACTCTAGTCCCAACTTCCTTGTCGTTCTTAAGCATATTCAACTCAGACTCAGAAAGTGGCTGCAACTCCCTCCCCCCCCCCCCCCCCCCCCCCCCCCCCCCTTTGAGACATGGTCGGAAAGTTATGAAAGAACCCCAAACATAGTAAGCAGAGACAACATGGTACTCAAAAGTTAAACCTTTTTGTTTTTTTCAAGGTGTCTTTTCCTAAAGCAAAAAAAAAAGAAGAAGAAGAAATTACTATTAGACTTTTTTTTTTTTTTGGAAAAATGTCTGTGTGATGAAAAGTTAATTGAAAATTGAATTTGAACTTTTCTAAAATATCTAAAATGGCATGGTCTAGTTAGTGAACTTTTTTTTTTTTTGTGAAAAAGTTCACTCAACTCCATAAAACGAGCATTTTGAATCATTCTTTACTAAATCAATCGAAAAATGACCTACAATTTAAGACAATTTTGTCCCTGAAAACCTAAAACAGTAGGTCAATATATGCTTCTTTTCAGTTGGTTTACTAGTTAAATTGGCGAACACGACCCAAAAAATCCCATTTTAAGGAGTTGAGTGATCTTTTTTATCAAAACAAAAAAGTTTAGTGATTGGATTGTGCCATTTTAATTAATTTAGCAACTATTTTTGCCATTTACTCAACTTAAAAAAAAAAAAAGAAGGTTCTAATTAACTAGAGCATTAAGTCCTTGCTCTGACTTTTAATGCAGAAAGGTTTCCAAATATTTCAGTATTCATCATTAACCAACAAAAAGTAAAACCTTCTTTCACATCATTGATCTAGCAACTGGCTATACATTTCCCGCATGCAAAAATTGATAGCAACCTAAAAGGGTGTAAAGTACAATGAACATATACATTTATTTCGTAAAGTCATTTTCGTGAGAAGATTTGCATTTGGTATTCGTATATTTGTAATCATCACCATACTTGAATTTTCATAATAATGTTTCTTGCTTATCTGTGCCGATTCTTGTCAAATCTTTATTGCATTCCTTGAAACCAACAGTTACCGACCTCTCACAAAAGAATAAAGGGATATCATAGCATAAAACAAAAAGGGCAAAACAAATAAATTCTTTTCTGCTCTTGTAAATGTCAAATTACGTTAATACTACTATAAGATTGAGGAAAACGACACCGCATCATTGCATGGAATGTGGTTTGTGAAATTTTATTCTCTTATTCTTCGTAATGGAATAATCTTCCACTGGAGCTAAATCAAGATTAAATCCAAAGAGGAGGATCCATTAATCAAGGATAAAAAAAACGTGAAGAAAATAGCCGTATATCAATCAAATTCATCTTGGCATTATAAGCGTGTTTTTCACTTTTTATGCCGAACACAAAAGGTCAAAATTTCTAGTGTATGGTACATCTTCATTACAGATTTTGCTGACAAGGAAATACTTCATGAAGAGTCTTTGCTAGTACACATATTGTTCTTTATGGTTTCCACGTCCAGATCAAAGTTTTATTGCAATTGCAAGGGTTTGAATCTCAAATCTACGGTCAGACTTGTATCTTATACTCGTATATATGATGGCCAACTCTATTAAAGCAAGTTGTTATAGTACATATATCGTTCCTGATTTGTTGTCTATATTAATTTTGTTTGTACATTTTGCGGCAAGTTGTACAATTTATCTGAGAGAAAAAGATCAGAAATTTGACTTGTCATAGTGAATAAATGGTATGCATAAATTTCTCCTCTTTGAAATTTGATTATATGTTCATTCCCTCTCAAAAGTCTAATGTCGAAATAATTTTAGGGTTAATTACATGTTGGCCCCTTGAGGTTTGGGCAAGACTAGTGATATACCTTCAGAGAAATGCTGAAATGGTAGTTTGACTAAATCTTGATTTTCTTTCTTTTTTTAAATAAAAGACGTAATTATGAAGATGGTAGAAAATACATCAATATGTTAGAGATACATGGGGATTTGAAAATCATAAGATACAAATTTGTAATTTCAAAAATAACTTCAATCCAGATGAATTGTCGTAGTCCAGTAGATATGCGAATGGTTGCTTATAGTAAACATTGCTTTAAATCTAAAGAGAAATTTAGATATGACAAAATAAATTTGAAAAATTTCAGATTTGTGAAATCTCAGATCCTATAGAAAACTGTCAAAAAAAAAAAAAAAGAAAACTCTCACGACGAAATCTTATCTTCTTACGAGAGAATAAAACTTCCACTAAAAGAATTTAGGAGAGAAAAAACTCCCACTAAAAAAATCTTAGGAGAGATTTTATTCGAATACATGGGAAAAAAACTAGAGAGAGAGTTTTGGACTAACAATCATTGTCCTAATAATTAAATGCCAATTTGTACGCCCTTCTATTGAAACTCTGATACTTTTTAAAAGTATAACGGCTAAAGGTTTTCAATCAAATGCATGAAAATTGTTTTTCATGCTCCCTTGAGAGGAAATGATTGGTCAAATTTCCACTCACCCAAGAACATATCTTGCATATTGTCCACGGCAACATATTCAAAATCGGTACTCGTGTTCTTGATTTCACGGTGTTCATTTGCTGGTTTAGGCTTTTCAATTACCCAAGAAAGAGCTTACCATTTACATGGTATAAAAGAAGTATTGCATTATCATATATACCTCGTAGTTCAAAATCTCTTACACGTATTCTTCTGTGATTAGTTTAAAGTTGACTTAAAGTACTTTTTTAACAGCCATGCTTCTCTGCTTCTTATAAAATTAAATATAATATTTTGGACAATTTAACGATCCACAAATCATTTAATCTCTGAAAACTATTCAATTTTTTTTTTTTTGTTAATCAAGTACATGGTTAATTAGAAGATCCAGGTACGTGCCAAATTAAAATCCTTGAATCGAAATGGATCTTCATAATTCTGTTAATAAGTACACGGTTACCTTGAAAATCTATCATATATATATATGTGTGTGTGTGTGTGTGTGTGTCAAATTAAGTAAAGCTTGATCCTAGAATGTCTGAAATTTTGTTGAATTAGTAAGCAGTAAATGCAAGGTTGCTGATCAACGTCATCATTGCATCTTATTTTGCTTGTTCAATCTGCAAAAGGCCAATCTTGTCATTTCATTAACGAGAATTTTCTCTTTAGGTTTTACTTCATTGGTCAAAGCCCGCAAGAATATCCAATTTAGAATGCATCTTATCATCATCTTACTCCAATACTTGGACTTGCTACTAGCTTACTACTCCTCCTATCCAAAATTGTTTTTTGCATCTCGAGATTTCAACTTTTTAGGAGTAGTTTGACGACAACGTCAGTGGATTTGCTTTCAAAATTATCCGTAAAAACTCAAATTTTAAATTTAAATTTAATATGAAATATAGATAAAAATGAAAATAATATTAAAAAAAATGATAAATCTTTTATACAGTGACAATATATACACTGGCAGATCTAAATGCATGCCACATATACAAAATTTGATATTTAAATTCAAATTTATATGATATGGCATTCATCCAATTCCATCAGTGTATTCAGCGACAGTGTAGGAAAGATTAATCCTTAAAAAAATAGATTAAAATTAATTTTGACTTTAATAAAATAATAAAATATTTCAAAATAAAAAAATAGCACTTTCAATGGCACAGAGAGAGCGGAGCACCGTACAGTAAGATACCCTCGAGAGAATATCATTTCACACTTCACACTTTGACTGAGACAAGCCAAAAAAGAAAAGGTAAGAAGGAACCACGGTACGGGTGCAGGGC
The DNA here is from genome assembly GCF_036785885.1 of Coffea arabica. Lineage (NCBI taxonomy): Eukaryota > Viridiplantae > Streptophyta > Magnoliopsida > Gentianales > Rubiaceae > Coffea > Coffea arabica. Next base: position 5,230,273 of record NC_092315.1, read on the forward strand.
GGCTCTATAAATGTGGGCGCTGCTTCAATCATCAGTTGCCAACCAGTACAACTTGAAAAAGTATAGAACCAAGTTTACCAGCTAGTAGCAGTACTAATCCAGTTACTCCACCGGCCAGGACAATAGCAACTACTACTTGATTTCTTTCATGGCCTCACTAGAGCTAGCAGAAAATGGCTCTGATGGATACACTCAAGATGGTACTGTTGATCTCAAAGGGAAACCTGTTCTTAGATCGAAGAGAGGAGGATGGAGAGCTTGCAGGTTTGTTGTTGGTAATGTCTCTGTATCCTCTTTTGCTTCCTTCCACCCCAACTGTGTTGCTGTGTGTGCTAAAATGTTCATCCAGATCCTAGAAATGCAATGTTCGTTTAGTCTGAAGTATGTATCCCCATGCTTGGCTACATAGCTCCCTGTAAACTGGGAAGATGTTCCTGAAATTGTTCCCTCATCCTTGCTGTCTTTCTTCTGCCTTTTGTACGAGGGGGAGATCGGAAGGGCATATTCAGGAATGGAGAAACTGGAATATTGGCATAGAGCATATTTTGCTAGATCAAAAACCACGTTCATTTTACTAGAAATAAATAAAGCAACTTTTCTTGATAACATGGTAAACATTTTTACCCATTTTTTCTTTTTCTTTGTTCAAAACTCTTTTTTCCTTAATCTTTTTGCAACTTATTTCTCCTCAAATGTCTACCGGAAGATGACAGCAGAAAAGAACAAGAATGAAGTCAAAGTCCGAAGCCAATAGAGTTGAGCTTTATATGCATCACGTTTAATTATATCTTATTCTTCAAATAGTACTAAGATGTAATCATGTGTGGACTTGTTCGATGCACATTTATGTTGTTGATTGGCTACTGGGATTTAGCTCAGAAGTCAGAACTTCAAAACCATGAAACTAATTGCCTGATTGTTAGCTGTATCTATCTAGTTGAATTTTCAAATGATTTTGTACCATAAGCAGCTTATCTTTCTTTGTCGAAAAATTGATCACGTAATCTTTTCGTATAGTATTTTTTTTTTTTTTTTTTTTTTTGCGTTTAAACATAGAATTGGGAAAGTTTTTATTATGTCCTTCCAAAGGAATTCGATCACGTCAATGCATGTTGTTTTGTATCATCTGTTTCAGTGAGTTGATTCCATTTTTTTTAGTGCTCCTATATTGTTTATTGTCCGACTAAAAGTGCAATTCGGCAAAACTCTCTTTTTTTTTTTAAATAAGTGAGAGGTCTTGGATCTACCTCGACATTTCTCGACTTTCTACTTACAATTTCTCTCATCTTATAATTCAATCCAACCTCCTCACGGCAAAACTCTTTTCCAACCAAAATTTCAAAATCAACAGGTTCTTTTAGACTTTCGAACCACAATCTTATAAGTTATAAGATACAAAGATTACAAAAAAAAAAAAAAAAAAACCTGCCAATCCAATTATTCACTTATGATATCGTCATAATGATGACTGCCAAGAATGAATTCTTCTTCCCTGGTTGCAAAATCATACGTACATACGTACAAGAATACATGAGCATATATATACATTTATATTGTGCTACATCATTGGCCACCCTCCAACTAACATGGCTTTAATTATCATATACTTATTACATACTTTATCAATCAGTTATTTCTTCCAATTTTTTGCTTATATATCCCATACTTTTTCGTTTGTTTTGATGTTTCCTCGTTTTAATCGACTTTGTACAGTGTACGAGGTGTTCGAACGTATGGCATTCTATGGAATATCTTCGAATCTCTTCATATACTTGACCAAAAAGCTCCATCAGGGCACAGTTACATCAGCCAATAATGTCACCAATTGGGTAGGAACCGTCTGGATGACTCCAATCTTGGGTGCATATTTTGCTGATGCTGTTCTTGGCCGCTATTGGACGTTGGTGATTGCATGTGCAATATATCTCTCGGTAAGGCTGCATGTACAGCATCATCATTTTGTTCATAACATAAAAAAAAAAAAATTGAAAATTTTTTTTAAGGTGCCACGGTTCTAAAAATGTGCCATAATATGAAATGAAACTTCTATAAGTTAAAAGAAAGATCATAATCCACAGCTTATCTATTCTTTGATGTGAACTCCCAAAATTACTTCAAGTTTGACATTTATTCAAAAAAAAAAAGGTAATACAAATTAAATAAGATAGGAAAGAAATATTAATATTGTCTTTCACAAAAGAAGAAAAAAAATGACTAGTATGCAATTACAGTACCTTTGTCCACCCTGAATCTGAAAAGAGGTCGGGATTCAAGGAATGGAGATTGACTTAATTAAAGTTGTAGTTTGAGTTGGAAGTGAATCAAGTGATTGAGACTCATCAATAAGCATTTTTCAAAGTGATGATTGAGCATTTTTTATTAAACAGGCTGGCATGGATAGACTTTGCTAACGTATTGTTTCTCTGTTCTATAGTACCCTAGTTATCAAGACCACTTTAATAATCTAGCTAGAATAATTATTTAAGCTTCTATCAAGACAAAAAAAAATAAATTAATTCAGAGTGTTAGAATCAAGATCTATCAATTTTTTTTTTAAAAAAAATTGTATTTTATCCGTAGCCGTTTTGTATCTTCTGAAACAATCTGATCCCAAGAAATTATTGTATACGACAAATTGAAAAAAATTGTATTTTATCCGTAGCCGTTTTGTATCTTCTGAAACAATCTGATCCCAAGAAATTATTGTATACGACAAATTGACCTCAACCTCTTTGGATATTCGTGTATGATGTATGCAAGACAATACAACTTGTGGCATGCTGGTCCATGATCTGGAACTTAAGGTGAAAAGACTTTCTTAGCTGCTACTACTATTAAATATGGTCAATTTTGAAGCTATCACTTTCTTGAAGAAAAGTACAAAATGCCGCTATGATAATTATGCATAAGCTGTAAATTAATATTTATTTCTTACTTGAAAAATCACCACAATTCAAAGATTCTTTCAACGTTCAATATTGTCTCCCCAATTCAAAGATTCAGCATCAAGTAGGCATACTTTATGTTCAATTATCTTGAACCCGATGGATCATTCCTTTTTTTTACAATATACGAATTGGGAATTTCACCAAGTCGATTGCTTAACGTGACATCGCATTAAATTGTCACAGTGTCTGGCTTAATTTTAACTCTTTGGATAGGTCATCTTGTTTATAGTAATAAGCTTGACCACTTGGCATCTCTTATACTAGCTGATTTTTCTGTTGATGATTTGTTAATTATTTACATGCACATCTACTTTCATTAGTTAATCATCAAGCAAGCATGTTTTATTTTATGTTTTCGGTCATTTTCTATATACCTTGTCTGACTTCCTTGGTCATTGAGGTCTTTCAACCTTATCTAGATGGTAACTTGTAGTTTCGTTTGTCACGTATTTATTATTGACTTGTTATTTCAACGTCCATTTTCCTAAGCAGATAGGCCATAGAAAAAGGGGTAGGATGTAGTATTTATATTGAAACTCTTTTTATGGGAAGCAATTACGTATATGGATTGATGTTAACGTAGTCATTTGACAAAAGTGTTTGAGAAATTAATTGGATTTGGACCTTAATAAAAAGTAATGAGACGGATAATGAAAGGAAGGTAGGAGTTTGTCGTTGAGATGAAAAATTAGTCCACTGGATTATATCAATTTATAAATTCTTCCGAGTCTCTTATTATTCTGGAATGATGATTTAAAAACTAATCAGAATTTTTCCACCCCCCAAAAAAAAAAAGAAGAAGAGAATAAAGGGTCAATTTGGCCATATAATTTCAATTGGCAAGGTATATGTTAGGGTACAACTCCAGTCTGTAAGATTGATACTAGAGAAACATTGAATGGTACAACTCTAATGGAAATCGCTGCTCTTCAAGAACTTAATTTTAGTGATTATTATCTCATTTATCTGTTACTGCATACTATCAGGGAATGTCTTTATTGACACTAGCAGTTTCAGTCCCCAGACTCAGGCCGCCCCACTGTGCTGATCCAAAGGGCATCAATTGCCAGAAGGCCGACAAATTGCAATTAGGAGTATATTTCGCTGCCCTCTATATACTTGCAGTTGGAACTGGTGGCACAAAACCAAATATTTCAACAATTGGTGCTGATCAATTTGATGAATTTGACCCCAAAGAAAAGCTTCACAAGCTTTCCTTCTTTAATTGGTGGATGTTTGGCATATTTCTTGGGACACTTTTTGCCAACACAGTTCTTGTTTGGATTCAAGACAATGTGGGATGGACTCTCGGTTACGGCCTTCCTACGACTGGACTTGCCATTTCTATACTGATATTCTTGGCAGGCACACAATTTTATAGGCATAGAATTCCTACTGGAAGTCCCTTTACAAGAATGGCCCAAGTCATAATTGCTTCCCTGAGAAAATGGAAGGTTTCTGTCCCTAGTGACCCTAAAGAACTATATGAGCTTGATCTTGAAGAGTATGCGAAAAATAAGAAAGTCAGGATTGATTCTACACCTTCATTGAGGTTTGCACTACTCAAATCTATTATCCCAGTATTGGAATTTGGCTAAATAAGGAGCTAAATAGGGAAAAAGATTATTGCATTTTTTTTCTAATATAAAGTATTCGGGCTTCTTTCTGCTGATCTAGTGCATTGTTGATCATGCAGATTTCTAAACAAAGCTTGTGTAAAAACAACTTCCACCAATCCATGGATGCTCTGTCCAGTTACCCAAGTGGAGGAAACTAAACAGATGCTACGAATGATTCCCATCCTAATCGCTACATTCATTCCAAGCACAATGATTGCACAGATTAACACACTTTTTGTCAAGCAAGGTACAACTCTCAACAGACGTCTTGGTGGCTTCAATATTCCACCAGCAAGCTTAGCAGCATTTGTAACATTAAGCATGCTGATCTCCGTCATATTATATGACCGATACTTTATGAAAATCATCAGAAGATGGACTAACAATCCTAGAGGAATTACTCTGCTTCAGAGAATGGGAATTGGAATGATTCTGCATATTGTTATAATGACAGTGGCATCGCTAACTGAGAAATACAGGCTTTCCGTGGCCAAAGATCATGGCCTAGTGCAAAATGCAGGTCAAGTGCCTCGGTCCATATTGCTTTTGCTTCCTCAATTCGTTCTTATGGGAGTAGCTGATGCATTCCTGGAGGTAGCAAAAATCGAGTTCTTCTATGATCAAGCACCAGAAAGCATGAAAAGTCTTGGAACATCTTATTCCATGACTACCTTAGGAGCTGGAAATTTCATCAGCAGTTTTCTTTTGTCTACAGTTTCTCGTATCACGAAGAGGGATGGGAACGAATGGATTCAAAACAACCTTAATGCTTCTCATCTCGACTATTATTATGCATTTTTTGCAGTATTAAACGTCTTGAACATTATCTTTTTCTTGATTATGACCAAGCTTTATATATACAAGGCAGAAATTTCGGATTCGATGGTTGTGCTCAGAGAAGAACTTGGGGGATTGAAGAGTAAGGTAACCGATGAAGAGGCAACAACAACATAGGTTGGTGGATCTGCAGTTATCAAAGGGATGTATATTGTTATGTCTGTAATTTAGAGATAATGAATATCATTTTTCTTTTTCATCTCGAGGGAAATTTTGTGCTATCACTATAATTCTTCGTTTAGTATTGCTACTCTTCTGATCCTCAGTCCAATTTGCAACTCGTAACAGAAAATGCTAGTATTAGGTGACAGGACTCATTAACTACTAATTTGTTTACTACCTTTTTAACTTTGCAGCCAGCCATTTACAACTCTTCTATCGTTTAATTCACCATATTACTTGCATTATGTGAGAATGTTCTCTATAGATACTTCACAAGATACAGGTTTTAGGTTGGTAATTGCTTCTGAAGTTGCTTAATTTAAGTCTTCTGACTCCCTTTGATCGGGCATCAAGTTCTGGTGATATGATTCTTGATTTACTTTATACTGTATCTTCATTCAAATATTAACACTGTTTCTATCCTTAAATTAATTCTCATATAGTAGCTTTTTAAGCATGGGGAATGGAATATTAGAAGCTATGCTATTCCACTTCAAAACATGAAAAAAGCCATCAATTTTGAAGGCCAGAAACCTTCATTTAGAAAGCAAACTCCTTCCCTTCTTCCTTTTTTACTTTTCTTTTTGGTTTCTTTTGTATCATTGTTCGTGGCATCTCCGTGGATGGAGAAAGTAGAACATTTTTTTTTCCACCTTTGTCGCTAAGTTAAAAGAACCCTTAGTGCCTAGACTTTACAACATTCAATGTGCTCATGACTTCAGCATTTGTTCTATCAGTATTAGACCTATCTGTGTTCACTACTTTCACAAGCTCTACTTAATTATTAGCTTTGAAACAAATTAGCAATTATTGAGATTCTACTATGGTATTCAATCATACTTTAAATCATGACTAGTGATTTCAGAAGGTACTAAACAAGGTAGAAATTGGCATCATGTACAAGAAGCCTATGTATTCAAAGCTCTTAACTTTGCCTTGTTTCAGTTTTCAGGGGCCTCACTGAACTGAATGCAAACTTGGTTTATATTCATTGGTTGGTTAAAAAATCAACTTCTAATTTGATTTCACAACGCACTTTATCAGTACAAATTGAATTTTTATCACGTAGAGCTCCTTGACTAAGGTAAAAATTTCAGTTTTCTCCATGGCATAGTATCAATATTCTTTGATTTTCCACAGCAATTAGAATTTTAGAGCTGGAAAAATTCTTTGATTGTTATTCTTTATGACGTTCAAACTACACTGGAAAAGCAGTCTTGGTGTAGAATAGTCAAATTATGTGTAATTTATAATCCCATTAATTAGTGGATCATGTGAAGCTGATGGGAATTAATTTTACTAAAGTTGGAATAATGTGCCACGAAATCGCAACCTCCAGTTTGAACATAAAGCTCTTTGAATAAGATTAACCAGCCTAACTCAACTTTTTCTAGTACAGCACTATTCTACTGTAAAGTGAATCCAAAATTATTTTATACAAAATCCCAAATCTGATGATGCCTTCTGTCCCTCCAATGAATAGCTATATAAATGGGACAACCCCATCCTTGCCCTACAATTCCCCCCACCCTAAATGCTTAATCATCTTCACTTTTGACTTTGCAATACTAAAAAGGCAAAGGTGTCACTTACTCACCTAAGGATATATTATTATTACTACAATGTACTCCCCATAACATTCATGCTAGTTTTATTTTTCTAGTTTTGAGGTTTAAGAAACACCAAGAAGAAGAAACCAAAATGGCTTATTGACTTTAAATGGACCACTGCCTCATGTGTGTAATCCAGTATAGTGAAGTTGAAAGGCATGATCAAACAATTGGTAAATATGGCTTTTAGCGGTTTCATAACATATTAGCCACTAAACCTTTCTTATTCACAAAAACAATTATTGTGATGCATGCAAGTGAATGAACAAAGACATATTTGCTGTTTTTCTAATTTATGCTTGGCGGAATCCAAGAGTCAACCTCTAGAGCCATTTACCTATAATTCATGGTCCTAATGCTGCTAGAACCTGGGATACATGCAATAATAATACCTACAATTACAACAATCAGTATTCCGAGGATCGCTAATATGGGCTACGTACGCTAGTAAGTTGTGTGATGATTATCACTCCTACCTACTCTTAATACAGGACTATGGAAAATCAGATTTCTTTGTGCCAAACTGAAAATTATCATGAATTAAAATTACTAAGATCACTGGCGGAGAGAGAGGGGTGGTCATCCGCGAAGATCTTAGGAATCCCTTTCTATTCCCTTAAAGGATTAATAGTTTGGACTTTTATCCTTGTAAAATTGAGATCTTGGCGAAACCCATCCAAGTTCTTCACAAAATTTCTAAGGGTACACCTTCAATAAACATCTTTCCTAGTTTTGCCCTCATAACTCTCAACCTTTGGTTCTGTCAATGAGTCAGTCGAATCAACTTCAAAAGTAGAGAAAATGAGAAAAAAAAAAAGGATTCATTAGATTATTCATAATTTCTTAGTTTGGTCATTAAATTAAACTTTTTATTTAGTTAATTGTCATTCAACTAACAAAACAATACATTTTCTGTCACTTAATTAATAAAAACTTGTGCTTCTGATCATTCAACTAATGAAAATATACACTTGTTGGTCGCAAGAAGAATGTTTTAATTAGCTCAATTACCATTTGGCTGAATAAAATGTTAGGTGACTAAAATAGGGAGTCGTGAATAGTTTAGTAGCAATTTGTATTATTTGCTCTCGGAGGTAATGCTTTCCAAATCTTTCATGCTCTTTCTGGATTCCCTATCACAAGACTTTCACGATAAATTCATCAAGCTATTTCAACGCTCGAGTCCATTCAAATGAATATTAATCCACTCCAATGAAATCATCATGATGTCCTAAAGACAGCTAGAAATCCCACTAGTGCTATTCAAAGGGCCGAAATCCCTTCTTTGAGGACGTTGAAGATTCATCCCTTTTTTTGGTTTTTTTCTGACGAATCTTTGTACTTGCTTGACAGCTTTTATCAATTGTTGAGCATGCATTCTGGCAATATTGCAAGCAGCATTGAGATGAGATGAGATGAGATCTTCTGGGGATAAGATTGGCTTCACCTTCAGAAGTGTGAAGCAACCACTTTCGGTGACCAGTCCTTTTCTACAGCAAAGATTCTCTTTGTTTCAGACTTTCATTGCATTCCATGACAGAATCCATAAGTTGCTTTTGAGAAGGTTGTTTACCAATCATATTTGAAAGTAAGGCAATAAATTTGCTTCACAATTTTTGCTTTCCTACCTAATGTGATAAAAGGGATAGTAATAGACTGATAGTTACAAATCATAATTAAAAGTCCAAAACCTTTTTGCCATTCCTCATAGAAGCTTCTCATAGTTACGTGACAAGTTGACTATTTCAATAAAATGATAAGGTTGGTTCTTATTCTCTTTCTGTCAAAAAGGGTAAATTTGTAGCTTCGGATGCTGAAACATATTGCCTGCGGGGAAGAATTAATCATAGTAGAGGATAAACATATGACCAAACTGAGAACTGATTCTTTTAGTCAAACTTCTTTGCTGCTATTTATCAGAGGCATGCATGAGGAACATATCCTGATAAACTTATTGGATGTGCAAAGCACAGAAAGAGAAAAAGAGAGCAAAAAAAAGGCCTATTTTAATCAAGGAGATATTGTAATAATTTCGTGGCTAGGTTCTCCTTGTCTGAACTTGGACGTATGAAATTAATTGTTATATACTGTGTTTAAGGTAGTGTAATGAAACTCTTTTAAGATGTAAATTCCATGTGTAATAGGACAATAGTGTACAACTTTATCAATTTTATTCCAAGGTATCCGTGAGCTGGTTTACCAATGGTCTCCTGACTAGAATCTTAAGAATAATTAGGCCAAGGCCTCGCAAAACATGTCAAATGTTTAATTGCTTAATGCAATTAACAAGCCGAAGAAAATGACCCAATGTAAATATCAACTAAACAGACATATAATATAAGAAAACAACAACTTAGAAACACTAAGAACTGCTAATAGTTCTTCAATACAAGATAACTAGTATTAAATGGTGGCCATTAATATGTAATTATTTGTTACCATCCTCGTGGAGTGAAAGCCCTTTATACCCCCAATATCAGGTAAATCCTTGTATAAACCAGCTGCCTTAGCGTACTAGTTAACAATTTGAGTGCTTTAGTCAGTACATGACAGTTTGTTAAAAGAGTAAATCTTATATATACTGACAGTGTATACATTATCATGGCTGGATGCACGATATATATGTAAAATTTGGGTTTTAAATTCAAATTTGAATTATATATCATGCATCCAATGATGAAAGTGTATACACTGTCAATGTATAGAAAATTAATGCTTGTTAAAAGCTTAATACATGAGAGCTTAAAATGCTTAAATTTAAAATAATATACAAGCATTTCACTATATGACACTCAAAACATTATTTACGTATCTAATAAGGGCAAGGTGTTACAAGAATTGCAGTAATCGATCCATTCCCGTGATGTTTTACAACTTGGCTACATGGCAATTGACATGCTTAAACCAAATTAGTGACATATGATCCATTAATTATTCACTGACCAAAATATTCAAATAATGATGGACAAATTCAAATTGTTACAAGATGTTCATACTTCACAGGCCTCGTTTTTATTGCATATTATGCATGCCTTGCTCGGGTGAAATTTGAACACCATCAGAGTGAAACTAATTAAGAGCATACATCCGAATTAGAGAAACAACAGGTGACTTTTTAAAAAAAAAAAAAAAAAAATTTCCAACAGTTTTTTTTGTGGGGGGGGGGGGGGGGGGTGACACTGAAGAAGTGGGGATAGGGCATGAGGATTTAAATTGGTCACGTTATGACATGGCAAATCTATAATTGATTTTGTATGCCTTGTTGGTGGTTTTGTGGACCTCTTTTGTGGGAAGTTGAGTTGGGGTGGGCAGAGCACGTATGGACGGTTGCTCTTTCTTTGATCCTTTTTCTTGGCTGTTGAGAAGGGGACAAAGAGATGAGAACTGAGAAGTAACAAGAAAGTATCCGCAATGAGTCCCCTTGGCCGTTTGTCAACTCTCACGATCAACTAGAATGATAATGACCCTTTGTTTAGGGTGACTTCAAAAGAAGCAAGGAATCCAGAGAAGACCCTTTTTCCGCCGCGACAAAGGCTAATTTGACAGGAGTTGAGGTTTGGCAATAGTAATCAAGCATAATTTTCTCACTTGTAAGAAATGTATAAACTTTTTTCAGTAGATAAGCTCAACGTGTTTTCGTGCTTGGATTTTTCTGAGGGGGATTGCAATGGAAGTGAAGATTTTGGTACCTAATGATTGCTCTTGATTGAGAGATATGATAACGACTTCTATGAACATGAGTTTTCTATAATTATCCTTTCTGTCTAAAATTTCTTTGTGATTCTCTAAATGTTCCTAGATTGTCCTTCATCTCCTCTCTTTTTTAACTATCTAAAACTGCAGTCTTATAAGAGGCAACAACAGCAACAGTCTTAGAGGACATTGAGGAGCTGAAGAAAGAATTTCAAGAGTGCAACTTTTCTTTTGTGTATAGAACAGGCAACACGTGTAGCCATACACTAGCTCAAAATGCAATTAAGCTAGTACATGACATAGAATGAAACAATGAGTTTCCGGTATGGCTGATGGATATGGCTCGGAAAGATATGAGGGCAATTGCCCCGTTTTGTAACTAACTCTTGTATTATCAAGTTTAATATATGAAAGTACTAATTCCGTTTGTTGAAAAAAAAAAAAGAGGCAACAACAGCAAAAATTAAATAAAAACAATACCAAAATAAACAAAAGAACCAAGCTTGGTTATTAAGTTTTTTTGGGGTAAAAAAATAGGAATAATGTCATTTTGAGGTCTCAAATGTTCTTATGCTAAGACCCTTATGATCATTCAACAAAAAACTGGCTGGCCACTTTTGTTTATCATTTCATTTATTTAGTTTAGTCACTGTGCTTTCAGTGAATATTCAGTCTTGCAACCTCGCTAGCAAATCAAACAGCTCTGTTTGATAACAAGACTATCTAGAATGTAGCAAAATAATTTTAATGTAATGAACTTCTAAAGATACAAAAATAAAATGATTGTGGATTAAAATTATAAATTAAAAAATATAATCAAATAACTTGGCATTTGGAATATCATAAATTTGTTATTTTTATTTGTTTTGCACCAAAATGATATCCAATAGTATCATCTTAGCTGTAGTGGGACTTATGAGTGGTCTAATCTTCTACATGCATATTAGCTACAGTAATTTGCTTTAAGGTTTTTCTGCAATACGACAAAATACTTGGGCTTGACATCCAAATCTCAGTCTTGTAATTGACACCAATGCAGAAGCACAAAGTTGACTACAGACTATACTGAAACTCTTGGAAATGTCGAGGACCCCAAGTTATGGGGCTAATTTGCCGAGTTTCTTAGAAAAAGTGTTGTCTCACGCCCCTATGTATTCTCTGCCTACCCACTAGAGCTGTTAAGTCAATCGAGTAGCTCGAAAGCTCGTTAGAGCTCGACTCGTTAAGGCTCGAGCTCGGCTCGTTAATTTTGGTTAACGAGTCGAGCTCGAGCTCGAAACATGCTCGTTTAGTTAACAAGCCGAGTAAGTTCGGCTCGTTTGATACTCGAGTAGCTCGTTAGAACTCGTTAATGAAGGGCATATTTGTCATTTTAGAAATTAAAATTATAAAAATTAAAAATTATAGGTTTTTATTTAGGTTAATTTGCACGAGCTCGTGAAGCTCGACTCGTTTGTGATAAACGAGTCGAGCTCGAGCCACATGTACACTTAACGAGCCGAGTTCGAACACATTTTAAAGCTCGTTTTCCTAACGAGCTCGAGTCGAGCTCGGCTCGAATTAAACTCGAGTCGAGCTCGGCAGCCAAATACTCGGATCGACTCGGCTCGATTAACAGCTCTACTACCCACCTGTGTCGATTTCGGGTATAAGAAGGCTATATCCACCCGTGTCGATTCCTTAGAGAGAGTTGTCTCGCACCCCTAAGTATTCCTTCTGCATTTTTTCAAGCAAGAAGGAAGCTAAAGAAGGTTTAACTTCATCAGAATCAAAGGCTAAAGAAACACCCAATGCCCAACAAAAAAGACAGATTGTTTTTGGAAAAAAAAAAATAAAAAGAAAGAACACAAATAAGAAGGGAGACATCTAATGATTAATGAACCGAGTGGCCATGGCCAACCACATCATGCACCAGTGTCATGATCATTGACGAAGTTAAAAAATTCATTTCGAGGGGGCAAATTTAAATATACCTAAACTTATATATAATATAATATATTTTTTAATTTTTATGGGATAAAATTTTAAATTTATAAAAAATATTCTAAAAATTTCTAATTTTATAAAAGATGAAAACTTAGGCCCCATTTAGATTGCTATTTTTTGAAATTTTTGTGAATTAATATATTATAACGATTAAATATATATGAGATAAAATGATAATTAATAAATATGTTGACTAAAAACGTACAAATTTTTCTACAAAAAAAAAAAAAAAAAATCACACTCCAAACAAGGCCTAAATCATCTAAAAACTTTGGGGGCGGGACATTCCATCTTTGGCCATGATAGCAACATTCAAACAGAATTAATGTGTTGGTTGACACATGGGAGGTTAAGGTTTCATTTGATAAAACTGAATCTGAATTCTGAAATCTGAATACTGAAACAATTAATTTGCTGAATTTTAAGCACTGAAAAGAAATATATGAATGTCTATATTTTAATGCTAAATCTATTTATACTGTTTATAAATATGTATAACTAAATGTTTAATAAGTTAAATTTGACAATTTTGCTCTTATATCTTTTCATCCAAAAAGAAATAGAACCTATGATTTAATTAACTAAAAATGTTAGGTATGAAAATTACAATATTTATTTTTAAATCAAATTAATATAAAAGATGAAATATATTACATGAGGAGTATACAGAAGATGTGAAAGTCATTCAAAAGGGAGAAAAGAGAAATAGAAAATCATTAGATAGAGAATATTAGGTTATTTAATTAGATAAGAATTTTGAACATAATTAACAAATAAGGGTAGATTTGGTAGATAAGATAAGGTAATTGAAGTAATTTTATTGATTCTTATCAGAATTAAGCATTCAGTTAGGATTAAAAATACACACAATTTCAACACTACTTAACAAGTTCAGCAAATGAATTTCCATTTATCAAATACTCAAAACATCTGAATGTCTGAAAAAGTTCAGATTTATCACTTGTTTATGTTATTAAACAGACCCTAAAAGAATACTACAACTGTTGATTCGGAGCCCACCATTTGGATTCCTAACGATTGTTTTCATTGTTGTTTGACATAGAATTGCGTGAGTGACAGTTGATTTTAGTTAAAAAAATTTCTGTCAACATAAAACATCAATGATCAATCGATATTGATATTTGGGAATTCCGAAAAAAGGTTCAATTAGAAGCTGACACTATCCATCTCTAGTGGTGTGATGAATGATGATAACTACACATCAGTGTGTAGGAGGACAAATTAAGTATCCTAGTAAATTGAGCACCACAAGATTCAAGAACACCTGCATCAATTGGTATTTGGGACTAATACGTTTTTTTAATACGCTAATCCCATCTACAACAAGGTGAAAGCATTATTATGTGGCTAACTCCACTTAAGATTATATTCTTTAGTAGAATTCATTCTCAATGAATTCTTCCACTAATAACAGTCAAAATGATGCTTTTTGCCTCTAAGAGTTAGTTGTCTGAATGATGCTCAATTTGGTTAATGTGGCTTTCATTTAGTGGTCAAAAGAATCCAGAGGATGTGCTTGAAGAGTTGAAAGTAAAATGCACGGCGGGATTCTAATTCGAGCTCTCTCTCTCTCTCTTTGATAATAACATTATTATTATTTCTCTAACATTGCACTAATAACAAAAATTACCTCAAATATATACACATACAAACAGATCTTAATATAAACTGACTAGTTATCAGTTCAATCCCAGTATGTTTGCAGTTTAAGTTGTACTTTAACTATATATATATATGTGTGTGTGTGTTGCTACTCATGGTTGGCTAACAACAATCCACAAGACCTAACAAGGAGCCGTCTGTTCAGACTTGAAAGGGCGTTTGATTGTGATAAAACAATCTCTCTTGTCCTGTTGTAAAACGAGGGTTCAATTTAATTCCATTCCGCCTTCCTCATCCTTCTTTCGTACCCCAAAAAAAAAAAAAAAAGAATAGCATATATTTTGGTCCACACTGCGAAATGGTCTCTTACCCTGATCAACTTCTCCCAAAAAAAAAAAAAAGAAAAGAAAAAAAAGTGCAACTTGAATAATAAAAAGATAACAAATTACTTGATAGAATTTCAGGATGCAACGAGTTCAACAAAAAGTTTCTACTTCCCAACAGGCAACAGGCAACAGGCAACAGGCAATGGCGAGAGAGCAACAGGAGATCTAAGACAGGAGAGCTTATTTGATATTACTAATAACTAATTGTCCAAGGAGCAGCCACTTGAGCTTCAGCGGCAACTTTTACTTGAAAATCTAGCGTACTTCAAATCCTTCAATTAGTAATTGAATATGAAATAGAGATCTTTGTATCAAGACAAAACGGAAAAAGTAAATAGCCAAATTTGATTTAAAAAACTAAAAATTAACATCAACATCGGAACTGATACTTAAAGAAAAAAAAAAAGTCAGCATTGGAGCGCACAGCAATCTGCCGGCATAATTGAAGTTTTCACGATCTCAAATAGCGCTTAAATGGAAAAGGAAAAGATGAACAAAGAGGCCGAGGGAAAAATGGAACGGTGTGAAAGAAAGAGAAAATAAAAAGAAGAAGATAGAGATGGAGGCTAATAAGGAGGCGAGGAATTATCTTTAGAGGGCTGGAAAGGTCCTAACTTGGAGATGGTTGTCTACACCATAGTTATTAAACCCGGCCCGGGGAGGAACTCGGTGAAAGAGGTGGGTCAACAGATTACTGGTTCAACCAGTAGGTGAGTGGTCCAACCTGTGGGTCACTAAATATACTTAAATATTATGTCTTATAATTTTTTATATGGTTGAAATTATAATAAACTATGTCTTAGTAAATGTTCAATTAGTCTAATTTATTATAGAATCATTAATTCTTATAAGAATCAACAAAACTTAAATTTGCCTTATGGAAATTTCATTATTTTTAACAAACTTTTGGTTTTAACTTTTGGAAATAAACTAGATAATGTTATTTTATTAAAATTTGCCTCATGGAATTTGGGAAATAAATAAAATTTTATTAAAAGATTCCAAATAAATTTTGTTTTGAAGAAATAAAATAAGAATAAAAGTCTAATATATAATATAAGAAGTACCAAACAACTAACAAATGGATTGTTGGTCTAGTGGTGATTGCACTACATTCTTATACTTGAGGTCCCAAGTTTGAACCATCAATGCAACATTTTCTAAAAAAATTTCGCACAGCAACTGAGTTCCTTAAAGTCAATGGTTCTACTGTCCAAACGATCTAATTAGCAACCCGGTTCGGTTCTATGGCCGGTTCACCGGGTTGATCGGTTGAACCGCTGGACCGGACCGGGTTTAATAACTATGGTCTACACACCAGACAAAAGGATCTTTTGGGTTATTATTGTCAACCAAAACATCCTTTGGGTTATTATTGTCAACACAGTTTTTGTGACGGTCACCTAATCACCAAAACATCCTTCTTCAAGGCAGATCCTAATCACCAAAACATCCTTTTTCAAGGCAGATGAAAAAAGATGCAGCTCAAGCAGATGGGCAAAACCGTAATCTGGATCAATGGACATGCAAAAGGCTGTAGTACAGTGAGCATGACAGTAGAGTTGTTAAGTCAATCGAGTAGCTCAAAAGCTCGTTAGAGCTCGACTTGTTAAGGCTCGAGCTCGGCTCGTTAATTTTGGTTAACGAGTCGAGCTCGAGCTCGAAACATGCTCGTTTAGTTAATGAGCCGAGTAAGCTCGGCTCGTTTGATACTCGAGTAGCTTGTTAGAGCTCGTTAATAAAGGGCATATTTGTCATTTTAGAAATCAGTATTATAAAAATTAAAAATTATATGTTTTTATTAAGGTTAATTTGCACGAGCTCGTAAAGCTCAACTCATTTGTGATAAACGAGTCGAGCTTGAGTTCGAGCTCGAACCACATGTACATTTAACGAGTCGAGTTCGAACACATTTTAAAGCTCGTTTTCCTAACGAGCTCAAGTCGAGCTTGGTTCGAATTAAACTCGAGTCGAGCTTGGCAGCCAAATACTCGGCTCGATTAACAGCTCTACATGACAGGCAGCTTGATGGTTGATTAAAATGACAAAAATGCCATAGAGGAGAGCAGATGAAATGCAATGAACATTATCCCACAAAACGTCTTCTTATTATATGTTGTAAAGAAAGAAAGATACTAATTAATCCCCCAAAAAGCTAAGTCATGGCCTCTATTAAAGGGGCAGAAACCTGAGAGCCATTGTAGGAGTTGGGAACAAACAACCGAAGTTTCCCTTCTCATTTCCTCTCTTTTTGTTCTCTTCTTGTTGAAGTAATTGTATAAAATAGCTAGTGAGACACAAGAATTCACAAGTTAGTAGTCTTGAATTCTTCGTCTTGTTTGTTGAAGTAATTGTATAAAATAGCTGGTGAAACACGAGTTCATACGCAAGTCTTGAATTCTTCTTTTTTGTTTGTGTAAGTTAACATGGCTATGGAGGATGGGATTAGTGATTATACTCAAGATGGAACAGTGGATCTCAAAGGAAACCCTGTTCTGAGATCAAAAAGAGGAAGATGGAAAGCTTGTTCCTTCATAGTCGGTACTCTTCTTTATTCTTTTTCCTTGTCTCTTTATCCATTTCTTTCCTCACCCTTTCTTTTTTTCTTTTCCTGTTGGTTTTCATCCATGGCCATTAGCAGAGGTAATGTGATATCATAACTCTTAAGTGGATGTGGTACTGAGTTCATTCAATACAAAAATTAGCGCAATTTTTTCCATACGTTTGTTTTCCATGGGGTTTGGGTTGAGGGGAAATGATCCACAGAAATAGTGTGTTATTTTGCTGGGAGTTAAACCATAAAGCTTCAAGTAATCCAACTACCTCCATACTTCTTTATTAAAAAGAAACCAAGACTCAATTAACTTTTGTTAACCATACGACTTCTATGCATCATTAGCATTTGATTCTAGCAAACTAACCATAAATTACTCCATTTTTTCACTCCCTACTTTCATCTTTCCACTAACCCTTTTCTATCCTTTTCAATTGTATTGAATTGAAATTAGTATGTGGTGAAACGACGTGTTAATTATCTTTTGGTAACTTCTTCTATAATTTTAAGCCATTACCAAAATGAGTTTTTTCAAATCTTATTTTCTTGATATTCTGAAAACCTTAATATATAGATACATGGAGATGCATTAAATTGCAGCCCAACACCATATATATCGGCAAAACTTGTTTTTTTGTATCTATGTATGTAGATGATTAATAACTGCACGTTGCCTACTCCATGGATGGACACTTTCTTGATTTTCGGCTTGACAATTTCACGCTTCTGTCATATTTCCACATAGCCCCTAAACTTGAAGGAGCAGACAAAGAACATATTATAGTTAGTATTACCTTATCATGCATAAAGATTATTTAGAAGGGAATAAAAAAAAGCTGATTTAGACTAAGATTTTATTTTTTTTTTTATTTTTTGGAACCATGAAAACTGAAAAGCTACAATTCCTGATAAGATAATGCAAAAACTGAGGATTCTTCATTTTGGGTAAACTTGTTAAGATGTTTCCTTCAATATCCATCACTTTCTGTGTACTAGCCTCCTAAAAGATATATCCGTGACAAGAGTAAAAATAAAGAAATAGTATTTCTTACGACTTGTGTCACTCACGACAAGGAGGTGTAATTTGTTTGACCATAAATTAGTCATATTATATATTTTCATTTTTGTCTTTCATCCAATTCTTACGCTAAAACCAATAATAGAAGATGAAAAATCCAAAAGCTTCTGTGTCACTCGGTCCATCATGCTTATTATTTTTTTAATTTTTTTGAGACCATGATTGTCAACTATTAAATAACCCACTGCCAACTCCCAAGAAAAAAAATTAAATCAATCACTTAGAATCAACTCTTTTTTTGGTGCAAATATAAATTTCTACGTTGACCCTTTTCAAGGGTTGATTTTAATTAGAACTTTTTCTTTTCATTTGTTCTTTTTTTTCTCTGAGCAGTGTATGAAGTGTTCGAGAGGATGGCATATTGTGGAATCTCAGCAAATCTCATTCTGTATCTGACCAAAAAACTGCATCAAGGGACTGTGACAGCATCCAATAATGTGACTTATTGGATTGGTACCATATGGCTGACTCCAATCTTGGGTGCATATGTTGCTGATGCTTATCTTGGCAGATATTGGACGTTTGTGATTGCTTGTGCAATCTATCTCTCGGTATGCTTCTCTGCACTAGATCAGTCCTGTCTTAACTCTTAATCAGTGTACCATTTCTTTATCATTGTTTTAGCCACTAATTAAGTCAAAGTGGATGACGAAGTCAAAAATTGATGACATCTGCCAATACTTAAGAAAAGTTCTTTAATATTTTCTATGCTGTTATTATTAAAATTTTTGAAAATTTTGTCTTGCATGTCGGAGGCACTAATATTTTGTAACACAAATAAAAAAAAAAAAAGAAAGATGTTAGTCAAAGTGTCGATTTTTTATTTTATTGCATTATATTAAAAGGGTAAACAATTTTCAGCATATGCAGCTCTCTGAGACCTAGAATGTAGTTGGTATTACTAAAATCAGAATGAGAAATGATTACAAAAGCATTCCAGCTTGAAAGTATTTGCAAAATGTCAATGAAATTTGGTCAAGTGAAAGAAATGTAATTGAAATGGAAATTAGAAAGCAACCATGTCTTCTGTTCAAGCATGATTGCTGCACAAATGAAAGTCCAATAAATCATATCCACTGAGAAGTGAGAAAAAACAAAAAAGAGAAGTGAGAATAAATTCATAATTTTGCTTTTATGAAAACCCCACAAAGATGCACGTATGATTTCATGATACATACATCATGGCTTTTCATAACTTGAATAATAAAGTACTTTCACTTGCTAGCTAGGTG